>NC_090026.1:100197251-100797251 GCF_037176765.1 Anolis sagrei | reverse complement strand
GATATGTTCCAGAAACATTCTTTCATGACATTTCATGCATATCTATGGCAGACATATCTCACAACCTCTGAGGATGCCTGCCATTGATGTGGGTGATACGTCAGGAGAGAATGCTTCTGGGACATGACCATACAGCCCGGAAAACTCACAGCAACCGAATGAAGGGAAGGTTGCCAATTTCCTGCCATTTTCTCCATGGCCCAGAACTCACCATCCCCAAGAAAACCCAGTGGCCATGCCAGGTGGGGAATTCTGCAAGCTGTAGTCTAAAAAAGAGAACTTTTCCAATTATGGCTATAACCTTCTTTATGTAGGGGAGGGGAGGGAAAGCAAATCACAAACGCAAGCACTCCACTAACCTCCAGCAACTGAACCAAGGGCAAATCTGTATGCAGATTCTGCTATTTGGACAAGAATAGGCCTGGACACATCACCTGGACCTTTCTACAAGTAGGCCATGTAGGGAGAAAATTTGGGAGAATGGAAGAAAAAAGATGACAAGAGTCAGACTAACATTTTCTAAAACTGAATACAACAGCCTAAAGTAACTGGGTACAAAAAAAAAAAAACAAAGCTTGGATTTTACAAATACTGCAGTTACATATTTGTTCACTGTATTATAATATCAATTCAATTCACAGAAAGAGGACATCATATCACATGCATGACTGCTAAAATGTATCTACCACTCAGGTAGTAAGCATCCTTAGACATGTAGTGC
This sequence comes from Anolis sagrei, assembly GCF_037176765.1. Taxonomy (NCBI): domain Eukaryota; kingdom Metazoa; phylum Chordata; class Lepidosauria; order Squamata; family Anolidae; genus Anolis; species Anolis sagrei. Next base: position 100,796,530 of record NC_090026.1, on the reverse strand, counting down.
AATAAGTTGTGCATAAAAATGAGATTGAGATATTTTGGATGTTTGTCTTTGCATATGGACTGTTTTCATCTTCCCTAAGTAAATTTTTGAATGCCAAGGCAGGTTTTAAGATTAAGAAAAAAAATATTCCTTCTCCAAACTGCATCTCTTTAAAACAAAGATAAACTTGTGCTAGTTATATTGGCACAGGAGAAGCTGCTTTATATTAAGTCGGAGCGTTGGTCTATCCAGCCAAGTATTGCCAACTGTGACATAGCTCTCCACGTTTTCAGACAGGATTATTGCCTAATACCTGGAGATCCCTGGTATTACCTGGTGATCTCTCTTCCAGGAACTAATCAGCCATGATCCTGTTTAGCTTCTGGAATCAGGCAAGATCAGCCCCACTCAGAATAGTAAGGTGCATATAATAAAATAAACGAAATTCTTTCTATCATTACTTTTTGCTATGTCAGCCTGAATTGTCACTGATAGTAGATATAAGAAAAACCTCGGATACTGAAAGTTTGCAGGATCTTTTTAATCCATATGAACTAGGAAAATAGAGAAGAAAAATATCTGAGGCTTCTTGCATTTAAAAAGTAAACTATATGACTAATTTTATTGTACCATTCAATCTTAATTTACTATAAATAAAGCATAAACATCTAAATTAAACCAGGGCCAAAAAAGAATTTTCGAGAAGAACATTAACTCTACTTGTTTCAGTTGTATTAGTTGTAATAATGTGATTTTTATAATTGATTTAATTGTTTAGATGTTTTAATTTTTGGTTTTAATATAATTGTGTATTTAATTGTATGTTTTTTATGGGATTGAATCATTGCCAATGTGTAAGGCCGCTCTGAGTCCCCTTCAGGGTTGAGAAGGACAGGGTACAAATGTGGTTAATTAATTAATTAATTAATTAAGAACATTCTGAAAACACACAGAATTGCAATTTTAAATGCTGTTTGAAATTTGTTTCACCAAAATTGTAATTATTAGCTGAAATACCTATCACGGTGAAAGCAGGCCTGACCATAGTTTGGGAAAGTTATTTCTTCCTCTTCTTTTTCACTACAACTCTCAGAATCTGTTCTTAACTAAAAAGTAATCTTCCTGAGTTCTGGCTTTAATATGATTATAGTAGCTTTGGTTTCTGGTCTTCTGAGCTCTGATTCTAGCAGAAAGCTATCTTATACATGGTCCATCTAGCTTGTCATCATCTAGGGGTTTGAGACATCCATCTTTCCCTGCTCAACCAAGAGAAGCCCATATGAATGCAAAGCATGTGGTTTATCAATGAGCTATAATCCTTCCTCGCCATTTGTAAAGGGCCTTGTTAGGAGGAAGAGAGGAGAAACCTTACTGCATATGCAAGGTTCTCATTACGCTCAAAAAAGAACTGCTGGATTTCAGCCATCAAGTCTCAAGGAGAACAGAAGAAAAACACAAGGAATGGCCTGTTTCAAACTGTGTGCTAATTTGCTCAAGAAACCGCTGTAGTGTGTGCCACCTGCTTTATGCTCAAAGATATTCCTAGTGCTCGGTTTACAGGACCCAAGCTGGAGCATTTATATCAGGGATGTAAAGAGCATTTGCATTAAAGATGGGAATGTGTGGCATTTCAAGAAATCACTGACCTACAAGTTGCCTGGGACTATTTGGAACTACAATTGGAGAAACACTCTCATTCCCAAGTTTCTTTTCCATGCAGGAGTTGTGACAATAAAGTATTGTTATCTATAGGGCTTTCGTATTGCGTGAAGAGTCTGGAAGCCAATGCTAAGACATAACGCTAAACATGTGCAAAGTCTCTATGATAGCTTCAGTCCAACCTCTTTAAGTAATCTCTGAGGCAGATTTTATGAGTGAGCTAATAAAAATGTATTGTCCTAACACAGTAGTTCTTAAATCAAGGCTAAAGAAATGCTGTTGTAGGGTGGTGTTGGGTGGGAGGAGGGGCAGGATAGAAGGCAGCCAAGTGAGGAAGGCCTGGCTTGAGGCCTATTAGACCCAAAAATGTAGCCTGCATCAACTCATTGTGGTCAAACTGGCGTCTCTGCACAGACCCAGAGTACCGAGAGCGAGGGGAAAACCCTCCAGCTCTCAACATACATAACTTGGTTTGACTTAAGTGATAGCTTTAGAAAAACAAGAGCTACACCCAGGCCTATGCCAGTTTTCCAATATAGGAAAGAGACCCATAAAAAGTTTTTGAAAGCTGGCGAAGTCTCTCTTTTTTCGTCTTTTTTACACCACATCACTTTCCAGATTCCCATTCCGCAAACATTTAAAAACAAACATTTTTTAAAGGCCAGCAGCAGTTCTTGGTTTTTCTCCATGATCTTAAAAGATTTCAAACTATTATGACAGACTAAACAAAACCATCACTCATTTCAATATACAGCTCAAGACAGAATACAACAAGAAGACAGTAAAATCTATGATTGCACCTAGGTGTCAGACTCAATGTGACTTACTCCTGAGAAGGTATATAGAGGGTGGTACTTTAAAGAACTGAACATCTTATGTAAACCTGTAATACTTTCACTTGATACACTGGATGCATGTTGACATGCCCAGCATAAACTGAGGAATATATTTTCCTACATTAAAAATATTCCAAGGCAAAATCATGGAGGACTGAACCAGTTGAGTAAATGAATGAATATTCCAACCGCTTCAAACTAATGGTTAAACTGAAAGCGTGATTTTTTTTTGGTAATCATTTTTATCAGGGAATCATATTTTAAATATTTTAAATAGAACAGAGAAAGTAAACATACAAGTGCACACATGCCATCCCACGCTCTTTTTGTTCTCCATCTGAGTGAAATGCTAACGAAAATTTCTGTAAAAGTTTAAATCACCGTTTTTAATATTTAATTCACAAAGAAGTTGTTGACCTTTAAGTGTAATAATTCCAAGGGCTCCAAGATCTTAATGACTGGAAGGACTGGAACACGGCAAAGAATGCACCATGACTCTTCCCACACATCTCACCTGTCTCTGGGCTTCAGCGAGGTTGTAAGGCAACGTGCCTTCCTCCAAAGGCGCAATTCTTTCAATGTCAGCCATTGTCATGCGTCTGAGGATACAACAAGATCACAAAAATGAAATTACTAGGGAAAGCTAAGTTATCTTACAATGGTAGGTAATATTTTGTGCTGTCCTGGTGTTTGCTTCCTTTTTTTCCATAGCAAGTGGGGAAAAAAGAGTAATTTTCAAACTTACCCCCGTGGCTCATATAAATCTGCTAACTGGAACAAGATGTTAACTTCCATGGGTGTAACCTGGCCAAATTTCTGAGCTGCCAGAGCAAACTCCTCTACAACAAAAGAAGGGGTGGGGTGGGGAATACAGAAGGGGAAACTAATCAAACAACACTGAAAGTTATCCACAAATATCCCAGAATCACCAACCGATAGCATGAAACCAATATGCTGCAAGGGAAGAAGGAAAAATACCACAAATAGCACTCCTGCCACTGTGTAAATGTGGATTTTAAATACTCTATCCATCATGCAAATAGGAGAAACAGTCTAGCCTCCTAGCTTAGTGCTAACAGCCAGATTTAGGATATTTGACATACGGTATCAATCAGTTGTGGGTCCGGGGAGGGGGGTGGAGGGAGAGAAGGAGACAGGGATGTGGAAGTGTGCTTGCATGTGTGTCCCAGTAGGTTGCATTAATGAAGGGCTGGCACTACAGAGTGAGTTCTCTAAAAAAGCGGTTAGATAGAGCCTGATAACATCTTGTTCCAAGCTTGTAGATCAGCTTACTGCAATGCCAATACAAGTTTATGGAATTTTTCAAATACCCTTGAAGGTCACTTTAATAGGCTGCCAATTTGGCACAGATCCTAGGAAGTTTTTGAAGACTTTACAACGCCTTAACATTGACTTCTCGTTCTATCCTGACCTTAAGGCTTTGTGAATTGATGGCAACTAGTTTTATCTACTGTTGTTTTTAAAACTGTATTATTTTGATTTTATGCAATATGTGTTGACAGGGGTTGTTGTTTTAATTTTAGGTGACTTTTTAAACTTATGTACCGTTTTTACCTGTTATATGTTATACATGCACCCTGGAGTGCCTTTGTAAGCTGCCCCGGGTCCCTTTGGGAAGATCATGGTGGGATATAAATAAAGTTTTTATTATTATTATTATTATTATTATTAACCAGAGGTAGAACACCCCCCCCCCCCAATAACTGTAATAGACCAAATGAAAAAGCTAGAGACATGAAAACACACAAACAAACACACAAAAAATAATGGGATCATTATTTTTACCAGTGTCAACATATACTGTTTTAATTAGTAAGCTGTTTAGAGTCCAACTTTTTGTGGAATCAAATAAAGATGATGATGATGAAGATGATTTCACTGTTATCCTGAAATTGGCTGAATTTTCACAGAGGAAGTTCAAAACCTTATTTAAACTAACCTTTAGTAACTTCCACGTCTGTTCTATGACCAGCCAGAGTAGTATAGATTTTTCTAATGAGTTCCATGTTATTAAGAAGAGTATTAAATCCATTAAAATAGGAAAAGCTGACTTGGTGGGAAGTGGTACCTCCGGCAGCCTAGAACGAAGAATGTGATGAGGAAAGTAAGGACAGAAAAAGGTCATGTTAGCTGGGTTTCGTTTTTAATCACACAACTTGAACACTGGGGTTCGGGGAGGAGAAATACATTGGAAACATCGTTAGTTTTAAAAACAGTAATAGAAGCAGCAAGGGATTTTAAAAATGCAAAATGGGAAAAAAACCTATAATAGATTCTTAAGTTACAGAAGCTAATCATGACCATCATGCAAGCTGCTCCCCCTATTCCAGTGAAACCTAAACAAATACATATGCAGGATTATAACAACATGGCCAGTGGTAATTTACAGAGTTCAAGTTTCAATACTGTTGCAGTCGAAAATGTTTTATAAGTTGCTTTATTTCGTCTAATGAGCAAATCTCAAAGGCTTAAAAATGCCAAGGATATTAATGTCTGAGTTGGGAGGGGTGGAAACTGAAAAAATTAACTATGGATGGAAAACATGGGACCATTTTAATATTTAAATCTAGAAAACACCAATAACACTTAGAGCCCGAAGTGAAATCTTCTCTTAAGGCAGCTCGAAGTTGGCTCTCTCAATCAGTTCCCTAAAATAATCAAAAATCTTATCTTTAAAATGCTCATATTCCATTCCCCTGAAGGAGAACGTTGTATTGGAAAGAAATCTTCCAAATCTCTTTGAGAGACCCAAATGACTAATTTTGAAAAGGAGAGTGTTATTATGGGTTTTCCCTCCTCTGCATAGCACATCAGACCATTTTGCCCACAGACTGCCATAAATTTTAAAACATTGGAGGGGGGCAATGATGAATAAAAACATAAGTAGGAGCAACAAGTCCAGTGACTATTGCTTGGGTAAAAGTTATGCTCATTAAAATAGCATGCAAAAGATTTAAATTGCATGCATGCAATAGGCAAAACTGGCTGTATATATAAAGCTTGATATATATACATATACATACGTACATACATACATATATATATATTGACTGATATGCTGCAAATGCCAAGTGAATTGAATTCTTTCAGAATGAGTCATCTGACACTTCCTCTCTATAACATTCTCCCATTATACTTGGAACGTCATGGCCATTGCATGGATTTGTTTTACACTGAGTCAAGAAACATCAGAAGCATTACATTAAAAAAAATACAAAAGCCAGAATTCCCTTTTGAAAAGTAAAGATTCCAAGTCTTGAAGGTCACTAGTCCATCTAACCCAGCCCTTTGACTGTAAGTGATGGAAGTCCTTACTTACTTTGTCCTCTGAGTCCCTTAAATTAAAAATCAACAAGAATGCAACCTAGGCTACTATTTAGTCAAATCCTGATAAGTGACCTAAGTCCACTTATTGGCAGGAAGGAAGTAGAAAAACAGAAAACTCAACCATAAGCAGCATGGTCATAACATACTTTGCCTTTCATTCAGCACCTCTGTACCCCCCTTGTCCTTGCTGAAACACATAGAACCTCGGCATTCCCCATTCAAGTCTAAGGCCAATATTATGAGGTGGAATGAGCTGGGGGATGGGGAAGGGGGAGAAAATATTGGTAGTTCACTCAAACAAACTCTGCAGTTGATGCAGGAACAAAAATGAATCCAGACTCAAGCACAAACTATGGTGAAAAGGACAAAAAAATGGATTACAGGGAAATAATTGGGAGGGGGGGGGGGTGATTCTTTTTTTGTCAGGTTTAGCCCCTAAGAATAGAAAGGGGTAATCTCCATAAGCTAGAAATGGCAATGCTGATTCAGAGTGGAGTATCTTCTACCAGAGTGTCCAGAGTGGGCTACTCAAGATCAACATTGCCAAAGTCCAGAGAGACAGCTGCCAACCTGGCTTGGGGAATGGTGGGTGTTCAAACTATGTGGCCCTGAGCCAGTCCAGCAGCAGGATGGAGTCTGCATGGCCCAGCAGCACTGGAACCAGTTCAGTGGATCTGGACTGCCTCTCTTATTGTTCCTGTCCATTTAGTCTTAGAAGCAACCACTGGGCACAATAATGGCAGTGGTCACCACTCATTCACGATAGCTAGAACAACATAACAACACCAAAGAGGGTAGGGGGGAAAGGAGGAATCACTCCCTGATGTCATCCTTCTTTCTCTAATAGCTTTGTCACTCCAACTATTGTCCCTACAGGTGCTGAGTGGTGACCACTACTGTTTTCATGCTCAGTAGTCACCTATAAGGTCAGAAAATGGGATGACTATGCAAACGCCTGCAGATGATTCTGATTTGGAAACAGCCCAACTGTTTACACTGGCCCAAAATGCAGGGAAGGTGTGGATCATCCTTCAACTTTTTAAAATGTAAGACAAGGTTGTGTTTGGGAAAATGTACCCAATGCATTGTGTGGAGGTCATGGAGTCTATTCAACTCTGAATTGGATAATATGGTCTGAAGAATTGAGGATCTGGACTTAGGAATCTGCAAACATTTTGTAATAAAAAGGGCATTTTCAACCTTGTGTAGATTTTCCCCAAGTGACACTGTTAGCCAAGCATTTTTGTCCTCACAAAATTCAGGACAGGGATAGAATCATTTTGATAATGTATTATGTGGTTGCTATGGTACTAGCCCTAAGAAGCAAAGCATTATAAAGGAGAGGTAGTGATTTATTTGACAAAATCTGTAATAAATAGGATTGAGAACAAAACAAAGCTATGTAAAAAGGGTTTTAAACAAGCCTCCAAATCCTTCAAGAAACTAAGTACAGGTTGATGCTGATAAATAAACAAGTATACAATAATCCAAGACTTCTTGCAAAGCTAAATATTTTCACAGAATTTGGAATTCACTTGCTACAAGTTAGTATTTCAACATCTTTCTGCTTTATCTATCAAAGGGTTTCCCAACTCCAATTAAACCATCCTCCAATTTCAGCATTATCTCTGTAAATACATCACCAAAAACAGAATGCTCTGTATTATACTGGTGAAATATGCACACTATAGCTATAATGCAACATAATCCTGAAACCTATTTATCATTGTCTTCCTTCATCTAAATGTAACTTGGTGAGAGACAATTTTCCAAAGAATACAATATAGCACAGAATAGTTATCCTGCCTGTTTTATCATAGCTCTTAAAAACAACTGGAAGCTTGCTGAACTACTGGTTGTGAAACGGACACCTAGCAAACTGTTTGGAAGTAAATCTAACATGGATGCAAACAAAAGTGAGGACAAAGTGATCCCTTGTAGAATTTGTGTAACTTCCTTTTCTGGACATCAAGTCTTCCACCCAGCATGGGCAATAGTTAGGCTGGCAGGGGATTCGGAGCTTTATACTCTAGAATATAATCATCTCAAACTCTATCTCTTTGGAAAAATACAGAACACAAAATAAAAAGAAATATCCGTCCAAAAGATGCACCAAAATAGAAGTGGGAAAATTCTGACATTTGTATCAGATCTTGTTATTTATTTCCAACTAAAGGAATGTGAGGCTGGAATAATGTCAATTATTCCAGGACTATAGAGGTGAAAACAAATGTATTCTTGGCTTTTGCCACAGGGCCAAGGGCCATTGTTTGACTGCACCCCCTGCCTTCCAGGAAGAATACTGTGGCAAAGGGACAATCAGACTGGAATCATCCATTGGGTTCATCAGAAAGTCAGTTGGTGGGAACTAAGCCATTCTCCTCTCTGCCACAGAAAATGTTTTGTTTCCACAACTAATTCTCCTGAGATAGTAGAACCACACAGAAGCATTTTCTGAACTAGAGCTGACAGAATCTGGCTCTCCAGATGCTGTTGGGTTGTAGCTCACAACATTTCCTTCCACTGGCAATACTTGCTGGGTGGGTGGAATCTGGGAACTGCAGTCCAAAAAGGTAAGAATTCCATATTTTTATTGTATGCATATATGTGAAGTTAGGCTTTTTTGTTATTTTGTATTACAAAGCTGCCTTGAGAATCATTTAATGAAATTGGGAGGAGTGTCATTTTCACACCAATTAAAAAATATAGTACAGTTGCCCTTCCAAATCTGCAAATTTCACTTTTGAGAATTTATTTGTTTGGTAAATATGTTTTCTCTAGGAATCTCTACAGTCAACTACCATAGAAATGACCTGGAGAACATCAAGATTCCTAGAGAGAACACCTTTCTAGGCATTTGTAGTTTTCCAGTGTGATTCCATGGTCAACTTCTGGCAGAAATTGACTGTAGACCTGTGTGGGAGGACCTAAAAAATCCTAAATGCCTTGTAAAAAATTGTGGTGTTTTTATTCCGTTTCCCCACTTTTCTAAACCCAGGGAAAGTGAAGGGCTGACAGTAATAATAGTTTTTATTTGTTTTATTATTTTTCATATTTGTGTACTTGTTTTATTTGTACAGTTAATCAACAGGTACATGGAGGGACCAAAACGTTGCTTATTTCTTTATGCTAGATAGTTGAGGAATGTTTGGAAAAATACAGGCCATGGAACAGACGTATACGGGCTACCTCAGGGCCCATTTTCAAGCTGGCTGCAAAACAGCTCAGCATGCCAGAAATAGCTGCCCAAAAGTGAAATATTATCAGGCACACAAAAATTCTTGTTAGGGTCAAATGTACATGGATTGTATCTTTGACCTACAGCTAAGGTCTTGGAGTGAACTGGCTTCCATAAAAGATGTCATGCCAAATTTCATGCAAAGGCAGGTTAATTTATAAAACATGCAAAGCAGATGTGAGTTTCTCGTTCATCTCTGAAATAGCTCTTGGCGCTAAAGAAGTTGCCAACCTCTGCAGAAGCAGAACATTAGCTTTCCAAAAACAAGACTTTCATGCATAACTGCCCTAACAGGGAACAGTAGGATTGTTGAGACAGCACAAGAATGTTTTACCCTGATGGTGCAACAGGTCATCAGATACAGCTCAAGGTTGTTGGCTACTACTGTGGGCCTGAGAAGATAGTATCACGGATCTTCTGGAGAGGAAAACTTTTGCATGAACAGCTACATGGATTTATCGTTTCTAAATGTAAGCTCCTTTCTCTTGCATCCAAAGCCTGGAATATGGATACTACCAAAAAGAAAAAGAAAATAAACAGGAACAGAAAAATAATCTTGCATATTTCTCTCCTCTGTCTTCTGGATATACCTGTGTCAAGAGGAACCCCAATTATGACATGATCCTATGCAAGACTACAAATAGTAAATAACTTACAGCTACTAGACATTCTTCAACGAAATGTGTCAACATATGAGGCCGGATTGTGACCATGATGTCTCTAAAGTCAATGGCAGTGACTCTTCCAGCTTGTGTGTTATCTCTCTGTACAAAAGCTTGCTTCGCATGTTCCAGTTGGATTTCCTGTAAAAGATTTTTTTTTTAAGTATGTTTAAATAAGCCTACTGACAGAGTCTTGTCATCATCTGCGTTTTCAAGATTGTTTTGCAGGGCATAAACGTCACCTATAGACTTAGGATGGTAAACTTCCAGGGTCAGTTTTCTAATACTAGGACCTTTTAGGAGCCACATGGATTGTTAAAATGATCATTCTCCCCCCCCCCCCCCCCAAAAAAAAACTTTTGGTATTTTAAAATATTAAATAGTGCATGATGGAAGCAGATCAATTTTGCAGAATATTCAATTAACCCATTTTTTGCACCGAAAAAGACATTCTGGAGAAGCCTGAGGAACAAAGGTTACAAAAACACGTGGCCAGTTTGCCCATACCTGCTGTAGGCTGTAACACTAGGAATGCACCTAAGAAATCTATGGAAGATCTTCAGTTCAATGTATTGTCGAAGGCTTTCATGGCTGGAATCACTAAGTTCTTGTGGGTTTTTTCGGGCTATGGAGAAATGCCTCTAGAACATGGCCATATAGCCCGAAAAAACCCACAAGAACTTAGTGATCTTCAGTTCATCTCATTGCATGAGTATGTTCAAGGTTTCTCAAGAGCTGAATGACAGGCCACAATAATTAACCCATTTTGGGTACATAATGTAGATATGCTTTCATAAGGAACCTTAATCTACTAGAATTCATTTATATTCCAGTGTTCAGAGTAGAGATAATCTCAAAACTAGTGTTAATATCTTCATGCAGCATCTGAAAGTTTGAAAGGAAGAGCATCCTCTCTTGGAGGGTCTCCACATCACCCTGAACTTTGAAAAAAAAATAAGAATTTCCATGATGGAAAGGGATGTGGAAATGCTACATGCACTGGAGAGGGTCTCCTTTTCATGAAGGTCCTCCATATGAAATTGAATCTTGTAATTTTATGCTTAGAATTATGCACAGAATTATGCTTAGAGACAAACAGATCTCAATCCAATTGCTAGCCCCAACTAAAGTTGAACATTTGAATCAACTGCCAAATTGGAGGACAACACTAACAAAATCCCCAATTCAACGAGTAGTTGGAAAAGCAACTGATTTTAGCACACTGCTTACATTCATTTGCACACAATAGAAGGTGAGATGGTAGAGGTTTCAATGCAATCAATTAATTTTACCCCTAACTTTACAATAAAAGAATAAATCCAAAGAGTATCTTCTGAATACCGGAAAACCTTGGACCAACTAGAGCTTTTGCAAATGAAAGGCGTGTTTGTGTGCATACATACATATTACCCAACTGTGTGAGATAGAACAGATTCTAGTGTGTGTATAGCTAGCGGGAACATCAAGACTCATGTGCACTGTTTCAATGAATGGGAACTCTGTTGACAAATCAATGGCGTCAACTTATGAAAAGGCAATGTCCTTCTACTGTGTCATCTATTTAAATGAGGAAATTGTCTTTTCAATGTGGCAATAAATACATTGGAATCCACATGGATTTCTCTAGTTACAGAGATGGAAGTAATTGTTAGAAATTACACACAATGTGCAAAGTATTCCCAGAATGAGCATCAGAGACAAAGGGCATGACCTAAGCAGATTTCAACAAAAAGGAATTCAAGCATATGCTTACTCCACATTGAAACCAACAGGTAAATACTGGCTGGATCATGCCCACAGATATAGAAGAAGCATAGGGCAATTATATGTGAGTTCAAAAAAACTTTCTCAGTTCTGGAGTTGACTCACGCTGTGAGGTATTCCTTCTAAGCCACCACATAGATTTCTGGACTCAGAAAAGTATGGGTTAAAGGATCTTTGCAAGAAAAAGAAATTCAACTGCTTTTCAATACAAAATTAAAGGCCTGCCAAATGTCCCCTCATTTGGAGGTAGTATAATCCCTCTACATAACTTTAAAAACAGCCTCAATTCTTTGATGGTGGGAGTCTGAATTCCTAAAAGCCACAATAAGTGTTTATACAAAATTAATTTGCAGTTGATAACAGGAACTCTGGCACCAGAGCTTAATGAAAAGATCTCCCAACTTGATTCTTTCTTGCTCTTGCTCTCAAACACACACAAAATCCTTCCCAGTGTTAGTTTTCCTACTACAGTTCATGAAGCCACTTTATTTTCCAGGTAGGGAGATTAGGCTCAGGTATGACTGATATTTCCAAATGATCAACATTCATTTGACATAACACAGTCCTTCCCTGCTTCTGCATATTGTGAGGTCCCATTGACAGGCATTATTACTTCATCAATGAGAGAGCCAGAACGGAAGAACCAGCTAGCATACAGTTAAACTTATTTAACAAAGCCATAAAATGTGCACATGTAGAACATAATGTAAAAAACTGATGTTACAGTTTCAGGCAAAAATTGAAGGTTTCAAGATTACCCTCAGTCATATTCGGTGCTGCAATACTCTTTGTTTGTAGAAGAAAATCCTTTATTTATGCAATCATATGAACACTTCTTTTTGTAAAAATTAAAATTAAATCTTCTTCCTTTAAAAATTCACCAGGAGCAACTAACCCTGAGGCAGAATTGGTGCTTTCAACTCTCCACAAAATGACTCTCAGCTTATCATATAAAAATCCATAATTTTTGCCCGAAGATGTGTCTTTGACTTGGTCAACTTATACATGAGTATATACAGTATACAATAATAATATATTTCCCACAATAACCTTGAGAACTAAAGTAGGTAAATAAGAGCGCTGGTGACTTGTCCGTGGTCACCATGTAAGCTGAAAGCAGTGGTTCCCAACCTGTGGTCTGTGGATCACCAGTAGTCCACAAGAACTAAAATATGGTTCGCGGACTCACCATTATTACTCCGTTGCAACGAGAGCAACTGATTTCGCGAAACTCTCTTATAGTGTCGAGGCTTATTAAATATGGCTTTCTGAGGCGAGCAGATGGCAACTACCGGATAACATATGTTCTGTATCAGAAACTACAGAGGATGTGGACTAGTCAATGTAATTTTCTGAATCAGCACCTCAAATAACCAAATTGAATCTAAAGTTGACCAAAAACTGCTTCATAACCCTTTTGTTGGAGAGTGGTCCCTGGTTAAAAAAAAAAAAAAAGGTTGGGAACCACTGGCTTAAAGGATTTGCAGCATTTTAATCAAGGATCCAACATGCCATCCACTGAACTAATTGTCTATTTGTGGCAAAGGCTATTATAAACCCAAAATAATGTCATTCTGCATCTGAGGACCAGTTTATCCAGTTTACTATTTGCTTCTGGCATAAATTCCCATGAGTTAGAATTTCTATCCTAAACAGGAACAGATATACTCAGATCATACAAACACAGAAGGTCACCATTTTACTACCTTAGATATAAGAACAAAAGGACCATTTATGAATGCTTAGTGTAGACCGACTCATTTTCGTGTACTCAGGTTCATATACATTACAACACAGTCCATCCATTTGGGTGAAATGTTCTGGATGCTGCTTACATTAACAGTGTTTTGCCTGTCCCAGTACTTAGAATCTAAAATAAATCTGAGGAAAAGGTAACCTATTTATATGATCTTAATTTTTAATGGATTTCAAAAACTAACAGTTTTTAAGGAAATTGTAGAATTGAGGATGTTTTGGATAGAAATGTTAAGGATGCTTTTTTTCTTCTTAAAATTTCTCTCCCTCTCCCTCTCCCTCTCTCTCTACACACACACACACACACACATGTTCATATTAAACTCAATTAGTTTTGAAACTAGACTATTGGTTTCTAAGAGCCGCACTTCTGGCTTGCCCAGCCCATGGGGATGGGACTCAAAAGAAGAACAGAATTAAATTAATAAAGGTTTTATGTTTAAAGGCATATGGAACACACTCATTAAATTATTATGTCTTTTAAGTTCCTAGCCTGAGCAGTGAAGGCTAAGCAATGGTGGCAAGTCCCAACAACGTGGCCTTCGCCGAGGCAGAGAAGGCATTTCACGTGGCTGTCGGAGCCCAAGATTTTGGCGGCACACTGAGTGCCAAGCTTGAAGTGAGTTGTGGACATTGTAACAAAGTTTCCGAAGAGTTATCATGGGGAAAAAGAGTTTCCACTGAAGCTTTATCACATACCCTTGTTTCCAAAACAAGCCACATTTTTCAAAATCCCATTATCACAGGGACAGAAAGTGAGGTGAAATTTTCTGAACAGGGACACAGACATCAAAAGAAACACCACAGAGTTGTTAACCTTTCCCTATGCTATCCAAAGCCCACATGTGTATATATGGCTGGAGTTACACTTCAAAATGTACCTGTTCTTACTTACATGCAAATTCAACTTAAGAATAAACCTACGGAACAATCTGGTTTGTAACTTGGGGACTGCCTATACAAACAAATGGAAATGCATTTGCAAAATAATAAAGGACACCATGGTATCTCACCTGGAACCAATTAAGAGAAATATAAAGCGCATTTTCAGACTAAGACAACTGTGGCCTCCTATCGCTATAAGGTCCAAGGTCTAGACACCCGAACAAGGTGATTGGGTCATATACATGGATAGCATCAAAGGAAAAGGGTTAAATGTCAAATCTTGCTTAATTCAAAGCAAACCTTCTTAAGAGATGTGAACAGTAACTCCAAATCTCATAATACAGGCTGGTTTATATTTGTTTTTGACATAAGTATCTCATGCCAAGAACTCATGTGGGAAGGTTATCTGGTATCCTCACCTGCCTAAAAGCTATGTATCTTGATCCCAGGTCCATGAGGGCTGGCTTCAAGGCAATTCCTGTTCCACATATGGCTTTAAGGCAAGTAGGGAAATATCTCTCTGTCCTGGAGGTACGTTTCCATTATTTGTATTTCCAATCTCCGTTCGGAGCCTTGAATATGTGAAAATGCTGAGACTTCTGATCACAATATAAAATTATTTGTGTATCTAATCTACTTATGTTGCATCTCAAGAGCTAATTATAGTGGTAGTCCATATTGGTGCCAATATATGGGTCATCAGCTGCTGGTCCTTGGAGTGTTTCCAGGAAAAGAAAAAAAAACCTAACTGTAGTCAGTGGGTACAATATGGTACTAAGTCCTCAGCACATTGGGGAGGAAAGGCCAGTGCCCCACATAAGAGAAGGAAAGATATACCATTAATATTTCCACTCCTCATATGATCTTCTCAGTTCCCTGTCTCTGTTAGTCATATGCCTGCAAATACAGGCTTTTCTGTTGAGGATGGTTTTGGAAAGTGTCCAGCCATTGAAGAAAAGGCTTTTCCTAGATAAATGTTGTGGTTTTTCCTTCACAAAATCCTCTAGTATTTTTAAAATCACTTTTTAACTAAATGGTGTTTGAGTATTATAGCTTAACTGTGTTTTAAGATGGATATTTTTGTATGTTTTTTACCTGTAGCTATTTTATCTTTATTTATTTTTGTAATTGGTATCTTTTTCTACATTTGTTTTAATCCAGTTTGGATTCCTTGAGAGAAAGGAGGGATATAAATCAAATGAAGCCAGAAAAACCAAGAATCAAATCATAACCAGTCTGAGAATGCTGAAATATGATGACTGGCCCAAAATAAGCCTTTTGTGGCAGAATGGAGATATGAACCTATATATCTTAATCCAAGCATTAAACCATTAGACCACACAGGTCTACAGTGGAAATGAAGACTTTAAATTCCAACATTAGCTTTTGAACCAGTTGTAGCACCAAACACCAAATCTGTGTTGTTTCTTCTGAGTAGAAATGACCAGGGCACAAAGATCTGTCTCCCTGCATAGATCTTGCTGTAGAATAGGTAGATTTCAATGCTACATTCCACAGATCAAAGTATATGTTGTTTACAACAACAGACCTTTTGGTTCAGCCAACCGCAGCCTGCATTCAGGATCAACATCTACAAACTGACATGTTTGCGGTGGACATTGCTGACCAAATGATAAACAGAGGCAGATGGACCTCTAAGAGGGCAGTTTGTAATTCCTTGGCCCAAATCCTGGGTAAAAGACCACAGGAAATAAGACTAGAAGCCATAGTGTGGTTATGGAGGGACTACCAATCATCTGACCGTTCCTCCCGTCTTCAAATAACACCAGAAGACAACTCATGGCTTGGAGAGCTTATGGCAAAACGCTATGATTTAAAGAAATGGGGCATTACCATTAGGAGGGTAGTTGTGGACCCTCAGATACGCCCCTTATTTGCCTCCGGGGTTCCTTCTTGCCATTCCCCATCAGGTCCCCGTGCATCCACAACTAGCTCACCGGTTAGGGCCCCCCCTCCTGGTTCATATAATTTTGAGACTCCATCCGTCCCGGTCGCCCCCACTCAACCAGCCACACTCCTTCGCTCGAGAACCCTTCCCTTATTCAGTCCACTCAGCTCCCTTGATGTTTCATTATCTACCTCATCTTCAGAAACATCCCTTCCCAACGCCCAAGGGAGACTATTCCCCAGCCCGACTCCTTCCTCTGAGAGCTGACTAGTTACAGACCCCGGCCATGTAGGGGGGGAGAGGGTTCCGGAGGAGGGGGGTGCCATTCAAGTCGTGTGGGGGAGGAGAATAGCGGGTCACCGTCATCCCAGGGAGAAGCGCAACAGAGTCCTTGCGACCCTGGAGAAGGTAGGTAGTGGTAGGCTCCATGGCAGCCCCCTTGGGCTAAAGGTCCTGCTGATTAATGCCAGATCCGTTAATGGTAAGACTGCGGCCATCCAGGACCTGATCCTGGATGAGAGGGCGGATCTGGCATGCATTACCGAGACCTGGTTGGACGAGCTGGGGGGAGTAAATCTCTCTCAGCTGTGCCCACCAGGTTTTGGAGTGCATCAGCAGGCTAGACAAGGGGGGCGGGGAGGAGGGGTCGCAGTGGTCTTCCGGCAATCCATCGCCGTGACCAGATACGTTGTCCCGCAAGCTTCTGGGTTTGAATGTGTCCACTTGAAGGTGGGGAGCCGTGACAGTGTGGGGTTCCTGTTGGTGTATCGTCCACCCCGAGATCCAGCAGCTTCCCTGTCTGAGTTAGCGGAGGTGGTCTCTAATTCGGCCTTGGTCTCCCAGCGCCTGGTGGTGCTGGGAGACTTTAACATCCACGCCGAGACCACTTTATCTGGCGCAGCTCAGGACTTTATGGCCACCATGACGGCCATAGGACTGTCACAGATAATATCCGGCCCCACGCATCAAGCTGGGCACACTCTCGACCTTGTCTTTGTGGCGGACGACGAATTGATCAGAGTGGAAGATCAAAACATCCTTCCAGTGTCATGGTCTGACCATCATCTGATCACATTTAGACTTACTGCGACCCTAAACCTCCGCAGGGGTGGAGGACAAATTAAGATGGTCCGCCCTAGGAGACTGATGGATCCGGATGGATTCCTGAGGAATCTTAGGGTTCTTCCTGCCTTGGAGCCTGGCGATTCTATCGACGCCTTGGTAACTCTCTATAACGGGGAGATGGCCAGGGCGTTAGATATGATCGCACCCGAACGCCCCATCTCGTTGCGTCGTGACAGGCCATCTCCTTGGTTCACCGAGGAGCTGGCTGTGATGAAGCACACGAGAAGGGGGCTAGAGCGCAAATGGAGGAAATCTCGAGATGTATCTGATCGAACACGGGCTAGAGCCTCTCTTAAGGCATACTCCGTGGCCATACGGGCGGCCAGGAAGTCATTCACGACCGCTCGTATAGCATCTGCAGCAAATAGATCATCGGAGCTGTTTCGGGTCGTGGGAGAACTCCTCCACCCACTTGCGGTGGAGGAGGTCCCTGACGACCCCGCAGCTCGGTGTCGCGATTTCGCACACCATTTTGCAGATAAAGTCGCCCAGATACGCCTCGAGCTCGACTCCAATTCGATCGCAGTGCTTGAAGAGGTGACGGAGGTACCTGCTTGTCCAATTTTGTGGGATTCTTTTAGGCTTGTTCTTCCTGAAACCGTAGAGGAGGTTCTTGGGGCTGTGAGGGCGACCACCTCACCTCTAGACCCATGCCCATCTTGGCTCATTAAATCAGCCAGGGAGGGGTTGGTTGACTGGTTTGTATTGATTATCAATACATCGTTGGAGCAAGGGATTTTTCCATCTGGTTTGAAACAGGCAGTGGTTCGTCCACTCCTCAAAAAAGCTTCCCTTGACTCCACGGTGCTGAATAACTACAGACCAGTCTCCAACCTCCCTTTCCTGGGCAAGGTGCTGGAGCGGGTGGTCGCCTCGCAGCTCCAGGGCTTCCTAGACGATACCAACTACCTAGATCAGGCACAGTCTGGTTTCAGGCCTGGTCATGGCACCGAGACAGCCTTGGTCGCCTTGGTGGATGACCTCCGTAGAGAGCTGGACAGGGGGAGTGTGACCCTGTTGGTTCTCCTGGACATCTCAGCGGCTTTCGATACCATCGATCATGGTATCCTTCTGGGTCGTCTCTCTGGGATGGGCCTTGGGGGCACGGTTCTGTCGTGGCTCCGGTCCTTCCTGGAGGGACGTACCCAGTTGGTGAAGCTGGGAGACGCCTGCTCGGACCCCTGGCCTTTGACCTGTGGGGTCCCGCAAGGATCTATCTTGTCGCCCATGCTCTTCAACATCTACATGAAACCGCTGGGAGAGGTCATCCGGAGTTTTGGAGTTGGGTGCCATCTCTATGCGGATGACACACAACTCTACTACTCCTTTCCACCTAATTCCAAGGAGGCTTCTCGGGTGCTGGACGAGTGCCTGGCCGCTGTGTCGATCTGGATGAGGAAGAACAAGCTGAAGATCAATCCCGACAAGACAGAGGTCCTCCTGGTCGATCGTAAACCGGATCGGGGTATAGGGTGGCAACCTGTGTTGGACGGGGTTACACTCCCCCTGAAGCCACAGGTCCGCAGTTTGGGAGTCCTCTTGGATTCTTCGCTTACACTTGAGGCTCAGGTGTCGGCGGTATCCGGGAGGGCCTTTGCACAACTGAGACTTGTGCGCCAGCTGCGACCGTACCTCGTGAAGGCGGATCTGGCCGGGGTGGTCCACGCCTTGGTCACCTCTAGAATGGATTACTGCAATGCGCTCTACGTGGGGCTGCCCTTGAAGACGGCTCGGAAACTACAATTGGTCCAGCGGGCAGCAGCCAGGATGCTAACTGGAGCTCATTATCAAGAGAGGTCAACCCTCTTGTTCAAGGAGCTCCACTGGCTGCCATTTATTTTCCGAGCCCAATTCAAGGTGCAGGTGCTCACCTACAAAGCCCTGAACGGTTTGGGACCACCCTACCTGCGTGACCGCATTTTCATCTACGAACCCACACGCTCGCTCCGGTCATCTGGGGAGGCCCTGCTCGTTATCCCACCTACGTCGCAAGCGCGCTTGGTGGGGACGCGGGACAGGGCCTTCTCTGTGGCGGCCCCCCGACTTTGGAATGCCCTTCCAAAAGAGCTTCGTCAGGCCCCTACTCTGGCAGTTTTCAGAAGGAACCTAAAAACTTGGCTGTTCCGATGTGCCTTCGCAGATTAGGAATCCCCATCCCAAGTCCTAGATGCACTTTAGCACAACTAATGTTGCTGCACACCGCACTTTTAATCCTACGTTCCTCCTGCCATCTCAGCACTTTTAACCCTGTACCCCATTGCGCTGGCCGAACCAGTTTTAATAGTGTCTTGATGTATTGTCATTGTGGTTATTTTGCTTAATTGTTTGATTTGCTTTGTTTATTGCTGTGTTATGTTTTCTATTGTATTGTGTTTTGTGGCTTCGGCCCGTGTAAGCCGCATCGAGTCCTTCGGGAGATGCTAGCGGGGTACAAATAAAGTTAATAAATAAATAATAATAATACTCAAGGAAGGGGGCCAACCAAGGACAAGATGGATGGATGGCATCCTTGAAGTGACTGACTTGACTCTGAAGGAGCTGGGGGTGTTGACAGTCGACAGAAAACTCTGGCATGGGCTGGTCCATGAGGTCACAAAGAGTCGGAAGCGACTGAACGAATAAACAACAACACTCAAGGCATCAAGTGTGCCTTTGCTGGGAGCCACCCTGAGTCCCCTTCGGGGTGAGAAGGGCGGGATATAAATGTGATAAATAAATAAATCTATATAAATAAAAAGGAATGTTTGTTTGTGGGATTAACATAACTCAAAAAACACTGGATGAATTCACACCAAATTTGAACACTTATCAGGCCAACAAGTGACCATCACTCAGAAAAACAATGAAAAAACACAGTTACATTACCATTACAACTAATGTGCAAAACCACATATATACACATATATACACATACATACACACACGAAACATATATACACAGACTGGGCCACAGCAACACTTGGCAGGGGATGGCTAGTAATCAATAAATTATGTTAAAAATCCAGCTCTGAAAATGCCAGGCAGTACAGAGTCTGTATAGATGTAGATGGGCAGACACACATTTACGTGGACTCTATACCACCTGTCAGGGTTGATCTTTTAGCACAACCTAAATTGATGAGGTGCCTGGACTGTCTGTGTGTTCTGTATCATGGATCTCCAGTTCAGAGCTTTTTCCACTTGCAACGCCTTTCTGTCAGAGAAATGTTTTACATGACCCTTGGTATATAGGTACATAAAATAGAAATAAAAATCAAACATTTACTGATAGTAAATCAGCATTTGCAAGACTTGCTAAACAGACTGATTTTCCTTTTAATGAAGGACAGCTTAAGCATTTTCTGCAGGGTCCATTGTAAATACTGCATAATACATTTTGTAAATGCCTAAAACAGTCACTAGGTGGCGTTCAGAATTTTTTTACTGTGGCCAATTTTATTGTAACCCTAAGACTGAGCTAAAGGGACCCCATTTGGCATCAGGACCCACAGTTTGAGAAGCAGTGCTTGAGTTCAAGCCCTTGATATGATTTCAACCACACCCCAGTCTCAAACTAAGCTTAGGGATGCCATATTCAATAAAATACACCCTGAAAATTTGGGATGAGGTACATCAATACAACAGCAATTTCAGACATTAGATACTGAAGGGCAACAAAGTCAGCCTAAAAGTGTTCCTCCCAAGCCTCACATTCTTTCTGCTCCCATTGATATTTCTGGGCATACTACAAAGCCTGACCAGTACCTTCTAAATGGACTTGAACCCTTAGATTTATGAGATGGTGTCATTAAATTCCCAATATTTAAATAAAATTCAAGTGCTGTTCAGTCAGTTTCCTTAAGTTGAAGAGTATTTTGTCTCAAGTGGCCAAGTGCTGGATCCACCCATCCATTGGCCCCTGATATTTTTATCCTAGGTTGGAAACATGTCATCTTGGATGGCCACTGCTCAAAGTTCATAGGAAAAACCTAAAATTTTCTGAACGCCACAAGGTCATATATGAGCAAAAAGAAGGAAATAAAAACCCCGGAACAACCCCTTGCTGTACACAAGGTAGCAATCCAGTGGTAATGTCACTGTATAACCAAGGCCATAAATCCCATATCTCTCTCTCACATGCAAGCCAAGTCTACTAGCAATTTGTTTTGATGAAAGGTCAGTAAAAAGATCTGACCTCACAATGTCTCCATTCAAACTGAAGTTTCAACATCAAGCATTTCTGGTAGATGTTGCTACTGATTGGTTGGTGTTTTGTACTGAATTAAAACAGCTGGAAGGGAACAACTTTGACTTACAGTGAATTTGTAAATTTAAATAACAAATTCGAAAGTGAATTAAACACTTTTTGAAATGAGGTTTGGAAAGCTGCATCACTTTCCTACAAGGCAAGATGGGCTAGCTCTGAAGTCAAGCAAAGTTAGCAAATGACAGTCATTAAGAGTACCAGAATGTGATTATATTATATCAGACACCCAACACCCTCTTCAGACAAAGAGTTAATTAAGCTCTACTCTACCAAGTCAATTTGAAGCATTTGTCCTAGCAGCATTATCTTAATTATTTCTCATCAAAACGATAACACTTCCTACTGTGAACTAACATCCTTATGTAAACAAAATTACAGACTCCATAGTCCTGAAATGTGATCCTTTGTCAAAAACTCTCCTGCGTAAAGGCTCTTTACCACACATCCAACTGAAACACAACAGAAGCATTCATCCTGCCTTGTCTGGGGTCTCATGAGGTTTTGGCATTTCATCTGAAAACATTACCATGTTTGCGAAGGAGATTTCTTGAAGTGTACTCTATCCCACAAAAGGAAATAAAGACAAAACCTTTTTTTTCCACAATTTCAGATACAGAAGAAGTTGAAAGTATTTACCATGTAAAATAGTAAGATGAGGAGTTATGATCTGTAGCATGTGCATTTCAACCCACCATTCATTTCGTATATAGCTATGGGGTGCCTATATATTATAGAATTAATGCAGTTCGATACCATTTTAAAGGGGCCCCCTGGTGGCACAGTGGTTAAACCGCTGAGCTTGCTGAACTTGCTGACTGAAAGGTTGGCAGTTCAAACCCGGGTAGTGGGGTGAGCTCCCGCTGTTAGCCCCAGCTTCTGCCAATCTGGCAGTTCAAAACATGCAAATGTGAGTAGAGCAATAGGTATCGTTGTGGTGGGAAGGTAACAGAACTACATGCCATCATGCTGGCCACATGACCTAGGAGGACAACACTGGCTCTTCGGCACAGAAATGGAGATAAGAGGTTCTAATCTGGGTGGTGCTCCCACTGTTAGCCCCAGCTTCTGCCAGCCTAGCAGTTTGAAAACATGCAAACCTAAGTAGGTCAATAGGTACCACTTCTACAGGAAGGAATGGCACTCCATGCAGTCATCCTGGCCACAGGAGGTGTCTATGGACAACACCGGCTCTTCAGCTTAGAAATGGAGATGAACACCACCTCCCAGACGAGACTTAATATCAGGGGAAACATTTACCTTTACCTTACGACCACTTTAAATGCCTGCGAATTGTAATTTGGTGAAGTGCCAGATCTCTTTGGCAGAGAAGGCTAAGGACATTATAAAGCTACACATCCCATAATTCCATATAATTGAGCCATGACAATTAAAGTGGTTTTAAACTGCATTAACTCTACAATGTAGATGCACCCATTGAGTTGGAAGATGCCCCAAGGGCCATTCAGTTCTTCTCCGTCATTCAGGAATATACCATCAAGCACCCCTAACAGATGGTCATCCAAAAAAAGACACTCCAAGGCAGTGTATTGCACTGCTGAACAGCTCTTATTGTCAAGAAAAATGTTTATGATCTCTCTGCTTTTCAGACAATGTTTTTTACACAATTGTAACTCTCTGTTTTTATATGCACACAGCATTGAATGAGTCTTAAAATATCACATTGGCATTTCCAAGTAACTGGTTGGCTTCCAACAGATCTTTTTAGTCATGGTCGTCCATAGATTCCTATTCACTTTTAAATGGAAATGCAGAAGAACCCTATAGCAGAAGGAATTCATTCTTTTAATGTTTGAATGTTAAAGCTGACACTTCCAGAATTTAGGTTTGGCAGTGCATCTTATAAGTTGCATCTTATTCGATGACAGCTCCAAATCCCCTGCGTCTGGTTGCAAATATCCAACACAGCTGAACTCACTGAATGAATTATATGAGTGTGCGTGCGCGCGCTCACACAAACATACAGACCTTACCGCCTTTCAGCACCAAAAGTGCCAACTCCACTGAACCACACCCACTATATTAAATTGAAGATGTTGACTGGAACACTTTCAAAAATATCTCTGCTGCTTTGAGATGCCAAAAGAAAAGTTAGTGCTTATTTAGCAATTTAAGCACCAGCCAGCCAACTGTATCTTACAGGCATAAAGCATGCAGCAGTCCAAAAATACAGATAGCTAGTGTGTAATAAACTCAAAAGGAGATGAGAATTAAATTGTACAATTGTAAGTTTTCTTTGATTTTGTTTGTCAAAACTTCCAACATTTATTGCTCAAACTTACCAGTAGGAACTGGGTGAACTCTGCATACGTTAGGCGTCTTTTCCGATCTTTGCCAAAATGCAGTTGCACAAACTCTGAGTCCCAGTTAAAGGGAATATGCTGGTGAATCGTGGTCTGGCCAAAGACTTGCTTAACATCCTCTGGGAAATGAAACCGAGAGAACAAAAGAGAGGACAGTTAAAACAAAGCAAAAAAATATTCTACTTTGGGACAGAGTGGGAACCATGCAGTCCTTTAAATGGTATTAAACTGCAAGTCTTTGGAGTCCTAGCCAACCCAAAAATGGTGAGGAATCCTGGAAAATGAGGTTTAATAACACTTGGAGGCCCAAATGATTCCTATCTTCGACTCTAGAAGAGATTTATAGGTTTTCTTTTCATTTCATCGGAACTCTTTCCAAATGAACCAGCAGCCAGCCCTTGCTCACAGACTCATTCCATACATATAATAAAAGTTTGAAAATATGTATATGTGTTACATGGCTGGGGTGCCCACTTTCACAGACAGGCTGTCACCTCCATAAACAGCTACAGATCCTACTACTCAGGAGACACCAATGGCCCTCTCTCCAATGACATTACAAGTTATAGTGAATGCCATGAACATGTCCAAGAGCCCTGCCAATGTCCTCCACAAATGTCATATCGCCCACCACGCAAGTGAAGGCTTTTATTTGGGGAAAATATCATCCTATATTGTATGCGTTTCCTCCACCATGGACATTGCAGTATTCCTTCCTCTCTCAATTGCTGTGGAATTTGCATGACCCTGCCCATTGCCTCTCCCTTAACCCTTTCCTATTCTTTTCTATGGCACACAGCAAGCAGAGGAATAGATCAGCAACTGAACACACTAGAGAGGTCTGGGAGGAATTCATCTTGAGTTATAGGTGTTGTAGGTACTAGAATGTATAGTTTGCCTGTAATCTAAGAGCTGCACTCTGAACTCTGCCAACGATGGACCTGGAACTAACTTGGAACACAGAACCGCCCATCACCCACTTTATGTCCTGGTGTGGTTTGGGGGAGGATGGACCATGGGATTTGCAGTACCTTCACTCACTTTCACAGACCACTGCGCCAACCACGAATGATGGACCTCAACCAAACTTGGCACAGAGACCCCCCCCCCCATGACGAACAGAACATAATAGAAGGGTTGTGGGGAGACTAACCCACTCGCATGGGAGTTGTAGTTCACTCTGCATCCAGCGAGCACCCTAAAACCAACCAATGACAAATTACCATCACTTGCGTCCCCAAGCTAGTACATCCTAAATTATCAGAAGGCTAAACCAAATCATAGCTTTCCCTTGTTGTCTACTCCTCCTTTCACTAAGGCCCCATTTATACTGACAATTTAAAGAAGTTTCCAACTGAGATTGAAGAAAGTGGATTCACTATAATGTACAGATGATTACATAGGGAATCCTGGACCTTTTTTGAGACCACAGAGTACTGAGGCACATTAAGAGCTTTCTTTTGAATGTTTTTGTTGAAATTTGTTGTCTGGTCATCACAGTTTGGAGTTAGCTTCGAACTGCATTCAATGGCCAGTGTAAATGGGAGCTAAATGATGCAGTAACAGCATTCGTAACACAGTATTACATAGTCATATAACCCATCACATTTTGACAATCCTCAGCAGTCACCCTTTTATTTCTGTTCCCCTTGAAAAAGCTAGTCAACAAAATATCTTGGAGGGTTTTTAAAGGGGCTGTTTGTGAAAATCCAGCCTCAAAATATCAGAGAACTGTGGTGTGTCTAATTGTCATCGAGCATTTGTCCCAAACCATCAAAACAATTTGCTTTATGTTTTTGTCAGAAATATTAAATATTAACTAGGTATTTGTAATTACAAAAATGTGAGTCAAGTACTGAAAGGGTTAAAGGGATGCAATGTCTCATCAAAAGCTGCAGTTCAATATAAGCAGGTGTAGCTTAGTTTCCCTTAGTCTGTGAGAGGTCTTTGTGGAAGAAGGGCCTCGGAGTGTCAGTATGAGTAGAACTCAGTGTTAGTTCACCTCAGTATATGAGAGGCGCTAGTCTGAGAGCACCCTTAGTGTGAAAAGGCCTCAGTGTGAGAACGCCCCAGTGTATGATGGCTGATGTGTGTAAAGCTACTGTATGAAACTCCTATGTAAGTACGGTGTAAGAAGTGGTTCTGTGAGATCCAAGCCATTTATCTGCATGGGAAAGAAGCCCATCATGGAAGCAAATAAGGAAATATAAAGAACTTTGTGTTATGGAAAACTTGTTCTTGTAAATAGTACAGCCATATTATTTTGCTATAAAGAAAAGCCTCCTATGGAAGAGATAACATTGGTCTGCGTGTTTTTCTTCTTTTTATCACTTTGGGCTACTGGTACTGGGTCACATTGTTACCCAACCATATTAGCATAATCTTAGATGGATGAATGCTACTGACTTGCATAGCTAACTGCCCCTTTCCAATATTGTTCTGAGCGTAGAATAATCTGCCCACCATAATCCGCCCACCATTACTTTATGCCGTTCGCTCTTCCAAATTTTGGACTCTCTAAAAACATGAAAAATTATATTCTCAGTATCATTTGATGGCACTTAAACCATTTTTTTCTTTCTTTGTTTAACCTGAAAATTACAATATCCAAGTTTTCTGCCGTGATGTTACGATATGTCTTCAGTGTATTCTTTTAAAAGTAAAGGATGGTTGATTTCTTGACAAAATACATATTGAATTATATGGTATACTTATCTCATTGGATGTTCTGAATGTATTGCTTTTATTGACTAATTGTGATGGTTATGAAACAGGCTCCTTTCTTCTAAGCTTTATAATAAGTACTTTCTCACTACGGTTCACAAACTCCTATAGACGCTCGCTAGAGTTGCCTTGAAATTATTCCTTCTTCCTTCACTGGACTCTTCTCTCATTCATCTCAAACAATTTCACTGATCAGAGTACTTATTTCCACAGACATACTGCTGGAATCAGATACGGAGATCATTCATGCCCCATGAACAGATTTATAACATTTTGGCCCGCTTCAAGTGACAGGCCCAATTGCAGTATCTACAGCAGTACTCCTTCACACTCTGTTTTTCTTTAATTGCCCCAAACCATCTTAGATTAAAAAGAGAAAGGAAGGAAGATAATCATCTGAAGCAGAAAGACCCTTTAAATCTCTGGCCTTTGAAGGAGATGAGCCATGAAACCAAATCACACACTTTTTACTACTGCTTTCCTCCCAATTTGAAAAATGATTAAACACAGTCATAAACCGAAACTGGTGTAGTAGTTTAGAGGAGGGAGGAAAACCAGCATGTTGATCCTAGATTATCATCTGGTATTGACAGCTACAGAATGATGAGGAGTTCAAGTGACAGATGAGGAACCTATGGTTTTGCTAATGTTATTTATTCCTATTCCCATGAGCCTTGGACAGCAAGACCAATGGTAAAGAGTGATGGTGGATGCAATCCAAATCATTGTGTGGGTATCAAGTTCACTTTAAGTGTTTATTCTCTATGTTGACTATTTATTAAGCTTACTCATTCTCTTCTATATAATTACCTGAAAGCGAGAAAATATAAGAACTGCCCCTGTTTTTTCCTATCCATCCTCTGACTTGAAAACTTTATATTAGCTTTTCCAACAACAATCAACAAACAAAGTTAATAGATTCACGTGGTCAGCCATATATCTGGTTGCTTCATTTGTTTTCTTTCAGACTCTATGGAACAACTACATTACCATATAAAAATAAGGGAGAAAACTAAAATGTCAACACAGCTATGAATACCAGCAATGTGATCCTTCCACCTAACCTTACCTTAGAAATAAAATCTCCTCCTAAATGGACACTTTTTGATGAAGTGTTAAAATTTTCATTCTTCCAACATCACATAAAAATCTTTAAGCACTAAAACTAAATACTACAAAATATGTATTTCCTATGCACCCAAGCATGAAGTTAGAATTAATTTATTATTATTTTATTATTTTATGTTAATACATTTTAAAAACCAAACATTTGGAACTTGATGGAAAAGTCTAAGCTGAGACTCTGTTAATATAGTTAACTTATTGAAAAAAAAGCAGTCTCACCTTCTGCTAAGGAAAAAGCATAAGGCAAATTGGCGATTTTATAAGATACTGAATTGCATAATGGTGTAAAAGTGGAGGCACCTCTATCTCCAGCGATACCAAGGTTGCCTTTTGAAAGAATCTGACAGGGCCATTTTCTATTAATCATAGTTAAGGGTCTGAAAAAATAATACAGAATAAGAGCTGGGATTATGAATCCTACATTGAAGGCTTCAAGGAACCGAGTGTGGTAAAGTGAATTTACTTAAAGATGTGATAAACTCTTGGAAGCATTGGGGGAAGACAAGCATCATATACTCCAGAGTTTGGGGTGGAGATTTAAAGAAAAGTTAGAAATAAAATGTTCTGCTAGAAATTCTCATCTTGAGTTGTCAGGTGAAATAAGAGATAAGACTTATGTATCTCAAACTGTTATGCAGAAGAGGGGATATCAGCACTTGTTGCTTGTTGTCGCACAAGCTTCACGTGTTGAGAATCTCTCTTTGCACAACCCTTGAAGGTATAGGGGTTCTGTTCATACCTGGCAACCTAACTCCCATTTACACTTATTCGGAAATGGTGTTAGGCTGATGGAGATAAAGGCTAATTCACAGGGCACTAAGCCCACTCATTAGATTTCAAGAAGTGCTTTTGGCTTTGAGAATCATAGATGGAATGTATGAGAACAGGATGTTGGCCATATACAGGCAGTCCCCAAGATATGAACATCCAACTTACAAATGACTCATAGTTAAAAACGGGGCTGAGGCAACAGGAAGTGAGATAAATCTACCCCTAGGAAGAGAAACTCGCTTCTGAAAGTTATCATGGGGAAAATGAGTCTCCACTGAAGCTTTTTCACCAATCCTTGTTTCCACAACAAGACAAATTTTTCAAAATCCAGTTATCACAAAGACAGAAAATGAAATGAAATCTTCTGATCATGGACACAGACAACAAAACAAACACCACTTAAAATGTACCTGTTCCAACTTACAAACAGTTTCAACTTAAGAACTACTCTATAGAACCCTTCTTGTTTGTAATGTGTGGACTGCTTGTATATGCCATTAAGCAGCCTAAGAGAAACAATAATTTCACACATCAAGGTCTACTATATTTTCTATCTATACTGCTGCTTATACAAAATTTTGGATTTTACATCATTGTGTGTGTCCTGTATCTATTCCTATGGATGATCACAATTTATAATGTACAAAAGGTAGAAGTTGAAAATAAATATGTATCCACTGTTCAAGTTCTCTCTGAATCACATTTTCCACACTAAAAGGCCAAACAATCATAACTTTTTCATGTACTTCCATTGTCCCAATAGTTCACATATTGAAGGAGGTCTCAGTCAAACCAAACATCAAGGGGAATGCATATTCCTCAAGATTAAAGCAACTGATGATTTCCCTCCAACAAAATATGAGGTACATATGTATGAGGAGGATTTCCTCACACATATATACCTCAAGAATCAGAATTGCAAAGTAATTCAAGAAAAAATAGGGACTGTTGATATAAAAACACCACCTCATCTGATTCATCCCCATGACTTAAATAATGATCTTCTGCATTGGGGGGGGGGGGGGGAGCTATGTAGTTAAAGAGACCCCCTATAATTCACACATTGGGAGGGTGTTTCAATATATCAGTACATAAGCTACAATCCTGAATTGATGTCTTTGATTACACAGATGGGTTTAAACATAATGGATAATTCCTTTATTATATCATAGGCTACTGCCTTAAGATGTTTTGCATATGAAAGTCAAAATGATTTTGTGCGTATCAATTTCCTTGGTTTTTTCCAGTTCCAATCATGAACTGGATTTCTATCTTGTTTTTGTCACAAAATGAAACACAAAGACATTTCCTTTCTAGATTCTACAATCACAACTTCTCTTAAATAGTCACAGCTAGCAAATGTTCTCCTTTACTGAAAAAGTATGTTTCACATCTGAGAAGCTATTCAATCTAAAGACAAAGATAGATAAACAGGAAATAAGCCTCTGCTGAACAATCAGCACTGGACATAAGACTGAGCACATATAATACAGATCTAAACAACATCTTCCCCATCATATATTTTATAATAACAAATTATTAATAAGGCAGGATCTATGATCAATGAATACAAATTAACATATGTTGCAGCAAATCTGTGTCCATCTTCCTTTAAAAAATTGTGATATATTTCTTCTTTGTTTGGTGATACATAAGTGGAATCTTTTTAAAAGGTGTTATTACTACCATTAATGCTAAAGAACACAATCACAATGAGCTTTAAGTGATATTTCCGGATTTCAGTGAGTCTACTCTGAGATAAATGACTATATAATTGGACATATTAAGGTATTCAGAATTTAACCACCAAGGGTCTAAATGTTTTTTATTTTTCAATTTGTACAATAATATATGTCTATTTGTAACTAAAATGATCTGAGATTAAAGTTTTCAATGATGTTTCTGCCATAGCAGTGGTTTTTTCCCCCTTCAGCAGAAACAGGTCAAATTCCTTCCAAAATTGCAGCTTAGTAAATGGGTCTTTTCTTCGATGTTGTCGTTGTACGAAGGATGGTTATATTTCAGTTCTCAGTTAACCAGACAGTGACCTTATACAGTTTGAATTTACTCTCAAATTGGCTCCATCCCACCTTCTCGATACCTATTTTTCCTTCTTTTTTAACATTGCATGAAGAAACCAGAAAACACAATATTTTAGCCATCTGAGCAAGCAGCATTCTGAAATCAGTCCACTAACTGGAAGTGCTCTCTGTTACCTCTATCTTTTAAAATTGGAGCCATTATAGTCATTCGTGCAAATCCACATTTAGCCTTTCATAAAGAGTGGATTTTTGACCCATTGAACTGGAAGAGCTTTTGCGCTGTGCTCCTGATCTTTGACAAGATATCCCACAACAACAGAGAAGACAATTTCTTGCTGGTGTGAATTTGTATTCCGTTGTTAAACTCTAGATGCTCACAAATGGCAGATCTACTTCAGCTGGTTTGCACTCTGATGATTCCAAATGTTGTTACAAAGCTGTAGTGAAAAAAACCAAATACCGCACAGAAAGCCAAATAATATGTGTGAAAAGATCAATTATTGTCATTGAGAGAGGCCGTCCTATGGTGATGCAGATAACGGCCCTGGGCAATGCGAATTACTTCCTCATTCTTCACAGGTATATGCGTCACATACGTAAGAGGGATAGGTTTTCTAATACGGCAAGATGAAATCAACTGGTGCCCAGAAATGATAATCTCTACTTGTTATTACATCCTTCAAGTGAATGTCAACTTATAAAGACTTTATTGCCAAAATTTGACCTTCTGGCAAACAAACTAGTCAAATGTGGGCTAGGCAAAACTATGTTTAGGTGCATCTGTAATTGAATGCATGAATGATTTATTGTACCAGCCATAGGCCGTGACATCACATAATATACAACCTTTAAAAGTACAATACAATAATATAATAAATATTATATTTAATATTTATATTAAATATAATATTTATATTATATTTAATATAAATATTAAAACGTATTCCATATTTGGGCTCTTTAAAATTATAGTAGCAGTGACATGGTAAAAATAACAAATGTTTGATTTATATCATCCCAAACTATCTCCATTTCCATTTCTAGCCTCCACTGTGGACTTTGCCCATTTAGCTCGGATTTTTTTGGGCTTCAACTGCAAGCATGGTAACCTTTAATGTTATATTTTTGGAATGATCTGTTTAAAAGGTCACAAATAACTACTGACTGTTGTCATGCTGCCCTTTCTTCCAAAAGGGCTCCCAGAAGATTGTTTCGAGGGTCATTATACAAAGGGCAATGTAACAGATAGTGTATTAGATCCTCTCTTTCCCCAGACTCACAAATACAAAGTCATTGGGCATTAGAACAAGAAACTACTCCTACAAAATTTGTGCTTATGCGGACGATATAGTTTGCATTATAGAAGACTATGGATCAGATGAATAAATGGTTAACCGAAATTGAAAGATTTGGCGATGTGGCAGGATTTAAAATAAACAGAGACAAAACACAAATTATCACAAAAAACATTAATAACAAAAGACAGGAAGAATTACAGGCCGAAGTAGGAATTAAAATTGTCGCTAAGACAAAATATTTAGGAATAACATTCACAGCCAACAATGCACATTTACTAAAAGACAATATTGGTCATTCTTAGAGGATACCAAGTGGTGAAACCCTGCTGTTTACTAGTCCGCAAGGTGTCAATTGTATCCATCTCAAAGATGTTGTCTCTAATTACCTTCTTGTTCAACTGTATTAGGGTTGTTGTTGACCCATCGAAATAGTGGATCTCTAATTGTTTAAGCAAATGAACCCAAAGGATGCTCACCAATGCTTCCTCTTAATCCTGGAAAGAAATGATGAGTAGAGTGCCGCAGGGTTCCGTTTTGGGCCCGGTCCTATTCAATATCTTTATTAATGACTTAGATGAAGGTTAGAAGGTCTGATCATCAAGTTTGCAGACAACACCAAATTGGGAGGGATAGCTAATACTCTAGAACACAGGAGCAGAATTCAAAACGATTTTAACAGATTAGAGAGATGGGCCAAAACTAATATTCTGAAGTTCAACAGGAACAAATGCAAGATTCTCCACTTAGGCAGAAAAAAATGAAATGCAAAGATACAGAATAGGGAACGCCTGACTCGACAGCAGTACATGTGAAAAGGAGTCCTACTGGACAACAAGTTAAACATGAGCCAACAATGTGATGTGGCAGCTAAAAAAAGTCAATAGTATTTTGGCCTGCATAAATAGGAGTATAGTGTCTACCTCAGAGAAGTCACCAAAAGCTGTACTTTATTCCACCAAAGGATTTGCAAAGTAACCACAGCTGAAGAGTTTATAAGAAAGGTTGCAAGTCTGCAAGTTATAATCTCCACTATTGATCATAAGAAAAGCTTATAGACATTAATGCAAAAGACAATGGTTCTACTAGCCCTTGAGCACTCTAACTGGAGGTTGGCTGTGGAATTCAAAGAGGCACAAATGGAGGGTGAAAAGGAGAAATGTGCCAAGAGGAAAGCCAACCCTGACCGAGAACGCCTTCCATCTGGAAACCGATGCCCTCACAGTGGAAGAACATGCAGGTCAAAAATAGGGCTCCACAGTCACCTATGTATCCACCACCAAAACACTACATTTGGAAGGCCATCATACTCGGACCACGAGAGATGGCCTAAGTAAGCAATGTGAAAGAGAGATTGAACAAGAAATTATGCAATTTATTTACAAATACCTGTGTTTCTGTTCTTAAAATATATAATTGTTTATATCATTTACTTCTTAAATGAACAAGACAAGCATTGTTGATTAAGAACTATTACGAACTATCATCCACTCAGAGCAAGAGATTAAGCCCTCTTTCATCTCCATCTTTCAATAGCATCAACATTGCACTGAAAACAGTAAGCAGTTTATGCTTTATACATATCTTCTATTTATTGTCAGAGAATTGAAAGCAGCAGTTACTGCATTTCATACAAATGTTTCGCATAAATAATTTCTTTATTTTTAAGCAAACGCTGTTTTATACCTCAATCAGCCATCTTCTGCCTTTCACAGGGATTGGGACCTAATCTATTCTGGTTCCCAGATCTCTGAGACTATATCCACTAATATCTAAACATGGTGACATGAGACACTCTATAACCTGTACCATAACTAGCTTTTAAAATTAAGATTTCCCTTTACCCTATTTGTTAAAAAAGGACTGCTTGCAAGGCTCCAGTTGTTCAACAGTGTCTGCAAAAAGACAATGCAAGTTCGAAGCCATAGCCTCTGATGTTCTCAAAGCCAGAAGTTGTTAAATTTGCTTTGCCTCCCACCCCTGCAAACACAACCTTTAGAATTAAAGATAAAGGTTATTAAAAGGACTGTTAATTTTTAAAATGTTGACATTTAGACCCAAGCATCTAAACTTTTCTTTATTAAACCATCTAATAAAGGAAATCAAAGAACTCTGCCTCTTTAATGAGGCATTAAAATACAGTAATACAAAAAAGAAAAAACTGTTAAGCCTCTTAAACCCCTGGACTTACATTATCAGCTTTTATGTGCCTGTCAACACTCAGGAGTAAGAAGCAATGGTTTATTCTCTGTCTCAAATTTAAAAGCCAACTAAACTTCCTTCCACCTTCCTGCTGAGATCTTTAACTCCTGGCAAAGAGCTGCAGCTTAGTTTAAAATGTAATACAAGGGTGCAAGGCAGGCACTATCAGTGGCAAGGCAAAAAACAAGACTATCCTCCATTTTGCATCATCTATTTAAAAAACAGCTAAACCTTTCTTATTTTAAACACAAATGCATTTGTAGGTGGGGAAGAATGGCAGAAGGTGACTATCTGTGCTGCTGACTTCTTCAATAAGAGTGATTTGGATAGATTGAAATAATAAGCATAATACAACAAGTGTTACAGAATTAGGATTATTTTTTAAAAAATCATCATAATGCACATTTATTAGCTTCCTAGTGAAATGAACAAAGACAGCGTGACACAGAGAGAACAAACTCTATTTCATATAGTCAAAGGACCACCAGAGCCCAAGAGCAGACTAAAAACAAGTGAAGCCAGACTCTGACGTCTCTTTGTGGTTGAGTTTCAGTGGAATGAAGCAACGGTAAAAGACTTATAAAACACTGATAGGAACAAAGGAAGTTGCCTTAAAGTGATTGAGCCCACTATTTCATTTAGGAGATGTGTTTTAACTATGATTTGGGTGTTTCTATACTGTGTTGTTTAAACACATGAAGAGTGAAGCACACTACTTCAAATACTTGCATTATCCTCTATAACAGGGCTTCGTAAACATTTCCACTTGGGACCTCTTTTGGCCCTAGAAAGTTTTACATGACCCTCGGTATATGGGTATAAAAATAGATATAGAAATTATTTGCAGATAATAGATCAGCATTTGCAAAACTTACTAAACAATCTAGTTTTCCTTTTTATGAAGTATAACTGAAACATTTTCTGCAGAATCTACTGTAAACACTGCACAACAAATTTGTGTAAATGTCTAAAGCAGCCACTAGGTGATGTACCTTTTTTTTACTGTTGCCAAATTGTCCGGGACCCCAACATTGAGGTAAGGGTCCTCATCTGGAGTCAGGACCCACAGTTTAAGAACTAGTATTCGAAAGTAATGCTACTCAAAGCAAAACTCTAGGACATAAGTCATTGGTTTCTGACAAATTTACAAGAAAAAAAACAATTGTACCCAAAGGGTATGAAAACGGTGTGAGTCCCTGGCACATTGGGAAAAAATGATTGCTTGTAGGGCTGCCCTAGAGACACTGCTGCTGCTATGGGATACTGACGGCAACCTTTGAGACTGCTATGGCTGTAAAGCTGAATGAAAGGTACAAGCTACTAGAGAAGGACCAGAAGTGAAGGACAAGCACAAGGTCTCACTGGCTGAGAAGGGGACAGTGGCAGCAGCTGCAACAGCAATCAATGAAACAGGAGGGAGAAGAGGAGTAATCTTTTACTTGGTTAAGTGTGGATAAACTGTCCCATCCCCACTCTGAGCAGCCCAGAAGGGAACGAATTTGGTTCGTCTCAGCAGATCGTAAAGAAGAACTGAGCCCCTCCACTCTCTCTGCTACAGAGGGAAAGCATCAAAGAATCACCATTGCCATTTTCCCATCGAGAATTCAAAATGGCAAGAAGCAGAATCATGGGGGAGAGAGATATGAATATCCGCATTGACCACAAATAAATCGACCCAGGTTTTTGGGATCAGTTTTTTTTTCTCCCCCCCCCCCCCCCCAATGTATACAATTACATGGTAATTTTAGTTACATCTCAGGAAGACAAATGCATGGGGTTTTCAAATATATATAAATTGTTTTAATTGTACCTTTTGGATATTTAAGAGTAAGAGGAGTTCTTTCCCAAGCGTCATAATGAATTGCAAACAGTAGTTTCTCTAGTACATTCACATTCAATGCTAATCAAAACTTTAGAATACCTCTACTCTATAAGAGTGCCTTTTGCAGACAGACAAAATGATTATTTCCAAAATATGAGGGAGGGAGAAAATGAACACCACTATTTAGCTTTGTGAAAAATGCAGGCCCTTAACTTTCTCCAATATACATGTTAAGAACAAAACAAAATATTCAAATTAATTTTGTTTTGCTTTCACAGGGGCTTAGAAATTTCTTCACATAAAATATGTAGTTTTGAGATTAAACATGTTTTACAACATCACCTCCATGAATCCAAGACATGGGCACTAGGGTAGCTTATTCTTAGAAACCCATTTAGACAAGTGTCTGACATCCGTAGGACTAAATTGCCACCTGCCTACTCACATGTTTCTATTCTGTCTGGAAGAACAATGCACAAATTACCAACTGTGAAGAAGTTCTGAAAGTAGGTTGAATTTCATTAAAGTTTTTTCCTGTAATATTTTTAAAGTAGTGACAGTATACTGCATTTCCTATTCATTTAAAATATTTACACATTGCCCAACCTTTGTCAAAGTTGTGTCTAGCATTGTTGACACAATTCAAACAATACATGCATGTGGTCAGGGTAGAGGAACATTCACCAAATGTTTAAAATGCTTCCAAACCAAAACCCCAGGCATAATGTCTGGACTTATTATGGTCACAAGAATCATCAGTAGTGCTAAGTTGAAACACAACATTTAGAGAAGATTGTCTTAACATGTGCAAATTTACTTAATCAGAGTGGATAATGATGCTACACAAGAGGAGGAAGAGCTATTTTAATTTTTCAGGAAAAAAAAAGGATTATCCAGGAAGAGCCCCGGACAACTTGGAAGTGCACAACAATAGAGATAGAATCCCCTACCCCATGAGTGTGTTGAATGAATGAGTGCGAGTGTATGGGAGTGTGAAAGCCCCCCCCCTTTTCTGTTTTTTTTTCTTTCTCTTTGTTTTCTTTTATTTCCCTCTTTTTCTTTCTCTTCGCCCCCATCACGCCCACCCCCCCCCCCCTCTTAGCGGAGATGCCCTCTGCTATGGGCACCCACACCCTCCTTTTCCTACTTTCTATCACAACCCAATTGTTCCACAACTTTTTATGTATTTAAAAAACTCACAATAAAAATAATTTTTAAAAAAAGAAAATATAGAGGTACCCCACAGATAACAAGGCAGGTGAGTTCCTGAGCAATATTTCTTCGCGATCGCATCTTCTGTGAACCCGCACAAACTCTAAGATTCTCCAGGGGCCCTTCTCTCTCTCCCATCTCCAGCTCAAGCACGGTTGGTGGGGACGAGGGAGAGGGCTTTCTTGGTGGTGGGCCCCCAGCTATGGAACTCTTTCCCTAGATTGATTAGACTAGCACCCACCCTGTCCACTTTTCACAGGGACCCAAAAACGTGGATGTTCCACTGTGCCTATGATTAATAGTTCACCAGAGAATGGGAAATCCTAACTATAACTTACTATCAGCCCCTGCACTATACGACTACCCCCTGTCCTATAGATTTGGCATTCCAAAGGACATTCCCCTTCTAGATCTAATTTATTATCGGCTCCTGCATCTTTCCACCAGCCCTTGTCTTGAAACTTTATTGCACAAGCTCCTACCCTCCAAGTTGCAGTATTAATTACTATTCAGGCTAATGGTTGTTTTATGATGTTGTTTTATGTTATTATGATGTTGCTTATTTTACTGCATTGTATTTTTAATCTAGGTATTTTTAATCTAGGTTTGTTTGGGTTTGTCCCAATGTAAGCCACCACGCGTCCCTTCAGGGAGATGGAGGCGGGGTACAAAAATGAAGTTATTATTACAATTATTTATTTATATCAGAGGCAGAAACATGGAAAGAATAGGGATATGTTCATCTATTGTGAAACAGAAGAGCACTTTGATATATTTCTGCAAAGGTTTTATTCAAAATTGATAACACGCACATAAATAAACAAAAACATTTCGAACCTTCTTGAGGCCACCTTGAAAGCTTCTTCCAAATTGTATCCAGGCATGACTTTCACCAGGCTTCGGTGGCAAGCATACAGGTCTACACTTTTTTAATATGTTACAAATGCTAAGTCAGGCAGGCTATTGTCCCCTTTTCTTTTCTTTTGCTGTTCACACATTCCCTGTACAAGATTCTGGAGGCAGTTACTGTTTACCTTGCCTGTTGTAGGCAGGGCACATAAAGCTAGAATAGGACTAGCTAGAGCACAATGCCATTCTTTCTTGGCCAAGGCTTTATTGCACCAATCACTGCAAAGACACTGCTGCAACCCAACATTCCCCCAATGCTGATGCTGAGAAAGAAAACTTGCAGCTAGATAGAGGACCAGAATATAATGGGTTGGCAGGTTAGGTATAATAAAAAGACTTTATAAAATGAGTTTCTTTGACAGAGGAATTGTTAACACAGTTAGTCCTGTACTTAGAAATACAAAGGGCACAAACCAGTCAAAGTCTACATTGGAGAACTTTTGATTTCAGTGGAGAAGGCAGTGTATGTACTTAATTCTCTCACTGACATTAATGCGTAAGAACACTTAACTTGGGTGGGACTGTGTCAACACTGTTTTGACTCTTTTCAAAGAATTTCCACAGTTGTGCAGAGGCTGCATGTCATCTTTTCAAAGGAACCATGATGAAAGCCTTATTCCAAGAACCGTATTAAAAAACTTAGCTATGATTTTAGTGTTCTCTGAATTACAGCTAAATCTAACACTAGTCCTACCTTCAGGAATGAGTTTACTTGAGTAGGACCTAACAGGTACATACAGGTCTTACATGAAAACACAAAATATTTAAGAAACATGCCAAAATATCACTGATTCAAGTGAATGTAAAACACCAACCAAAAAAAGTTGATAAGAACCCATTTATATGGAACTATACATCTAATAGATGAGTATTATGAGTGTTTTTTCTATAACTGATGACATATATAACAAAACAATCACAACTCAGGAAGAGGGAAGAGTTAAAATACAGTGCTTACCAAAAGTCACTTCTCCTTTTCCAGTTTTGTCAAAAAGTTGGAATGCCACCATGAACAATGCATCTGGAGCACAGAGGACAGATTCAAATGCTACAAATTCTTGAAAGGATATCAACCTAAGGAAGAGGAAAAAAATAATCATAGCTGTAAAATATCACATACATTTTAGACCATAAGATATATTGGTAACTGGCAATGTTGGCCACTGAAGTGGAAAAGAAACACATACATTGCAATTAATTTCTCCACTGCTGGTATGAGCAAATAGTAGGGCCAATCTTTGCAACACCCAGACACTGAAATGGCATGGAGGGCATTTCCACCATGTATGGAGATCTCCTGGACCCATCGGGGTCAAAGCAAAATGTTGTAAATGTTTCCAAAAATAAAAAAGAGCTTTGCCTCAAAATGCCATCAAGGTCCCAGAAAAGCACAAAAACACAACCCCCATTAGGTTTAGAAGACATATTGGGCAAAAAAATAATTATTATTTGACCCCCAAGCCATCCTAGCCAATGAGGAATGCTGAACATAGCAGTCCATCAATATCAGAAATGCTGTACTTTGACCAAACCTCCCTTCACCCCAACAAAATCAAGTTCATTATGATGAACTTGTCCTACTGATGTCAAAGGATCTCTTACTACTGTTGTAGGTACTACCTGATCTCCTTGTGGCAGCTGGAGATACTTTCCATTAGTTGCATCTGTAAACCAAGTGATAATCTTTCCCTACATATTTAGTGGGTACCATCTCATGTCGGGTAGGTTAATCCACATCATTATAAGAGCAAGATACCAGTGTTTGCTTAACAGAAGATTGTAAAATAAATTATTTCAGGCAGTGATGGACCCTCTATTTTTTGAGGCCTTTATACGCAGGCGATCTTTCACAAATGTTTTAGTTGTGTGTTCCTGTACGGCCAAGGGACAGATTAGATGGCCACTGCAGTCGTTTCTTAGTCTTTGATCCTACATTCATGAAATTTCAGTGAATATGGAGAGTTCAGAACTTTGAAAATTGTAGAAGAGAGGACTTCAGCTCCCAAGACCTCCCACTGACACAGGCAGGAGCACTGCTTGCTGGGGAACAGTAATCCAAAAAATATTTTTCCAATGTTGGTGTGCTTATAGACAGTACCTTTTGTTATTTTACTATTTTTAATGTATTTATGTATGTATTTACCACACTTATATCCCACCCGTCTCAACCCCGAAGGGAACTCAGAACAAGGCAACAATCCCCGCCCTAGATACCAAAATTTATGATTGCACAAATCCCATGATATACAGTGGTATCATAAAATAGTGTCCTGTACTGTATATAAAAATGGATTAACTAAGGTCTGCTTTCTGGATTTTTGTGGGGTGGGAGTGAAGAATATTTTCAAGCTGTGGGTATGTAGTTGAACCTTGGATATGGAAAGCCATTTGTATATACACATTCATGATGTTTTTGTTAGGATTTTCAAACAGGAATACTGGAAGGGAATAATTTGTGACATGAGCTTGAGCCTGCTTTCTTAAACTAGGGAAGCGATCTGATGAAGTGGGCTTTATCTTACAAAGCTCATGTCACAATAAAATTTGTGTAGTCTTTAAAGGCTGCCACATATCTCTGTTCTTTTTCCTAAAGCAGATATACACTTCGTGGTCAAACAGCACCGCCACTTTAAAATGTCAGATAATTAATTAACGCAATCTCTCTCTCTCTCTCTCTCTCTCTCTCTCTATATATATATATGAATTAAGTAATTAGCCACTTTTACAAGAAAAGGCCAAAATCACACAAATATACAGCTCAAATTGGGCTGCTGCAGAAGAAACATGAATATCTGCTGTGCCAGCTGAATTCAAATTAACCCAATTTTTACATGTTAATTAAACCAGCTATTTTCTTCTTATTGCATTTTTGCTCCTGAAATAGACTGGCCTGCAAGTGATTCCCAACAGATCTCCTCCGACAACAATGACGTACTCATTTACTTCTATTATGACCGCACAATACAGTAACTGAGCAGTAATTTCTCACAGTCAATTACACATGTGGTTCCTAATGGTTAAAGATGCTGAAATAATGCATGCCGCATAGCCATATGTTCCTCGGCTCTATACGGCACGGGGGCAGTTGCCAAGGTAACAGGTTTTTCTTTCTGGCTTAGCACAACCCTTCATTGAATATCATTAGGTTTCATTAAACAGCACATATTAACATGAACCTCAATATACTACTTAAGAATAATTTCGCCGGCATAAGCAAGGGCTCGTCTAATGCAAAAGCCCGACTGAGAAAATCCCTAATAACCCTGCATTTTAACGATGCAAAATGGGGAAGAGATGGATGAATTATAATCCAAACAGAAAGATCTCTTGTGAAGTCAGAGGGTTTTTTTCATTTAGTAATACCCCATGTAGAATAGAATATATAGAATATATAGATATATTTAAACGAAGGAACCATCAAGACTGAGGTCACAAAGATGAAGCGAACAGAACAAAAAATTACATGATGTTAAAGAGAGACCACAATATGATTTTTGGCTGCTTTGGCAGCTCGGTATATCTGCAGGACAGGCATTATGATAAACTTGGCAGCCAGCTCAGGATTGGTTCAAACACTTATCCCTACCCACTTTCTTCATATTTATCCATGCCACCACTTTGACCTCTTCCTCTGCCATTAATAGAGAAAACTTTTTAAATGCGCCCCATAATTCATTTCAGCTCATTTTTATTATAATTTACTAAAATTCATTGTATAGAGGGAATTAGATTTGTCCACCCATGGCAAGGACCATGTTTGCTTAGTTTTGAAAAGTCAAATCCATTAGGGCTGAATCCGTCTAGCTGATACTTTTCTCTCTTTCTCTCCAAGACTACATCAAAACTGTAGAATTAATGCAGCTTGTCACCATGTTATCTGCCATGGCTCAGTGCTATGAAATTATGGGAGTTGTAGTTTTAAAGCTCCTTTGCCTTCTCTACCAAAGAGTGCTGGTGCCTCACCAAATTGCAAACCCCAGGATTCCTTACATTGAGCCATGGCAGTCAAATGGGTGTCAAAAGTGCATTAATTTGGCAGTGCAGATGCACTCCAAGAGGCTCCTTGTTAATGCCTCTATGACAAGCAGGTATGATATGGTCCATACAGTGCATGGAATAGCTGTTTGTATGTATTGAATTTGGCTAGGTCAGCTGGAAAAGAATTTTCTCTTTCATCATTCTGAAAGAATTTTATAAAACGTGAAAATTTCTTCATATTTGAGATGGAATAAACCTGCAGTGTAGAAAGATTCAAATGTGGAAAAAAGAGATTTTTCTACACTTGTTTGAATACAAGTTAGATAACATTGAAAATATGAATATTGAAAACATATCTACATTGTAGAATCAATGCAGTTTGATCCCAACTGACTGCCATGAGTCGTAGTTTGGTGATATACAAGCACTATATGGCACAGGCAAAGGGCCTCATAAAACCACAAGTCCTATGATTCTATAGCTCTGAACCCTTACATCTAAAGTGGGGTCAAACTGCATTAATTCTACTGTGTGGACTCTTTCTGAAATGAAGATATCAAAGCTATGTGCAGGAAGGGTAAACAGGAGTGTGTGTGTGTGTGATTTTTAAATATAGTTTGTTAGCTTTTGGCTCTTTAAACCCAAGGTTTTCATGTGTTGTACATTGATTGAGTGGCCCTAACAGGCCACAAGGCAATAAACAAATGGTCAAATAAATAAATTCGGATCTTTTCTAGGACTCAAAACAAGCTCATGGATTTGGGATTTCTTAATCTGAAGTGTAATTCCTCTGCATCAAAAGACACAGAAGAAAACAGGGAAATTCTCAATATATGTTTCTATCATAGGACATCTGATTCCTTAGGAGATGCAGAGATATTCTTATGAAATGCCACGTGTAAAGAAACACACAAACAACGAGCAGCTTAAGCTCTTCAGTATGCCCCTCCAAAAAAGACTAAAACTGCTCAGTGATAGTATTAGTATGAGAAGGAAAGTTAGATAAGAGATTTTTTTTATCTTGTCAGGAGCGACTTGAGAAACTGCAAGTCGCTTCTGCTGTGAGAGAATTGGCCGTTTGCAAGGACGTTGCACAGGGACGCCCAGATGATTTGATGTTTTTAATCATCCTTGTGGGAGGCTTCTCTCATGTCCCTGCATGAGGAGCTGGAGCTGATAGAAGGAGCTCATCCAACTCTTCCCGGATTTGAACCTGCGACCTGTCGGTATTCAGTCCTGCTGGCACAGGGGTTTAACCCACTGTGGCACTAGGGGCTCCTGATAAGAGATATAAACAGATGCTAAATGCATGAGTTCCTTGTAGTTTTTGGCTCTGCAAGTGTAGTCAGGGGAAAGGACACATTATTGGAAATGTTTAGAACCCGCTACTCTACAAAACAACTAAAAAATGCACATGGTAGAAATGTACTAGCCAAATGTTCCCTTAAAACACACTTGATTTTCTCTTCACCACAGCTAGCCAGTTCTAATCCAAGATTCCGACTACTTCTAACACTTATAAAGCCCTTCTAAACAATTCAGTGTGGCTACATTTGCTCGTAGAAGGTAACTGACAGCTGGTGATTTTCATGGTAGTAATGTGGTTAATTTACTTTTGATTTTTATTCCATACTTTTCAAAAATTCTGGCCCTACTTTGAAGTTCAGCACCTTGGAGAACTTCCTTTAAAGAGCAAAATAAAGCATGCTGAGAAGGATCCTTATATACATATGTCTCATTTTGGATGCACCATTTGAAACCTCCACCTACCACATATGACTAAGCGGGTACAACATATAAGTTTATCATTCAAAATAGTCTACCATAGCTTTTCCAATCAGCATGTGTGAGAAAGGCCTTAAGGTAGTGGTGTCCAACCTTTGGCCCTTCAAGTATGAAGGACTTCAGTTCCTAGAATTCCTGACCATTGGACAAGCTAA
The DNA here is from genome assembly GCF_037176765.1 of Anolis sagrei. Lineage (NCBI taxonomy): Eukaryota > Metazoa > Chordata > Lepidosauria > Squamata > Anolidae > Anolis > Anolis sagrei. The sequence continues at coordinate 100,752,783 of NC_090026.1, read as the reverse complement.
TCAGAGTTTCTGGGAGTTGGCGTCCCAAACACCTGGGGGACCAAAGGTTGGATACCACTGCCTTAATTTGACTTCAAAAGTTTTGCTATTTCTGTCCTCACATCTCCAATTGTAACAGAATTCAGATCCTTACATAGTGTGTTTTACTGTCATAACAACCAGAAAGAATAAATAAATTTTCCCTAAACTCTCATCATGTGTAATGCTTATTCACTGTAATAAAATATCAACCCAGAACTTAAGTACTCTAAGGTAAAAAAATCAACATGGGTTCTGAAAAGCCAACATGTTCACAGCACCTCCAATAGTTATCCAATAAAGGAAAATTGATCTTATGCAACCTGGGGTTAAATGCTATCTACAGAAAAAATTATAGAATGTTTTCTGGAAAACAAAAGAAATCAATGTGGGAGAAGAAGAAATCAAATTTTTATTTCAATCCGCATCAGGAAACAATTTTATTAAGAGCATCTTCCTATATATCCTTTGATCATCTGTGTTTCTCAAAACACTCTCCAATAATAGCTTTATATATATGCAAGACTACAGTTAGGGGCCGCAGTGATGAAGTGGGCTAAGCTGCTGAATTTGCTGACTGGAAGGTCAGGAATTGGAATCTGCAGATCAGGGTGAGCTTCTGTTGTTAGCACCAGCTTCTACCAACCTAGCAGTTCAAAAACATGCAAATGTGAGTAGATCAATAGGTACTGATTCGGCGGGAAGGTAACGGCACTCCATGCAATCATGCCAACCTCATGGCCTAGGAGGTGTCTACAGAAAATGCTCTCTCTTCAGCTTAGAAATTGAGATGAGCACCACCCCCCGGAGTCAGACTGGACTAGACTTAATGTCAAGGGAAAACCTTTACCTTTACAACTAGTGGATCTGTAAATATGATTAAGACATTTTTGCTCAGCATTAGAACCTGACAAGAACTCTCTGTCTTGAGTAAATAGCATGCAAATGAACTGACCAATTTATAAGCAAGGCAAGACATAACCATTAACTTTTCTACTCTTTGTTTCATTACTCAGCACCATCATGTGACTCTAATGCCACCACTGAGTATCTTTAACCTACACCTTCTTTAAATGTTTGCCTGCTGAAGAAATTAATTTGGAAGTCTTTGCACAAGATGTTTTTCTCCCTTTGGTTTGGTTTAATAAAGTAATTACTATATAAATTATTTCTTATCCAGAAGTATGTTGGACATGGGACCCAAGCCAAAACATGAAATCCTCTGTTTCTGATGCATCTTAAACACATAGTCAGAAGGTATTTTGATACATAATATTTTAATAATTTTGCATGGAACAAAATTTGAATACATTGAACCACCAGAAAGCCAAAGTGTCAATATCTCAACCACTCTATTGAACAAGTTCAAGTTTTAGAGGATTTTAGAATTCTAGATAAGGATTCCATCAACCTTTAAGATGATTGCCAGGTTTCTTGGAGAGAAAAATATTTGTTAATTCAGTTTCAACTAGATTTAAATGGAATAGATATTCCTGTTTAGAAAACAGAGTTTGGTGGATGTATAAATCCCTTAAGGCCAATTTGAATACCTGAAAAGCAAGAGAGTCCACAAATACCTCAAGACCATATAAAAGTCCTTACACCAAGATTTGTATAATCCTCTAGAATAGATTAAGGATGGCCAACTGTGGAGGGGACAGGGGGGACACTCTGTACCTGTTCGATGGGCTGCACCAATGTCTTTTGATGGTATAACATCACTTATAGCTGCCAATTTGTTTTAGATTTCTTCTTTTTTTCTAAGGTTTGATGTTTTTGGGAGCAGGGAAACCAGTATGGTTTCGACACATTTTGGGTGTAAAGAAAACCACTCAAAAATCAGCTCAATTTTTAAAATTAGCCCATGGTTTGCATATTGTCCACCCTTGCTCTAAATGTTGGAAATTCCTAAATAAAAGAGAATGATGATGGGAGTTTCAGTGTAACGATACCTGGAGGGCCACATGCCCTCATCCCCCCCCCCACCTCCAATACACATTTGTTCAAAAGTAAGTCCCACTGAGTTAAGTGGGTATAGGAATGTTGCATTAATCACCTAACCTCTATTAAATTCTAATATAAAACGAAATACCCAAGGCATACATCTCTGAAAAATCGTGTAGCCCCCCCTTCCCACACCTATTCATTCTTCTGTATGTTTAGCAATACTAATCATTATCCTCATCATTGTATAATAAACAGAAAAGCCATAATAGTTTGCTAAAATCAGCAATTTAACCATAACAGCATAATAGGACACAGGGTAAGCTATGCCTATTATTTAATGTTTCAATCTTAGACAAACAACCTATTTTCAAAACTGCTAGATTAGAGATAAATCAATAATAATGGGAAAAGCTGGCATTTCAAAGCATTATTTTGAATTGTTTACACTTTCTAAAAATAAAAGCCATATAGTATTTTGAGTTACTTACTGGAATCCAAGCTATGATTGGCAGAAATTGCATATTTTATTGGACAGGATTTAATTGTAGAAAAAAGAGGTATGGATTATTACGGAATGCTAGTTGGATTGTTAAGAATGTAATTTGTAAGTGGGGAAAAAATCTTTGGAGCTCATCTGTGGGAGGGTGAAAGCACTCCTAAATAGCCCTCCCAAAGTCTCAGAACTCCCACCTGTCCCTCTGGAAATCTACATGTAATGCTTCACAGTGCTCCCACCTGACGCGAAAGCAGTCAGAAATATTATTTCTTTTACTCTGCACAGCTGAACAACAGATCAAACTGAAGAAACTGTTTAAAAGTCTCAGAAATGTTGAGCTCTATTAAACACCTAACAAGATACCCCAAGACTTCTGAACTGCATATTTGGATTCTGGGGGACTCTAGTTGGGACTAACATAGGATATAATCTTGTATCTGACAGATTACTCCTACATACAAAGAAATGTAAAATACAAGTGAGATGGGACTTTTTAGAAGGCAATTTCACTCTTTTTAAAACAAGATATGCCTTTTCTAGATATACTTGAGAACATGCATTGCAAGGCACACTCAAACAGTGTAATCCTTTATATATTTGGCATATTGTTTAATGAAATGCATTTTATTTAATACATATTAATCAGAACAATAAAGAAACAATTCCTGCTGTTTATTTATTTATTTACCCTATTTATACCAAACCTTTCTCAATCTTGAAGGGAACTCAAGGTGGCTTTATATATAGGCCTTAAAACAACATACAATTAAAATAAACATTTAAATTAGTATTAAAATTAATGCATATTAAAACATTTTTTTAAAAAAATTACATTCACTGTTAAAAACCACACCATCCACAATCGTAATCCGGGGCTATTCCATTAGTCATTGCACATAATCCATATCTATTATTGCACTACAAATTATTCTCTGATCCCAAAGGCACGTTTTCACTTTCCTTCTGAAGGCCAGGAGGGAGGGGAGCGATCTAATGTCACTGAGGAGGGAGCTCCACAGCCAAAGGGCCACCACTAAGAAGGCCCTGTCTCTCGTCTCCACCAGTCTTGCCTGCAAAGGAGGTGGGACTGAGAGCAGGGCCTCCCCAGAAGATCTTAACCTACAAGGTGGTTCATAGGGGGACTTCTGCATCCATGGGCTTTGGTTCCAGGACTAGACATGGATACAACCACCACCCCCCCCTCCCAAAAATGATCATGCCTCATATTATTAAATAAAAACAACAGGATCAGGCATAATTCAGGATGTCCACATTCATATCAACACCATTGAAGAATAAGGGCTATGATGATCTGTGGTTGGTAGAATTTATGGATATGGAGACCATGGATCCAGACTTCCCACTGTAATTCGTAAGAAGAGTGAGAGTCAACTCATTTTGTGAATCTTCTATTGCCATTACAAATATTTTAAGCAATATACATACCCGTCTTTAGTCTGATCCACCACACCTCCCAGCAACTGGACAGTGTTGGAATTGGGTATGCCATCTCCTATGATCTTCAGAAACCGTGTGACAAAGTCATTGGGGGACATGTAAAATTCACCATTTTTCTCAACGCTTGCATACTGTTTTAAAAGACAAAGAAAAAATAAATGTGGTTCTTTTATTAAAATACAGCATAGAAAACATCACTGACTTGATCATTATGAAGCAATGTTTTCATACAGATGGCCAAGCATACAGCTCCTGTCCCAGAAATAAAACTATACACAGCCAACCCAAAGCTGCCCTACACGCAATGGTTTGGAGTACTGTGTATAGCTTCCTTATTCTTATCCTGGTAACTATAAACTGCCATGACACTCAAATGTATTAATATATGGCTTCCAAGTGCAATCTAGCAGTGAATCAGAAATTATAGTTTGAAGTTAGTTTCTTATTTTGATTGGAATCATATCATATCAGGTACCTTTTATGCCATTACTGCATTCAAAGCAAGACACAACAGCTGTTCATAACATAATAAAATAAATATAGTAAACAGTTTCTAGCAATAAGACTACAATATTCATATCTTGAAAGGAATACATTAATCATATTTTGCTACAGTAAAGAGGAAAAAGAAGAGGGGAAATAAGGGTACACTTTGTCAATCAAGTCTTCCTGAACCTCCAAACCTTCATATTTTTCTGATCTTTCATCTTTAAGCAAATGCCTGGGAAACATCTTGTGAAATATGAAATATAGCTTTTCTCGAATATTAACTTAACAAATGCATGGAAGTCCATTATTATGCATCTGTAATAAAGTGCCATATGCAAGGCATTAATGCCACATGACTCTGAAAGCATTTTTCAAATTCTCTTCTTTAAAACTTCCAAATATCTACCTCATGGGAGTAAAAAACAGAAAAGAAACAGAAGTGAAAGCAGAAGTAAAACAAATTTTATTTGAAGACTAAAATTACTGTAGAAAGGGAAGAAAGCAATATGAAGAACAGTAATAAAAATGCCCTCAATATGCTACACTGGCCTAAACCCAAAAAATCATATAGTATTACAGAAGAGGGGGGTGGGGATAGGGAATCACACAATACATTTGGCATTTCAATTTTTTCCCCTGAGCAGCTGCCTAGATCTATAGACTGTAATAACACAAAACGAAAAATACTGGGAAGAAAGAGAGCATGTGTCTCTTCTGGTTTTGTTTTCTTTTTTTATGAGCAGCATTATTTCAGGATAAAGGTAGGGACTGACCGGGATTTCAGATCGCCACTATGGTCTTCATGGATATAAAGCCTTTCCGTGATTAAGAGTTCTCAAAATTCACTGCACTAGCATGTACATACTATGGGACTATATTTAGTGCTAGCCGTTTAATTTCAGCCTATACTTTATTGTGGAAACTAGGTGATAAGCTAGTTGGGAAACCAGGGCATGGACAGGTACCGTTTTTGGACTACAATTCTAGAACCCTCTATTCTGAATGGCAAGTGCATTTAAAAATATATATATATTTAAAATTATTGTGAATAGTGCTACACAAAATCATACAAAGATTCAAAACATTTTCCACTGGTAACACATGTTTACATTATTCCCCCTCTTTCTCCCTGGGAACAGTTTACAAATTTTGCTGTGTTTATTACAATTGTTCTATCCTGAAGATAATCTTGTTTAATTCCTTATATTTATCTTTCCCCCTTAATTCTGTAAATTAAGCCTTTCCATTTTGCCTCCCATGACTTTCTGATTTGGCCCATCCTGTAGTAACTTTTCCTTTCGCTAATGTAGTCTTGGAGGAAGTAGTCCGCTAAATATTTATACAATGTTTTTACGTCCCATTCTTTTGGTCCTTCCAGCCTAAAGTGACTGGAAGCATCTAAAATGTAATTTATTAATCCCTCCCATTCCTTAGTTGCCCCTTCACCTTCAATTTTCTCTAGGAAAAAAGGTGTCTTGTTCCAATTTATTTTTAACCCTAATAATTCCTCCATTTCTGTCTTAATTATTTTATTGTATTTTTTCACAATCCCACCACATGTGGGTGTATGTTCCGGTTTTCCTGCAATTGTCCCAACATTGTTTTGAGGAAGTTCTGGTTATATGAGCTAATTGCACAGGAGTTCTATACAATTTTGTCTGGATTTTCATTATATTTCTTTTATCTTTAAATGTTTTTATTTTATTAATTGAATTTATCCAATTGTCTATTTCTCTCTCACTGCAACTTAGTCTCTCCGTCCAGATATCTGTCAAGATTTTTTTTATATTGTGTAGTTTTCCCATGATTATTTTGTAAATGTATCCCATGATTCCTTTCTCCTTCTCTATTTTCCATTTTATTATATCAAGACTTGTTTCTGGGATTTCCTTATTCTTTCAGATAACCCTCAGATAACACTCTCCATAATAGCCAATTTCCGTGACCGCACTTATCTTTTAGCACCTCCCATTGTATTACTGTTCCACCGAGTTTCAATATGTCTCCAATCTTTGTTATGCCGTACTGTTCCAGTTTCTTCAGCAAGTTCTGGTATAACTGGGATTTTCTATTCTCTATGGAGCATATCTATTTTATTTATTGAAAGTTTATCTTGCCGTTTTCCCCATCATGTTATTGTTGAGGTCAAAGGGCCTCCTTTTAATATTTTTTAAATTGGGGGGGGGGGGGGGGGGAGAGCAAGTACATTTTAAAAGTAGTCACCTTTTTGGTTAGGGGATTCTGGAAGGTTCAATCTAAAAACTTACTGCAATTTTTTTCAATGCAGTGATTTACCATAAACCTCAGCAATTCCTTGATATCAATTTCATAAATCCGTATTCTGCAAATGCATGAGTAAGACAGCACAGTGAGAACTGAGACCTTGCTTGTCATCAGGATCATTTATTTATTTTTTGAAAGTCTGATTAAAAACCCCACCCCAACCCAAGTGTATCCAAGTAAAAGTAGACAGGCTGGGACCTAGTGAAGTTTTCTTTACTGTAAACACTTCCATGTCACAAGGCTATTCCTCTTTGAAACTGAGAGGAATCTCAATAGATGGTTGTCATATTCAATCAAAAAGTTTTTTAAAAAAAAATAACAACTGTCTAAAGCTAAAGTTTGAACACATTTAAGATGGTTCCCTAGATCACAGCCTTATATTTGTTTATTTGGTGTCATTATAGTAGACTTCCCGCTCCTTATCACCACAATTATTTTCAAAGCCACAAAACTACATACACTAAGTAAGAAGTTGTTAAAAGATGAAATACTTTGAAAATGCATGGAAACAGTATGGCTGTCTTGGGTGGTATTAGAGGAGACATAAGTTTGCAGTTGTATATAAACAGTAGGAATAAATATATTTCTATGCGTCAAGAAAAAAGTACTGTATCAGAGCAAGCAGCGTGTTCTCAAAAGAAAAGGTAATTTAATGATTATGGTGGCTTGTTTCTTTTTTTTCTGATGCCGTGATAAGTATTTACTATGATTCTTCACAGAATTTTATCCAGACCAGGTACAAAATAAGTTAGGTATCGAGTACAATTTTGCAACCAACTTCCAGTTTTGTTTTAGCTTGTAGTAACTCTCAGAATGTAAAACACAATTGTCAATCCCCAATTCATAAAGCCATAGTTATGTACAGTTAAACATATTCATGGATTTTTTTCACTAGTTCGCTTTAAAACATATATAAGTAATTTATTTTAAGATGTATATTTTATCAGAGTAAAAAGTCAGAAATTCAAAGTCCAAACATTAATATTATCTTATTTCTTTGATTCTAAGATGCCATTGACTGTAAGACACACCTCATTTTTGCAATTGTTTATATCAGGGGGAAAGCTCGTCTTAGAATTGAAGAAATACAGGATATTCATATCACTTACAGTCACACATCTGGCGGATTAGCTGCAGTATTATACCTTTATTAGGAAGAATAGTACATTTCTTTTTCTCTTTACAATCGGGCTGATAGCCTTAAATCTATCTAACAGTCACTGAAAAAAACACACATTTGTGAAAATCAGATACAAACCAAGCACAACATATATACCCAAACAAAATTAAAACCAATTGAAAACATGGTAGCGGCATATAAATCACCAGCCTGATTAGCAGATGATATAGAATGAAAGAACATTTCATCTGTATGCTTCTATCACCATCTCATAGATCAATCCAATGCATTGTCATAATTTGCGGGAGAATCTTTCTAAGTATTATGCTTGAAAACTTTTTTTAACACAACAGTTATTGAGAAACAAATCAAATAAGTCAGCCATTCTGCTGCTTCTACATTACATTTTTTCCCTCTAGCCTAGCCCCCCTGCTAAGACATTCAATAACAGAAAGCAGCATAAGGTTTCGGTGTCCCTCTGTTTCTCCCTACTGTGATTTATTCTTGTGTATTTGAAATCCAATCACGTACCCCCCACACTACATATAGAAAATGACCTTGAAAATGTCAGCCTGCTCATTTTGACTGTAAGTCTAATCTCTTAGGTTATGGTAGGAGAGTCGTAAGAAGTAGAGTTACTCTAGGAAATTATCATGACAAAAGGGGGGGAAATCAATTCTGTTAGTTTGGGAATAAAGACTTTCTAAAAGGTGATTCTAGGCAGTCATGTATTTTTCCCCACTTTGGTAATTATACCCACAGAGAATTTGATATTACACAATAATGCCTAATGGCTTTTTGGGAAGTTCCTTCAAAATTCACACTGGATAATCATATATTTTAAATACTCAAGTATTAACTAGTTGAAACCCATTCCAGCCTTGGCAAATACATTAGCAGAACATACATACATATGTTTAAAAGGTCTTGCGTAAGGTACTGAAAAAGCATATAATATATAGCCTAGTCTATCAACTTGATGGCTATGTGTTTAAGCTAAACAGAAAATGATGCAATAAAATGCTATTATGGTTTTTTTTATATTTTGGCATTCCTTGTTGTGGACTACAATCAAATTCCACTTACCTTGAGATAAGATATAATAAACGCCAAGGGGCCTACTTCTCAATAGACATATATATGTAGTGTGAGCACCCCATAACCTGCCCTGCTAGATACTGATGGCCTTGATAAGTCGGAGGCTTGCTGGATCCTCTCCTGCTCCACTGGCATCTGCACTAGCCTTGTACACGGTGGGTTTGGGATGAAGAGTTCCTACTAATAAGAACTAGACAAATAGAGGCTACAGGGCCAGGGATATGGACCACAATGTGAAATTGCATGATTGTCTTTAACCAATTGAGCCTCACAGTAACTGAGTAACACCCCAAAAGGGTGGCGCAGCCCTGTGAAACTTTAAAAGCAAATGTATTGCCACTACTTCAGGTTCCTACACTTTGGAGGCACCAATGGGAGATCCAGTTCTCTGCATTTTTCTAACTCGATTTAGTTTTTCAAAATAAAGTTTTCTATCTGAGAGCAAGAAAGGTCTGGTTACTTTGTTGGCCATGTATCTAAAGCTGTACCTTTTAAGAGATTGGAGTGACAGTAGAATTCTGTTGGTAATTCTACTAATCTAGGGAAGGCTAAATTGATTATATGGACCTTTGATCAACGGCCACTGCCATGTTTTATTGATTCTATTGCTCTTGTTAATTTATATGTCTGGTTTAAAATGTGTTATTGGTTTTAAGGTTGGTAAATTGTATTTTACAAGTGGTATGGCACCATTGTGTGCTATTGGTCCCTATGGGAGATGGTGGCAGAGTATAAAGCTTATCATAATCATCATTAATTTCCAATTTTATCTAAACTGCATTGCCATTCTGAGAAGTCTCAAATAAACTGGGGAAGAGGAGGATTTTCTAAAACCAAGGCTATTGTTATTTATGTCTACATAGAGACCTAGTTCACACAAGCAATGAGTCAAGATTTTGAAGAATACCTCATACCTGTATGACTAGCAAAGCAAACCAGTAACAGCTCATATAAAATGACAGGACTAATTCTGTTTTTGTTTGTAAAACCATGTTTGTTCTTAGCTTATTAATAACAGGATTGTTTAAGAGTGATGGACTGGACTCTCCCAATATTATCAGCAGATATGGTACTGCCACTGTTATTTCTGCCCCTACAGAAACCAATCCAGTTCTCTGGGAAACATGGCATTATTTCCAAGCCGATTCATGTTCTAAGCAGCCTGCTGCAAGAACACTTCTACTAGCATTCAGCTATTCCTTGAAGGCTGCGCATACAATGAGATCATCCTCCAGGACCCTGGGATGACTCCGAGGTAACCTTTGTCATTACAAGTACATCTATAAGGTTGTAACCATCTATAACCCTTGCTCTCCACTTGCTGCTAAATGGCTATGTTGAGGGATCTCCACAGATGAGTTCTACAGAATGGGGTTCTTGAGAAGAACTTTATGTTCTGCCTTCCCATGTACATCTTGACTCATGTACATGGTCCCAACAAATCTATCCTCTAGGTGGGAGATGAAATAAAGCCTGACAATGTGAATCCTGGCTCCATGTAGGTCCATATGGAAAAATGCACCTTTCAAATTATTTGTTCCCAATCCATTTAGCCTTGCATAAGGAAGAACGGGCTTCATGAATTGGTGCTGGAAAAAACAACTAGGCAGTGAACGTGATTAAAGACAAGTGCTACAATATCTGTTAGACATTAACCAGACAGAAATATGGCTACCATGTTTTTCATCAACTGGAATTCAAATATATGGTACTTTTTAGGAACAGGTCCATAAAATGTTACATTAATCTAGATAATAAAAAGTAAAGCATAGACTACCTTGACCAAATCAACTTTGTCTAGGAAGTGGGACAAAAGCAATCTTGTACATCACTACCAAAAGTGATCAAAATGTGTACTTGACACTTCATTGAGACCTCAATCTCACCCAGTATTTGTTGTTTTCCCAATTTGGGGTTGGCCTGTTACTAATCAGTACAAGCTCCATTTTCTATTGTAAGTTCCAACATCTACTACCTCAGTGCATCTAGACACGATTCTGGACTTCAACAGAAGTATTGGAAATGTTATTTCTTTATACAATATGACAGCTGCATTTTCAGAGATTGAGATCCTATACTGTTCCAAGTAGTATATATTTGGACCTTACCAACGGGTTGCTCTCTCAAGAGCAAGCAGAACAAGACACTCTGGCTGGACCTACACTGGACCTACACAGATTTTCAAGGCAGATAATTCACATTATCCGCTTTGAACTGGATTATATGAGTCTGCACTGCCACGTAATCCAGTTCAAAGCAGGATTTTATATGGCAGTGTACAGCTTTCAATTAAACCTAGTAATATCGTTCCAAATGATTAGCTGATTGAAAGAGGGTACTAAATTCTTCCCATCTCTGCACCTTTGCTTTTTATTATACTCAATTCTTCTGAGGAACTGGCAGCATAAGCAACATAAACATAATATGTTCTTATCATCAACCTGATATGAATATTTATCTAATGTCACAGTAGATAAAAGCAAATAGCTTACTTGAGGTACAGGAAAAATGTGGCCCTCCAGCTGTTTATAAGACTACAGCTCCCACAACCTCCCCACTATTGCCTAGTCTGGAAAGGGTTGATGAATGATGCTGTCCAATCAGATCTGTGGGTTCACCCAGCTCACGTAGTAAGCAAACCATGTCTAAAAGTTCTTGTAAATTCAAATTTGAGCTTTTTGTCCCATTGTTTAAAATTATCCTCACCAATGGTTAACACCTGCAAAATTCAATGCCAATCACTGCTTCGGTGCAAATCAGAGCATAACTCAGGGCAAGCATAGAAAATGTAACATGCTCTTGATCAACTGTGATCAGTACTGTATATTGTTTGCAGAACTGAATTATGATTCTGTTCCCCATTATTGGCTTGAAAAAACAGTCTAATTATTAGTCGCAAATAGTCCAAAAATGTAAGAGAGGTGGGGAATCTCTAATGAGGAAAAATCTCAGTTACAGATTGTAGTTTTAATCGCTAGATCGTTTAAAGAGGAGTTATTTCTTTCTCTTTTGTGTAGGAAATGCTGAAACTTCTGTTCTATTTTTGGGGAGGCAATACATTTTAATTTCAAGATAGCTGTATTTCCCTGATTCTATACAATAATCATTCAAGAATGTATTTGACTTCTTGGAGAGCATTGTTCAATTCCTGATAGTGGTATTTAAATCTAACATGGTAATAATACAGTGAATGATTAATGGTTAGAAGACTATCAAGAGATGAATAATGCAATAAGAACTAAAGAATTGAAAAATTCAGGCTTTAAAAGATAAAATATTTACTTTTAACATACCTTCAAAAATATTGTTTTCAACTCAGTCGGATCAGCTCTCTTGGTTAGAGCCACCTACAAGTAAATACAATTATATTAATATGCATAGTCTATACAAAAGATGTCAAAATGTCATTAAAGAGAGAGAGTGAGAGTAATTCAAACAAAGGAATGAGCAATAAAAAATAAAATGTTCCCCTCAAGTAAATTGGGTAGTGGTTAATGTGAGAAATAAATGCTTGCCTAATAGTTACATTCAATTATTCAATGTTTTTCTGGAACTGTTCCCATGAATAAGATGGCAAATCTTTACAAAGTACTGTACACACTAATGGGAAGAAAGGTTTGGTTCTCATGGTACTACCAACCACAATATAAGCTCCGTATACCTTATCCAAAATGCTTGAGTTCAGTAGTGTTTAGAATTTTTATTTTTTTAATATTTCCAGATACATAATGGCATGCATTTATGTTTCACATACATTTTATACACATATGTAATATTTTAAATCATTTTGTACATGAACCAAAGTTTGTGTGCATGGAACCATCAGAAAACAACGGTCCTGTCACCTGTGTAGACTATTTTGGAATCTGAAGCATAACATTTCTACCATTTGAACATTTGGTACCAAGGACATGCAAAGGGCAACAAAACAATATAGACCAGAACCACTGAAATATGTAATATGTAATACTTAAGATCAACTCTATCTGCTTCACCCTAACAATTAAAACTGGTTACAGGAAGTCTTAATTTACACCTGGAAAACCCTACTGTTTCAATAAACCATCTACAAGATAAGCACCATGGCTAAAGATAGTCATTTAAAAATATTATTTGCATTTCCCCTTGCTGTTATTTATTATTTTTTATTATTTCATGCATTTGTATCCCGTCCTTCTCGCCCCCATAGGAGAACTCAGGGTGGCTTTGCAACAGGCAACCATTAGATGCTAACAGGTACATTATAAAACAATTACAGTTAACAGCAAATAGTTAAAACATAAATTATTAAAACATCCACTTAAAATATACAAATTCAAAATCATAATCCAACGTCAATCCGTTGTCAGTCATATAAAATCACTCTTATTCTTGTTCCTGAATCCACTGCTCAAATGCTTGGTCCCACAACCAAGTTTTAAGGGGGTTTTTTTCCTAAAGGACAGGAGGGAAGGGGATGACTTGATGTCATGGGGAGTTCCACAGACGCAGGGCCACCACTGAGAGGGCCCTGTCTCTCGTCTCCACCAGTCACGTTTGTGAGGATGGGAAAGAAATGATAATAGCACTGATGAGAATATTTGTAAATGGAATTTTCATGGTAGAAAGTAAAAGAAGATATTTTCTACACCTGTGGCAATGGGGGTGTATCTTATTCCCACTGGACTCTTATCAACTTATCAACTATTATTTCTGTCCTGCTGGGTATAATATCAATTATATCTGTAGCACATACATCTTCAGTATCACCTGATTTCTTTTTCTAGTTCAAAGCTACCAAGCTGAAAAGCAAAGATGCAATTCATAATAGCTCTCTTCATTTTCTGTCCCATAATTCTTTGGGGATAAAAGACCTATGAATGCATCCAACACTGTAGATCAGTGGTTCTCAACCCATGGATCCCCAAGTGTTTTGGCCTACAACTACCAGAAATCCCAGCCATTTTACCAGCTGTTAGGATTTCTGGGAGTTGAAGGCCAAAGCATCTGGGGAACCACAGGTTGAGAACCACTGTTGTAGGTGCACTGGTTTTTTGAATTACAACTCCCAGAACTCCCCAGCCAACACAAAAAGCCTGGGTGCATATCCAGGAGAGAAATCCACAAGTATCGTTTCTTACCTTGATTCCCCCCAACCAAGGAGGAAATGAAGTTTCTAGCTATTAAAGTCTTTATCTTGATACTAAGGTTGGAAGTTAAATGAGATAAATAGAAAAACTACATGCCAACTTCAGGAGAGGAACATAAAAACAACTTTTACACAAAGGATTATTTAAAAATTGGTTCATCAAGGGTAGCCTTTTCAAAACCTGGCCTCTTCAGACCTGGTAATGAATGAAAATATGTGAACATTTGTGCAGATATCTACATTGCAGATTAAGGCCCTGGAAAATGAAAAACAAAAGAACTGAAATGCCATGGGGAATGACCCAAAATCAAACCATGTTCTTCCACTTTAACCCATGTCTCTCATGAGTAGAAACTGCACAGCAAAAGACATTAATGCATTAGGGCAGAAGTACACAATTTTGATCTACTTACTGGATGCTAGCTATTTGGGGGTTAATGATGTTTGGCAGTTTTCCCCTTTAAAACTCACCGAAACGGCATGAGCAATTGTGGGGTAGATAGCCTGAAAATGTGTGTTATCCAAGTGTGCATGCTGTCCTAAGAGTCATAATCTTGTGCTAAGACAGTTATTTGCTCAAGAGCTCATTCACTAGGCTTTGTGCTCTCTGTGGCAGACTGGACTTCAATGAATTCAGCAACAACCAGAAGATATCTCCTGATCTTCATCCTCTTAAAAAAAAAAGCTTTCCCCATCCTTCATTATTTATACAAACTAACCATACCATGTATTGGAAGACCAGCATTCTGATAAATTTCGAAATTTCATCACCAAATGCTTGCAACACCACCCTAAAATGTAAAATATAGCTATGGAATATGGCAGACTATATTCCACAGCTATATCAGAATGGAAGTGTAGGGTAAATTTAAGAAGGTAAGGAAAAAAAACCAGGACAACTCCCAAGACCACAACCTCCATGGACACCTCAAACTGGATAATTGTGATCTCAATATGCTACAGACTCATACTAGAGCAGTGTTCTCAACCTGGGATCCCCAGATGTTTTTGGCCTTCAACTCCCAGAAATCCTAACAGCTGGTAAACTGGCTGGAATATCTGGGAGTTGTAGGCCGAAAACATCTGGGAACCCCAGGTTGAGAACCACTGCACTAGAGGATCTAGAGGAGCCCACAAACTCTTTTGGAACATGGATAAGTAAATCCATTGATAAGTAAGTCATCGAATCATAGAGTTGGAAGAGCCCAACCCCCTGCCAAGCAGGAATACTACATTCAAAGCACCCCTGACAGATGGCCATCCAGCCTTTGTTTAAAAGCTTCCAAGAAGGAGCCTCAACCACACTCCTGGGCACAAAGTTCCACTGCTGAATGGCTCTCACAGTCAGGAAGTTCTTCCTGATGTTCAGATGGAATCTCCTTTCTTATAGTTTGAAGCCATTGTTCCGTGTCCTAGTCTCCAGGGAAGCAGAAAACAAGCTTGCTCCCTCCTCCCTATGACTTCCTCTCACATATTTATACATGGCTATCATGTCTCCTCTCAGCCTTCTCTTCTTCAAGCTAAACATGCCCAGCTCTTTAAGCCATTCCTCATAGGGCTTGTTCGCCAGACTCTTGATCATTTTAGTCACCCTCCTCTGGACACATTCCAGCTTGTCAATATCTCTCTTCAATTGTGTTGCCCAGAATTGGACACAGTATTCCAGATGTGGTCTAACCAAGGCAGAATAGAGGGGTAGCATGACTTTCCTGAACCTAGACACTATACTCCTGTTGAGGCAGGCCAAAATCCTGTTGGCTTTTTTGCCACCACATCACACTGTTGGCTCATGTTTAACTTGTTGTCCACAAGGACCCCAAGATCTTTTTCACACATGCTGCTCTCGAGCCAGGCATCCCCCGTTCTGTATCTTTGCATTTCATTTTTTTCTGCCTAAGTGGAGTATTTTGCATTTGTCACTGTTGAACTTCATTTTGTTAATTTTGACCCATCTCTCTAATCTGTCAAGATCGTTTTGAATTCTGCTCCTGTCCCCTGGAGTACTGACTATTCCTCCCAATTTGATGTCATCTGCAAACTTGATGATCATGCCTTCTAGCCCTTCATTTAAGTCATTAATAAAGATGTTGAACGGGACCGGGCCCAGGACAGAACCCTGCGGCACTCCGCTTGTCACTTCTTTCCAGGATGAAGAGAAAGTCAAACTTTATCAGCAGCCAGTGAATAGTCAAATCACAACAGGAAATCAAAACCAGCAAGGGATTTCAGTTCTTCAGGTCAGGTAAGTTTATCACAAGGATACAAGACTATCTCTCAAAATGATAGATCTGGAGTGAAGAACATGAACTATGCCTTTGGCAATGAATAAGCCTTTGGGGGTGGTGAGGGAAATGACCCAGTTTCCCAAAGGAAATTTGTCTCTGATCATTTTGAAACACAATCCCTATATACGTGGAACTTTTAAAAGCAAAAATGGACAGGTTTAAATTTATTCACTTACTTACTTACTTACTCTATTTGTATCCCGCCTTTCTCTAGCCCAAAGGGGACTCAAGGCAGCTTTACATATGGCAACTATTCAATGCCCTTGAATAACAAACAGTTAAAATACATAAAGCTGAAGATTTAAAATTAAAATTAAATGCATATTTAAAAGCGTATAAAACATTACAATCACTATTAAAAATCACACTACAATCATAATCTGAGGCTGTTCCAAAACTCATTGCATATAATTCCGTAGCTATTATTGCACTGTAGTTAATCTCCAAATGCTTGACCCCAGAGCCAGGTTTTGACTCTCCTTCTGAAGGCCAGGCGGGAGGGAGCCGCTCTAATATCACTGGGGACAGAATATGGCAAAAGTACAAAATACTTCCAGATTTCTATCCATGAAAGTGTCCATAAAAAAAGCATGAAGAGCAACATGAAACACCACACATAAAAAGCAAGAACTGCAAAAACAACATTCCAGATCCTGTCTCCACCACCTGAAAAAAATGTGTCGACAGAAATAGCCTACTCTATTAAAACGTCAGAGAATACTGATAAACAAGTGCGCTTGGAAAAGGTGAAGAAGAAAGGCAGCTTACAGAATTGGGGTATCTGTTTAACTGCTCTGAGCAGCTTGTCTTTTCTGGAAAAAGTCAAAAGTAAAAAAAAAAAACCAGTCAATTTTACCCATGCTTTAAACAGTGTTATTGATTAGTATCTTTGTTTTAAATATTACATACAATTATATTACTGGAACATTTTAATGATTTAGAGCAGTGGTTCTCAACCTTCTTAATTCTGCAACTCTTTAATAGAATTCCTCATGTTGTGGTGACTCCCAACCATAAAATTATTTTCGTTGTACTTCATAACTGTAATTTTGCTACTGTTATGAATTGTAATCTAAATATCTGATATGAAGGATGTATTTTCATTCACTGGACCAAATTTGACACAAATACCCGATATGCCCAAATTTGAATCTGGTGGGGTTGGGGGGGGGGGGGGGATTGATTTTGTCATGTGGGAGTTGTGGCTGCTGGGATTTGTAGTTAACCTACAATCAAAGAGTATTCTGAACTCTACCAACAATGGAATTGAATCAAACTTGGTACATATAACTCCCATGACCAACAGAAAATACTGGAAGGGTTTGGTCGGCATTGACCTTGAGTTTTGAAGCTGTAGTTCACCTACATCCAGAGAGCATTGGGGACTCAAACAATGATGGATCTGGACCAAATTTGACACAAATACTCAATATGCCCAAATGTGAACACTGGTAGAGTTTGGGGGAAATTAGACCTTGAAATTTGGGAGTTGTAGTTTCTGGGATTTATAGTTCCCCTACAATCAAAGAGGACTCTGCACTTTACCAACGATCGAATTGGACCGAACTTGGTACACAGAATTCCCATGACCAATAGAAAATATTGGACAGGTTTGGTGGGCATTGACCTTGAGTTTTGGAATTGTAGTTCACCTACATCCAGAGAGCACTGTGGATTCAAGCTACTGTGTTTTCTGATGGCCTTTGGCAACTCCTCTACACCCCCCCCCTCGTGACCCCCCCCCCCCCCGACGTCCCAACCCCCAGGTTGAGAAATGCTGTTGTAGAGAGAATGGCATATACTTTTTCAAAACACAAAAAGTGAACACATCTGAAAGACCACTTTTTTGATGGATACATATCTAACAAGAGCTACGCCTAATATAATCTTCGTTAGGTCTGAATTAGTAAGTGAGACCTCTACACATGCATATACCCTATTTGGACCAAGGTTAGTCTGGAGATAAAAAGTTTTAGGTCAAAACAACTGGCAACAAAAAAGAAATAGATTAATAATGAGGAATGGGGAGATGTGTGTGGAACATATTGATTTCAAATATCCAGTCAAAGCTGAGGCTAAAGTTTCCATCACTGAAATAATTAGAAAGCTGCTACAACATGGTCTACGATCAACATAACAATGTCACAGCTACTGTGCTGTGATAAAATGCTACCTACCTATATATTTCCAACTAGGGAGAGATGTTAGTCATTTCAGCACTGTTGCCCAAAGAACCTATGCAGGTATCTTTCCCTCCCCTTAAATCACAGTACTTGGGAGAAAAACATGCTTGTAAGCTGTGCCTTCACAACCAGTAAATAATTAGCCTGGCTATAGATCCTCACTCAGCAGCACTGCGGCATGAGAAGGAATTGAAAAGCAGTGTTGGAAACCAGAGGGAGCAAAAACAGCAATCCAAAGATCCGCCAGAAGTCTCTTGACAACATCAAGGAATCACAGAAAAAAAATAATAACTCAACCAAACAATCTACCTGGGGCTCAAGAAGCCACTTGTTTTGGCTGCCTCCCTGGGATTACTTTATTTTCATTTTTAAAGTAGGAATTGTCAAGCACTTAGGATACAAGTTGTACAAGTCTGCAATCTATGTTGCCTCTGAAGTTTCCACTTGTGCCTCACAGAGTTTCTCAAGTAAGCAAGGTAAGTTTCCTGATCCATGGAGAAGTTTCAAATATGTCAGAACTAAAGGCAACAAATAGATGGAGAGGATGGGGAAAACACATCAATATGAGTATTTATCAATTTCAACCATGTGCTACTAGTTGGAAAATATTTTAGAATACAACTTCCAGAATGCCTCATTGCAGGCTTGCATAACAGCTTCTGTTTGTGCATTTCAGAGAACCAAGCAAGGTGAAATATACTACACAGAAGTGATTGGAAATACCTTTAGCCAATCGAAGTTTAGTTTTGGCATTTTCTTGGCAATCTATATGGTCTTTGAAGTGTCTCATGGATATAAAAGTGATCCTTGACCTCCTGCAGTTGCCCACCCCTGAATTAGACAATCCAACACAGCTGAAACTAACAAAAAAGATATATGTCATAACATACAGCCAACTATAATCTGCCTGGCAGCTTTTAATCAGAATGAGATGCCTTCCAATCCATCGATCTTTTCAAATCATGTCTTTCTCCTCCTACATACCTTCCACTATGACTGCACACCATAACAACATGGGCATCCATCATCTTTCCACATCTGTTATTTCTTGTTCTTGAAAAAAAATAGAAGTTTAACCTTCAAATGCTGAACTGATGAAATACATTAGGTAGAGTCCACCGCCCACTCTGCTGCTCTCGCTGGGAAGCATACCAACAAGCAGTAAGCGACAGACAATCTGCTTCTCACTCACTAGACTTCCTTCCAGAAATACATTCCAGTTCTCAAAAAGTTTTCTCATATTATGAGGTAGAACGGCTTCAACCTCGTGTTGCTGGTTAGTTTTAATTTGCAAAGTACCAAAAGGATAAGATCTCAGGAAATAGCCCTGTTCTACTTGTGTTCACTGTATCCAATGGCATTTTACATCATGTTGCAGATTTTAGACTCAAACCCAGGCCCCCTTAAAAGGAAGAAACGAAATGATCTCTGCATCAGAAAGGGGAGCCTTGTAAGTTCCCTATTCCTGCCAATGGGCTGGGTCTTCTCGAATCTTTCGGCTGCCTAGTCAAAAACAGATTTTTCCATTAGCTGATTTTCGGGAGGCCTCTGAAAAATGAATCTGGGTACCCAATGAAATTCGGAAATCAAAAACATACAAGCCTACTGTTTGCTTTCAAGTAATTTCTGTTGTATGGCAATCCTAGGACGACTCTTGCATAGGGTTTTCTTGGCAATATTGGTTCAGAGATCTGCCACTGCCATCTTCTGAGGATGAAAGTGTGTGATTTGCCCAAGGACATCAGGTGAGTTTTCACAACTAAGCAGGAATTTGAACCAGTCTCCAGAGTCCTAGTCCAACAACCAAACCACTACAACACTACACATATATGAAGCATCAGTGTAGTGTAGAGATTTGGTGCTGGACTAGGACCCTGGAGACCAAGATTTAAATTCCAACTTGGTCATGGAAACTCAGATGGTGTCTTTGGGCAAAAGAACATCAGGACTTGAGACATTCAGAAGTGCAGTTACGCAGTTCCTTAATAAATTGATAAGGTTTTCATGGGTTGTTGTAGGTTTTTCCGGACTATATGGCCATGTTCTGGAGGCAATTTTTCTCCTGACGTTTCGCCTGCATCTATGGCAAGCATCCTCAGAGGTAATGAGGTCTGTTGGAACTAGGAAAAAATGGGTTTATATATCTGTGGAATGACCAGGGTGAGACAAAGGACTTTTGTTTGCTGGGGCTTGCTGTGAATGTTTCAGCTGATCACCTTGATTTGCATTCAATGGCTTGGAAGCGCACGGGGGGGGGGGGGAATCTTTTGTTGAGAGTGATTTCATGTGCCTGTTTGTTTCCCCTCTGTTGTTTTGCTGCTGTAATTTTTGAGTTTTTTAATACTGGTAGCCAGATTTTGTTCATTTTCATGGTTTCTTCCTTTCTGTTGAAATTGTCCACATGCTTGTGGATTTCAATGGCTTCTCTGTGTAGTCTGACATGGTGGTTGTGAGAGTGGTCCAGCACTTCTGTGTTCTCAAATAATATGCTGTGTCCAGGTTGGTTCATCAGGTGCTCTGCTATGGCTGATTTCTCTGGTTGAAGGAGTCTGCAGTGCCTTTCATGTTCCTCGATGCGTGTCTGGGCGCTGCGTTTGGTGGTCCCTATGTAGACTTGTCCACAGCTGCATGGTACACGGTAGACTCCTGCAGAGGTGAGTGGATCCCTCTTGTCCTTTGCTGAACGTAGCATTTGTTGGATTTTCTTGGTGGGTCTGTAAGTGGTTTGTATGTTGTGTTTCCTCATCAGTTTCCCTATGCGGTCAGTGGTTCCCTTGGATGTATGGCAAGAACACTTTTCCTCTGGGAGGATCTTCATCTTTACTCTCGTGGTTTGTTCTCGGTTTTGCAGCTCTTCTGATGTCTGAGGTGGAGTATCCATTGGCCTGTAGAGCCCAGTTTAGCTGATTCAGTTCATCTTGGAGGAGGTGGGGTTCGCAGATTCTTTTTGCACGGTCTGCCAAGGCTTTAATTGTGCTTCTTTTTTGACTTGGGTGATGGTTGGAGTTTTTATGTAGATATCTATCCGTGTGTGTGGGTTTTCTGTAAACGGTGTGACCCAATTGTTGATCTGGTTTGCGGATGACTAGGACATCTAGGAAAGGCAGTCTTCCTTCATTTTCTTTTTCCATGGTGAATTGGATGTTTGGGTGGATGCTGTTCAGATGTTCCAGGAACCTGTTGAATTCTTCTTCTCCATGGCTCCAAATAGTGACGGTGTCATCCACATATCTGAACCATATGGTGGGCTTTCGGTTAAGACCCATCTTGCTAGGAATCATTGAAATTTGCCTAAATCTGGTTCTAAGCAGGTTTGTTGCACAAGCAATTAAGAACTATTGTTAACCTTTCTTTCGGACTGCTCATCATTTCTAGGTAATGACTGTCTTTCTAGAATATTAACAGAATATAAGAAACTGCCTATTGTATGAACTTGCAAAAGTTGGGGTATGTTGCAAACAGAGCTTGAACACATAGCTCCATAGCAAAATACTGGAATAGATCATTTGAAGGGGCTACAATTCCTCAAGTTCTTCAGCCAGTAAAGCCACTGCAAAATGATGACTGATAGTGAATTTTTCCAACTGATCAATTATAAAATCATGGAAGAGACCACATGGGCCATCTAGTTCAACTCCCTTCCATGCAGGAAAAGCTTATTCAAAGTTGCCCTGACAGATGGCCATCTAGCCTCTGTTTAAAAGCCTCCACAGAAAGAGCCTCCACTACACTCTGAAGCAGAGAGGGTAATTTAAGCCTGACATTGGAAAGTTTCAGTGTTGCTGCAAACTGATTTTCTGTTTTTCACCACAGTAGTGCAAACTGAGTAAAGCGAGAAACAAAATAATATTGAAAAGTCTATTCCAGTGATGTGTTATGAAGGTTCTCTATTTGTTGCATCTTAGTCATGAACATGCAGGAGGAGAAACTGGGCAGGAGAAAATAGAATCCCACAAAGTGCCCCAACTAATAATTGTGTGACAAGTATGCTGTAAAAATAGTTGACAGGTAAATGCATTTTGTTTCAGTGTTGCGTTTCCTTTTTTGATTGAGCATCGAAGTTAACTTTTAAAGATTGCATTTATAATTGGATCTGTCTGTGCATGTCTATTCAAGAGGCTGCACCCCACTAACTTGGTGTGTGAGTGGGTACAAATCCATGTGTATGCATGAATCCATTTCTTGGATCTTTTTTTAAAAAAGCCAAAAGGCATTTGTGTAATGGATGTAGGAAACATAAAATCCATATAACTCTTTTGCTGTGTATTACTAATGGGAAGGTCAAAAGTCATGAAGCAAAAGCAAAATGAACATCAGTTATACATTGGCTCAAAGGTAAATCATGCAAGAAAAGAAAAGAAAATTTGACCAGGATTTATGTAATAAACATTATATTTGCATTGAAAATATGTCACTTGGAAATTATATATGCTGGTAAAAACGATAAAGGGATACAGGCAGTCTCCAAGGTTCTGTAGGCTTGTTCTTAAGTTGAACTTGTTTGTAAGGTACATTTTTTAAGTGTAACACGTCATCTGTGTGTGTGTGTGGGGGGGGGGTGTTTATTCGTTCAGTCATTTCTGACTCTTCATGACCTCATGGACCAGTCCACGTCAGAGCTCCCTATCAGTCATGGCCACCCCAACTCTTTCAAGGTCAAGCCAGTCAGTTCAAGGATAACATCCATCCATCCTTGGTCGACCCCTCTTTCTGTTTCCTTCCATTTTCTGCAGCAACATTATCTTCTCCAAGCTATCCTGTCTTCTCATTATGTGGTCAAGGTATTTCATCTTTGCCTTTAATATCCTTCCCTCCAGTGAGCAGTTGGGCTTTATTTCCTGGAGTATGGACTGGTTTGATCTTCTTGCAGTCTCCTATCTATCTATCTATCTATCTATCTACTTTCTTTGAATAGCATGGAGAAGGGTGAACGGTATTCATTTCACTGTGTCCCTGTTCAGAAGATTTCACCTCACTTTCGGTCCCTGTGATCTTTGGATTTTGAAAAAATAGGCTTGTTGTGTAACAAAGATTGGCGATAGAGCTTCAGTACGGACACCTTTCCTCTGATAACTTTTTCAGGAGTGAATTTCCCTTCAAAGGAATAGATTTCTCTCACTTCTTGTTGTCTCACCCCCATTCTTCACTATGAATAATTTCTAAGTCAAGCATTTGTAATTTGGGGACAGGCTATGCTTTACTGTCAAAATATGCAGTTGCTAATCATAAGCCACACTCTATAATCAAAGCTTTATTTTGTTTTGCCAATATGTGTAGTCGTCTGTGGTAGGACGCTAAGAGAGTAAAGATCGAATCCCTGCTCAGCCATGGAAGCCAACTAGGTGAACTTGGACAAGTTACACTCTCCCAGCCTCGGAGTAAGGCAAAGATAAACCTCTGAACACACCTTGGTAAAGAAACCCTATGATAGGTTATCCTTAGTCTTCATGCATGGAATGTTTTAAATGCAAACATAATTCAACAACCATTGTGAAGATTTGTTTTGTCTTCCCAAATAAAAACTGAATTAGATATAGTTTCAGGTGCATACGGTTGCTTGTCTCTAGAGTGTTACATTTACACCTTGCTCTCAACATCTTCTGGCCCACTTCTAGATTTGTTTTTATGAGATCAACTGGCTGCAAAAAAATAAGATTGATACTCAGTTCAATTTAAAATACATAAAAGACCCGAACAATCTTTACAAACTTCCTTTCCACATCATCATACCTAACAGGTATGAGGCAATGATTAATTGAGATATATTTTATTAACAGCAGCTCACTTTTAATACAGGAAAAATTGAGCCCAAAATGTATGAGAGGGCTGAGGATCAGTTGTTAAAATATACTGGTAGAAATAGAAACAGGCTAACTTCTTATAAAACCATATACCAAGAATGAAGGCAAGTGGTGTTCCTTGAAGCAGAGGACGGGGGCTCAATAAATTCCTATTAAGGGGAATGTGTATGATTCATGACCACAGAACAATAGCTAAGTAATGCTGGGGATGGAGCCAGAGAACAAAGAAAGAGTGACGAGAATAGCTGAATGGATGACTGCACAACAACCTTTGGTGGATCATTCCATTCTGCAATATTTTGTTACAGGTGCCACATCTGAAAAGCTGAAAACAGCCATTAATCTGGCTAATGGAAACTCAACAGATAAAATCTACCTCTTTGGCTTCCTGATTCCAAGGCTACTTGGCCTATTTCCTTTCTGCCAACATCATAGCTGTCTCCTTCCACAAGGTGAATCCTTAAGGCTCACACTGTTTTTCTTGACTTTCCTACCAACAATATTCTATCTTCTGGTTGTGCATGCCCTTCTTTCCATCTGAGTCTCATCTTCCTTCAACACTCTGTTACATATTTTTGCCACTTTAGAGCTTCGGTTCCTTGCAGTTGCTTTCTCCCTTCCAGTTTCAGGCTCTTAGCTTACTACCAGGCCAGACAGCCAACTTCCAGGTCAGACAGTCAACACCTTCAGTTACTCCTTTAATAACAGCTTACTCTACAGTGATTAGTAAGTGACCCTGTTTGTATCTTCACCCTGAAAGGCTCTGCCTGCAGATTTCTTCTTGCTGGATTTCTACTACATGACACAGAGAGATGAGGCCGTTTTGTTCAGGCCACATGGCAATGCTACATACAAATTGTCTCTTGCATATGCATTCTCCTTCTGATGCAGACAGAAACATTCTCACAACCTCTGAGGATGCCTGCCACAAATGCAGGTGAAATGTCAGGAGGGAATGCTTCTAGAACATGGTCATACAGCCCGAAAAACCTACAGCAGCCCAGTGATTCAGGCCATTAAAGCCTTCGATAATACCCCAGAGAATATTTGATCATAAGGACAAAATATTCTGTATGTCAGAACTTCCCCGACATTTCAAGTTGGTGACACATTTTGTAGACATGCATCATTATGTGACATTATAATTCTGTTTTGCTAGCAAACCAGGGGTTAAGCCAACCCTTTATAAGAGATACATACACATACATAAATGGTAATAACAAAATGTATGGGGACACAATGTATCTAATAAAAACCTTACATTTATATTTTTAAAAATATCATTTATTGCTTATTTCACATGATTGAAAGGTGTCTTCTAACATTCATTCAACACACCTAGACATTGCAACTGACACACTGTTTGGAAAATTCTGCTCTATACTCATGTATTAGTCTAGAACAGCAGTTCTCAAAGTGTGTTCTGTGGAGCCCTTGGGGATCCGCAAATCATACTGAGGGGCTTTGCAGTTCCCTCCTCCTCCTCCTCCTCCTCCTCTTCCACCACCTCCTCCTCCTCCTCCTCTTCTCCTCCTCCTCCCTCTAAGCCAGTGGTTCTTAACCTGTGAGCCATGGACCACCAGTGGGCTGTGAAGACGAAAATCTGGTCCACAAGCCTCCTTCCTCTTTATTTATTTATTTTATTTTAATTATTTTATTTCCATTCCTTTGGTGCCGCATGCTAGTCTTTCCCTGTCACTGACCATGGCATATGTTCTGTATCAGAAACTACAGCTGATGTGGTCTGTCCTATTCAGTTTCCTGAATCAGCACCCCAAACCAAATCTAAAGTTGGCCAAAAATTGATTCGGAACCCTTTTGGTACTAATACTGGAGAGTGGTCCCTGGTCAAAAAAAGGTTGGGAACCACTGCTCTAAGCTTTCCCTCCTCTTTCCTGCTCCTCTCCCTTCCCCACTTCCCTTGTTGCCAAAAGCCTTTTCACCCGCTTCCATCTCCCCCAAAGGCTTTCCCCCCACTTCCCTTGCCCCCTCAAAACCTTTTCTCCCACATTCCTCACTCCAAAAGGCTTTTTCCCTCACCTTTTTCACCACCCAGATCCTTTTCCCCTCATCTTCCTTGCTTCCAAAACCCCATTTCCCTGTGCTTTTCCAGAATGGCAGATGGTAATTGAACTAGATAGCCCCTGGGGTTGCTCTTTCTTCTTCTTCTTCTTCTTATTATTATTATTATTACAAACACTGGATTGCCATCTGTTGGGGGTGCTTAGATTGTGCTTTTCCTGCATGGCAGAATGGAGCTAAACCGGATGGACCCGGATCTTCCACTGATATACTGTTAAGTTTATGTTGGTTGGGGAAAATGGCAAAATAAACTCCCAGTAAATAAAATAGACAAGCTCCCAATAGGTTCCTTAGACAACAGAAAACCCCAGCTATATCGCAACATGCTAAAGAAACTGGAACAAAACGGAATAACAAAGATTGAGGACTTACTAAAACCAGACGGGACTGTAATTCAATGGGAGGAAATAAAAGATAAATGCGGGCATGGAAATTGGTTACAATGGGGAGGGCTGTCTAAAAAGCTAATAGAATTGAAGAATAAGGAAACCTCAGAAACAAATCTCGACAAAATAATAAAATGGAAAGTAGAGAGGGAGAAAGGAATCATGGGATTTATATATAACACAATCACCGAAATACAATACAACACAAAATCTACCCTAATAGAAGTCTGGAAGGAGGAATTAAGTTGCAGTGAGAGAGAAATTGACAATTGGATTAATTCAATCAATAAAATAAAACACCTAAAGACTAAAGAAATGCAACGAAAAATATTGACAAAATGGTACAGAACTCCTGTGCAACTGGCGCATATCACAAAAACGTGCCCAAAATTATGTTGGCACAACTGTGGTAAAATAGGAACATATGCCCACATGTGGTGGGAATGTGAAAAAATCCAAAAGTTCCAAGAAATAATCAGGAAAGAAATGGAGGAGCTATTAGGGATCAAGATAGAATGGAATAAGGCCCAATTTTTCACTGAGAAATTCGAAAATAAAGAGGAATATAAGGAAAGTGAGGAAATAATAAAACATATGATAGAGGGAATTAAAGCCTCAGTGGCCCTGGGCTGGAAAGACCACAAGAAATGGGATACAAAAACCTGGTACAAATATTTAGCAGATTACCTTCTTCAAGATTATATTAGTGAAAGGAAAAGTTACTATATGACGGGTCAAAGCAAAAAGACATGGAAAGCAAAATGGAAGGGTCTCATATATAGAATAAAGGGGAAAGATAAATATACGGTGTTGAACAAAACTATTCTCATGATTGAACAATTGTAATAAACACAGCTAAAGTTTCTATTTGTTCCCGGGGGGGGGGGTGTGTGCTGGTGGCGGGATTGGGGAAAAACTGGTATTTTGAATGTTATTTTCAAAGATGGAATGTCTCTATGTATTATACAATAGTAATTTTGAATGTTATTTTCAAAGATGGAATGTTTCTATGTATTATACAATAGTAATAATAAAATTTAAAAAAAATTAAAAGAAAAAAAGTTTATGTTGGTTAAAATTGTTCTTCATTTTAAATACTGCATTGTTCTTTCTTTCTTTCGTTCTTTTTTTCCCTTCTTTTTTGCACTACAAAAGAGGTATGTGCAGTGTGAATAGGAATTTGTTCATTTTTTTTCAATTAGTTCACACAAATACTCTCCCACCATCCATCCTATCTGTCAAATTTTAAAATTCAGTGAGTCAAAAAGTTGCCCATGCCTGATATATACACATGCACATTATGTATAATATAATATATAGTATAATATATGAACATTTTGTTTCAAAAAGTCTCCATGGCCAAAAAAGTTTGAGAAATTATAGTAAAAAAAATAAATCAGAACCTCCTCCAAAAAATGGGTCAATCTATCCACACACCAGTGTCAAGTATTGTATCTTAAATCTTATCAAAAAGGAACCATCTCCTTCTCTGAGTAGGGTGGCAAAGAGTTTAGTCTATCATGGAAGAACCTAAAGGAAGCACTAACCCCACAATTCTCTTTTCTGTACCAACCATTATGGACTTTTTAATGCCTGGGGGCAGGCCCGTAGCCAGGATTTTGATTGGGGGGGGGGGCTGAGTCTGAGTGAGAGAGGATCTACCCTTGCAAACCTTTTGTATCATTACCCCAATACCCCCATGGATATAGGATATATTGAGCATGGTGATCAGATCATGATATGAATAAACATAACAGTTTAAATAATGTACCAGTAAGGCCTTCTCGCGGACCACCCTGAGAATTTGGGGGGGGGGGGCTGAAGCCCCTCAAGTCCCCCCCCTTCCCGGCTACATGCCTGCCTGGGGGGAATGGTGGCAGTGGCCAAGGGCAAATGGACCCCTAAGACAGCATTGGTGCTTTCTCCTCTCTAAAGAATGGCATTCGACGAATCAACGAGTCATATCAAAATCCACAATTTTGACCCTAATATCTGTCCTCAAATTATACATGTCAACTTATACATGAGTATATATGGTATATTCCCCACTTATATAGAGCACGCCTCACACCACAGAATGTCTCTTCTCCTTAGGCCTACAAACTGTCGCACAAACCCCAAACAGTTTGCATACATTCTATTGCCAAGTTTAGACTTCAGCTGTCTTAATGCTCACAAAACCTCTATTGTATGACAGCAGATCAAGGAAGGGCTATTCCTGAAGGCCTTCTTACTTAGGTATACTTATCTCAAAGGATTCAAAAATAAGAGCCAAACAGTAAGGGTTGTACATAGTAGTATCCCTGAGATTTCTCATTATTATCCTAATATTTTGCAATAATGTTAGATAGTCCTATTGAAAAAAGCACCAGATAGCTATTAAAATAAAACTATTGGTTGTCAAACTATCAAAAATGGCCATAAGAAAACTTAATTAATATTAGGTTCATTTCAATTTTGAAACAAAAAAAATACAGTTGGTATCAACATGGGACTAATTCACAATCTCTAGGAGACATCTTCTATCTAAACTGACAAACCATGGCAGATTGCATTATTTTATGTTGGGTTTTTTTAAGCGAAGTGACAGGCAGGCAGACTTAATGTCAATGACAAAAGAGAAAGAGACTACCTTAATGGAAATGTGAAAATTATTCAAATGCAGTACATCTCAGTTGTGAAACTCTAATATGATTTCCATTGTGCAATGTACCGAGACTATGTAGCCATCTCCTATTTATGGGAATCATTTCTAATGCCTTTCATTCTGCCGCATTTGAACATTTCTATTGAATATGATATTGATAGATGGCACATACAGGGTGAGGCAGCATAACTTCCTTTTTTCAAAACTTAATAAAACCCATGGTATGAATCAGAATTTTTTATTATTTTTTTATAATGTAGGCGCATACCTAAAGTTTTGTTTTACGTAGTTTTAAAGATCAAATTAGGTAGGTGACGTCCCCCTTTCTCCATTCTCCATATACTGAGTAAACCAATTTCTGGTGTTTGTCATGACTCTTGCAGGCGTTATGTTGACAATTTCTTCCTGGATGTTGGTCTTGTGGTTCACATAAACATGGGATTTAAAAAAAAACCCATAGAAAAAAAACACAAGGGGCCAAATCTGGAGAGCAGGCCGGCCACTCCAAATCCACTCAAAAAGTAGGCCTCAATGGCAAAAGCACACTTCTCACTGTTCCAACGCATGATGGCGACTGAATTGTGTCAGGACAAAACTTTATACTCCTGCCTCTCGAACGAGACCACTAGCGCTCCGCTATGTCTTCAACCGACTGAATGGCGCGCATTTTTTAAAATGAAGTTATGCTGCCTCACCCTGTATTTTACCATCACAGTTTTCATTGAAGTCGGGTCCAATTTTATAAAATCCCAGATGATTAGAGGTGCGGAATATGTGGCTCTTCAGAGGTAGCTGGGCACCAACCTCCATCAGTAGAGGTTTCTCATCCCTGTCATAGATAGATTGAGAAAAAGTGGAAATACTGGAGAAAAAGAATGACTTTTTTTTTAAAGTATAAAGGTGTATTTTTTTAAAAGACATACATTATCTAACACTTGAACATTAAGAAAACAAAAATAATGACCATAGATGATGAAGACACTGGCATAGTCATAGACCTTCTTTACTGTACCTTGGCTCAGCTATAAATTAAAATGGAAGCAGTGATCAAATTAGAAGATTAGAACTTTGACTAATAGCTATGAATATCAAAATCTTAATACCAAAGTCAGGGATCATCCATGTCATTTTTCTGAATTATTTGTATGGTTGTGAAAGTTGGGCTGGGAAAGAATGTTGACCAGAAGAGAATCAACCCTTTTGAAATGTGGTGCTGGAGGAGAGTTCTACAAATGGACTGTCAAAAATGACCAACAAATAGATCCAAGAGCAAATCAAGGCGATACATCCCCTAGAAGCTGAAATGAAGTTATTGTATTTTGGCTCTATCATGAGACGACATGACTCAATAAAAAGTTAATAATATTTAGCAAAGTGGGAAACACTGCAAAAGGGGGAGATCACATTACAAATGGATTCAATCATGGAAGCCACAGTCCTGAATTTGCAAAACCTGAGCTGGGCTGGTGAGAACAGTATGTCCTCCAAGGCTCCTGTTCTTAGGGTCTGATTTGATGGCAACTGACAAAGATTATTTAAATATAAAGTAGGAGGTAGATCAGAAACAGCATAATGCATATTAGGAGTACCCTACCATATTAAAGTACAGAAACAGAAACACATCATCCCTTATTATAAAAAAGTTCCAACATTCCAAAAGCTAATACTTTAAGGAAAGAGTGCGGGTAACCTTGCTTTATTTTTGATATGATATGAATTCTCATGCAGGAAATGTCTTGTGGAGGAAAATTATAACAAAACGCAAATCTTCAGATGTGAATTTGCTTTTACCAGACACATGGTTTAAAAAAAATATGTGTTTGTATAGAGTTGTCATTCTTCTAACATACAGGATGGGGGAAGTGAAGTGAAAACAGAATGTAGAACTGTTACAACAGCATACAGCTAACTGTGACAGTATATGAGAAAAACTGAATTATAAACTTCCACTATTGTTATTGTGTGTCTTCAAGTCATTTCCAATTTATGGAGACTCCAAACCTAAGACAACCCTAGCATGGGCTTTCTTGGTCTTCCACTGCAGCTGAGTGTGTGACTTGCCCAAGGTTATCTATGGGTATGCCTGGCCAAGCAAGAATTTGAAGCATGGTCTCCTGGAATCCTAGTCCAAAACTCAACCACTACACTGTCTTAAAGTTTGGGTATAAAGAAAAACCACAGAAACAAAGATTTAGAATAGATTCAAGGACCAACAGTTTCTTTGCACATCAGCAAAATCAGTTCACACTCCTTTACCTAATCTGCACTCTCTCTCCGAGCTGTGCAACCAACTTATTTACAGTTTAGACCAGGGGTCCTCAAACTTTTTAAACAGAGGGCCAGGTCACAGTCCCTCAAAATGCTGGAGGGTCGGATTATAATTTGAAAAAAAAAACATGAATCAATTCCTATGCACACTGCATATATCTTATTTGTAGTGCAAAAAAAAAAACCACTTAAAAACAATACAATAATTAAAATGAAGAACAATTTTAACAAATATAAACTTATTAGTATTTCAATGGGAAGTGTGGGCCTGCTTTTGGCTGATGAGATAGGATTGTTGTTGTGTGCTTTCAAGGCATTTCAGACTTAGGTTGACCCTGAGTGAAGACCGGGTAAATGACCCTGGAGGGGTCCAGCCCTCGGGTCTTAGTTTGGTTTAGACGGGTAAGGTTCTATTGTTCTTGTGTGCCATTTCTAATATATGGCTACTCAAGAGAACTCTATTACAGGGTTTTCTAGACAAAATTTACCTTCCTCCCAAGCATAGAGTATAAACTGTCCAAAGTGGGTTTCCATGGCTGAGTAAGAATCCAAACCTTCATCTCCAGAATTGTAGTCCAATACTCTAACCACCACACTGGCCTTGACATGCATGTTGTTTCAGGTTTTGAAAACAAAGGCCTTATTCTGCACACAACAATGTGAGGTTGTGCAGGTGACATATTCAGAACTCCATTAAAATTGTACCTAACCAATAATGTCCTTTTAAAAAATCCTACTGGAACATTAGATGAAGAGATGAAGAGAGACTATTACCAGACTGCTGATTGGAAAGTATAAATGCACTCAGGCCTTGTTAGACCACATTAGCCCATTTAACATCATTGGCTATATAATCAATACACATATCTGTGAACCTTTGTGGAGCTTTTGTAAATTAATGGATGTTTTATGTTCACGTTTTATGTTAGTTAGAATTTTCTATATGTTTTATGTTTTATTTAAGTTATAGTTGTTATGTTTAAGGTGTCTTTTATGTGGGGTTTTTTTGGGTTATTATATTTGAACTTATTGTCATTGTGGCATTGAATGTTTGCCTTTTTGTTTGTTGGAATCCGCCCTGAGTCCCCCAGGGGAGATAAGGCGGAATATAAATAAAGTTTTCTTATTATTTTTATAACATTCTAGCCGTCCCCTGCCACGCGTTGCTGTGGCCCAGTCTGTGTATATGTGTTTTGTGTATGTGTATATGTGTGTATATACATTTGTGTATGTGTATATGTGTTTGTGTATATATGTGGTTTTGCACATACGTTGTAATGTATTTTTTTGTTTTTTGGCTTTTTAAGTCTCTTCTGCTGTGTTTTTCAGTGTTTTTATGAGTGAAGGACATACAATGGGTTATTAGGTGTCTTGTGTCCAAATTTGGTGTCAATTCGTCCAGTGGTTTTTGAGTTATGTTAATGCCACAAACTAACATTACCTTTTTATTTATATAGATCTGTTATTTTCTTTTTCAGAATATAACATGTTGTCAGATCAGAAGTTGTCCATTTGGGCAGTGGTATATTTTGAAGTACAAACATAAATTATGATTGTCTACATAGGCACATCCATATGGAAAATCCCAGAACCAAGACAGTTGTATTGATCTATAACACCAAACCAAATCCTAGCTATTGACATCACTACGCCGATTTCTACTGTAAAGAGCTCTTAATTGCACAATCAAGTTCATACTACTCCAGTATAATTTTTTTAGTTACAAAAATAACTTACCATTGGTAATAATGTTGCTGAGAAAATTAATCACTTCTACTATTGCAGCTACTCTGAAGACCCAGAATAAAGCCAGTGGAAACACGGAAGCCCGAGAGAGGAAATGGACTAATCCCATACTATTATTACATTTTTTAAATCCCAACATTTGACTATTTGAGCCTTGACTCTACTACAATGTAGCTTTACTCAAAAGATGTTCTTTTTCTTCCACCCAAGAAGGGCTGTTGGACATATAAGATTCAAGGTCATGTAGAAACTAAAAACAAGATTAGCAAATATTTCCTATTTTTATTAAGTACCGCATCTAAGGCACTCCAGACTGCATTGTGTGTTTGCCAGTCATATCTCTAAGTGGCGTGGTTCACTCTTACAATCCATTTTCTCTCTTTTGTACATCTTTTCAACATTCACCATTTTTACATGTCCACTCCTACTTCCAAGTGCTATTTTCATGTTTTCTTTTTAAAGACAAGATAAATGCCAGCAGCCTACTTCTTATGAGCAATTTTATCCTACTTCACCACCACTTATGGCGACCAAAGCACCATTTTTGGTGAAGTATGTGACTCAGCTGTGTGCGTCTAAGGTACTGTAAAGTGCATGAAATTATTTTTAAAATGTTATGAAAAATGTACTGGCAGCTTTCTTTTTAGTGTTTTAACAAAGCTAACGTTTCCATTTCTTTTATTACAAAATAAACTATTTCTATAAGGGCAGCTTGATATCTCGGAAAATGGAGATGGATGGATATTTTTCAAACACAAGTATACAGCAGAAATTTAAATTGCATTTTTATTCTCTGAAAACATCATCCACACTAGACACATTCAAAGTGTCCCAGTCATTTCAATGGAACACAGTAACATAAGCAGCTACTTTAGACAAGTCAAGATTACTTGATCATCTAGTAGGCAACTTTGATTGGTCCACATCCCTCACACCTGAGTATCTTGCAGACACATTTCAATTGCACTCTAAGAAATGCCCTTGAAACGAGCATGGAATGTTAATTATAATAGGGTTTCCCAGATTATACAAAAACCTTTTCAAATGAGTGGACTGAAAACAGGTTTTTAGAAGTTTTTAGCAGTCTGCCACAGAAACACAGTACTGTAAAAACTGGGTGTCACAGAAAAATATGAGGTCCATATGCTACCCACCCTCGATGTAATCCAATATTGTGTCACTGCATCTAATTTGAAGAATTTGTCAGAATGGAAACAATTCTTCAAGGTTCTAAAGCAAACATTTCCCATCTAACTGTTTGCTTTATGAATAAAGATGTCAACACTGACTCTTCTGCATGCAAAACATGAGTTCTGCAGTTATTGGTCATTTCCTAATGGCACTAAGTCCCAAGCAAAAATACCAGTCTCTTCTCTTTTAGGAAAAAAATGGCAACTTAAAGTCATACAACCATTGTTGGGTTGCATTGACCATCATTCCCACTCAGGATAATCAAGAGTGATGACTTATGCAGTTCAGCTGCAGTTATCTCAAGGATTATACTTGGCTTTAAATTCTTCTGGGGATGGCCTGCTCTCTGTCTTACCAACCTCACGGAAACAGAGAAGATGACCTTCTTAGTGGCTATTCCCAGGATTTTGGATTCCCCAGTTAG
This sequence comes from Anolis sagrei, assembly GCF_037176765.1. Classification (NCBI taxonomy): domain Eukaryota; kingdom Metazoa; phylum Chordata; class Lepidosauria; order Squamata; family Anolidae; genus Anolis; species Anolis sagrei. Next base: position 100,717,733 of record NC_090026.1, on the reverse strand, counting down.
ACTGGAACCTTCCTTACTATTTTCCCAGGGTTCCCCAGGGAAACAGGTCTTGTAGAATGTGGACTTTTATTTGTTGTTTTAGATTTGGTTTAAATGTTATAATTTTGTGTGTTGTTCAACTATGTTTGTTTATGTCCCACACTGGGGGCAAAGTGGGATATAAATAAATATACTACTAAAAGTAAAACAATAAAAATACAACATTTAGAAGACAATAAACTATCTTTTCCTATACCCAAAGTAGGCAATTAAACAATTCTGTGGAATTCCTGGACAGAAATCAAGAAGCACATTGCTGTTACCTTTGTCTTACCCTCCTTAAGTAATTTTCTTTTTGGCAGATAGGCATAAGACAAGAAATTGTGTGAAAACCTGGGTGGGCTACGTATCTTCTCCTATGAGCCAACAAGAGCTTTAAGATCAGCTGGGGAGGCCCTGCTCTTGGTCCCACCACCTTCACAAGCGCGATTGGTGGGGATGAGAGACAGAGCTTTCTCAGTGGTGGCTCCCCGGTTGTGGAATTTCCTCCCAAGTCACATCAGGCAGGCCCCATCTCTTCTGGTTTTCAGGAAAAAAAAGGTAAAGACATGGCTCTGTACACAAACATTTGCAGAATAAATCATTACGGTTTTGACACAGTCTGAGTAAGGATTATGAGCAAGGATTACAGATGAATAGAATCATGCACTTCATATGTTTTAATCTGTTATTATTCTATGTGTTTTATTGTTTAACTGTTTTAGTATATGGGATACGTTTTATGACAATGTTTTAAGTGGCACTGAATTGTGCCAGGGTTGTAAGCCGCCTTGAGTTCTCACAGGGGTGAGAAAGGCGAGGTATAAAAGAAGCAAATAAATACTAAATAAGATGAGACTACCTGGATCACGGGGGTGGTGACGGCCGACAGGGAGCTCTGGCGTGGGCTGGTCCATGAGGTCACGAAGAGTCAGAAACGACTGAACGAATGAACAACAACAACCTGGATCACAACTTAAACTTCTGTGAATGAGAGAACTAACATTCCCCCAAAGAAATCAGTGTTGCCAATTAATGCTTATGGATCTGAGGAATAGGGTCTACCATTAGTGCTATCTTGTGCCATGGGATACCTACTTTATAACCAGACATATAGCTATTCTGTTTCGATTTGGTACAGAAAGAGCACAGAGGCTGGCAGACTCAGCATTTCCTGCATCATATCCCTCTCCAAAATTAATCCTTACAGCATACATTTTCTAATCAGCTCCAGCCTGGCCAAAGTAACAAACAAAAACTGTCTTGTGGCATTTATTTTTATATATATTTATTTTAGCAGGAGCTTTCATGAATTGCAATCCATTCTCAAAATGCACAATATCAAAGTCATAGATATGTGTGGGTGTTGTAGCCACACAAGCACACAAATCCACATACACACCCAAGGCTTAAATCTTGTATGTCATACTTCTTAGAAAGGAGACTACAATCCATGGAAATGAATGCTATACTAGGCCTGTTTGTTTTAAAAGAAGCAACAATACCCATTTTTGTTGTAATTATGTTATAGTTACTACTACTCAAATATGTATGAAGCATTTGGTCATGTTCACAGGCAGCTGATGACTGCGCAGTGAACAAGGCAATATCATTGCAAGCCTGTTTGTCACTGAATGCGCACTCACTTTCACAGACAGAGAAGAGTAAGTAAAATGCAGCTAAACACTTCCATCTTGGCATAATTGCCAACTCAACATACTTCTTCAGACACCCTGATAAAGAAAAGGCACTTGAGCCTGAATGTATTCATTTAAGTAAGCCATTCCTAATATGTGCAGATGTGAACTTGTCCATGAAGGAAGAGGTTCTTCCTCATCCATCATTTAAGAATTTGTGGTGCATTAAGCAGATTTTTTTTCATCCCCAAAATGAAAAGCTGCACACTGTCTGGCCAGGAGAAGACAAACTGTCACTTGATTCCCTCTGAGTGTTTGGCAGGCATTCAACCGGATCACTTAACCATTATGTTTCTCTACTCAGAACTGGCCTTTAAAAAGTGAAATCTCATATTCCACAACCCAAAATTCAATATATAGCTAAATACATTCAGACCTTGATGCAATTTTGTACTAAAACACCCAGAACTGAATACAGTCCCAGAATATTACTTTCCCATATTTACAGGTTTTATTCACATTGTCTATACTAATGGTTCCCAACCTGAGGTCCATGGACCACCAGTGGTCCGCAAGAACAAAAATATGGTCCACAGCCACACCTTTACACTGTTGCAACAAGAGCAACTGCTCTCGCAAAACCCTCTTATAGTGCTGAGCATTGACAAAATTCACTAATAACAGAGCCCAACAAAAAAATAAGATTTTTTTTCTTGGTGTCTTTGTTTTAGGCCTGTTCCTGGGGTATTTGGGATGCTGAATCGGAAAACTGCATTGGATAGACCGCATCAGCTCTAGATTATTAAATATGGTTTTCTGTGGGCGAACAGATGGCAACTACTGGATGGCATAAGAAATTAGATCTTATATGGTCTATCCAATGCAGGTTTCTGAATCAGCAACCCAAATAACCAAACCAAATCTAAAGTTGACCAAAAAATGATTTGTAACCCTTTTGGTACTAATGTTAGAGAGCGGTCCCTGGTCAAGGTTTCCCTGATCAAAAAGAAAGGTTGGGAACAACTGCCCTGTACCTTCTATCATTATTATTATTATTAGTAGTAGTAGTAGTAGTAGTAAATGTATTCCTGCCTCTCCCTGCAGCTCAAGGCAGGATACACGATTTTGACCAAATTTTAAAGTGGAAATTAGAAAAGGAGAAAAGCCTGATGGGTTTCATATACAAGAAATTAGTTGGAAAACAATATATGGTAAATTGAAACAAAAAAAAAAACCAAAAGAACAAACTGCTTTCCTCAAATTCTCTGCAATTAAATTTTAACAAGGACCGTTAAAAGCATGGTTTTATCCTATGAATGCTATTAGGTACACAGAACAAAATACGGGACAAACATGAATGTTTAAATACCGTTAAATTACAGAATAATTGTAAAGGGGTTTTTGAAACTTAACATACAAAAGCACCTAAAATATCCCAACCCATTAAGTTCCCTTTGGCCAACAACCCTCATTTATATGCCATTAAAATCAATGCAGATATTATACTTCCACGTGAGGATTCCAGTGTGCTAAGTGCTTAATCTCTTAACTGACTCCTCCAGGACCTTGACAGGATTAGACATTAGGCTACTAAGAGAGCTGCAGATCATGGCCTGAACCCAATTAGGCCTCTTGCTTTAATACAATTATCTTAGTGAAATTCTATTGTTAAGATGTGGGCAGAAGAAGCACTTTTTAATGCTACACAGTCAAGAACATACTGCAAATGAGCACGTGATGCTCACATTTAAGAAAAGGTACCCAGCTTCCCCAAAAAGAACAAAAGCCCAGCACAGCTTAGTTGTAAAAAGAAAAATGTTGCTCTGAAACACAGAGAGTATCCAAAATATTGCCAATTGCAGCATGACAAGGCCCTGAAATTTAAGAAAACAAAACTGTCTAGAAAGGAAGCTGGCTTCATCCATGTAGAACAGTGGTTCCCAACCTTTTTTTGACCAGGGACCACTTCACCAGGGACCACTCTCCAATATTAGTATGAAAGGGTTACAAATCAGTTTTTGGTCAACTTTAGATTCGGTTTGGTTATTTGGGGTTGATTCAGAAAACTGCATTGGATAGACCATATAATCTCTAGTTTCTGATACAGAACATATGCCATCCAGTAGTCACTATCTGCTCGCCCACAGAAAACCATATTTAATAAGCCTCGGCATTATAAGAGGGTTTTGCGAGACTGGTTGTTTTAGTTGAAATGGTGTGGTAACGGCGAGGCTGTGGACCATATTTTAGTTCTTGTGGACCAATGGTGATTCACAGACTACAGGTTGGGAACCACTGATGTAGAGGCATTTTGAAACAACAGGGGCTAAATATAATTGGTAATCCCAACTAGACTAGGTACACCAAATCACTGGCAGCCTTGGAAGTCAACCTTTGCATAAATTCCACTTATTCTACGTTATCTGGGAATAACAATTATATTCGGGACAACATGCTTTATCAGCTGCAGTCCAAAATCTTAACTTTTCTGACCTTTAGGTAATATAAAGGACCTTATAACACTATTATTTATTATTTATTTATTTATTAGATGCACTTATTGACCGCCATTTTCAGCCCTTACAGGCGACTCATGGCGGTGTACAGTACACATAAAAAGACAGTTACAGAGGCCAGTATCAACAATATATGACTATACAACAAATACAAACTACATAAAATCCGCTTCGTCTCTTAGTAGAATCATAGCCAGTCTCATTTTCCTTATACCATTCCAGTTCTCATTACCGTAATGTTGTTGCTTAGCACTTAATTAAATGCCCTCTCGAACAGCCAGGTCTTAAGGCTTTTTCGAAAGGACATGAGGGAGGGCGCCTGTCTGATGTGTGCCGGGAGAGTGTTCCACAGCCGGGGGGCCACCACCGAGAAGGCCCTCTCCCTCGTCCCCGCCAGCCGTGCCTGTGATGCAGGCGGGATCGAGAGAAGGGCCTCCCCAGACGATCTCAAGGTCCTCGTGGGCTCGTAGGCCAAGATGCGGTCAGAAAGGTATTTTGGGCCGGAACACTAGAGAATGTATCCACTTTAAATCCAGTTTCTGCCTCCTGCAGAATTCTGGGGTTTGTAGTTTAACAAGGCTATTAAAAGCACCTCCCTAAATAACAAACCCCAGAATTCTGCAGGGGGCAGCAGAATTTAAAGTGGATTCATTCTCTAGTGTGATGAGGTCCATAGTCATGTCTGTGAATCTATTCTTAGATTGAATGTTTCCATCTAAAAGGGGTTCAGGTATCCCTCTTTCAATGTAAAGCAGTCCTTTCTGTACAGTCCAAAAGTGAAAGTACATCAACATAATTGAAAAGTGAGCAAGACAGCAATTACATTCATTGTGTATTTACATGCAACAGCACTCATCTGTCTTCTATAAACTAGTGTCTTATAGTATTTTAGAACCAGATCCTTTATTGACCAGGGCAATGGTTGGTTCTGTTATTTTGGGTACCCAACCAATTGATATTTTTGTGTCCCAGAGTAACTAGGAATGAAAAACTGGAGGAAAGGTATTATTAAAAAATTGTGCATAGCACAGGGACACACAGAGGTCTATGAAGGTCCCAAGAACCAAACTGGATCCCACCAAGGGTCACATGCATCCTGCAGACTATACATTTCTCATCCCTGGACTAGAGGTAAGCTTTCTCTTATTGGGGTTTTTTGGTGCTTGATTTCCTACAAGCTAAGAAAGGATAAAATGAGCCCTATTCAATATGGTACCCTTTAGATGCGTTGGACTACATCTCCCACAATCGACAGCAAGAGTTTTAAATTTCCATCGTATAAAGAAAAGCACAACAAGATGCAAAGGATTACATCAGGCCAATGGTATACAAAAATGAACGAATGCAGGCAGTCATGCAGGATTCTTGCAGAGAGAGAATACAGAAAGCATAGCACTGACTCACCGATCCATTGTTTGGCTGAAGTGGGAAAAGACATAAATATTAACAAACTGCATCGAAGGAGAATCAATACACAAACCTAGTTTAAATCTCCAAACAAATCTGAACTTTAGTCTAAACTCCTGAAGTTTCAGGTTTTCATACAGCATTAAATACCTGCTACATCACACAACCAAACTATTTGTGTCCAGTCATTTCAGTTTAGTTTTGTAATTTCTGGCACAAATTAATTATTTAGCTGATTCAGCAATAACAAGATTGTGACTGAATTCTAACGAATACATTGAACATGGTTTCCATACAAAAATATAAATTAAGAAGCATTTTGAAGGTATTTAAGAAGGTTCTGATGGTCAGAATATTCTTCCAAGACCAGAGAAATTTAGCATGCTTTCAGACATAGTCACTGAAAGGTCAGGATAAAACAGAAAGCTGGGGTAAAAATGCTACAGTGATATATTGCCTGAAGACAAAGTACAAGACGAAGGCCCAGTTGTCCATGAAACTCTGTAGTAGATGAAAATAGGAGTTCCACCCTATTCCACATGTCAACCTATCCTGGTGGCATAACACTGGGATTTTTGAGTGCTACCTGGGTTTAATTCAGATCTAGGAGAAAAACAGGATTTTTAAGACTACAATTCCTTATGGTCAATGAGTCTTACTACTTAGTTAATATTGATAGCATTGCAACCTTAATGCAAATCTTATGGGCAGAATCGTAAATTAGGAACATTTCTTTCATCTATATGCAGATCGTGGCTTCTTGACACATACCTATTCACTTACTGTACCCAGAAGAAAGAATGTGAAAACAATACATTAAAGAGATGTCCAGGCAGTCTCCGAGTTACAAACATCAGACATACAAATTACTTATAGTTAAGAACGGGGGAGAAATCTACCCCTAGGAAGGGAAATTCACTCATGAAAGAGTTGTCTCCATTGACACTTTCTCACCAATCCTTGCTTCCACAACAAGCCACAGGGAAAGAAAGTGGAGCGAAATCTTCTGAACGATACCAAAGAGAGCAAAACAAACATCTCAGGGGTATTAACCCTTTCCTATGTTATCCAAAACATTATTTATTTATTATTTATTTAAAACATTTATGTTTCGCCTTTCTCACCCCAAAGAGGACTCAGGGTGGAGCACAACATATATACGGAAAACATTTAATGCCGGAACATAAAATAAACTATAAATGTACACAAACACTAAAATCAGTTATATCTACTTTAAAATCAATTGTTTAAACCATTTCAAAAACAACCATATTGACTCTGATCAGCAGAGTGGGTTTTCTATTATTGCCTTATTGCACTGTCTCAAAAGCTTGGTCCCACAACCAGCTTTTTACCATCCTTCTGAAGTACAGGAGGGAGGGGACTGATCTAATATCACCAGGAAGGGAGTTCCATAGCCGAGGGGCAATCACTGAGAAGGCCCTTTCTTTCCTCCCTGCCAATTGTGCCTCTGATGGTGGTGGGACCGAGAGCAGAGCCTCCCCAGAAGATCTTAGTCTCCGCGGTGGTTCATAGAGGGAAATGCATTCTGACAGGTAAACTGGGCCAGGGCCGTTTAGGGCTTCATAGGCCAAAGCCATCACTTTGAATTGTGTCCGGAAGCAAACTAACAGCCACTAGAGCTGACACAACATGGGAATTGTGTGCTCCCTATATGCCGCCCCAGTTATTAATCTGGTTGCCTCTCGTTGGACTATTTGAAGAATATATAGATCTATGGATGTATGTGTGTGGATAGATAGATAGATAGATAGATAGATAGATAGACACATAGACACATAGATAGATAGATATGCCTGCCCTGACGTACAACAAATTCAACGTAAGAATAAACCTACATAACCTATTTTGCTTGTTAACTTAGGGACTACCTGTATATTAATTTATTTTTGCCAAGACAGACATCTCTGCCATGTGCATCTGAATTCCTGAAATTACTTCACTTATATTCTAAGCTGAAACTTCCCAAAAACAGTGTCAAAGGTAAGTCATTCAAGGCCACTTAAAATATTTTCTGTGTAAATGCCCAGTTCAGTAAATGAATGAAAGGAAGGTAGATTTGGTTTATCTTGTTTTAAGTCCCTTCTTCCCCTGAAATCCTCCAAATCATATCCTACACTTTAACAAACGAGTCCCCATGTATTATAAACATATAAAAAGTCAACATTGAAATAGAATTCCACTGTTAAAAACAAAAGACATTAAGTACCAGTACCCAACTCTGTGTATGTATGTGCGCGCACGCGCGTCAGGAGCAACTTGATAAACTGTAAGTTGCTTCTGGTGAGAGAACTGGCTGTCTGAAAGGACGTTGTCCAGGGGATGCCCGGATGTTTTACCATCCTCTGGGAGGCTTCTCTCATGTCCCCACATTAGAAGCTGGAGCTGACAGACAGGAGCCCACCCCGCTCCTCAGATTCCAACCACCGATCTTTTGGTCAGCAGTCCTGCTGGCACAAGGGTTTAACCCATTGTGCCATTGGGGGCTACACATCCATAAGTGCGCCATATTCATGATTCCCATAGTCACAATTGTGGCACTACTGACACCATCATAACTCCCTTGGCATCAAATGAAATTGTTCTAATAATGATTGGGGGATGGATGGATGTTTCTGATTTATGCCAACAATGAGCTACTAGCCTGTGACAATCACAAGCAGAACCCTATAACAATTCCTTGCACAGCCTTGTATCTAGAAGAGAAGTGGAAACATCAATCACAGGTGGCCCCATTGCCAGCTGAATGGACTTCCTTTTTCTCTTGCTGTTGCTGATGCCCAAGAAAACAAGTTTGTTTGTTTGGGGGCGGGGGGGGGGGCAGAATCAAGCCCACAAAATTGTTTTGTTATTCCAAGGTAACTAAGCAGTCAATATAGAATACTAACCAATAGTTAAATAATTTACAACATCCACCTGAAAAGGCAGAAGCATCCTCTGTCTATCTAAGCCCTTGCCTCATCATACAATGGGATAGAAAAGATTTAGGATCCAATCCCACTTTTCCAAAAAAATTAGGATGGTCTGACTTACGCACCTGTCTTTAAAGGGAAAGAAGATGCCATATGTACATATTATGCAAGCAAGAGGAAGAAGAGTAGGAAAAGGAGGAAACTATTATATTCCACATGCAGCTCCCCCCCCCCACTCACCTCCCCACTCACCCCCCCCCCCCCAAATAAAAAGAAATAAGGCCTTTGGAAACCTAAGGTATTATTTGGTGTTCTAACATCCCATCACCACCTTATAATGAGAATGTGACCAGAAATTTGCTTTTTCCACAGCACCTTTCAAACACTTCTCCTTTCTTTAACAACCAGCTTTTACCTACTAAGTACTCAAACTTGGAAAACGGTCAGAAAAAGTCAGGTGACTACCAGTGTTTGAACCAAAGTCCCTACATAAAAGCAACCTTTGTGTCACTCTCAGCTCTTTGAACTGTATGAGGCACTACAGTGGAAACAGTCAAGTTATTCTGTAAAGCATAATCTGCTCCAATGAAGGCACATGAATTATGTATATATGATAAGTGTACAAGGTGTGAATTTGTACCTTGGGAAATAGAGAGCCAGTTCCTGAGCCAAGCATACAATGTAAACTGAACAAATTGCAGGTAATATTGGTTGGGAGTGGAGAAGCTATGGCCTTTCCAGCTCCCACTGCTATTGATCCTGCTTGCTAGGGATGATGGAAATGAGAGTGCCATAACTCCTGCAGGGCTATAGGCTCTCCATCTCTATTTTATAACAAGCTTAAATTGAATTCCTAACCATCCTTTCAATTTAAGATAAAAAACCAGACCTATGGTTCAAGACAAGATATACTCTGAGCATCAGTTTGGTCCCACAGTTAGGTCCAACAAGGTAAAGGTTTTCCCCTGACATTAAGTCTAGTTGTGTTGGTGCTCATCTCCATTTCTAAGTCGAAGAACCAGCGTTGTCCGTAGAATCCTCCAAGGTCATATGGCCGGCATGACTGCATGGAGCTTTGTTACCTTCCTGCCTGAGCGGTACATTTTTACAAGTTATCAAGACAGACTGTTTAATGGATCTCGCACCAGGGGTCCTCAGACTTTTTCAACAGAGCGCCAGGTCACACAGTCCCTCAAAATGTTGGAGGGCAGCATTATAATTTGAAGAAAAAAAAACATGAATTCCTATGCGCACTGCACATATCTTATTTGTAGTTCAAAAACACTTAAAAACAATACAACAATTAAAATGAAGAACAATTTTAACAAATATAAACTTATTAGTATTTCAATTGGAAGTGTGGGTCTGCTTTTGGCTGATGAGATAGGATTGTTGTTGTTGTGTGCTTTCAAGTCATTTCAGACTTATGTTGACCCAGAGCAAGGGCCGGGTAAATGAACTTGGAGGGCCGTATCCGGCCCCCGGGCCATAGTTTGAGGACCCCTGGATTAGACTAAATGTCCCTCTCAATTCTGTGATTCTTGGTTACAATAGCTAAGATTCAACATCCTTGCTTAGGGGAGCATAAACCCATAAATAGAGGATCTACATCCACTTTCCCCAAAATCTGGTCTTCCATATGTTTGAACTTCACCTCCTACAGTTCTTGAGTGTTTTGCAAGCTGGAGGGATGGGGCTTTGGGGAGCTAATGCCCAAAACCTTGGAGAAATTTTGCAGTCTTCAAGGCCTGCTGCTTAACTTCCTAGTACCGATTGGCAAGTGCTGCGGAAAACAAGATATTGACCACAATTTGGGTCTGGTGACACACAACCCTCCAAATGTTGCTGGACTGCAGCTCACCACTGGCTGGATCTATAACTGCTATATAATCCAGTATCTGAATGTAGATTTTCTCTTTTGAACTGAATTGTATGATTCTATACTGAAGTTTAATTCAGTTCTAAGCAGCTTGGGAGTTCTCCTGGACTCATCGCCAATGAGGCCACATATCATTCATTCTCAGCCTTGCTGGACCACTGAGAAGATACAATGGGAGAATGGAGAGGAGTTCAAGCCTGCTGTCAGCTTCTCTATTGAGCAAGGAAGCATTTATTACAGCCAAACTACTGCCTTGGTGAAGGAGAAAAGAAAGCACTGAATCCTAATGGAAGTCTCTCTCTCTCTCTTGATAAGTGGCATCATTATCATCAGTGTCACCCAGTGTAGCAACTCATAATGTCAACCCCATGGATCTCCTCCTTTACTAGACCCATACTACAATATTGTAGCAAAAAAATAAGAAAAATTGACAAAATCAATGACTACAGAAAACCCAGCAGCAACAACAACAATAGCACATGCCGGTAGACCAGAGCTTTCCAACCATCTTAGTTTTTAGACATGCATCATTTTGCAATGCTGTAATTGAGTTTTGCCAGCAAACCAGAGGTTAAATCAATCCCCTATAAGATATATAGACACTTATATAAGCTGTAATAATGAAATGTTTGGGGACACAAACATGAATACCTTTCATTTATATTGTTAAAAATGTATGACGTAGTGCTTATTTCACATAGACTCAGAGGTTTCTCATTACCTTTGCGTGACACACCAAAACACCACAACTGACACACTAATGTGTTGTGACGCACAGCTGGTAAAGCTCTGCTGTAGACTAACCTCGCATTGCAAAGCACCACAGCCATTGGGAACAATGTCTGCTCTGACTGGAGTGCATGCATATTAGAAAATTTAAAAAGTAAATCAGCATAGAGTTTTAGCCTTATGGGACCAGAAGTGCGTTTTGTGAATTATGGGGGGAAATATATACATTCTCGCTTATCTGACATAAACGGGCAGGCAAAATGTCAGATAAACAAAAATGTTGGATAATACAGAGTCTCCTACTGTTACCCGTCTGACACCTAGAACACTAACAACAGGGACTCAAAGGATTAAGGCAAGGCAACACCTCAAGGCTACAACAGCCCAGAAGGACGTGCCTGGATACGGAAGAAGAGTGTGGAAATCACAGAGGGAAGGAGGGAGGATGCCTTCGCTTCCGGTCCTGCCTCTTTTCCCCCTTTCCTCTCTCCTCCTCCTCGTCTTTCCTTTTTCACTTATTGGGAATGGAGAGAGGGTTGGAGAGCTCTCCTTTAATTGAAGGGAAAATGCTGGAGGAAAAAGGGGATGCCGGATAAGATGGAATGTCAGATAAGCAAATGTTTGATAAGCTCTACTGTATTTCAATGTACTATCTTAAAGATGGAATGAAAGTCTAACATGAAATGCATGTATGTTTCATATAAGATTTATTATCCCCTTAACCTGCAAGACATTTTAAAATAATTTTGTATATGAAACAAGAGTTTTTGATTTTTTTTATGTCAGAAACAACTTGAAAAACAGCAAGTCACTTATAGTGTGAGAGAATTGGCCGTCTGAAAGGATGTTGACCAGGGGATACCCGGATGTTTTTATGTTTTACCATCCTTGTGGGAGGCTCCTCTCATGTCCCCGCATGAGGAGCTGGAGCTTACAGAGGGAGCTCATCTATGCTCTCCCCGGATTCAGACCTCTGACCTGTTGATCTTCAGTCCTGCCAGCGCAAGAGTTTAACCCAGTGATTCTCAATCTGGGGTCCCCAGATGTTTTTGGCCTTCAACTCCCAGAAATCCTAACAGATGGTAAACTGGCTAGGATTTCTGGGAGTTGTAGGCCAAAAACATCTGGGGACCCCAGGTTGAGAACCACTGGTTTAACTCATTGCATCACAGGGGGGCAAGAGTGCTGGTGCCCTACCGCACAACAATTCCCAGATCCATAGCACTGATCCATGGCAGTTAAAGTGAGGTCAAATTGCATTGGTTTTACAATGTAGATATATACTCTCTATCTTTTGAATCAGAAAGCAATGGATGGCTCTACACCAGTGGTTCTCTATCTTTTGAATCAGAAAGCAATGGATGGCTCTACACCAATGGTTCTCAACCTGTGGTTCCCCAGATGTTTTGGCCTTCAACTCCCAGAAATCCTAACAGCTGGTAACCTGGCTGGGATTTCTGGGAGTTGTAGGCCAAAACACCTGGGGACCCACAGGTTGAGAAGCACTGATCTACACTGTAGAATGAATGCAGTTTGACACTATTTTAACTCAGTGATATGGGATCATGGGATTGTATATTGATGTGAGGCTCAAGCACTATTGGGCAGAGAAGGCTAAAGATCTTGTAAAACTACAACTCCCCCAGGATTCCATCGCATTGAGCCATAGCAGTTAAAGCGATGTCAAACTGAATTCATTCTACAGTATAGATTCACCTTCAGCTCTGGAACACCCTCCCAAAAGATCTTAGACAGGCCCCTACTTTGGCAGTCTTTAGAAAGAACTTGAAGACCTGGCTGTTCCGATGTGCCTTTCCAGAATAGGAAATCTCCAATAACAAGTCCTCGAAGCACTTTTAGTAGAACTAAGATTATTGCACACCGCACACTGCACTTGCCCTATAATCCTCGTATACCACCTGCCACATCAACACTTTTAATCCTGTAACCATTACTCTGCCCCGGCCCAGTTTTATTGTGTCTTGATATACTGTCTATTGCATGTCGTTAATATTGCTTTAACTGTTTTTAATTTTGCTTTTGGTGTTATATTGTTTGTGTTGTGTTTTGTGGCCTTGGCCTTTGTAAGCCACATTGAGTCCTTCGGGAGATGCTAGCGGGGTACAAATAAAGTTGTTAATAATAATAATAATAATAATAATAATAATCAGCCTGCCATATGGACAAGTTTGGCTTATTTTGGAATTCCTGATTAAGGGATGCTCAACCTGTATGTGTATAACTGGCTTTAGGGACAATGGCTGTTAGGAATTGTGGGAGTTGAAGCCCAAAACACCTGGATGGCTGAAGTTTGCCCATGCCTGCTATAGAATAAATGCAGTTTGGCCCCTCTACTTAAGCTGCCATGTCTCAAAGCTATGGAATAATGGGATTTGTAGTTTGGTGGGGCACCAGCACTCTTGGCCAGGGGAGCCTAAGGACTTTGCAAGACCACAACTCCCAGGATGCCATGGCAGGGAAAGCTGAGGTCCAACTGCATTCCTTCCACAGAGGAGAAGGAGTCTCAACCTCCCTTGGTGACGTCACGCTCCCTTTGTGACGTCAGAGGGAAGGAAAGGCTCGCAGGTGGCCCCAAGGACAGGCTCGAGGTCAAAGCGGAAAGCCTTCCAAAGCAGGGCACGGGTGGGAGGGACCACCAGGGAGACTGGGAAGCGCGTGCCTTTCGCTCCCAGGGCTGAGACTTACCTTGGCAGCCATGCTTTACCTCGGCGCAGACCCGGGCCCCCCTTTTATTTTAATTCCGCTCCCCCCTCCCCCTTTGGAGAAGCCAGCGGAGGCGGCAAAGCGGCGTCCTCGCTGAGCAGCCAATCAGCGCGGGAGGAAGGGCCGCCGCTCTCCGCTCATTGGCTGGAGCCAACCTTTCCTCTTTCTCTCCTTCCCTCCCTCCTTCCTCCCTGCTGCTTCCCGCGTGTTCAGAGCTCGAGCCAGCTGGAGCGCGCGCGTGATCAGGCCCGGCGCGGGAGCGCGCGCGCTCTCTCAGAGGATGAATCCCTCCCTCGTTTTCCATTTACAACAGGCCAGGACCAACTTGGGCCCTCCAGGTGTTTTGGACTCCAACTCCCACAGGCCTGTAGCGGGGGGGGGGGGGGGGGGTTAGGGGTTCAACCCCCCCCCGAAATGTTTCAGTTTTTTTTTAAAAAAAAAAAACAGTTTACTCATGAATTTTAACTGGTTAACCAAATCCCCAAGCTAAGTCTATGAGATGCAAAAAATTAAGAGTCCCTCCAGAACTACAAGCACTATCTCAAGAAAATATTTATTTATTTATTTGTTATTTGAACTTATATGCCGCCACTCCCCTGGGGCTCTGAGCGGCTTACAAGAACAGGCTAAAATCTAACAATTTAAAAACAATTTAAAACAATTTAAAAACAGCAATATCAGAGATCAAAGTCCGGTCGAAACAGATATGTCTTACATGCCCTGCGGAAAGCTGATAAGTCCCGCAAGGCACGGACTTCAGGTGGCATAGTATTCCAGAGTGATGGTGCCACTGCTGTAAAGGCTCTGCGCCTGGTTGCTGTTAGATGCAAGGTCTTGACACTGGGGATTTCCAATAGATCTTGGTCCTCAGGACTGAAGGATCTCTGGGGTTGGTAGGGGGTGAGGCGGTCCCTCAGGTACATCGGCCCCAGTCCATGCAAGGCCTTAAATATTGACAATTTATTCACACTGTCATTACTTGGAGCAATAGCCAATGTAGTGAAGCAACCAAGTTGTGTGTGTGTGTGTTGAATGCTCTCATTAAGGAGGCCAGACTTGGTGGAGGTGGTTGACAGGGGCAGAGCTGCAGGCTATTGAAGGATGCTCTGCCCCCTGCTGTGCTCTTTGCTTCAGCGCGAGCTAGGAGGCAGGTTTCAACCCCACCCACCCCCCGCGAAATTTTCAACCCCCCCCCCCCCCGAAATTTCAACCCCTCCCGAATTTTTTTTCTGGCTACGGCCCTGAACTCCCACCATTCCAAACAGCCTCAGGCCCCTTCCTTTTCCCCCTCAGCCGCTTAAGCTTATAAAGACAGTAGCATGACAGTCACAGCAACCAAGAAATAAGGGCTACAGAGGGAAGAAGAAAAAGGAAAAAATAGTTTAAAGCCCTTATGAGATTGAACCAGATAGACCAGTCCAGGGTATTTGCTAGATTGGCCAGACACTTGGGAAAGACTCAGGGTGCTTCTGCACTGTAGAATTCATACATTTTAATCCCACTTTCATGGCCATGGCTCAATGTTATGGAATCTTGAATGATGTAATTTGGCGAAGCACCAGCACTCTGGAAGAAAAAGGCTAAAGATCATGGAAAGCTACAGCTCTTGGGATTCCATAGCATTTAGACATGGTCGTTAAAGGGTTAGGGTTATTATTAATTCTACAGTGTAGATACACCCTCAAGCGTAGCTATGCTTTGGGAAGGAAGGGAAAAACAGCTTTGCTTCTATTCTTGCCTTGAGTTCTAAAATCTCTCAATTGCTGGTACTGGGATAACAGAGGGCTGAGCAAAAAAAGCCTCATATAAGACTAGATGCTTATCTTTCTAGGTCACATGGAGATGCCTTTTCATTGAACCACAGAGTTGGAAGAGACTACAAGGGCCATCCAGTCCAACCCCACCACACACACCCCCTTGTGTGTGTGTCAGGAGTGACTTGAGAAACTGCAAGTCGCTTCTGGTGTGAGAGAATTGGCTGTCTGCAAGGACGTTGCCCAGAAGACGTCCGGATGTTGTACCATCCTATGGGAGGCTTGTCTCATGTCTCTGCATGGGAAGCTGGGGCTGACAGACAGGAGCTCACCCTGCTCCCCGGATTTGAACTACTGACCTTTTGTTCTGCAGTCCTGCCAGCACAAGGGTTTAACCCATTGGCTTCAGTCCAACCCCCGCCATGCAGGAACACACAAAGCACTCCCAACAGATGGCCATTCAGCCTCCAAAGAAAGAGACTCCACCACACTCCAAGGCGGCTAGCTCTAACTATCAGGAAGTTCTTCCTAACGTTTAGATGGTCTCTCTTTTCCTGCAATGTGGATTCATTGCTCCATCCTAGTCTCTAGAGCAGCAGAAACCAAGCATGTCCTCTCCTCAAGGTGATGTATCCCACACTGCAGGAAAAGGGAGTCCATCTCACGACCGAACATCTCTTTTGCTTGACTCATTCTGTGATCTTCTCCACAATCCTCTCGAAGTTCTTTGTGTTGTCCTTGAATCCCTCCTTCCTCAAGTGTAGCATTTGATCTAGAGTTGTGAAACTAGGATTTTGTCAGGCTGTCAACCTACTTGGGCAATAATCTATGTCAAGATGAGCTTCATCATGTCAAGGGATGGGGGTGTGATGAAGCCGAAAAACATTTTCCCCCTCTTATCATCTCCCAATGTGAGGCATAGAAGGCGGGTGAGGAGGGACCCAAATGGTTAACATTTTAAATCTTCCGTTTTGCAAACTGTGCCATAAATATTCAGTGAGTGCTAGATCCTCGGCTGGCATAAATCAGCATGGTTCTAGAGACTTCAAGGGCACCGTTCTAATTTAGCTCCGTGGGAGGGGTTGTGGCGAGCAAAATACATCTACTCTGAATTTTTTAAAAGTCGTTTCTTCCTCCAAGAATGACAAACACATTTTGCAACTCAGGACAATCTGGGCATGAAAAAACATCCGACCCACAATCATCCTTCATATATTGCAGCTTTGTTTATGCCATAAAGATTTGCTGCACTTGATTAATTATCAGTATCTCGCTTCAGAGAGGTAACAAGGATGCTCTGATGAGAGAATTATTGGCAAACCTGCTCAGAATACATATCAACTTGCATGTGTCACATATGCTTGGAATATTTATCAGACTGCAATGAACGACTAATATTATTTCTTGTCCACAATTAGGCGGTGACCATCAATAACTCTCCAGAGACAGGGAATGAGATTTACTTTTTTCTTCCCCCTGGTAGGATTTTAGCAATCAAGAGAAAGGAAATATTATTCAATCATTTGTTTGTGATTAATCGCATTCAACCATTAAGCAATTTCTGCCCTCTGCGTTAAGTCATTCTTATTCTGAGCTGGTAAAAAATTTACATAAATACAAGTGCCAATGACAAAAAAAGGAAATAAAAATGCCATCAAAAATCATTTCAACTAATAGCTGATGAAACGTTGCTTGCCAGAAAGACTGCATATCTGATGTCCATTATTTCCATTTAGGAACAAACAGGAGCAAGTTCATAAAACAGGAGGGGGGGACTGGGCTTCCATTTTTGATTGTGTCTCTACTGCTTCAGCACAGGCTCCACTGGTGCACAAAATTATTATTAGTTTAAGGTAAAGGTTAGACATTAAGTCTAGTCGTGTCCAACATTGGGAGGTGCTTATTCTAAGCCAAAGAGCCGCCGTTGTTTTCTGTAGATGTCTCCAAGGTCATGTGGCTGGCATGACGGCATGGAACGCTGTTATCATCCCACCAAAGTGGTACCAGTTGATCTATTCACTTTTGCAAGTTTTCAAACTGCTAGGTTGGCAGAAGCTGGGGCTAACAGCAGGAGCTCACCCCACTCCCTGGATTTGAACTGCCGACCTTTCAGTCAGCAAATTTAGCAGCTCGGCATTTATTAGTAGTAGTATTATTTATTATTTATATTTATTATTAATATTATTATTTGTTATTAGTAGTATTCAATCAATTAATCGAGTCATGGAATCAGTTAAACTTCAATGAGTTTTTTAAAAATGCAAATTTTACTTGTCTAAAATATTTTTAAATATATGTACTTCCAAGAGGCACTGGCGCTCTTTGGCAAAAAGTCGAAAGAACTTTTGAAACAAAAACTCCCATGATTTTATCGCATTGGGCCATGGCTGTTTAAGTAGTGTCAAACTGCATCAGTTCTACAGTGTAGATGCATACTTAGTCTGAATGAAATCAGTTTCACCACCCAAACATGAATCAAGGAACATGAAAGGTACTGCAGACTAATTCACCCAGAGAAGTCAGCCATAGCAGAGTACCTGATGAAACGACCTGGACACAGCATATTATTTGAGAACACAGAAATGCAACTGCCATGTCAGACTACACAGAGAAGCCATTGAAATCCACAAGTATGTGGACAATTTCAAAAGAAAGGAGGAAAGCATAAAAATGAACAAAATCTGGCTCCCAGTTTTTAAAAACTCTAAAATCAGGACAGTAAATAAAGAGCAACACCCAAAAAGCAGGGGAATTCCAGACAACAATAAATCAGGGCCAGCTAACACCTCCAAACAAAGGATTTCCCAGGCATAAATCAGTCAGGCTTTGAAGCTGCAAGGCCATTAAATGCTAATCGACTTAGCCAATTGCAACATTCACACTTGCCTCAAGCAGACAAGAGTTCTTTCTCCCACCCTGGACATTCCACAGATATATAAACCTCACTTGCAGACCCCTTAACCTCTGAGAATGCCTACCACAGATGTAGGCAAAACATCAGGAAAGAATGCTACTGGCACATGGCCATACAACCTGGAAAACCCACAGCAACTCAATCAGTTTCATTGTTTTTTTGGCAACCGTATTTATATAATCAGTGGTAGACATACACAACTCACAAATTCCCCTAGATGTTTGTTTCAGTAAAGCAGGTACATATTCACGAAATGTGTAGGCTTTCCATTTTGCAAAAAGGAGCTCAATTTACACGAAGAGATTAAACTCACAGATAAATCACAATTCTCATGAGGCTTCTTTTCAACAGTTGAAAACAACTTTGGGGTGGGGGGGGGGGTATAAGAGGGATATGGTGTTCAGATATTCAACAAAGTATACCATAAACATAACAAAGTTAAGTTTGTTTACTGTGATTCAGAAATATCACTAAAACATAATTTGCTATTACATGAAGAAGACGTCAAGGAATTTCAGGCTCATGTTCTTCTTTCTCCCCTCAGCTATTCCATCCTTTGCTTTCCACATTGCTGTAACAGTAAACTCCATTTGCCACTTTCTCACTTAATTCTATAAGTAAGTATTCTAGTAGAAAGATATGGAGGAAGAAGAGGAAGGAGAAGTAGATGATGATGAAAGAGGAAGGAGAAGAGATGGAGATTGTTGCACTCTATGCCTGGGAACACCTATGACCACAGCACCACACAAGAGTCCAGAATTTAAGCAAAAAGTTCATTGTAGAAACACATAAAAATATAGGAAAAATCAGGAATAAGAAAGTAGATGTATAATCCAAAAAGGTTTAGCAATAGGTAATAATCCAACAGGAATACAAATGTCTCCTACAGATTTAAAGGTAGCACAGTCCAGGAATAGCCCAAAGTCACAAAAACAGCTAAAGTCCAGAAGCAAAAGGGATACTTAGTACTTGAACATAAACCCCAAAAACAGGAACATAGAAACTTCCGGAATACTTGTATCCAAAACCAAAGCTTGACTTGAAACAAGAACCAGAGAACTCGGGCCTAGCTTCTCACTCGAACGCTACGTTATCTGAACTAATCCTTAGGTAAACAGCTTGCTATTTAATAGCCACCCATGAAAGCATTCTGTTTCCCATTAATTTCTCCCCAACTTTTCAATGTAATTACAGTGCCTATTTTCTGCTCTGATCTGTAAATGAAGACTTTTGTTGATCTCCATAGCTCCAGGTGTTTTTTTCTGTGTGCCTTCTTTATCATTTAGCTCATCACCCAACTCCTTATCTAATGTTGCAGTTTCTGGCTCCTCTGACTGACCTTGGAGCATTCCACTTTCCAAGTCAGATTTCTCACAGAGAGAAGCATCATCCCCCTGACTTAAATCTTCATCATTTTGAGCCCCAGGAAATCCCACAGGCAATCCCGCAATCCTCTCTAAAGCATCAATG
The DNA here is from genome assembly GCF_037176765.1 of Anolis sagrei. Lineage (NCBI taxonomy): Eukaryota > Metazoa > Chordata > Lepidosauria > Squamata > Anolidae > Anolis > Anolis sagrei. Next base: position 100,697,752 of record NC_090026.1, on the reverse strand, counting down.
AACCTCAGGAACTTCAGGCCGATCTGCAACAGAGATGGAAGTGAAGAATTGCAGACGGAAACAGTATGTGGAAATACTATGACAGTATGTGGAAATACTATGCAACACCTGTTGAATTACAGTCATCCCCTCTACATTTGCAGGTTTGACTTTTGCAGATTTGATTATTCACAGATTTGATTATTCACAGTGATCACAGATTTGATTAGAAATGTTTTCTCTTGGAATCTCTAGGGCTTCCAGTGTGACTTTATAGTCAACTTCCTCCAGTCATGCTGAAAGGCCTAGATCAGTGCATTCATTCTACAGTGTAGATCAGTGGTTCTCAACCTGTGGGTCCCCAGGTGTTTTGGCCTACAACTCCCAGAAATCCCAGCCAGTTTACCAGCTGTTAGGATTTCTGGGAGATTAAGGCCAAAACATATTGGAACCCACAGGTTGAAAACCATTGGCCTAAATATTTCTAGGGAACACCTCCTGAAGTGTCTCTATATTTTCCAGTGTGAACATATATATGCTCATCATCCAGAAGAAGTTGGATATAGAGTCATGCTGAAGACCTAGCAGTGGTGTCCAACCTGTGGCCCTCCAGGTGTTTTGGACTTCAGTTCCCAGAATTCCTGACCGTTGAACAAGCTGGCCAGGGTTTCTGGGAATTGGAGTCCAAACACCTGCAGGATCAAAGTTTGGACACCACTAATTTAAGAAATTCCCAGAGAGATAGTCTCCCAAGTTAAAAAAAAAGCATTTCTGTTATTCATATGTTTCCACTTTCATGAAGGTCCTATGCCGCTAACCTCAGCAAATGTGGAGGGATGGCTGTACATCACATCACTGCTGTATGCAGAAGGGACATTAAGTCCCATAGAAATGTTTCTGCACAAGAGGGAGATACCATCCAATTTCTGGGAGTTGTTCTTAAAAGTCTAGCCTTCTCTCCTGCCCCCAGACCATCAGGGCAGGGTTCATGTTCTGCAAGACTTGGTCCACTGCAATCAGTTCATTCGTTTTCTATCATCATTAAGTATCTAATGCCTGTATGAAGGATTCCAGTTATAGAAAATCACAGAGTGAATTATGAAAGAGCAAATATACCCATCCAATCTTTCTGCAGGCTAATCCTTAAAATAGAAAAAAATAATTTTCGTCATTTTACTTTGAATGAATAACTGTGTTGTCTTAATGAAAATTGACATTGAGATTGAGGGATGCATGAAGCTTGCGTTTTTCAAAAATGCATATTTTTTCCAAGATTTAAAAAAAACTGCAATCAATCTCTTACTGAAGTCAACAGCCAGTCTCCAATTGATTTTAGCACAACTGGGTTACACCCACAGTGTCTATATCCATACATCCAGAGCAGGTGGTTTAAATTAAGAATGGTGGGTTTTGGGAGTTTTCTCCTCTGTTTTAGTTTGGCTATCCAGAGAGACGGGAAGAAGTAAATTATCAAATCAGCTGATTGTGGTTCTGTGGTTTCATGCCTCAAGAGCAGGCATGATGTCTCAAGAGCAAATCAGCTATGAAAAGCAACTGTAAAACTGCCATAACGTGCAGTTGTGTTTATCATACTCCAATGATTTGGTGGCCAGATGCAAAAGAGCACAGGGCTCCTGTACCTCCCATTCTTATGGAGAAGAGGGAATTTCCTCTTTTATACAAAGGTGCAGTGCCAGCATTCTCTTTCACATTTGGCCACCTGATAGCGATTTCCAGCTATGCAAGAGGTATAGTGGTTTGGGTGTTTGAACAGAACTCTCAAAGTGTGTGTATGTGCTTTCAAATTCCCTGTCGACCTATGCCAATTGCATGAATTTGATAGGGTTTTCTTTGGCAAGGAATATTCAGAGGTGGCCTACAGCATCAAGTATTAATCGGTGGTCTCCCGTGCAAGTGCCAATCAGAGCTGACCCTGCTTAGCTTCCATGATCAAACAGGAGAACAGTGTTCAAATGCCTGGTTAACCATGCAAGCCTTCTAGATTAATTTGGGCAAGTTATACTTTTTCAGCCTAAGAGCAAAAGCAAACTTCTGAATAAATCTTGCCAAAAAATCCCATTAAGTACTCGGCAAGGTGCCATCAATCAGAGATGACTTAAAATAATATCTATCTGTCTTTCTGTTTCCATCTCTAGATTTCTTTTGTGCAATCATAGGAGTTGTAGTTTGGTGAAGCACCAGCATTCTTTCACAATGAAGGCTAAACACTTTGTAAAATTCCAGCTTCAATGATTGTACAGCAGGCATGGGCAAACTCTGGCCCTCCAGGTGTTTTGTACTTCAACTCCCACAATTCCTAACAGCCAGTAGGCTGTTAGGGATTGTGGGAGTTGGAGTCTAAAACATTGGGAAGGCTGAAGTTTGCCCATTCCTGTTCTACAGCATTGAGCAACAGCAATTAACATAGTTTCAAACCGGCATTAATTTTACAGTGTAGATGAACACTTGGTCTTCATTGAGCACTTAAAATCCACAAACACTTAACCCTACTGGAAATGAAAATTGCTACACATAGCCAGTTGATTTTGACCAATGCATCTGCTTGAATGTTTGGGCTCTTGGACACATATTGGTAAGGTCTGTCACTACAAGTACATGCACAGGTAGGCATAACTCTTTACTACTGCAAAGTTAAGAAAGTCACAATGTCTTGCTGTTGGAGAATATGCTCCAAAGTGTGAGTGGAACTACGACATGTACAAGGGAAGTCATGACTCAAGGAATGTTTCAAGATTGTTTGCTCATTTGCAGAGAAATAGGTAACAAAATCTAGCCATAAGCTGCTATGTATAGCTCAATCTGATTTATACAATTTTGATTTTTGCCATCAAGATACTCCTGCTCTAGTTGAAAAGATAAGAGTCACTGTGTCGGGCAGTGGTTCTCAACCTGTGGGTCCCCAGATATTTTGTCCTAAAACTCCCAGAAATCCCAGCCAGTTTATCAGACATTAGAATTTCTGGGAGCTGAAAGCCAAAACATGCAGGACCCACAGGTTGAGAACCACTGGTGTAAGGGATTCGTTGTGTGATTGTTGTGTCAAATCTTCTTTTGGTCAGGAACAGTCACAGTTTACCAGTGATTCCCAGCCTGTGGGTCCCCAGGTGTTTTGGCCTCCAACTCCCAGAAATCCCAGCCAGTTTATCAGCTGTTAGGACTTCTGGGAGTTGAAGGCCAAAACATCTGGGGACCCACAGGTTGAGAACCACTGGTTTAGACAGAGTCGTTCATATGGGATAGTAGTGTGTCACATTATAGTACAAATACTCTGTATTTTTTTCCAATCTGCTGAAGATAAATTTTGAAATCAAAGTTTTATTTCCCCTCTCAAATTCAGAGTCTATCATCAACAAAGCCAAAAAAGCCAAAAGTAAGTTTGTTTCTAGTGGTTAAAAAAATAATTAAAAAGAATGAGCTATTGTTTTTTCAAAATCTGCTTTGTGTTTCTAGAAGGCGGAATTGGCTCTAGCTATTTGGAAAATATGGGCAATGTGTCTTCTAATGGTCCTTATCTTTCTCCCAGCAGCAATAGCTGAAAACTTCCATGTCAGTGAACCAAGGAATGCACTCCATGTTTAAGCACAAACTTTAACAAATCTAAAGGCCCTTCCACAGAGCCATATAACTCAGAAAATCCAACAATATCCAGTAAGAACTGGGTTATCTGAGTCCACACTGCCATATATTCCAATTCAAAGTAGATATTCAGCTGTGTGGAATGGACCTAAGAAGTTGAATCTATTTGGAGGATAGGGTTCAGTGCCTCGAATAGCTCCTTTAGAGTCCCAGTGGATTTGTCATCCCAGTGACATGGAAACAGCTTTCTTCCAAATCACAGCTGACTGGAACCCACTTCATACAGGTGGTCCCATTGAAGTGTATAGAAGGAACCTCTGCACATACTCAGTTTTCTTATTTCAGTGGACTTCAACATTATTTAGAATTGGCTGTACAGCCGACCCTCCACATTTGTTGAGGTTACAGTGCAGAACCCCTGTAAAAGTGGGAAAACTGATTTTTTTTTTAAAAAAAAGCACTATTTTTAACCTGAGAGAACACCTCTTAAGTATTTGTAGGTTCTCAACAACATGAAGTTTACCACTGAATTGTACTGAAGGACCTGAAAATCCTAAAAAGGGTTCTTCTGTAGGAAGCTCTAGATCTTTCAAAAGCTGGTTATCGAATCCCACTGGAGGACCTATAGATCCCCAGAGACAACATTTTAATCAAATCCCTGAACAAACCCTGCAACTGTATTATTATCTCCAGTCACTCCTCCATCTAAACTACTGCATTTAAAGCCTGTTTCGGAGAAAACAAGAAACTTCTGCCATTACTACCCCAAAGTTTTGCATGATATTTACTCTTTTCGGCTCTTTGAAACTCACTTTCCAAAGCAGGGCATAAAAGATGGCTGTTTGACATCCGTGGAAGATTTATCAGCCTTCAAATATGTTTTAATGAACAGGAAAAGTCTTTAAAATCCTTGCATTGTGGCTTTGCCCTTTGAAAGGACTTTAATTTTTGTAGGCATACGGAGTCTGCTTAACCTCTTAGCCTGCTGATACAATCACTAATGTTTCAGATGCTGGAAGAGGCAAAATGCAGTAAATGAGGTTTTTACAATTAAGTCTGTTGCCGTATTAGGTATGGTGCCTGCCACAAACCCCCACATCATCCACCCTTTGATTCCTCCATGCGATCATTATATTTTGCCATCTCAAAGCTTATTCCTCCAATGCTTCACCTAGTAGAATAGCTGAAACTTCAAACAGCCGCTTGCAAAACATTTCAAAATTATGAGGATTAAAAAAATGTTTAGAAAATGGCAGCTTTCACTATTTCCCCAACAGTTAATAAATTGATTTTTTTAAAAAATATTTGATGCCTTTCTATTAAGGTTAATGAAGTCAACCTAGATCTGTAGCTTTCAATTATTTTTTGCTTCCATGCAGTAGATTTTAGAAGTGATTGCAATGTTTTATATATCTCAATGTGTCTTTAATTTTAATTTTTAATTTTTAAACTTAATATATTTTAGCTGTTGTTGTTTAAAGACATTGAATAGTTGCCATATGTAAAGCCGCCTTGAGTCCCCTTCAGGGTAGAGAAAGGCGGGATACAAATAGAGAGTAAATAATAGTTGACATGGAAATATGATGAAATTCTTTTGAGTGGAAGATCTCTTCGGAAAAGGACTTGGAAGAAATGTTAGTAAAATAACCCTGACTTCCAACCGAACAAGGAATCATAGTTCACACAGTATGTAGGTCTGCACATGTCTCAACATGTAACCAAGAAGAACAGGCAGCATCTAAACATGAGAGGAGCCATCTACTTGCATTGCCTCAGGTTGCTCTGAGGCACTTTGTTATCCAACATGACAGTACATGACAGAGGTTGGATATGGCATGATTTAAAATACTTCCTCAAGAGGTCAAGCTGAGGAATCGCTAGAGCCATTCTCCCTCTTTCCAATTTCTACAAAGTTTATTACTTCGGGATCTTGAAGATTAATGGGACAGAAAGAGGACCTACGGGAATTTGCAAGTAACTAAGAGAGAAACTGACCTAAATTGTGAGAATGAGAGCCTTATCCCACTACTGAAATTTGCTTTTAAAAAAGATGTTCAAACATTGTTTTTTGTTATATTGTTTTAAATTCAATAAATTAGCTCCCCTTTTGACAATAATGTCTGATTTATATCGGGACTGTGGAGGATTCTTGAAGGATTGTGATTCTTAGGTTTGCCATAAGTGGAAATGATAAAATAAATCTTTGAGTGCTTCTTGTGGTTATTACTGTTCATAGTTATCATGGAAGCAGTGGAGCCCCCCAGTGGCACAATGGGTTAAACCCTTGTCAAAGGTTCGAATCCAGGGAGAGTGTGGATGAGCTCCCTCTGTCAGCTCCAGCTCCCCACGTGGGGACATGAGAGAAGCCTCCCACAAGGATGGTAAAACATCAAAACATCCGGGCTTCCCCTGGGCAGCGTTCCTCAAGTCACTCCTGACACAAGGGGAAAAAAATAGAAGCAGTGAGACACATCCACAGGAAAATACAGGAGAAATGTGTTTTTCTGTTAAATGAAACAATGCTCAATTTTGATAAATTTCAACTAAACTGGAAAATTGTTGTTTAAGGGTGAAACAGCAGAAATATCAATGTAGAAAAGGCCCTTTTCCTTCTTTTCGAAGCATTTTTCTGTAATTGGCTTCAACTCCAGCCATTTAGCAATCTTAACAATGCAAACTCACCAGAATGCAAGAATACCCACTAGCCGTAGCTGTTTTGCTCTGGGCCGTTCACAAACACCCAGGAGGAATTTGATTACTGATGTGCCTGGCCTCACAGAAGCTCAGTTTTCCAGGCTTTGCTGCCAAGAGTATCCACATCATTCCCCGATGCCCTCATTACTCCTCTTTTCCAAATGTGATGACCTAATCCAGATCTAGCCACTGCTGTTGGTTAGTACATTTATTCTGTTTAACTCAGTGCTGGGCTAAGTACATATTTTCCCCCTGGAATATAGTGTGTGTTTTGTTTCAAGGGCCCAGATCCAATAATTCTCCAAACTAGTTCTGCCCATCTAAGTCAGCTTTGTGCTCGTGGCCTTCTGGTGGTCCCAGATGGATTGCTTCTAGCTTTACCAGTCAAAAGACAGTGGTCCTTTTCATGGAATTACAAAGTTGGAGGAGACCACAAGGGCCTTCCAGTCCAGCTCTCTGCTGTGCAAGAACACACAATCAAAGCATTCCCAAAATATGGCCATCCATAAAAACCTCCAGAGTAGGAGACTCCACCATCCTTCTGAGGCAGCATGGTCCATTGTTGAACAGCTCTGACCATCAGGAAGCACGTGAAAGCACCTAAACGTTAGGCATGACTCAATTGTTAACTTCTGAGGCCAAGTTGCACTGGAGGACCTAGACATTGTTAGGGAGACCATATTAATCAAATTCATGAATAATGAAATCTACAAAAGATAAACCTACAAATGTGGAGGGCCAGCTATAATCTCCACGCACAAATATGGTTCAGATATTTGGCACATTGGTATTTATTACTTCTGATAATAATAATAATAATAATAATAATAATAATAGTAGTAGTAGTAGTTAAATTATACTATTGGTTGTTGATTCTGATGATTGTTCTATATATTGTTAAAATGTTGTTTTTATGTTGTTTTATACTGATGTTATGTATTTTAAATATGTTATGTTTTAACTTTATTGATTGGGCTTGGCCCCATGTAAGTTGCCCTGAGTCCCTTTGTGGAGATGGAGGCAAGGTATAAAAAATAAAGTAAAAATTATAATTATAATTATTCCGCTTTATCTCCCTGGAGAGACTCAGAGTGGATCACAGTACACATAAAGGCAAACATTCAATGCCTTTTTACACAAACAGCGACACTAATAAGGTAACGGTCTTCCTCTTTTTTCCATCTCCAGGGTCTGGAGGTGATGCTCAACCTCCGGCCATGGGGGGTGGGGTGGTGGTGGTGGTGGTGGTGCTCTTGTTACATTTTCCATGCAGAAGGAGCCTTGCTGTCTATAGACATCTCCGATCTTTTTACCTTCCTGCCAAAGTGTTACCTATTGATCTACTCAGATTGCATGCTTTCAAACTCTTAGGTTGACAGAAGCTAGGACTGACAATCAGGAGCTCACCCTGACTTGCAGCTTCGAACTGTTGACCCTCTGGTCAGTAGCCTTTCCAGTCAGCTAGCAGCTTTAACCACTGTGCTACCATGGCCCATTGAGATGAAGTACATTTCTGACACTTTTATTTTGCACTATTATTTATTTACCATATTTTTATCCCTCCTTTCTCCCCAAAAGGACTCAAGATGACTAACAGTGACATTTGTGTGTTATGTCTTAAAGTGTTAGGTATCTGATTAAATTTTAAAGGATTAGATTTCTTTGCAATTAATTGTGTTTAAACTCGTTTTATTCTCTGTTCATTCAGTTCTGGCTCTATTTTTTTAAACTTCTGCTGGACACAAAGAAGTCTCTAGAAGTCCTAAAGTTGTTGTATAGTTTCATCCAAATTATCACAATTATTTTCAAAAGCACAATAAAAGCTCAAGCAGGGAATTATTTATACCAGGAAATTGTTAACTTTTTCTTTTTAAAGTAGATTAAAAAGATCTCTATTGTTACAGTAAGTTTAGGACTGACCTCTCCTTGAAGTATAATATTAAGGTGCTCAGGCGATCACTTTGATTTCACCGATCTAACTAAGCAAAAGGTATTATTATTTTTCTTCTAAGGGGATGAACTATGGAATTACACATAGACAGGCTGTCACTCACAATGACAACACAAGAGAGTGGAAACTTCTTTGATCTTTGGAAAGTTAAAGTAGAGGCTGAGAATCCACGGGGAGGACAATGTAATACATCAAGACCCAAACCTCTTATAACCATAGAAAAAGGAGATTCTCTGCCTTATTTGGTTAGTTATCTTGAACTGTTATTGATCACCATGCTGATAGCTATTATGATAAGAATCTGGTATGGCTTAGGAACTAATTGCCAGCTCTTTTTCTGTAATTACATCACAGTTTAACTTGATTTCGCAGGCTTTATGAAAATAAATCAGTTACTTTGCCATTTAGATTGCATTATATCCTCTGGAGTTGTAAGAACAGCTCATTCCACCAAGAGAGGCTTTCACATTAAGCAAGGATCCAAGACTTCTTCAGTTCCCCCAGATGCCCTTATTTTCTGCTGAATGTATAAAATGATGAAGCGAGGGTCTGGGTTGTGTTTTCAAAACAAAATGACAAAATCAGTGTGTTTTTAGAAACAAATATTTTTTTTCATTTTGATTTGGGGCAACATGAATTGCCCATTCTATCACATTTGCGTCACCATTCTAGAGAAATACAATAGACATTCAGTTAACCAGAACTCAAGCAATCAAAACTATAAAGCAACTGGCAAAAATTGAAGAAATAATACTTTAAATTAAAATTTAAATTCTTATATAATACTGTGTTACATTAAGTTATGTTTGTCTTTAGTTGTTGTAATTTGTTTTTAATTACAGTATTTCAGTATTAATATCAAGTCAATAGAGAGTTTATAGTATGGTATTCTATGAGGTGCAGTACAGCTTTTCTAACATTTCATGTTGGTGACATTTTTAAGACGTTCATCATTTCCATACACACTAGTTCAGTAGTACAAGCAAACTGGAGATTAAGCCAACTCCTTATAAGAAATATGGACACGTGTAAATTGTAATAAAGAAATGTATTAGGATACAACATATCCTATGAAAGCCTTTTATTCATATTTTTAATATATGATTTGTAAGATAATAACATATAGGTTCAAGATCTTTGTCATTTCACGTGACACCTCTACACATTGCAACTGACACAGTAACATGGAATAAGATTATGGATGCCGTAATTTTAATATGGAATGGAATGTTTTAAATGTTTAATATGTATTGATTTAATTTTAATTGTAATATTTTGGAGTATGTGTTTTAAGGTATTGAATAATTGCCTCTATGTAAGCTGCCTTGAGTCCCCTTCGGGGTAGAGAAAGGCGGGGTATAAATCAGGTAAATAAATAAACAAACAAACATGTAACTACACTTAGTTTGGAAGGCTCCGGGGTATAGTATTAAGCCTATTTTAATAGTAACCTCCAAACAACCAGAAACTAAATTTATATGGCCTCTACCAATTTCCATGGATGCCGGTTAACTGAGAATCTACTGTACATGTGACATTCTTCTGCACTGCCACATAATCCAAATTATTGAATCAGATAATCTGCTTTGAACTGGTTTGTAGCGAATTAGTTTGGGACTGTCCAGAACGCTGTCTTGACAGGTCCTGAGAGAACATGCATGTATGTAAGAGAAAAAAAATGAACGTATAAAGGAATACTAAAGGCAGAAAATCTCACTCCTCTTTGTTTATCAAATCACCCACCTTCTCACAAATTTTTCATAGGCCCCAAAGGTTTTTTCTTAAACAGAAATGTTGTCATTCACAAATATTACAGGTCTCCATAGTTGTTTACACTACTAATGTAAGCATAATATCACTGATGTACTGTTTGGGGAATGATTCACAAAGATACTGAGTAGCTGCTTACATTTTTCTTTACTTTGGGTGGTTTTTCCAAACAAATATTAGCATGAGAGCCCAGCTTCGATATTACTGGCATCACTTTAAAAAAATCTTTAAAATAGATTTGAGGCACTTTGGTGGAGACGTATTTTAGAATTCCATTATCATAGTCTGAACTATAAACTGTTTTAGAGAATGAAAACAACATCCCCCAGGAGGCCAGTCATTTTTGTTAGGAATTAAGGCTTTAAAAATCAAAACATCTATGGGCATTTTTGTTCTTATTAGCCAACTTTTGTCTTTTTGACAATACTTATATGTCCTGTTGAGAGTAGGGCTGGCCTAACACATTTTGCTGCCTGAAGAAAGCATAAAAGCATGTTCCATTCCATACACAAAACTGGGATAAGTAAGGAAGTACAGTAGAGTCTCGCTTATTCAACCTTCACTTATCCAGCGTTCTGTATTATCCAACGTAGTCTGCCTCTCACCTGGATCCACAGGTGAGGGACATGGAGTGTATACTTACCTGTGGAATAATGTCCAGGGCAGGAGAAAGAAAGAACCCTTGTCTGTTTTAATAATAATAATAATAACAACAACAACAACAACAACAACAACAACAACAACTTTATTTATATATACCACTCTATCTCCCCGAAGGGGACTCAGGGTGGTTTCCAAATAACATCACCAAAACATATAAAGTAAACAGCATAATATAAAATTAACAAAACAACATAAGCATAAAATTATCACAATAACACATGTAAATTAAAGATAATCCTGCCTGTTCAGAGCAATTAAAAAGCCGGGCCAAGGCTAATGCAAATTCAAAATATGAGGGGGCCGGGAATTAAGTACAGTGCTATAACAGGCTAATGGCAATAGTAGTTACAGGTCTGTGGCTGCTCATCTTCAGGACCTATTAGAGGGATGACCGGGGTAATAGGTAAGAAGTGCAAGGCCATATTCAACAATGTTTGGGGCTGGACTAGAACTGGTCATTCTCAAAGGCTTGTTGAAACTACCAGGTCTTCAAGCTCTTATGAAAGGAGGGGAGGGATGGGGCCTGTCTTATTTCCCTTGGAAGGGTGTTCCAGAGGTGGGGGGCCACCACTGAGTAGGCCCTCTCTCTCGTCTCAACCAACTGTACTTGTGACAGTGGTGGGAGCAAAAGGAGGGCCTCCCTGGAAGATCTTAGAGTTCGCACCGGTTCATAGAAGGAGATGCGATTGCTGAGATAGGTGGGGCCCGGACCGTTTAGGGCTTTATAAGTCATGACCTGCATCTTGAATTTGGTTCGGCAACTTATCGGCAGCCAATGAAGCTGTTTTAATAAAACCGTTGTATGCTCCCTATAGTTTGCTCTAGTAAGGAGCCTTGCTGCTGTCCGTTGTACCAGTTGAAACTTCTGGGTCGTCTTCAAAGGCAGCCCCACGTAGAGCGTATTGCAATAGTCCAGTCTGGATGTAAACCAAAGCGCTTTGGTGCTAGATTCATAAATACAGTAATTACTACATAATACTGTGTATTGAACTGCTTTTTCCATCGATTTCTTGTAAAACATGATGTTTTGATGCTTAATTTGTAAAATCATAACGTAATTTGACATTTAATAGGCTTTTCCTTAATCCCTCCTTATTATCCAACATTTTCGCTTATCCAGCGTTCTGTCAGCCCATTTATGTTGGATAAACGAGACTCTACTGTAGGTGGCAAATATGAGACGAAGAAACAATAAGAACATCCAGCGGATTTTGAAAGGAAGCATGTCACATGCTCCAACTCTCCAGGTTTGACCAGAGATGGCCTTGATTAATCCTCTGTCATTGAGTCACTGAAAGGTTGAGAAAAGCGATATACAAATACAGTAAATAAATCTCACTTTTTCAGCTGCTATTTAAATGTCCCAGTTTCTCTCTCTTCCTTCCACTTTTCCCCTTTCTCATTTGCTTATTTCACTTCTGCGAACTGTGTTCAAAATACAAGGTACAAAAGCACTCAATTCACTCAGCAGGAGGGAGAAGATAGGAGTTGGTGGGTTCTTGTCCTTCCCAGCAAACCAACACATTGTGGCCACCTCTCCTAACCTGTCTGCTGTTTTTTATTAGTAAGTGATGCAATCTTGACCATACTCTAGTCTTATGTAGTTTTCATCTGTAAATGATGGAGGGTATGCCATTCCAGAGAATGAACTGCAAGGAGTCTCTTTCTTGCCACCGTATCAATTTCCATTAAGCAGGCATGAGCAAACTTCGGCCCTCCAGGTGTTTTGAACTCTAACTTCCACAATTCCTAATAGCCGCTAGGCTGTTAGTCATTGTGGGAGTTGAAGTCCAAAACACCTGAAAGGCCAAAGTTTGCTCATGCCTGGTTTAAACTAATCATGAGCATCTCGTGGGCCATCTGTCGGGAGTGCTTTGAATGCGATTTTCCTGCTTCTTGGCAGGGGGTTGGACTGGATGGCCCATGAGGTCTCTTCCAACTCTATAATTCTATGATTCGATCTTCCCAGGGAACTTTTGTAATAAGCATCTTCTCTTCAGAATTTACCATGACACACTTGCATCTTTGTTCAAATGTGGCAATCAGTTATTCTGTTGCTACACCATTGTTGTTGTTGTTATGTGTCTTCAAGTCATTTCTGATTTATGGCAACCCTAAGGTGAGCCTTCCACAGGGTTTTCTGGGGCTGAAAGCATGTGACTTGTTCAGGGTCACCCAGTTGGTGTTCCTGGCTAAGCAGAGAATTGAACTCTGATCTCCAATCGTAGTCCAACATTTAACCACTACATCATGTTGCCTACACTACAACTTGTAACAATCCTCTCTCTATTTACTTTGTGCTAAATCCAATAGCGCTTACTTCCAGGGAAGACTGCATCTAATTATAACCTTGGGAGATGTTGACCTTGGTTTCAGACATTGATGGGTGTTTGTTAGCTACATTTTCAACTTGAGGATTCTAGTAAGGCCTTGTTTTTATTTGACAGAAATGCAAGCTAATAAAAAGACAGCTACTCCATTGTTCTTTATTTTTCCAGTCTGGATGGCATCCAGTGTGCTTACTCATCTCTCACAAGTAGCATGTATGGAGCATACAATGGTTTATTTCTCTGTACTAGAATGGTACATCTAAACTTCATTGTGTATTCATATTTCTATTTATTTATGGGGTTCGTGATGTGAAATTAGTTTTTCTCTTTGTAGTGGGGGAAGGATGCTTACTCATTTATGCAAAATACAAGTCTAGAAAACATTATATAACCTTTTCTTATTTTTTTATTTTTTAATATTTTTATTATTTTTATCATAGTTCAATGCATTTGTCATACATAGTTTATTTTACAGCAGATTCATATTATTCAATACAAACTATCATACTTTAACTTTTGGAATCTACTGTTATTTTTCTACTTATACATATTTTCTATCTCTCAGTGCTGTGCTCCCCCCCCCCCCCCCCCCAGCCATAGCTTTTACATATCATCTGTGCAAAATTTCAGTTCTTCTTGTGGAGGTAACATTCCTTCTTTCTTTTTAAATACTTTTTCAATAAATTTTCTCCATATTTCATCAAAAATCACTTTGTTTTCATACACCTCTTTTAACTTTTAATATACATGTCAGCTTATCATTTATTGCCAATTTCCATGCTTCCTTATACCACTCCTCTATTTGTATATTTATTTCTCTTTTCCAATTCCTTGGTATAAGCAGTCATGCTATTGTTAATAAGTTTGTTATCACATCTTTATCCTCTTTTTTCAATTGCTTATTATTATATAATGATAATAAAGCTATACTAGAACTTATTTCTATTTTAATGTTCATTATATCCTCTATTTCTCTAAATACTTTCCCCCCAAAATTATTTACATATTTACATTGCCACCACATATGTATATATGTTCCTGATTCTTGGTATCCTCTCCAGCAATTTTTTGAGTAATTTTTATTTATATTTGCTATTCTTACTGGTGTAAGGTACCATTTCCATATTAACTTATAGAAATTTCTTTAACCCATATTGATACATTCTTTAGATGTCTTTGTCTCCATAATTGTTGCCACTCTGTTTCATTTATTTTTATCCCTAAATCTTCTTCCCAGACCTCCTTAAGGTTGTTGTTTTTTTGTTTTTCTTTCCTTTATTTCAATTATTATCTTATATATTTTTCTAATTCTAATTCTAATTCTAATGGTTCGTATGTTGTGTTTCCACCTACAGACCTACTAAGAAAATCCAACAAATGGTACGTTCAGCAAAGGACAAGAGGGATCCTCTCACCTCTGCAGGAGTCTACCGTGTACCATGCAGCTATGGACAAGTCTACATCGGGACCACCAAACGCAGCGCCCAAACACGAATCAAGGAACATGAAAGGCACTGCAGACTACTTCAGCCAGAAAAATCAGCCATAGCAGAGCACCTGATGAACCAACCTGGACACAGCATTTTATTTGAGAACACAAAAATGCTGGACCACTCTCACAACCACCATGTCAGATTACACAGAGAAGCCATTGAAATACACAAACATGTGGACAATTTCAACAGAAAGGAGGAAACCATGAAAATGAACAAGATCTGGCTACCAGTATTAAAAAATTCTAAAATTGCAACAGCAAAAACAGCAGAGAGGAAACAGGCAGGGACATCTAATTACCTTTCAAGAAGAGTTTGCTCCAGGCACAGTCAGCCCATTGTATGCTAATCAAGGTGGTCAATTGAAATATTCACACCTAGCCCAACTGACAAAAGTCCTTTGTCTCACCCTGGTCATTCCACAGATATATAAACCCTTTCCCCCAGTTCCAACAGACCTCACCTCTGAGGATGCTTGCCATAGATGCAGGCGAAACGTCAGGAGAAATGCCTCTAGAACATGGCCATATAGCCTGAAAAAACCCACAAGAACTTAGTGATTCCAGCCTTCGACAATACAAAGAAATAGTTAATTTTTCCCCCCAGAAGGAGCACATCTTCAGAAAGTTCTAGTTCTTTCAGATGACTTTTACTGGAAGCAAACCATAGAATCACTAATGGAGGACCTAGAATCTCCTAGAGAGATTTTAATCAAATCCATGAATAAATCAAATCGGCAAAAGTAAAAACTGCAAATGTGTAGGGCCAATTGCAATAGGTAAAAGCATCGTAGGATTTGCAGCCTAAACATCAGACAAAAATTCTGAATATAGCCTGAGGAATTGTGAATTTTGAAAGCAAAACAATTTTTTAAAATTAAAATAGAATATTTGTTTTTCAAAATGTCACAACCGATAGCTTCCTGATAGTTATAAAGAAAGAGCAGAGTGCTTCTGTTATATCGCATCTGCTTTCATTTCCATCTCCAAGGATAAGTTTGGTTTAAACAATGGATAATGTATTCATGTATGGACACAGGATATCCCACAAGGATAAATGAAGTCAGAAAGGAATAATGACATGCAGTTCTAATCCATTATCTGCAAGCCAACTACAGCCAAATGCTGGCTGTGCAATACGCAAACTGGCCATCAAATGAAAAACAATACATAATAAAAATATAACCAACCATGTGGCTAAAAATAAAATCTGGAGAGTTAGACAGATAGATGCATAGAAAGCCTTTCCTGCAATAAGCAAAATAGGAATGTTACGTTGCACTTACACTGTAGTTGGAGTTTTACAAGGTTTTTAGCCTTCTCTGCCAAAGGGTGTTGGGACCTCACCAAATTATAAGTCCCAGGATTCCACAGCATTGAGCCATGTAGGTTAATGTGGTGTCAAACAGCATTAATTCAACAGTATAGATTCATCCTCAGTTCTGGAACATTGGAAAGACCAAGTGAATTGAGCCTAGCCTTTTCTTCTTACAATTACTACTTATTTTTGCCTTGCCGTAGCCTTCCTAGCTGCCTTACCTGGGCCAAAAAAGGGTACAGAGTAATATCATTGAGGATGTTGGCAGTGCCAGTTTATGGAAAGCCTGGCATTTGATTTCAGACATGCTGGAGAGAGAGAAAACGATAGCCAATACTCAGCAATAGCCACCACACACCTTAAGTCTCACAAAATGCCTATGTGTGTTCAGTCTGGCTTCAGATGTGAAGGACTCAAGCCAAGGACTTCCACCTGGGTGGCCATGGTAAGCTTTTATTTAAACTGGGAAGAAGCAGTGAGAAAGGCCTTGTCAATAGTTTTCGCTACATTCACCAGTGACCACTGAAACCCAGTGGAGACTGCGGTTGCTGTTACTGTTGTTGCTCAAGTCACCTGATTTGGGATAAATGAAAAAAATAATGTTTTAAAATCATTTTCACACTTCTTTAGTAGACACTACATGTGGTTTCGGGTGGCCAAAGTGTAATCCTTGGGATTTTACTGGATTGTAGCCATACATAATGATAGGAGAAGATAGATATTGTACTCCAATAATGCCTGGAGTATCAGGAATTGCCCTTCTCCAAAATTTACCCACAAGCATATTTATTCCGATCTCCCTCCCTCAGTGATGCTGCTTTCCTAGTAAAATGGATTATGTGTTGGAAATGACAACCTTCTTCAAGCCTTCTCCAGTAATGTTTATCCATGATCCTGTCCATAGAATCATAGAGTTAGAAGAGACCTCATGGGCCATCCAGTCCAACCCCCTGCCAAGAAGCAGGAAAATTGCATTCAGAGCATCCCCAACAGATGGCCATCCAGCCTCTATTGCTTACTGTTTCCTGTATGTATGTTCTGGTATGCAGCTTCCTTTACTTTATGGTTCCTGAGATGTTATAAAAGGGGCAGAAAACCACATGCTCATTCACTATAGCAGACAGAGTACTTCATACCAACAATCACACATTTGCTTGCTGTTTTGCTGTAAGAGATGTCCTGACCAGATGTCACCAAGAATTATCTCAAACATATGTGAAACTGAACTGATAAGTTTTGTACCTGTGTATACAGAACACATGAAAATTTGTGAGTAAACCAAATATGTTATTTTTTTAAATCAAAGTCTACTTCAATTTTGTCTCTTGAGCACATGATATAAAATAAGTTGTTTTTTGGGAGAATATGTATATAATTTGGGGCACTGAAAAACACTTCTGAAGCATTGCTGTTTTTTATGCACTGGCAAAATCTCTGTTTTTTTAAGAGATAAGAGAGAACAGGTTATTCAGTCTAACAACTGAATCCATTGTCTAGCATAATTATATCTGGTTGTATACCACAAGAGAAAATTCTACTCTAAGGGTTTTTGGCTCTTCTCTAAAAGATCATGCTTTTCTAAAAAGTTATGATGTCCAAAAGGCGTTTTTCCAAAAGGTTATGAATGCCATTTTCCAAAATTTTGAGCAATATAGAGGAAGACAAGAGCATATATAGAAGAAGATAAGAGCATATAGGAAGCTGCTGGAATTAGACCATTTAATGAATGGACTAGCTCAAGTTTGTGTAATATACTTAGGTATACATTTTGAAACTGTATACCTAAACAGTTTGGCCCATAGAAGATGGTAGCTGAGCTGGTCACTAACATATAGTTTGTGGTCAAGTTTTTCACAGCTCCAAGCACACTGCAATCAAAGATTAGGGGGGAAATAGTAAAGTTTATTCACAAAATAGTAAAGTTTATTCACAAAGTCTTACCAGTATTTAAATTGCTGATCATCCGTGTAGTTTGTCGTCTTGAATACAATAGATTTCTCTAAAGCTTTTAAAAATAATCATGGAGATATGTTCAGCAGAATGGCACAGAACTATACAGGATTGAAAATAAAAGGATGAGCATGTGGATGTTATTTGATTCCCCATGATAGGCATTTGGTGTAATCTTATGACATTCAGCAACAAGTAATTAAAATACTCATTTAAAAAAAGAAAATTATCAAAATTGAAAGGAACTTTCTAGGTTCAACCAGCCTTGATTTCAGGGATGTATAAGTTGGTCAACAAGGTTGTTTAATTGACACAGTTTTAGTTAACTTCTACCAGAAAGAAATCCAATAAACTGGAATGATCAGAAACAGAAGCTCTATTGTTGTTGGGGGGGTGGGGGAACCCTCTCAACCACCCACCCACTTTTTTATTTTTAGATCATCTATTTTTAAGTTTCTAAAATTAGTGTAAAGATAACAAAGTAGTTAACCAAGGTCCTAGACTACTTCATTACCTTAGTTATTAGCATGACAGACTAAGTGACTCCCCATTAAACATCAATGACAGAAGAGTTGGAGGGTTTAAAAGGTCAATAACTACTTTGATAGGCTCCCCTTATGTTGCTTTCCACCAGAGACTTCTGCAGCTTGAATGCTGACAAGCTAATTGCTCTTTTTTCCTTAATTAAGCAAAACCCTTCTCTATTAGCCTGTTTATCACAATTGCTCATTTTCGAGACCTTTCAAGATCTAACCTAATATAAATTCATTAGTGAATTGCGAAAATGAAACTAATCCCAACCAGTTGATGTTATTAAGAGAACACTGGTAGAAGGGAAGAAGGAAGTCAACCCAAAAATGCCGTCCAAAGAAGAATTTGTACAAGAGAGAAACCTAAATAGCTTTTTGTTTCTTATCATGACATGATATGTGACTATGCTATCTTGAAGATTGCTGGGCCCACAGTAGATAGCTCTGGCTGATAAGGATCTGAACAAAGAATAAATAAAAAACCCAACAGCTGTAATGATCTGCATGTAAAAGCCAAGACAAATCTTAGGGCCCTCCCACACAGCCCTATATCCCAAAATATCAAGGCAGAAAATCCCATAATATCTTCTTTGAACTGGGTTATCTAAGTCCACACTCAAATAATGTGGGATTTTCTGCCTTGATATTCGGAGATAAAGGGTTGTGTGGATGGGCCCTCATATGGTTCAGATCCTGGTTACCTGAAGAACCATGTTCACATATATGAGCTGGCCCATAGCTGGAGATCTTCTGGGGAAGTCCTTCTGTCTGCCCCATCTTCCTGTCTGGTGGGAACCCAGAAGATGTTCTTCTAAGGACCCTTCCGCACCTCCCTATATGCCAGAATATCAAGGTAGAAAATCCCACAATATCTGCTTTGATTGGGTTATCTGAGGACCCTTCCACACAGCCCTATATCCCAGAATATTTAGGCAGAAAATCCCACATGATCTGAGTGTGGACTCAGATAACCCTGTTCAAAGCAGATATTGTGGGGTTTTCTGCCTTGATATTCTGGGATATAGGGCTGTGTGGAAGGGCTCCCATATGAGTTAGATCCTGGTTGCCCAAAAAATCATGTTCACCTATATGAGCCAGCCCATAGATAGAGATCTTCTGGGGAAGTCCTTCTGTCTGTCTCATCTTCCTGTGTGGTGGGAACCCAGGAGATGATTTTCTTAGGGCCCTTCCACACCACTCTATATCCCAGAATATCAAGGCAGAAAATCCCACAATATCTGTTTTTTAGCTGGGTTAGCTGAGTCCACACTGCCATATATTCCAGTTCAAAGCAGATAATGTGGGATTTTATTCAGTTGTGTGGAAGGGTCCTTAGTGACTTGGAAACTTCCTTTCTAGGAGTTTAGGTTGGCGTCCTCTCTTCCCTTCTTTCCTTACATAAGCTTGTTTTTTTCTTTTAGTTGGCCTTTTGGGGCTTGTTGCTCCGGGGAAAGGGCTTTTCAGAATGTGCTATTTTGTTTCTTGTTTTATGAGAATGGTCATGCTTTAACAGCTTTTTATTCCTAGTTCATCTGTGTCTGTTTTAATCTCCATAAGTTGTCTTGAGACTTGGCCGGGGAAAAAGTTGAGAGCTAAATAAATGTGATGTTATTGTGTGCTTTAAAGTCATTTCTGAGTTATGGCAACCCTAAGGCAAACTTATCATGGGATTTTCTAGGGTGGAGAATGCTACTCACACAAGCTCACTCAGGACCCTTCCACACAGCCCTATATCCCAGAATATCAAGGCAGAAAATCCCACAATATCTGCTTTGAAATGGGTTATCTGAGTCCACACTCATATAATGTGAGATTTCCTGCCTTGATATTGTAGGATATAGGGCTGTGTGGAAGGGCCCCTGGTCAGCTTCTATGAAAGCTGACCAGAAGAAATAGTTAGCCTAATGTAGGAGGAAGGGAGACCTCAATTGCTTCCATGGAAAAGCCTGTATTGCTACCTCCTACCGCTGTTTGTGCTAAATTCTGAATATACTCATATACAGTGTTCCCTCACTACTTTGCAGTTTTCTTTTCACAGACTCTCTGTTTCACGAGTTTTTGCCTCCTGGCAATGATGGAGTGTGGAAGGGGGTTTCAACCTCCCTATCAGGGGAGAGGCAGCCAATCATGAAAAAGAGAGAGAGAGATACAAAGCAGTATGTAAATCCGAGGGTGCTTCTGCCTCACCCTCGGAATGCGATATATATCTATATATATATAAATGCTCTGTGCATAATGAGTACCTTAAAAAAAAAAGAACCAATGAACGAAATCACACCAAATTTGGCAACAAAACGTCTCACCACACAAGGACTGACCATCACTCAAAAAATTATGATTTTTTTTCATTTGCGAGTTGTAGCTGCTGGGATTTATAGTTCACCTACAATCAAAGAGTATTCTGAACTCTATCAACGATGGAATTGAACCAAGCTTGGCAAACAGAACTCCCATGACCAACAGAAAATACTGGAAGGGTTTGGTGGGCATTGACATTGAGTTTGGGAGCTGTAGTTCACCTACACCCAGAGAGCACTGTGGACTCAAACAATGATAGATCTGGACCAAACTTGGCACAGATACTCAATATGCCCAATTATGAACACAGATGGAGTTTGGGAGAAATAGGCCTTGACATTTGGGAGTTGTAGTTACTGGGATTTATAGTTCACCTATAATCAAAGAGCATTCTGAACCCCACAAACGACAGAATCGGGGCAAACTTCCCACACAGAACCCCCATGACCAACAGAAAATACTTAAGGCCATCCAATCCAACCCCCTTCACCAGGGCAAGAAAAGGTAATCAAAGCCCTCCTGGCAAAGAGCCATCCAGCCATAGATATAGATAGATATATATGATTCACACACAGAGATATAGTATTCTAGATTTGAAAGGGACCCCTAAAGAAGGACAATTATATGTTGCATGCAATAAGTGAGGGAACATTGTATAGAAATTTTAGCCAAAGATTGACTCAAAAAACCTGAGTAGACCTATCCATGCCCATGTGGTAAAATGGCAATGGCAGTCAGAGGCAGTGCTGATACTTTCCCCTTTTCATGGAATGATCTTCAACTTATCTATAGGTGCAATAAAAATCTACAGTTTTGCTCTCAAAACCTGCCCTTGATTTATACATGAAGTAGACTTGTACATGAGTATACATGTTAACTATCCCCCTGCCACATAGCACTTTCTTTCCTGTGTAGATTTGCATTTTTCCCTTACTGTTTCATTGTGTGATGATAGCAATTTATGTACTTAACTATCTACCAGAAAGTTTGGCTTCTGTTGCTCACAGATCAGAATGAAGGCCTTCTTTCTCTGCTTTCTCTCGACCCCTCCGCATCCCGTCTGCTGCATGATGTGTGGGGATTTCCTTTAACTGAGTGAGTCCCTTAAGTGCATCCCTACAAGTTCCATACATCAGGAGCAATTATTCTATCAAAAGTTGCTTGTTTTAAACCCACGTCGCCTTGTACTTAATCAGATGCATAACCAGAAAAATGACTGCATTTCCAACATCCACCTGCCAATGAATAAATCTTATTTCAACTTACTTTTAGACCTCCATATTAACTCTATATTACATGCTGCCTAAATAGAGAAATGCATCAAATCCCAACACCAGTGAACCCAGCCACTAATAGCTGAGCTGACCAATTTGATGAGAAGCACAGAATTGTTTCTGAAAGCACTGCACTATTTCCATTACCTAAGATACCGCATCCTTCCCTTCATTTTTTGTTATTGTTGTCTGCCTTCAAGTTGTTTCCAACTTATGATGACCCACAGGTTGGTGTAATGAAAATCACACGTAATTCACTTTTTACCAGTCCACACATGGTCTTGCTAGAGAAATAAAATATGCTGCGCAGATTATCAGTAAAGAACAAGTAGTTCACTCATTGTAATGCAGAGCAATATATATACAATCATGTGAATAGTTGCATTGACTCACACAATGTCCTTTTGAGAGAGATTTAAATGGTCTTTCGGTGTCCATGTGAAAGATCTCCAGCAGTTCATGAAGCAAGAACTGTCTCTCTCTACAAGCTCCTGTACAGCTCAAGTCTAAAAATGTAACTGTAACCAAAGCTCCCAGGCTCAGCTGATTCCTTGGTTGTGGCCCAACCAATCAGCTTCATTCTTTGTATTTTCACTTAACACAGGTGATTGTATCCCAATGTTTTATTGACAAGGGCTATTCAGAGGGGTTTTCCTTTGCCTTTCAAGAGAATGTGACTTAGCTAATGGTCGAGTAAAGATTTGAACATTTGTCTCCAGAGTCATAGTCCAATGCTGAAAATATCATATCACGTAGGCTCCCTGATTTTTAAAGCCAGCCTATATTGTAGAGTTGGGCTGTCACAATGGAACACCTTGGGAGATATCTATCTACACACACAAACACCACCCCACCACAACAAAGGGCGTGCCTGAATAAGAATGGATTCCTAGCAGTTGTACATTATTTCCCTTATCAATTTTTAAAAAGAAGAATAAAATTATCAGGTGTACCTCGAAATTTGTGTAAACCTGAGTTATTGATAAGGAGTAGCAGTCCTTATAGTACAGTCATTGTAGTATAGTAGCATGTGCCTTTTTTCCTCCTAAGAGAGTAGTGGTACTTCTGCTTAGCACTGTGACCATATAGGCAGACATTCAACAGGTTCATTTTCTAACAGCCTAAAGATCCAAAAAGAAAGTTCTTCCCACTTGATTGCTTTTCTTATAATTTCATTCTAAAATGCAAAAGACCCATTGGAAGGCGGCAACTCCAGCCAGTTAATAAACTTGTTACGTTTGAGAATCTTTTGCACAGATAGTACCACAGGTGAGAATTACAAAGTGCTATTCCTGACCACACAATGTGGAAATTAGACAAATTGCATAAGTAGCTAAACTACATGTGGAGAGAATGAAAATCTTAAAAGAGAATTTGTTGCGTATAACTTGTCATAAATTTTAACAACTTTCAAAGTAATTATTTTAACTGCTTAAACATAAATCACATTTGTGGTTATAGTGAAGATTAACCTTTCACATTATTTTGATTTGCTATTTTAAAAGGATAATTTGTGGGCACTATATTGAATGAAGCTGCTATCCTGTGGCATTAGTGCAACCAGGGATAGTAGCAATTTACTGGGATTATCACTTCTGTCATCACACTTTTGTATAATACTGCCACTCTGACGATTTTCAGGGAGCCCATGGTCATACTGAATTGTATTTTGTATTGTTTTCACTTTTTGTTTTTATCTTATCTATTATTAGATTGTATTTTAAACTTTTGTGCAAATAAAATTTCAGGTGTACCTTGTTCTCAGTTCTTTATAAATTTTTTTGATCTTGTACAACAGTAGTTCTCAACCTTCCTAATGCCGCAACCCCTTAATACAGTTCCTCATGGTGACCCCCAACCATAACATTATTTTTGTTGCTACCTCCTAACTGTAATTTCACTACTGTTATGAATCGTAATGTAAATATCTGATATGCATGATGTATTTTCAGTCTCTGGACCAAAAAATAGATACACCCACATTTGAATACTGGTGGGGTTGTGGAGGGATTGATTTTGTCAACAATAGAATTGAGCCAAACTTGGCACACAGAACTCCCATGACCAACAGAAAATACTGGAGGCATTTGGTGGGCATTGACTTTGAGTTTTGGAGTTGTAGTTCACCTACATCCAGAGAGCACTGTGGACTCAAACAATGATAGATCTGGACCAAACTTGGCAGAAATACTCAGCATGCCCAAATGTGAATACTGGTGGAGTTTGAGGAAAATAGACCTTGACATTTGGGAGTTGTAGTTGCTGGGATTTATAGTTCATCTACAATCAAAGATCATTCTGAACCCTACCAACAATAGAATTGGGTCAAATGTCCTACACAGAACACCCCTGCCTTGAAGGGACTCACTGGCATGAGCCTCCCTCCAGCCTCGCCTGCTCTCCCTCGCTCACACATGCACACCATACTGCCATGTGCCAAGAACACCTGCTTTCCCCTCCCCACTTGGAGTCTCAGAAACAGCCCTCTCCTTGGCTGAGAGGCTGGCCAATCACAGCGGAGGAGAGCTTTTGGTGGGAGGATTCACTGTCAGTTTCAAAAAGGAAGAGAAGGACAGGCGGAGAGATCATTAGCCTTCTCTGCCAAAGGGGTTCCTAAGATCATCAGAAATATATGTTTTCTGATGGTCTTTGGTGACCCCTCTGAAACTTCCTCTTGACCCCCTCAGGGGTCCCATCCCCCAGGTTGAAAAATGCTGCTGTACAAGGAGAAAAGCATACTATGAATTAAATGAATAATTTTGGGGAGCTTTGGAAGAAAAGGGGGGAGACTGCATAATTACAGATTACAGCTGACCCTGCTCATCCATGGATTCAACCAAATATGAGTCTGATTGCAATTGTGTAACTGAGCAAGAGCCAGCAACATGGTGCTGTTGTCCTTCTCGCCTCTCCATCTGCCTTGCAGTGTTCATAGTTACTGGAACCATTGGCACAGGATTGTTTGTGGCTCACTGACTCATGACCTGTCTCACACATGGTCTGCCATCCATTTGAAGCCCATTGTACTTAAAGGTACTTGAGTATCTCTGGATTTTGGATTTTGAAGCTCCCTGGAATCAATTTCATATGGATACAAAACATGGAAACATAATGTTACATAGAACATGAGAAATATTGGCGGGAACTACATTTTCTAGACGCCCTTGCCCAGCCTTCATGGTCACTTTTGAAACTTTTCAAAACTCTGGTTTCACCATCTCCCATTCCTCACACTCCCAGTGAATAGAGTTTTGACTTATTTTTGCAAAATGAAATATAAATGTAAACCACTGTAAACATTTTGTTTCCCATTTAGGGCAACTTTTCCAAAGACCTTTAAGAGCATTTTTCAAGTCACAGCCGAACTACCACAAACAATTATTTTAATCGATGATCATCAGATGAGGAACAACATACATTAAAGAATTATGGCTTTCCATGAAGAAGTATGGGGCTGTGAAGAAGAACTGGATGCATGTAAAGTTTTAAAACATAATCATGTACAGGCGATCACCAAGTTATGAACAACATAGATTCTATAGGTTTGTTCTTAAGTTGAATTTGTTTGTAAGTCAGAACAGGTAAATGTTTTCAGTGTAACACCACACACAACACACATGGTTTTCATAGTATAGGGAAGAATTAACATTCTTGTGGTGTGTGCTGTCTGTGCCCCGTTCAGAAAATTTTTCCTCACTTCTGTTCCTGTGATAATTGGAATTTTAAAATTTAGCCTGTTGTGGAATCAAGAATTGGTGATATTGAGACACCTTTTCCCCATGAGAACTCTTTCAGGACTGAATTTCCCTTCCTAGGGGTAGATTTCTCTCACTTCCTGTTGTCTCGCCCCCATTTATAACTATGAGTTGTTTGTAAGTCGGGTGCTTGTAACTTAAGGACTGCCTGTATATGTGCCAACTTGCTTAATGTTAAAAGAAAAAACAACCGCAGGCGCCTCTAAGTAAATTCCAGTTCTAATATATCAAGAGACAAGTCTGCTTGAGGAGGAAGCAATAGTTGCCTAACCTCATTTTCAATTACGTTTCACTGAGGGCATGTTCTTATCATCCCTCATCATTAGACACAAGGGTTCTTGACAAGAGGTTCCTTTAAGAAGAGATATGCAATGCACACCAAGAGAAATTGGAAAAGGAAATTGGCATGTTATAAGCAAAAGAGGGGGAGGGAATCCTCTGCCTTATGGAGGGAAATAATTCTGCATAAAGTACCCCTCACGAATGAATTCAAAGCCCAATTTAGACCCAAATGCAAACTGATTTTAGCACCTTCTTTTAGGAAAACAAAAAACAGCCCTATTATTTTTGTTGTTTCTTAGGCATGCATGACATTCAGAGATACAGTATTTCTGAGGAGATTCGCTTGCCAAATGTTGGACAGATGCATTCAGAGCTTTTTGCATTCAAAAATGTTGCTTTAATGTTTGCTCATATATGTGCAGGGTTTTTTTTTTTGCAGTATGATAGTTTTGTGTGTTTATGTATCTGAATTATAGAAATATGCAGACACACACAAGAAGAAAAATCAAAGGCAGACTAGACATACTATATAAAAACAGACTGGGAAAAAATTGAATCCATTACCTAGAATACTGGGACTAAAATGGGAGGCTGCAGAGAGAGGAGAACATTTCTGGTAGGAGTCTTGCCCTAGATTAGAAACTGGCAATGAGCAAAATCCAGCTCCTTCTTTTCCACCCTAGTGATTTATTTAGATGCGTTTGTAACACATCAGAAACAAAAAGAATCACAAAGTTGGAAGAGACTTTGTGGGCCATCTAGTCCAACCCCCTGCCAAGAAGCAGAAAAATCTTATTTAAAGCACCTCCAACAGATGGCCACCCAGCCTCTACTTAAATGCCTCCAAAGAAGGAGCCTCCACTACACTCCCCAGAGAGTTCCACTGCTGAACAGGTATCACAGTCAAGAAGTTCTTCCTAATGTTCAGGTGGAATCTCCTTTCCTTTAGTTTGAAGCCATTGTTCCACACCCTAGCCTCCAGGGCAGCAGAAAACAACCTTCCTCCTTATGACTTTCCCTCACATGGCCCACATCAAGCCTCCTCTCAGCCTTCTCTTCTTCAGGCTAAACATATCCAACTCTTTAAGTCGCAATTCATAGGGCTTGTTCTCCAGACCTTTAATCATTTTAGTTGCCCTCCTTTGGACACATTCCAGCTTGTCAACATTTCCCTTCAATCGTGGTGTCCAGAACTGGACACAATTCTGACTTTCTTTTAGAGTCTGGCTTTCTTTTATGGCAATTGGACATTTGGTTGGAGGAATCTGACAATTGTTTTGGGCCAATTTGATCTCATTTGTGATGGCTTAATTTATTCTGGGAATAAGGCAAATTAGTTATATAAACTTTGACACAAAAAACAAACAAACCCATGATAGGTTTGCCATAAATTGGTGCAGAAGACATATAAAAAGCAACAGACCTATCCTTCATGAAGTGTAATGTGATTTATAATCTGATGTCGACCCTGATATCAAGTAAAGGGTAGCATTATGTACTGTACCTCCAAGGAAATTATATACAACATGTCCCATGTCAGTGGAAGTGGGATACATTCTTGAACTTACAGTAGAAATAGGAAACCAAACCACTGATAATAGTGAATCCCATTTAAACGAATTACTTCTACTGGAAGTTACACTAGAGTTGCCATGGAGGAACTAGAAATTTTATAGAAACTGTTGGAACTAGGAATTTGCTAGATTGTCCAATGTACAAAATTCCAAGAGATTACACATTTGTTGGATGTGGTAATGAAACATGTTTTGTGAGTACAGGATCACATTATACTGATTTTATTAGTGATTTCTTAGTGATTTAATAATTAATTAATTATATGATAGAGCATTCTTTATATGTGTGCTGTATTGATAATTTGCTACAGTTTCAAAGTATCTCAGTCAGATATCTTTTATGATATCATTTTACAATGGATTTCACTAGCCAACACACATTTTGGGGCCCCAAATGTTAAACCTGTTTCTGAGTATATTTTGTGCTAATACTAAAAGTGGCACCAGTTTCCCCCATCAACTCTAGAGATAAGAGAACATATGCCATCTACAGTCATCACCAGCTTGCCCATAGAAAACTATGATAACCATATCTAAGAAACTAAAGCTGGTAGTCTATCTAATGTAATTTTCTGAATCAGTGCACCAAATAATCCCAGGAATACAGTGTTCCCTCGCTGTTTCACGGTTCGCTTTATGCAGACTCACTATTTCACGAGTTTTCAAAAAAAGAAAAGAATTTAAAATACAAGTAGCGAGGGAACACTGTATACCCATTATCAAAGTGTGTTGTTTCTCCAGTGTTACTCATAGACTAGAGTTACTCATAGACTAGAGTTACAGAGCAGAAGGACGGCTCTCGCGCTGCCCTGGGTAGGGGGGGTGGGGGCAAGCCTGGAATCCCTTTGGTGGTGCTTCCCAGAAGCCAAAAGCATCACCCTAGCTGGCAGAGGCAGCGGGCTACAAGGGAGGTGTGTGTGTTGCTGGCAAAGAGCTGGCAAAGAGCCCTGTCCGGCGCCAGTGAGGGGCACAGAGAGCGCCGCCAAGGTAGCTTCCTCTGGGGCTTCTTCCTCAGGGCAACCGGGTGAGAGTCCCATGCCAGTGCGGAAGCAGGGAGGGAGGGAGAAGGGTGGCTCCAGCAAGGGAAAGGGGGAGGGAGAGATGAAGGGAGGGAGGGGGAAAGAGGAGAGGGAGGAAAGAGAAGGCGAAGGGATTGAGTGAGTGGGTAGGTGAGTGAGAGAGAGAGAGAGAAGGGAAGGAAAGGGAGGAGTGGGCGGAGTTATGCTGTACATGTACAGGGTTTTTGTTTTTTTTTTGTCATGTCAGGAGCGACCTGAGAAACTGCAAGTCACTTCTATAGCATCCCTACATCACGGTTTTTCACTTATCACGGGTGGTCCTAGAACGTAACCCACACGATAAGTGAGAGAACGCTGTACTCCTAAAAATGAAGAGAGAGAGAAAAAATGTTGGGCTGTGTTATTTTTATTATGCTGGATATTGAATTGCAATGGACTTTGGCTGAATACAACTAAGACTGGCTTACTGTCCATGTGAATATGCAACTCTGGCTTGAGCCATTAAAATAAAATTGCTTCTTCCTTGGTGGCCTTTGGGTGGATACCAAACTTCTGTCAGGCTTGAATAATGAGACTTCGCCATATTAACAACAGTTAGTGATGACTTATGGAACTCT
This sequence comes from Anolis sagrei, assembly GCF_037176765.1. NCBI lineage: Eukaryota > Metazoa > Chordata > Lepidosauria > Squamata > Anolidae > Anolis > Anolis sagrei. The sequence goes on along the minus strand of NC_090026.1, from coordinate 100,668,659 downwards.
CAATTTACTTCCTCCCTTCACTCATTATGACATATTTCTCCCAGGTGAGTTATTACACAGGGTGATTTATTGGTTTGGATGTTATTCAAGGTTATTATAAAATCTGGCTGTCTTGTAGTTAGAAGATCTTCAAAATATGTCTTCACTGGAACATGAGGATCCCCATCACTCTCAAGGGATGCCACACAGATCATGCTTTAACATTACATTTGTGCATATTAAGTCAGTTAAATGTATGTTTAACCCCATTTTCAAAGCACATAAAGCAACATTCGAATATCTTAACCAGTAATAACCTACTGGTCTTTCCTGGGCAATGGCAAGGAATTGTGGCAGGTGTAATCTAAGGGAGTTGTAGTTTGATGAGGCACCATTATTCTTTGGCTGAGAAGGCTAAACAACCGAGAAGGCTGAGAAGGTGAAACAACAGTTTGCAGGATTCCAGACCATTGAGCCATGACAGTTAAAGTGGTGTCAACCTGCATTCATTCTACATGTAGATACACCCTAAGAATAGCTGGGAGGGGGTTCACATCATAAAATACATGCACACATGTTCATGTTGCATAGTGTCTCCTTATTGTAAATGAAAACAAACTAGGCTTTTCTGGAGAGGGTGTAGCTTTTGCACTTACTCATTAGATTTTTTTTCTTGTTGGACAAGATCAGTCAGTTTCTACTTCCTGCCAGCAACCATTGGAAATATGACTTCCCCAGAGTAATATCCTTTCTTTTAAAACACTGCCCATTCTGGAATGGGATTCACCTGAAAGGGAAGAACATCTCATGACTTTCATTTTGGTTGGACTTGTATGCAACAATTCATCATTCGTTGACACTGGCGGCAGAGTTCTTTTCAAGGAAAGCTACTCCTGGCAACTGAAACACTGTAGTGACTACCATGGGAGACTGTTACAGGCACAGTTATTTCTGTACAGACTGGGAAAAAGTGGCACTAAATAAGGCCATCTCTATTAGCTGCTCTACATCAGTGGAATTGACTGAGAAGGATTGGCCTACAAGAATGGAGGCAAGCAGTATCCCATTAGTATGTTGACACTTGGGCAACAGACTGAGGAAGAACATGTGTTCTACTAACAATTTCTTCTTTCTTTCTAAATTATAAGGATTTGCATTTACATTTATGAATTAGTATATGCAAATATCATGCAAATTAGCACTGTATTTTGTTCCCTTATTGTTTTAGTAGCTGCTTTAAATGGTACTATTCATACATGTGTATACTAATTTGTGCTTGTGCTTGAGGCATGCCCAGAATTTCAGATCTATGTGTAAATGTATGTGCTCTACAACTCAGGAACAACTCAGGCATTTTTGTCTCTTGTGGTCTTGCAAGCAATATAGTACAATTAACTCCTTTCTCTCCCAAAGATGCCTCATATAATTACACGGGAAGGCAGATCCTCTGCAATACAATCATGTTTCTGCTTAGCTTCCTCTATATACCATTGCACAGTTGGCTAAATCTCTGCTCTTCCGAATTCAACTAAGGAGGCGATGCTATGTTCCACAAGGTTTTACTTTTCATTCATGCATGCAATAAACATACATAAACATGGTGCTAATGCATTTCCCCGGTTGAGCATTCACTTACTTGCTTCATCTGTCTTTGATCTTCCTCTGCTGGGAGCCAATGAATAAATAATACTGCTGATTATGAGCAGGAAACAATCTGATGGGGTTAGATTCCTCTGAGAGGCCTTTATGGCATTTCAGTTAACTTGGAAGACGGAGCCCTGTTGTGCTTGCTTACAAAGGAAGCATCCCTCTTCCTCTAACTGAAGCCAGAGACTAACAATGAAATCCTGTACAGAGCTTGGAGAAGTCATTATTTTGGGTGGGAATGCCTAGCATACTCCCAACCAGCATGACCACTATCCATGCTGGATTGGGGAATTCTTGAAGTTATAGGCCAAAAATGAACTCCCCAAATTCTGATCCAAAACATGTCTATTCAGAAGTTAACCCTATTGCATTACATAGGATTTTCCTCCAGATGTGCCTGAATCTGGGAAATGTGTTCATCTGCCTTTTTAAAAAACAGAAACTGGAGAACATCCAATGAACTTCATGAATTATAAATGAGACACATCTCAAGAGGCTAACAGGATAGACTGGAATTAATGTTTATAGTTATAAATGTTGAGAATCAGGAGCTGTTAGGCTAAAAAATAACCCTCACTTGGGGATGAGTCCGCAAAAAATATATCAGAGTGCCAAAAGCACAGTTCATAACCAGCAGAAGCAAGAATTGGTTTCCATTCAACAAGATAGAACAGGATTGCAGATCCACAACTTCATAGGTTCTAAAAATAATATGTTTATTAAAGACAAAAGAAATCCATTCCGGATAGGAAAGGTTCTTGGAGCTGACTAGCTTCATTGAGCTATCTTCTAAGGAAAAGAAAAAGGAAAAAATAACAAACTAGCCATATCTACTATATGTTGCTTGAACAATAGCAAGTTGCCTCCTCACTCTTGGAGAACAAAGGGAAGAGAGACCCAGAAAATGGAGACAGGTCACATGGCCAGCCCAGGGCAATAAAAATACCCTTAAAGGGGAAATTACTACTTCCCTGAAGAGATCACATTGCTACGTATTCAGAGGGGGAGGAGATAGTGGCATGCAGGATGAGCAAGACGAACCCTCTTTCTGAGCCCCTTCTTGAGGTAGACATACACAGGGAATTTCAGAGAAAGAATCCCTCATTCTAATCTATCTAAGCTAACTACTCATTGAGGGCTAGAGACTTTTGCAGTCAAGGATGAAACCCAACAGTAAATGTATAACCTAGAGCAGTGATGGCAAACCTTTAAAAAACAGAGTGCCCAAACCCGGGGCGGGGGTGGACACTCAGGGGTGACAAGTGAGGGAACAGGTGGGTGAGAGGGAGCCAGGGAGCAGGGGGCAAGCGGCATGTGAGCAAGGGGTTGGGCAAGCAGCCAGCTGTGGGTGAGTGGAGGGAGGGATGGCAAGCGGGGTTGGGCAATAGTTCATGTGCCAGGAGAGAGGGCGCTGCATGCCTTTTCTCGTCCACCACCACTGACCTAGAGTTACACATTTGTTACTGGTTTGTATTCATGATCCCTATGGATTCAATAGTGCAGGGAATACATAAGGATCATCAACATTTCAGTCCTGCCCTAACTGCTGCAACAGTGAGCATCGTGTGACAGAAGTCTCTTCTCTTGTTGATCAGAATTCAGTTTGTTGGTATTTCCACTGTCTTCTGTGAGCAATCTCTGCAATAGGGATCAAACAGGAGTTCAGTCATGGAAACTGGGTGGAAATCTCAGTCAGTTGCATCCCAATTAATGGAAGAATAAACCCCCGTTACTCACAGTGGCTGCTACCTGGTAAATCTGGACTTATCTAAGTAGCTGTCAGCTGATCTAGGATCTCAGTCAGTGTCTTTATCGTCTAAAATGGCCCAGCACATTTCAGTCGATAGGCCTTGTTCAGGCTATATGAAAATCAGAAAAAGATAACCCATAAGTACATGATATCCATTTACACAGCAATATTACTGTATTTTTACATTGCTCATATCCTGGAGATACCCACACAGAGCAGAGGTGTGTGGTTATCTTTGTGTCATTCCTTTGTGCTGTTTTATAAGTTCATCCCACTATGTCTGAATCAAAGCCAGTATGTGGTACAATGGTTAAAATATTAAACAGTGACTTGAGGAATCCAGGTTCTGGTTCTAACTGAATTGTGGACGGCCTCTTAGGCCCCATCTTCACTGTTATATAATGCAATTCAATGCAGTTAAACTGTATTATGAGTCCTTGCTGACCAAATAATGCAGTTTAAAAATGCATTATATGGCAGTGTAGATGGCTCCTTGGTCTCTTGTCCCAGTCTTTCTCTGTCTCTTTTAATTTGCCTCATTTTACATGGTTTCTGTGATGGAAAAAATCTGGAGGGGAGGACTGTGTACATGCTTATGTACTCAATGGAGAAAATATATAATTCGGCCCAATAAACAACTCTTTCACCTCTTTGGTATAAAATAAACAAGTATTAAGCCCCAAAATCTACCAAAATCCTGGAAATAAGAAGAGTGAGTCTAAGTGAGGTTACAAGGTTGATGCAAAGTGGTTTCTGGAATAAGTTTCCTTCCTATGTTGCCCGGCATTCATTGGATAGCAATATTTTTTTACAAAATTTTTTTTACCGAAATTGCACTCCCACCAAAATCAATGTACAATAAACCAAAACAGATGTAATACCTTCACATCCTTTCCTCCCACCATCCTCCCTTCTTCAAGAAAAAAAAAATGGAAGCCGGTTTTTCTGTATGTTATTTTTTTGGATGAGCTACTGGTTGATCTGCATTATACAGGCCTTGGGAAAACATAGCTCAGCCCTGAAAGGAGACGGACAGCCCATCAGAAAACACTCGGGATCGGCAATGATTGGGGGCTAATTTCATGGATGTTTTCCAGTCCCCCCTACCTTCTCTTCCCTGATCCCCTGTTCCCCGCTGAACAATAGAGCTTCTGAAATTTCCTCTTTAACATCTTTCACATCGAATCAAGAATACACTAAACATGCTCCCTGCAGCTGTTGTTAGTCAAATTGCGCCTCTGGAGGGACCAGCAGATGAGGTTGCCTCCTTTGAGAAGGTCCAGGCAGAAGGGTTTAGCCCACAGTCCAGCCCACACTCAGTCCTGAAACGTGAGAGGTTGGGTTCCTCTCCCCCGCTTCTCCATCTACCGCCACCACCTAAAACACACCCATGGAGGCAGAGCCCTTAAATGAACCCAGATGGCTGGCATAAATGCTGGCGGAGGAGACTGCCTCTTGTAAGAGCGCCTGGGGGAACTCTGCTTGCTGTCAACTTATTCCGTGGGCCAAGAGCGTTTGAGAAGTCTGCCTTGTTTCTTAATCTGAGATCACTCCTGTTTGAGTTTCTCCCCAATTTCCTTTTGGGAAATGTCACACAGCCATCAGAGAGATAGCCCGAGATTGATTTGACTGAAATCAAGCATCCCCTTATGTTCCATGTTGAATATTATTATCCTTAATAAAGAACATACTCTCCCTAACACACTGCACGGATATCTAAATCAGATCTCAATGGCTAAGCTGTGCAGTCTGCCTAGCGTGTCTTTGAGCTGCGTGTGAAAGAAAGCAATTGGCTACAAGGAGCAGAAAATGTTGATTAAAATATGAATTTAATCGACACTGATAACAGCTTTTGAAAAATCCAAATCTTTTAATGTAAATCATGCAAACATATTTTTCTCCTTATTTCTGTCTTTTTTAAAAAAACATGCAAACAATTACCTGACTTTGGAGAGGAAGACATAATTATAAAGAGGCTGATTTCCGAAAGATTATTTTCCATTTGTTTTAATAAAAGACAGCCTCTCTCTTTTTTTCTCTCCTATCTATCTAGTTAACTTATCACAATTGGAAATGGAAGTATATAAGATTTAATGTGTACATAATACAATCTGCAGATTTTTTTTTGTTTTGTACTCTGGGTGCCAGATTCATTTTCAATCCTGCACCAAGCAGGGCCAATAATGGGGTGGGCAAAGGAGAAAGTGTGGTTGGACACTCAAGCTCCAGCCCAACAGATATTCCATATAATATTGCGATATGCAGTAGGAAAATACAATCTGCAATTGGAGATAAATTTAATGCACAGTAGGAGATAGAATTAATATGCACTACGACATACTGTAGATTGGAGCCCCAGTGGCGCAGTGGGTTAAAGCACTGAGCTGCTGAACCGAAAGTCGTAAGTTCAAATTCAGGGAGCAGCGTGAGCTCCAGCTGTTAGCCCCAGCTTCTGCCAACTTAGCAGTTCAAAAACATGCAAAGATGAGTAGATCAATAGGTACCACTTCGGCAAGAAGAGAACAGCGCTCCATGCAGTCATGCCGGCCACGTGACCTTGGAGGTCAATGCCGGTTCTTTGGCTTAGAAATGTAGATGAGCACCAATCCCCAGAGTCAGACATGACTGGATTTAATGTCAGGGGAAAACCTTTATCCTAGGATATAGATTTAATGTGCAGTAGGAGATAGATCAGGACAGTTCGAAGGTATTATTTTAGCAGATTTAAATGGCTGCATTTTATCTTATTCGATTGTTTACAGCCTTTTGATTGGCTTTAAATTGTTTATTTTGTTATAAATGTGTTAATATTAATTTCATTGTCAGCTGCTCAAAGTTCCTGTGATATATGTGTGATATAGGTATTTCAAGTGAGTAAATAAATAAACAGAGCACAAAGGGTTAAACCTCTAAGCTGCAGAACTTGCTGATTGTAGGTTGGTGGTTCGAATCTGTGGGATGGGGTGAGCTCCCATTGTTAGCCCCAGCTTCTGCCAACCTAGCAGTTCGGTGGCATACAAATGTGAGTAGTTTAATAAGTACCGCTTTGGCAGGAAGGTAACAGCTCTCCATGCAGTCATGCTAACCACATTACCTTGGAGTCATCTACCAACAATGCCGGCTCTTCAGCTTAAAAATGGAGATGAGCACCACCCCCCCAGAGTTGGACACAACTAGATTTAATATCAAGGGGAAACCTTTACCTTAAATAAATAAACACAACTTGGCTTTAAAAGTAGCCATAGCAGGGTGTTTATGTGTGTATATTAATGAAAGAGAGATATTTGTTTTGATTGGGACAGTGGTGCCCTCAGAGAAATGTTTAATTTCTCTTGGTTCTGGGCCAGCTTACCTGTCATCTTCCTCTATAAACCATCTTGGAGGTTAAGATCCTCTGAGGATGCCCTGCTCTCAGTCTCACTTCCTTCGCAGGTGTGGTTGGTGGGGATGAGGGAGAGGGCCTTATTGATGGTGGCCCCTCACCCCTCAACTGTGGAACTCCCTTCCAGAGAAATTAGATCAATGCCCCCCCCCCTCCTAACCTTCAGAAACAAACTGAAGACATGGCTGTAGGACCAAGCAATGCAGTGCAATAAGGGAAGATGGAAGGTGTGCAGTCATGACTGGAATGGCCTTTTGCCTAAGAGATCAGATTATGTGGTTTATGTAGCTAAAAAATTGTTTTAATGTTTTAGGCTTTGTTTATGTTTTAGGCTGTGTTAATGTTTTAGGCTTTACATCTGTTCGTTTTATTATGTGTCTGTTTAATGATTATGGCATCAAATTGTTGCCTATTGTCAGGCCACTCTGAATCCCCTTTGGGGTGAGAAGGGCTGAATATAAATACTGCAAATAAATAAATAAATTTAACCTTTCATCTCATGCCTTTCTTTTAACCAAAATCTCCATACATACCAAGCCAGCTGAAAAGACTACTATCTCACATGCTTCTGTCTCCCAGTTTTACAGCACCAGTCCTATTCTTAGGCAAAGAGAGAAGAGACGGCCTCAGGCAGCAGATTTCTGGTGTCATGAAAAGACAGCAAATTTGTAATGATTTGTTCCTGCAATGTCTTTGGTGCGGGGACAGTGAGAAGTTTTTTTTTCTGCCTCAGATGCCAAAATAACTTGGTTGGCTTTGTGAAGACTGCATTTTGTCTTAGGTGCAGAACTCTGTATGTGTAAGTATGTGTATATATGGCAGAGTGCTATTTACTTTTCCATCTTCACAACAAAAAATGACTTGTGTTGACTCTTGGCTCGTACTAAATTTGGGTACAATTTCAAACAAGTAGTCCTCGCGGAATTACTTGATACCTTTTGTCAAGACAAAAGGTAGTTTAAACCGCACCTCCTCCAACGTGAACTGAACCACCTAAACTGGGCTCTACAGTTCAATGGATATTCCACCACAGACATCAGAAGAGCTGTAAGACCAAAAACAAGTCACGAGAGTCAAGACAAAGATCCAAAGTGTTCTTACCATACATCAAGGGAACTAGTGACCGCATAGGGAAGCTGATGAGGAAACACAACCTACAAACTATCTACTAAACCACTAAGAAAATCTAACAAAGGCTACGTTCAGCAAAGGACAAGCGGGACCTTTCACCTCTGCAGGAGTCTCCCATACACCATACAGCTGTGGACAAGTCTACATAGGGACCACCAAACGCAGCATTGCCCAAACACGAATCAAGGAACACGATTCAACCAGAGAAGTCAGCCATAGCAGAACACCTGATGAACCAACCTGGACATAGCATATTATTTGAGAACACAGAAATACTGGACCACTCTAACAACCACCATGTCAGACTACAAAGGGGAGCCACTAAAATCCACAAACTTGTGGACAATTTCAACAGAAAGGAGGAAACCATGAAAATGAACAAAATCTGGCTACCAGTATTTAAAAAAAAACTCTAAAATTAGGATTGTAAATAAAGAACAACACTAAAAAATAGGGGAATTCCAGACAGGAAACAATCAGGGCCAGCTAACACCTCCCAACAAAGGATTCCACCAGGCAGGAAACAGCCAGTCTTTGAAGCTGCAAGGCCATCAAATGCTAATCAAGGCAGCCAATTGCAATATTCACACTTGCTCAAACAGACAAGAGTTCTTTCTCCCACCCTGGATATTACACAGATATATAAACCCCACTTGCCTGGACAAACCTCACAACCTCTGAGGATGCCTGACATAGATGTGAGGGAAATGTCAGGAGAGAATGCTTCTGGAACATGGCCACACAGCACGGAAAACTCACAGCAACCCACTTGTGTTGACTCTTGACTCATACTTAATTTGGGAACAATTTCAAAGTAGAGATCTTTACTCTTCACTGAATTACTTAATACTGATGTCAAGATGAAAGGTAGTTAGAATTTTTCCCGTGACTACAACATTAATTTCAACTAACTTGCGCATTTATTATACCTCCACAAGTAACGTCTCCTAGTTCTGGCCAAGACTGTTCAATATCTGTAGGAGGATTCTGTCAAGCATCCTTAAACTCCATATGGACCTGATTATCTATTGATTTAAAATGCAGTTGAAAAAAAATATGCATGATATCAGATTGTTATTTGAAAAGGTAATGCCTTTCTTTCAGCCTTTCAGGGATTTCTACCCAAATGATGTGTATAGCAAATAGAAGATGGAAGGCTACAGTCCCCCAGATGACTCACAGAGTTAAAGCCCTTCTGCTAAATGGAAACTTTTCATACTATCTCCATTTATCAGTTCAAGTGGCATCTGAGAAAAATGGCTTGTGGGTTTTGACTGGTGCCACAAGGATCAGGGGAGGCGCATGGCTCAAAGCTCCTTTCTAAGGATCCCTTTGTTTTTCCAACTCCCGGGGGTGCATGTTCCATGTGAGGCAATGACAGTTTTTGTTATCAGACAGACATATCGGTTTCAGTGACAATCATGGCATTCCCTCCACTCCCCCCAAAAAACCCCACATTATTTCTCAGGATTGTCTCCTTCCCCGAAAATCCAGTTTTTAAAACAAAGCGGGAAGGTATTTGTGGGACATGAGAAGGGGAGGACTGTGAGGAAAGATAACTTATGTTCTGGTGACCGAGAAGTTAAATGGTGGCAATCTATCAATCAGCCTAGCGGAGGCTTTAAATCAATGGATGTATAAACTTAAAAAGAAGCTCTTCGCTCCCTTGGATGCCAAAGGAAAGGAAGTCCCTTTAGGCAGTGGCGACTTGCAGAATATCAACAGCGGTGGCTGGTTTGTGTATGTGTTCCTTTAAAGGCCATATGTCACGAGAGAAAAGAGGAAAGAGCTAACTAATAAGTTTCTTCCTTCCTTCCGAACTCAATGACACATGTGACTCGAGTGGAGCCAACAGGTTATGAGAATCTGATACAGCCGTTCTAAAGATACGCTCCTTAGCAAAGACCACTGGGGTAAACCATGTCATTCCTCATTTCTACAGTTGGCCTGATCTAATGCAGGCCTGGGTCTTGAAATTCACACCAGCTCTTTGTGCGCCCGAGTCGCACAGATAACAAGCCCGGTGCACACTTCCTCTTGTCCTCCTGCCCCAGCACTACCAACTGACCTGTTTTTCCTCAGTTTTAAAATCATTTGCCAGGTCAAAATAAACTTTTCAGAACCTCCATGTGAAAAATGTACCTAGCAATTCGATCCTCGTAATTTGAAATTTGGGAGACAAAGTGCAGCGGCGTCTAATTTAATTATATCATAAGCAGCTTAATGTTTTGTGTGAGTGTTTGCATTTGGTTTCTGCGATTGGGATTTTCGTAGGCATTTTTCAAGAGCTGGAAAGGGGTTATTAGCTATGCAAATTAATGAGCCTAAAGTAGAGAGAGGACAAGACTAGGAGCTGGCGATGGTGGGACTGGCTTTTTCATAGGATGTCATTCAAGATTCTGCTTTGTGTGTATCTGAGACACAATCCAGGAATGTTTTTTACTTGAAGTCGCCTTTTATTTAACCTTTCTCAGAATTTTCAGGAGCTCTGCCATCTTTTGAATGTTTCCCACTAGCAATCTGAATTCATTCTGGTTCCTGGGAGGTTGTAGGTTTTTCGGGCTGTATGGCCATGTTCTAGAAACATTCTCTCCTGATGTTTCGCCTGCATCCGTGACAGGCATCCTCAGAGGTTGTGAGGTCTGTTGGAAACTAGGAAAATGGGGTTTATATATCTGTGGAAAGTCCAGGGTGGGAGAAAGAGCTCTTGTCTGTTGCAGCTAGGTGTGAATGTTTCAATTGGCCACCTTGATTAGCATTTGATGACCTGACAGTGTTTAGGAGTGCCTTGTTACTGCCTGGGAGAATCCTTTGTTGAGAGGTGATTAGGTGTTCCTGACTGAAAGTCTTCGACAATGCATTCTGGTTCCACTTGGTGCTTAGTCTTTTTTTGCTAGACCTGGTTCATCTGAAAACTTTTCCATGCCTAACAAACACCAAACCTCTCCTCAACATAATTGTGTTATCTATACATTGAAATCCCACCATTTTACCTGTCTTAGTCTGCCTTTAGTGCAATAGTACCAAATCCCCCATGACCCTATGCTGAAATTAGGTTTCTAAAAAGCCCTCCATTGCCAACAATTGACATTTTCTAAAAGCCAAGATGCCATTTAGTAGAGAATAGGAAGAATCTGGGGGGGAGGGGGGTCCCTTGTTTTCTATCATCTGCTGATCAGAGTAAGAGATTTTGTAGTCTATGAATGGATGAAAGCCAAATTTGCATACCATCCAATATTTTACAGAGGAAAGCCTGGACATATGGGGAAAGTTCTGAATGAAGAAGAGCACAGAAGCTAAGGCCCCTTCTACATTGCCATATAATGCAAATTATCAAAGCCTATAATCCACATTATCTGCTTTGAACTGGATTATCTGAGTCTACACTACCATATAATCCAATTCAAAACAGATAATCTGGATTTTATATGGCAGAGTAGAAGGGGCCTTAGGTCCCTTCCACATAGCTTTATAAAATCCACATTGAACTGGATTATGTGGTAGTGTAGACCCAAATAATCCCGTTCAAAGCAGATATTGTGAGTTATCTACCTTGATATTCTTGGTTATATGGCTGTGTGGAAAGGCCCTAAGAAAGACTGCAGTACTTTGCTGTGTCTGAGCCTACTGGGGCTCTTCCACACCGCTCTATATCACATAATATGAAGGCAGGAAATTCCACAATATCTGCTTTGAAATGGATTTTTGAGGGCCCTTCCACACAGCCCTATATTCCAGAATATCAAAGCATAAAATTCCACAGTATCTGACTATGGACTCAGATAACCCAGTTCAAAGCAGATATTGTGGGGTTTTCTACCTTGATACTCTAGGACAGGGGTCCTCAAACTAAGTCCCAAGGGCCGGATACGGCCCTCCAAGGTCATTTACCCAGCCCTTGCTCGAGGTCAACCTAAGTCTGAAATGACTTGAAAGCACACAACAACGATAACAACAACAATCCTATCTCATCAGCCAAAAGCAGGCCCACACTTCTCATTGAAATACTAATTAAGTTTATATTTGTTAAGATTGTAATTTTAATTATTGTACTGTTTTAAAGTGTGTGTGTTCTTTTTTGCACTACAAATAAGATATGTGCAGTGTGCATAGGAATTCATTCATGCTTTAAAACTATAATCCGGCCCTCCAACAGTTTGAGGGACTGTCACCTGGCCCACTATTTAAGAAGTTTGAGGACCCCTGCTCTAGATTATAGAGCTTTGTGAAAGGTCCCCGAGTTCACACTCAGCTAATGGGGGATTTTCTGCCTTGATATTCTGGGATATAGGGCAGTTTGGAATGGGCCTGGGAAGGGCAAAATGCAATTCTGCTCTCCCACAGAGTCCAATGTTAACTATTATTCATTTATTTATTTATTTATTTACTGCATTTTTACCCACTCTATTTCAACCCCGGCGGGTACTCAGATCGGCTTCCAAATTCACAATATTCAATGCCGCATTAAACATACAAATGCAAAATGCATTATGCATTAAAATCATAAAAATCATAAAACTAACAGAAAGGACTCATCACACTAGAGGCCCTGGTAACTACTTTCGCACTTCGAAATCAGCTTGCACTAACTGAAGTTAGTCAAAGATCAAAGGAATAAAATGAAAGATAGGGAGAAACTAGAACCCTTTAAAAGCAGCAGAAAAAGTGAGTCAACAGAGGATTAATCCCTACCAAATTGTGACTGTTAATGGATATGAATTTGGAGAAAAGCTATTCAGCAAACTGGACCTCCACCACATCTATGTGGCTTGTATACTGAAACTCCACAGCCTTTGTGCTACTAGAATGAGTTAAGGTGCAGTTCAGATTCATGTGCCTCGAACATATAAGACAACAACAATGAAGCATTTAGATATTGTGTTGTCGAAGGCTGTCATGGCTGGAATCACTGAGTTGCTGTGAATTTTCCAGACTATATGGCCGTGTTCCAGAAGCATTCTCTCCTGATATTTCGCCCACATCTATAGCAGGCATTCTCAGAGGTTGTGAGGTCTGTTGGAAACTGAGCAAGTGGGGTTTATATATCTGTGGAATGTCCAGTGTGGAAGAAAGAACTCTTGTCTTTAGACATTTTTGTCTCCATGTCAGATTTGCCACAGTTTGCAGTGTCATCCTGACCTTGACTAACTATTATTCATTTTATACTTATTTTAAATAATAAACCAAAGCATAATTATGAAGCTGAGAACAACTAATTTCCATTCCAAATGGATTGAAATGTCCTTCCAGTACATTCACAATACATACACCGAAATATTTAAGGATGGAAACTCTCCAGCAAAACTTGGAAAAACTACTTTTTTAAACTACAACTCACAGAATCTCTTCTCCTACTCCTAAAAACTAACCTTTCTCCAGCTTTGGGTACAAGTAGAAGAAACAAAGTAGATCGCTAAAATGTTTTTTAAAGTCATTGCTAATTTACAAAGATTTATATGGCATTGAGGGTGTAAATTTAATATAAGTCTAAATATCCTGCATCATCTTCTGAATGATAGATATAGCTGCAACAGAATATGTATACATGTTAAAATTATTCTACCACTACATTATATATTGTGTACTTTTATAACTTCTTCTGAATGCACAGATGTGGCAATAGATTTTGGAAATAAAAAATTAAATATTTAGATAAAGGCAAAGGTTTCCCCTTGACATTAAGTCTAGTCGTGTCCAATTCTGGGGGATGGTGCTCCTCTCCATTTCTAAGCCAAATAACCGGCATTGTCCATAGACACCTCCAAAGTCATGTGGCCCACATGACTGCATGGAGCACTGTTATCTTTCTGCTGGAGCAGTACCTATTGATCTACTCACATTTGCATGTTTTCAAACTGCTAGGTTGGCAGAAGCTGGGGCTAACAGCGCGAGCTCACCCCGCTCCCCAGATTTGAACTGCTAACTTTTCGGTCAGCAAGTTAAGCAGCTCAGCACTTTAACCCACTGCACCACCAGGGGCTCCTTATATATTTACACCAGATAATTAAAACAGAAACAAATGCTAGCTTTTTATTGGTGTTTGACCTAGTTCTGCATGAAAAAGCGTTTAGGATTGATGGAATCCATAAAATATATTAATAGCTCCTGAAACCTCAGATTTTCCCTCCCCAAACAGAAATCTCTTTATCTGCTAAGTACTTGGATCATAAGAATTCTGCAATTTCTTACATGAGTTCTTGTAAAACAAATTGAGACATATGATGCTGATGCTTTTAAATTCTTATGAAATGTTTTGTCTTGGCTAAGTTCCTGTTTTCCTGCCTATGGATTAATGTCTATGTTCCTGTTTCATGCTTATATAAGTTTTGATTTATGCCTATGCTCTTGACTTCATGGATTTCACATACTTTGCATTCATGGATTACGTGCACTTTGCTACCTTGGGCTATTGATCTTTGTATTTTGGACTACCTTTTCTACTGTTTTTTGGGAATTACCATTCTCCTTTCTGTAAATACTTTTGTAAATAAACGGTAGTTCGCTACTTCTGGACTCTGTGTGGTGCTGGGTGAAGATGCGTTCCAAAGCTAGAGGATCAGAGATTCTGACCTTGAGAGAAGCTACACAAAAGACTTCATGAAGATTTTTTTTCCATATCAGGAGCAACTTGAGAAACTGCAAGTTGCTTCTGGTGTGAGAGAATTGGCTGCAAGGACATTGCCCAGGGGATGCCTGGATGTTTTTGATTTTTTTTACCATCCTTGTGGAAGGCTTCTCTCATGTCCCCACATGGGGATCTGGAGCTGACAGAGGGAGCTCATCTGCACTCTTCCCAGATTCGAACCTCTGACCTGTCGGTCTTCGGTCCTGCCAACACAGGGGTTTAACCCATTGCACCGACGTGGGCTCCAGTTTCATGAAGATGGCTGGTAGATAGGTAGGTAGATACTATACAGGTAGATAGGTAAATATTTCTAGTGCAAATTTTTTTTATTGTGGGTGTTCTGTTTGTACATATATGGGCATGTATAACTGGCAGCATCCTGTTAGTCTGTCCTAGCTTGGATAGACCTATTCCATCAATTGCTGAATGGTGTACATCCCACTGAGCTTACTATTAGAGCTGGGCACACAGAAAACTGGGCGACTTGGAAGGCACTGAACAGACAGTGCTCTGGCACCATGAGATACAGAGCCAACCTTAAGAAATGCGGCTACAAAGTGGAATCCACGACATGCGAGTGTGGAGAAGAGCAAACCACTGACCACCTGCTGCAATGCAACCTAAGCCCTGCCAAATGCACAATGGAGGACCTTCTTGCAGCAACACCAGAGGCACTCCAAGTAGCCAGATACTGGTCAAAGGACATTTCATCAGCTACCAAGCTTGCAAACTTTGTGTTTTGTTTGTTTGTTTGTTAAAAAATACAATGCAACTGTTTGGTCTGCCCCTGACACGATAAACAAACAAACAAACAAATAAATAAATAAATAGCTGATAAAATAATATATATGCAGTATATATATGTCAATAAAGTGGGAGATAAGACAGGAAACTGAGTTGAACTACTACCATTTAGCTTGGCCCATCTTCTGATATTTTCAAACAATCGATCCAGTATTTCTTGTTTTTTAGAAAGGAAAAACATGTTTCCCTTTTTAGACTGGTGAGCGTCTCTGTTTTGTTTTCGCCCTCTTTTTTTTTCACCCCCTCTTCCCCTGATTACTTCATTCATTCCTTGTAATGGTCCAACCCCTGGGGCAAAGAACAGAGTGATTCATTTGTACATGGGCTACAAAGATTTAACAGACTGAAATTCTTTTCGTCTTTTTCTTTAATGCTTAATTGGGGCTGTTCTCGAAAGCTGAGTCATAAATCTGAAGGCTGCTTGAACGCATTACAAAAATTCCAATAGAGAAGGCCCTTTTAGGCTAATCCACACATAGATCATATCACATGAGCTTTACATCCAGCTCCCATGTAACAACCTCAGTTACATTAAATATGATAATTGGAGCACCCTCCACATATTTTTGATGATAACATCCATAATCCTAAGCAACAGGACATGCTAGTGGGGACTTTAAGCCAAAATGCCTGGAAGGAACTGAGCATGGGCATTTTGCCCATGTACTTCCTGGAAGATGCTGCAATGGAAACACTGAGGGTTTACTAAAGCACATTTCCCTCTTATATCAGAACTAGGAAACCATGGCTCAGTTTGTATTTATTGTGGAAGGAGATTCTTATTCTCCCTTCCCCTGTCCTTTAAAAAAACTGTTTTTCAGTGGCCACATTTTGGCTACATGGGCACCAGCACCAACTATTTGGAATCCTTCTTGGAATGAACGGTGGTCAATTATCTTCCAAGCAGATATAATCTATTGGGCAGCCTGAGCATCTCAAATCTGGAATCTCAAATTTCAAAATACTCCCAACTCCAAAATTGTCTACATTGGTAACTAAGGCTGCATCTACACTGCCATATAATCCAGATGATCAAAGCAGATGATCCAGATTATCAGCTTTGAACTGGATTAAATGAGTCTGCATTGCCATATAATTCAGTTCAAAGCAGATAGTCTGAATTTTATATGGCAGTGTAGATGGGAAGTAAAATAGTAGCACCTTTACTTTCTGGTGCTTCGGTGTACACAAACTTTGTTTCCTGCACAACATTAATTAAAATACTGTGTATAAAATTATCCTAACAGTTCAAAGAGATAACCAGGAATATCAGTTTAACAGCTGAGAAACCTAATTGCCTTGCATGAATACTAGTGGATATTTACCACTACGGAGAAGGTTGACTCAACAGAGTTTTTAACTCTTCTCAGGGAGATTTGTAGTTTTCCCAAATGGTAATATATGCCATTTTCAAAATAGTTTTTAGATTTCCATTTGGTGTAGGCAAATTACATTGCTGCAAATAAATTACTTCTTTCTAGAATAATTACGACACTTTTTTCTGGAATATATAACCCTATAGCTGTCTTTACAATCCTTCCAAAGCACCCTATTTTTTGGTTGAGACTCAGAAAGCAATCCAGGTGGGGGATTTAGGGGGAGAAATGTCCCAAACTTCTGATTCATCCGTTCTCTTCTCGCTGTATTATTCAAATGTCAACATTCACTCTGTGAAATGTCATCCCTGTGCCTTTGGATTTCAAGCTAGTATTTTACGCTGGCTTTATAATTGCTTGAGACAATTACCTAGAAATCCAAAGTAATTTCTATAATCATAATGTTTCATAAGTATTTTCAAATACTTTGAATCAATGGTAATCTCCAACATTTATTTATTTATTTTGCATATTTGTATCCCATCCTTCTCACCCCCAAAGGGAGACTCAGGGTGGCTTCACAACAGGTATTCATTCAATGCCATCAACAGTAATAAATAATAATAGCAATTAAAACAATTCATTAAAGCATTACATTACTAAATTACTAAAACATTGTTTAAAAATAACAGCAATATTTCATTAAGATGTGTGAGGAAAAAAAGATTTTTGGCTTTGATTTGGTTTTAGGCTTTATGTGAACTGCACAACCTAGGCAACAGGTGAGATTAAGGAAAAGTTTATTATACAAAGGTTTCACAAGCCAAATTGTGTTTTAGTTTTTAACAAAGCCACATTCCACAAATGGCCATCTTCACTGTGACCTCAGCCAGGGATTTTTGGTGTTTTCTATTTTATGCTCTGTCTGACCATTTCTGGCCTAAATACTTTGTTTTATATATGTTACTCAATAAAGCACTAATTTCTTATTTTTCAACTGCAGTGCACCTAATTTGATATTAACAGTCGCAACTGCCAGTATTCTAACCAAATATACCCAAATTGACCTATTTTTATGTTGCCAGCATGAATTCATTTTAAAGATCACCACCAGTTAAATTCCAATTTAAAGTCTAATATTCTCTCTCTTGTTCACACTGGTCTCATAAGGAATTTCAGAGAGAAGAGAGAAAACAGAGAGAAAACAACTTGACATAACATATTGATCCTAAATATTTTTCATCATTGTATTCACTGCAAGTTCAATTGCCACCAATATTTATGTTCCCCTCGAATGAAGACACCAGCTGGGACACCAGCGTTGATCTGGTGTAATGTAAAAATGTAAAATGTAAAAGCTGAACTGAAACTTTCCCAAGAGATTTGGCCACTTTCATCTCAACCAGGGGCTGGTATTTTATAAAGCTAATAGTTCTTTGTGTTGTCGAAGGATTTCATGGCTGGAATACTGGGTTGCATGTTTCGCCTGTATCTATGGCAGGTATCCTCACAGGTTGTGAGATCTGTTGGAAACTATGCAAGTGGGGTTTATGTATCTCTGGCATGTCCAGGGTGGAAGAAATCACTCTTGTTTGTTTGAAGCAAGTGTTAGTGTGTTATGTTGTTATGTTACGTTATGATAGGTGATCCCTCGTAGTCCGAGGATGGTGGTCCTACAAGTGATGTGTCTTGGCAGGGAATACATAGGTGGCTGTGGAGCCCGATTCTTGATCCGCATGTTCTTCTGCAGTGAGGGCATTGGTTTCCAGGTGGAAGGCAGTCCTGGTCCGGGTTGGCTTGATGTGCCTTCCTCTTGGCATGTTTCTCTTTTGCCCTCCATTCATGCCTCTTCAAATTCTACAGCATTGCTGGTCACAGCTTTTTTTATTTTTTGTCATGTCAGGAGCAACTGCTCCTATTGTGAAAGAATTGGCCGTCTGCAAGGACGTTGCCCAGGGGACGCCTGGATGATTTTTGATGTTTTATCATCCTTGTGGGAGGCTTCTCTCATGTCCCCGCATGAGGAGCTGGAGCTAACAGAGGGAGCTCATCCGCCTCTCCCCGGATTCGAACCTGCGACCTGTCGGTCTTCAGTCCTGCCGGCACAGTGCTTTAACCCACTGCGCCACCGGGGGCTGACCTCCAGCTAGAGCGTTTATGGGCCAGGACTTCCCAGTTCTCAGTGTCTATGCCACAGTTTTTAAGGTTGGCTTTGGGCCCATCTTTGAATCTCTTTTCCTGTCCACCAACATTCTGTTTCCCGTTCTATTAGCGTAAATCCATCTTAAGTCACCCCTAAAATATTTTGCATCATAGTGGAGACAGAGCCCAACAATGCATTGCTGCTGGGAAAAATCTATTTTCCCTCCAGTTTCAGAAATTCAGATGAACCGAGAAAGAAGAGAAAAGTTAGGAGGTAAAGAACAGATGAGATAATTGACCCTACTAATAGTCTCTCTATGCTGTGATGATGCAAACATTGGCTTCACTACAATTTTGGACTGAGTCTTTTTAAAAGACAGTAAGACTGTTCTGTCACCTGTAATGACCCTATTAAATGTCAATATACCCATGGATGAATGTCAATTAGTATCTAAATAATACACTGGAACTCACTTGTCCAATGCAAATGAAATGCAGCTATTCCAAAACAACTGAAAATGTCACCTTTGTGTTTAAAAGACAGACATTTTATGCAATGTTTCTCTTTCCGTGACAGAGCTCAGTTCAAGCACAGGTATAATGCAGCTCCATTGCTCGATGGTCTTGGAACAAGCATTCCTTTGCAAAGATCAAGGGGAGCCATAGCAACCAATTATCTTGTCCACGAAGCAGGGAATTTTTAAAGAGTTCACATTGAAAATTATCTTGGCATTTGACCATTGCTTCTTCTAAAAGGAGATTTGATCACTAGTCCTCAAATACAGTTCTAGAAAGTAGGATATGTAACTTGTCCAAATACAAAAGGGTGTGAAAAGCAATGTCTGATTCCAGGCTTGTGTGCAGAGTGTTGTTTCTGATGGAATTGCCTGCTCTAATATTTCAGACATCTTAAAGTTATTTATGTAGAGGTATGTGGCTGCTTTGCTTTTAAGCTGGTCTACACTGTACACCTGTCTACACTGGGGAGCGAGAATATGAAACTTGTTTTTATTTGCAAAATGATATATTCATAAAGCTGGAACAATCTGTGCTCAGAAGGTCTCCAAGTGTCTTTTTTTGGGGGGGGGGGCAGAACAGCACTTTGGAAAGCTGACTTTTGAGCAAAGATAAGTGACAGATATGATTTATTGGAATTTATCTGGTATTCAAAACAGTTTACTCTGTTTTTCTGCTAACCTATGGAACTTGTAGTCCAAAACTTACTTTCCCTAAAGGTTTTGTTGGAAGCATAGTATTATATAAAGAGCCCAGGCCTTGCAGCTCATATATGTTCAAAGGGAATTGAGACTTGAAAGTTTTTACTAGAGATTTTTCAAAAGTTGAGAAAGCAGAGACACAAAATGCTGTGCTTCTGAGCATCTCTCAGAGGGTTTGTCCAGACAGTACCTTTATCCCAGGAGCTTCCGCATCAAACAGGAGGGTGGCCAGATGCCGTTCTCTGGAAACATGGAAGTAATCACTACAAAGGGTAAAAAACACAAGATTTTCAGATGTGGGAATATCCCAGTTCTGAGGCGAAAATCCGAATCTTCTAATGTCTGCATGCCCCTGGGATTTTTTTAAATCTAGGTTTGTTCCTGGGTTTTAGATGTTTGTTCCTGATTGGTCAGTTCCTAATAAGAAAGTGACAGTTGAGTAGAACGTAAAAACTTTGTTTGTGTGCCAGAAACTTCCTGAAACATGTGGAGGGCACATTTTCTTTGGCCAGGACAAAGTTGTGGCCCCCTAGTCAATGTTGTACCTTTTTTTACAATAAGAGTAATCAGGAATAGACATGTGTAACCCAGGAACAACATCCTGTCTACATAGATGGCTCTGCATCTTATATAATCCAGGAATGGAACTTGTACAATGATTCACATCATTGCATCTTGAGTTTCTTTTAAAAAAAATAGACATCCCATGGAGGCCATCTTGGGAGCCTCTAAATCCATTAGTGAAGCAGCAAGTGTGGATGACAGAGGCAGAAGTCCTGGGGCCAAGAGGTCTGTATGTGGACTCTTCTGAAGTCCCGGGATTTTTTACCCCTGTTTAAAACCTGTGATTTCTGCAGTCTGGAAGCGCCCAGAGAAAAGGGGTGAATCTGCACTGTAGAACATAGGAGTTGTAGTTTTACAAGGTGCTTAGTCTTCTCTGTCAAATGGTCTTGTTGCTTGAGATGCTATTCCCATGATACCATAACATTGAGTAATAGCAGTTAAAGCAATGTCAAACTGAATTAATTTTGCAGTGTATATTCAGCCTGTATCTTTTCTTAGTTTCTTTTGGACCACTATTCTCAATCTTCCTCATGCTTCTAAAACTGCAACTCCCATGATTCCATATCACTGAGGGCCCTTCTACACAGCCTTATATCCCAGAATATCAAGGCAGGAAATCCCACATTATCTGAGTATGGACTCAAATAACCCAGTTCAAAGCAGATATTGTAGGATTTTCTGTCTTGATATTCTGGGATATAGGGCTGTGTGGAAGGATATAGGGCTGTGTGAGTCGTGGCAGTTAAAGTGGTGTCAAACTGCATTAATTCTATAGTGTAGATGCATCCAAGGAAACCTGAGTTATGTTGTTGTCTAGATGCACTACATTTCAGACCACACTTTTGTTTCCTCACTAAACAACTGAGTTCAGACTAGCTCCTCCTCCATGATCTGAATTGCTCCCAAAACTTTACAAAAAGGAATAGGAACACAGTGAAAGAACACTTTTCAGTGTGGTGTATTTTTTAAAAACATATTCACCATTGCCAACATTGAGAGAAGGCAAATGGGCCATTTTTTTCAAAGCTTTGCACCTGCTCTGGTTCGATGTTTTGGGTGCATTTTGGCATATGCGTACACACAGAGAGAAACTACATCTGCTTAACAAGGCTGAATTTATTTATAATCCTACTGAAGAGCTGAATGAGGCAAACTGTATTATGTTGGATTTTAATTGCATTTGGCTTCAGAGAAACATTTATTAAAGAAACAGCAGAACGATAATACGTTCCTAAATTTTATTTACTCTCAATTCTGGGTTTTGCCCAAGTTTCTGGAATTTCTTTGCCTACCAGTAATCTTTCCTTTCTATACACATGCAAACATTGCCACTGTAAAAAGAACTGAATTGGGAATATATATCTCCACAATAGACATTTTTCAGAAAAGTAAAAGCAGGTAAAAATCTGGGGAAACAATTTCCACTGTGAGCAATAAACTATTTGAACACCTGTAGGTTTCTTTTGCTACTTCTCTCATGATAGTGGAACCTGGGGTCATCCAATGAAGCAGCATCGTGGGAGATTCAGGAAAGATAAAAGGAAATATTTCTTCACACAGTATGCAGTTAAATGGTGGAATTCACCACTGCAAGGTGTAGTGATGGTTGTCAGTTTGAACAGGTTTAAAACAGGATTAGATAAATTCATGGAGAATAAGGCTACTGGTCAAAATGTCCATATACTCGCGAAAGGTAGTTATTTAACAAACCAAAATCCACCATTTGAGATTCTCTTGCTTATTCTATTGTAATAAAGGGCACAATGACCATCACTTCCTCTGCCCTTCTGGGATTTTCCTACAACTGTTGTCTCCTGGAGAAATGGAGCATTCAAGTCATGTGTCCAGGACTCTTGTAAGCAAACTATCTCATGTTTCTGTAGAGTTCAAATACATTCTTTATCTGCCACTTTCTTTCCCGAGCCTTCCAAGTTCCAGGAAATTATTTCAAACTGCTGTGGATCTAGTCAACTGCAATTTCTAGAAAATGATTTAAAAGTGCTCAAAGTTAGTCTCTTCACTACTGTCCTTGTTTCCACTTTAATCTCTGATGTTAGATTTCTTGCAATTTCTTGAGTCCCTGGAGAAAGACCTAGAGATACATTTCTGATTTGACCTACCCAAATGTGTCCCATTTTGCATTTGAGGGCTAGTGTATCTGTTCTTATTTTCTTATCAGTATGATCCAAAAGGGATGTTATTTGGGTATTTAAT
This sequence comes from Anolis sagrei, assembly GCF_037176765.1. NCBI lineage: Eukaryota > Metazoa > Chordata > Lepidosauria > Squamata > Anolidae > Anolis > Anolis sagrei. Next base: position 100,645,888 of record NC_090026.1, on the reverse strand, counting down.
GAAGACAGAAGTGTTGTAACTCTGATTCTTCTATCTCCTTCCACTCCATTTCTAAATTGCCTTCCCCTTTCTCTCTGTAATGTAGATGAAGGAAGGTTGAGATACCATTGACAGGATTTATTTTGTGACTGTTTGAGTTCACATAACAGATTGTTATTGGTGAATATATATAATGTATAGTACCTAACATATTTAGGCACCATGCCTAATTGGGAAGCACATAATAATAATAATAATAATAATAATAATAATAATAATAATACTATTAGCAACAACAACACTTTATTTGTATTCCGCCCCTTCCCCCCGAGGGGACTCAGGACAGTTTCCAGCATTTACAGACATATGCAAACACAAGGTAAACATTCAGTGTCTCGAAACAATGAAACACAGATATAATAGATAAAGGTAAAGGCTTTCCCTTCATCTGCGGTTCTGGGGTGGTGCTCATCTCTATTTCAAAGCTGAGGAGCCTGTGTTGTCCATAGATAGCTCCTTGTATACCTTCCCATTGAGGCGGTACCTATTGATCTGTTCACATTCCCTATTTTGAATTGCTAGGCTGGCGGGAGCTGGGGATAACAGAGGGAGCTCACCCCGTCCCACAGATTCGAACCGCCAACCTTCTGGTTGGCAAGTTCAGCAGCTCAACGGTTTAACCTGTTGCACTACCGCAGCCCCATATGTATTGTGATTCCCATATCCTTTCTGTGGGATTCCTGTTGGTATCTCTGTGAGAACGGAGCACCATCTTTTGATCTTTCACCTTGTTGTGGTCTAGAATGAGTCTTACTATATTATTCTTGGAAATTTTCTATGAACAAACTATGGCTTTGGACAAAGATATTTTCCTTATTCTTTGATGATTACAAGAGACAGTGACAACAATTATTATTATTATTATTATTATTATTATTATTATTATTATTTATACCCCACCACCATCTCCCCAAAGTGAACTCAGGGCGGTTAACATGAGGTCAAGCCCAAAATTACAACAAAATAAAACACAAGTACAGCAAAATAAATACAACTACTGGCTTTCACATCAGTGTATTGGTAAATTTATTTTGGGTTTTAGCACTAACTTTAAATGAACTATCTAACTTTCCCCAGATAAGTTCAGAACCTTGACTAGCTTCTTGAGCATATTCAAGGCCTTGTAGACATGGAAGTCATTAGCCACCACAAACAAAGGCAATTTGAAGAAATTTCATTGTGCCAAGGGGATACAATGTAACATTGTAATGATCTATTTCCAGTTGTTTTACAGCACTAAAGAAGGTGGTTTGATGTAATTCTTGGAGTCTTCTGCCTATACTAAAGGCATCTTTTCATTTGTGAAAAGTCAAAAGAGTGATATAAACAAGAAAAATCGCTCGGAAACTTGTGTATGAATAGATCACAAAAGAACCAGAAAAATGCATGCAATTACTATCTACATTCAGAGAATGAACATATCCAAAAGGCAAATAAAGAAATACAGTGATGAACAAAACCACAACAATTAAAATAAAACAAAATTACAGTAATTTCAACACCCAAGACCTAACATCAGAAGGCTTATGCTTAGTGCTCCGATACAAAATAAAATGAACTCTTTCTTTAACAAATGTATTGATGGCCTGATTTTGGATATTAATAGGTTTCAGTTTTATAGATAATCATAATATTCCTGATGGCGTGAAGCCACTTGTATTGAAAAGTGTGCGAAGGACAATGGATATTGTTTATAAACATTGCAATAAGTATTGAGGTATTATCTGATATGTAAGAAAAGTTCCCTTAGTGGTTTACATAATTAAAAAGCATCATATTACCTGGTATTTTTTTCCATCCTTTCTAACTAGGAATTTTTGAAACAGGGGTTTCCACCATACACAATATGCTTGAGCAGACACAAAGAGACTCTCCAATAATGCATTACGGAAATGAAAAACACTTCTGTTCAGAACCCAGAATATATCAACTACACAGTTGCAGTTTCAAGTATTTTAACTGCTATGATACCATCCAATGGAATTTTAGGATTTCTAGTTTGGCAAGGTATTTACAATTCTTTATTACTGCGTTCTACCTTATCTCCCTGTCCTAAAGTACTCCAGGAGAGAATTCTAAATACACCACGGGACTACAAATCGAATGACACTATAGAACAGAGACATGGCATCTAAAGTTGTATCAGACTGCTTTAACTGTGTTGTGTAGACTAAGAGGGACTCCCTTGTAGGAAGGCTGATGCTAGTGCGCACATCTTGTGGAAAACCTGGGACATATAGTGTTTCAATGCTAGTGTTTATGTAACAGCTTAAGAGAGAAATTTATAACTGTGGCTGGGAGACAAATGTAAATGGATATGACATGACAACTAGTGTTCTTATTGATACATTCTGGGATACTATTTCTATTACTGGTACATAAATTGTACTAATGTTGGGTTTAAATGTTTAATTTATAAATAGCTTGGGTACCCAGCATTGCCTGGGTACCCAAGCTATTTAAAAAACTGAAAAAGTCATTTTTTTAATAGTACAAAATACATAAGGTTGTGAGTGAAGTACAACTCATATCATGCCAGGTTACCCCTGAAAAACTCCATTAGTTGGGCAAGTTTGCTCTAGATCAGGTATGGGCAAACCGAGGCCCAGGGGCTGAATGTGGCCCCTAGACTCTTTTCTCAGGCCCTCTTCTCATTCACTATCCTGTCCTTCCTTCTCTTTCCTCCCTTCCTCCTTCCCTCCCTCTTTCTCCTTCCCTTCCACCTTTCATCCTTCCTTCCTTCCCTCCTTCCCTCTCTCCCTCTTTCTCCTTCCATCCTTCCCTTCCTTTCGTCTTTCCTTTTCTCTTTCCTTCCTCCTTCCCTTCCTTCCTTCCATCACCAGGCAGCCAGTCCTCCTAGCTGGGAGTGCTAGCATGTGGCCCTCAAGTTAGAAAGTTTTCCCATACCTGCTCTAGATGCATCATTGGTGGGTTCAGTGAGCTCTCTGGCTGGAGGGTAAACTACAACTCTCACTGCGGTGAGTCAGTCCCCTCAAACCCCTCCAGTAGGTTGAGTTAGTCACTGGGATTCTGCTTGCAAGGTGTGGTCCAGGTTCCGTTTCTCTGGTTGTGGGTGAACGACAACTCCCAGAAAGAAAGGTCAGTTCCCCCCAAACCACTCAAATTTGGGCTTATCGGGTATGTTTGCCAAGTTTGGTCCAGATCCATCAGTATTTGGGTTCACAGTACTCTCTGGATGTAGGTGAACTACAATCCCCAAAATCTAGGTGAATTTTCCCAAATTTTCCAGTATTTTTGCTGATCATGGGGTCTCTGTGTGCCAAGTTTGGTCCAATTCCATCTTTGGTGGAGTTCAGAGTGCTCATTGATTGCAGGTAAACTATAAATCCCAGTACCTACAACCAACAAATGCCAAGGCCAATTCCACTCCAAACCCATCAGTATTCAAATTTTGGCGTATCAGGTATGAGTGCCAAATTTGGTGCAGATCCATAGCTGCTTGTGTTCACAGTGTTCTCTGGATGTAGGTGAACGATCATTCCTATAAATCAAGATGAATTTTCCCCGAAGACCTCCTACATTTTTTGTTGGCCATGGGGGTTCTGTGTGCCAAGTTGGGTCCAGGACCATCATTGGTGGGGTCCAGACTGCTCTTTGGCTGCAAACTCCAAATTATGTTATTTTGTTTTTTACAGTGAAAATGTTCAAAAAATCTGCTACAGATTAAATATCCCTTACCCAGCAATGTGAAATGCTCTAAAAGCATCCACATGGGTGGCTAAGATAGTGACACTTTTGCTTTCTGGTGGTTTAATCTACACAAATTTTGTTCCATGCAAAATATTGTTTTAAATATTCTGTATCTTCATATTATGTGTATAAGTTGTGTATGAAACATAAATAGGTTTTTTGTTTAGACTTGTGTCCCGCTTCCAAGATAGTTCACTATATATACACAAATATTCCAAAATCTGAAAAAATCTGAACTTTAAAACACTTCTGGTCCCAGACATTTTGGATAAAAGATAAGCAACATATACCTATTCTGCAGTTCCATCCATAGTGACCACATGTGGTGTTACTTCTGGACTAGGTAACTTATGTAGCCAAGAGAGCCCTGGTCGGTTCTATGTAACTAATACTCAGAGTAATTTCCAAGCCTTTTTTTATTGGAAAGGGTGTTTTAGGAACCCTCTTCTGTCCGTTCTGCTGAACATTGAAATAACTCTGTACTCCTGAACTTGTTTCTCAATCTAAGTCAGCTGCCTCACAGAATACATCCTACAACCTTGCCTTGCCAGTTCCAGAACCTGATCACCAGCTCATTTTAGGGCAGGTCCTCCACTTCTAGCTATGACTGCTAGATGAGGACTATCCCAAACCTGAGATGTCAGGAGCAAAAACCTGAGTCCCAGGGACAATCCCTTGTGATCTCACAGGTGGCAGGCTCTGCTGAATGTTACTAGAAGCAGCCCTTGGTAGCGTTAGTAAGCATGATACATTAAGCATCAGCCACAGTTGAAAGATTATGCTACCCAAATTGAAAATCATCAGCTCATTTTCTAATATGGAAAAGAGGTATTCACATACTCTTTAAGATAGCCCCTCTTCTAGAATTTGTTTTAATATGCTGAAAGGGCATTAATGGCCATTATTTTGAAACAAAACAACATTATTGTTGAATTTCCAAGTCAAATGCGTGCTGGAGTTTTGGAAGGAATACAGGTATAGGAGTCCTACACTAACTTAAGCATGCTTGGGACTGAATGAGAGAGAACAACATTAATTCTAGGTACCTGGAAATGTAGGCACCATAAATGCAGAGTTGCCACAATTTCCTCCGGAATTGGCTCTGAAACAACTCAAGTTACTGATGATGTTTTAAAAAAAATTCTATCGGACCTATAGTTCTATAGGAGCTTTACAACCTTATCACATGGCCAACAAGAATGTTCTGCATCGTTTTGCCAGAAACCTTTGATTTTCCTACATTTCCACCATGTGTGGATATAGCTTCCTTTGTGTCTCTCACACTTCCAACATGTATTTTTAATTTTCCCCTTGCTGAACTTGGATATCCTGTCTGGAGTGTAATACCATCTGTAGAATTGTTTAAACCAGTTTTCTCTCATCTCGGTTGAGTATGTGTATTTAATTTTTTGGTGCCATACCTCCTCCCACTCTGTCATATTTATTGGCCTGCCTATATCTCTAGACCACTGAATCATGTTGTGTTTGACCTGGTCTACTTCCGTTGCCCATATTAAAAGTTGCTGATAGGTTCTTTTGATCAGTTTGGTCTCAGTTTTAAGTATTTTGTCCCAGAAAGTTTCTTGAGTCTGGAATCCTTTTTTGACGTCAATTTTAAAGTTCTCTACTATTTGCTGGTATTGAAACCAGGAGATGGATTCATCAAATTGTCTGAGTTCTTCCTGGGATTTTAATTTGATTTCGCGGGGATCTTTTTTCAAAAGTTGGGCATAGGTGAGCCATTTTTCTCTCGGCAGGTCTCTCAGATGTTGGGCTTCATTCGGTGAAAACCATAAGGGTGTTTTCCTGTAGAATCTATCCTTGTATTTGTCCCAGATTTTAAGCAGTGCGGCTCTACTTGGATGGTAAATAAAAACATACAGATAATACTAGGAGAGAAAATAAAACTTAAACCGGAAGCAATGCTGTTGGGAATCACAGAACCTCTCCAAAACAAAAACTCCGACAAACTGTTCTTTTATTTTACAACAGCAGCCAGAATAGTTATAGCTAAAGTCTGGAAAACTAAGGAAATCCCCTCGATAGACCACTGGTTGTTAAAAGTATGGGATATAATGAACATGGACATCCTAACACATAAATTATCTCAGAACATACCAAAACCACCAAAAACGAACTGGAATAGTTTTATAGATTACATAAAAAAAATCCAATAAAGAAATTAACATCAGTACGGAATAATGGAAATTCTCGAGGGTATAATTACTAGCCACCCGACGTATGACGAATGCATAGAGTAGAAGGGCAAACCCCTGACCAAAACGATAATTACTGTCCAGACTATCCTTGGAAGTACTTTTACTGTCACTAGGGTTATTTAAGGTGGTGGGTATAGTCCTAATTAAGTCTCACAATTTCCCCTCCCCAGGTAATCCAATCCCTAGGATTTAAATACCTTAATGTACTTTCTATTTAGAGCTAGAACTCTGACTCTTAGCGAATCTGTTTCCCCTACCCCCCCAGCATTATCCTTCCACGACCCCTTAATACTGACAGGGGAAAAAAAAGGGGGAGGAGGAGGCAAAAGAGAAAAGAAGAACAATAAAGATGTAATAAAATTAGGTATCTAGCAATACTAACTAAGGGGAAAGGACTAGGGAGAGATAATAAGAAACTTAAAATAAATAAAATATATGTATATACACACTAAGTTAATGTTATATACGAACGCTATGCTAAGTTTAGTAATATGTTAAGTCGGGCAATTTGTTGTTTGTTATGTCTGTCGTGTGTTACAGTTTGTTATGTGCACTTGTACTATGTGTCAATGTATCGTTATATGTTTAATAATGTGGAAAAACCAATAAAAATCAATTAAAAAAAAAAAGAATGTTCTGCATCGTTGCGGGGCATGGGGAACCTACTGCCCCATGCCTCGCATTGCCCAGCTCCAGATGAGAGTGATCCCATAGGAGGAAGCATGGAGCATTTCCCCTATTGATTCTAATGGCAACACAGGAAGCCTCCCGTGTTGCCATGGTGGTTCTGCCCTACTTCACCCATGGAGCCCCACCAGCTTTGTTTGATGGGAGGTAGTGGGCTCCTCTGGAGTTTGAGTCCAGGATCCCCAAGTAGATATTAACATTCATGGATTCTCAAGTCGTATTACATACGATTGTGTATAAAAAGATTGCACTTATATACATTGGCTAAACCATGCTTTATATTTTGTTTTTGTTTTTTATTTTTTTAATCAAGCTACAGATGCTAGATGAGGACTATCCCAAACCTGAGATGTCAGAAGAACTAGATTCTCCTTTGAGCCATAAAATCTCGAGCCATTTGCTTTCTTCTAACCCCTACGTCACAGAATTCTTGTAAGGAAAAAATGGAGAAGAGAATAACCACTTATTCTTGCCTTGGGAAGAAAAGGCAAGGGAGAAATAATGAGGCCAGGGAAACAACAATATCCAAAAGCCAAGAGATTCCTTTAGGTCCTCCCTGACAATTTTTTATCATGGTTTACTTCTATTGTTGCGGCTCATTTGCAAGAAACTAGACTACAAGGCAGAGAAGGATTAGTATCCCCAGCTGCTTACTGCCTTTCTCTAAAAATTGGTCCACCCACTCACCACTGTGGGGAAAACTACATAGAAACAAATTGACCTGCCACCATCATGTGTACTTTGGTCCTCCTTGTTAAACAAAAGCCAAACCACAATGGAAAACGGAACAAAACTTTCTGTGCCAGAATGTGTATATTTTCACCAGGCTGAATGATTATTCAGGCCACCAACCCGATCACCTCTTTGCTTTTTTCTTAACTTTTACCACTTTAATTTTATTGGCCTCCAAGATGTTGTTTGACTCCCAATGTAAAGACAGACGTGTTGTGGAGATATATGTGTGTGCACAAAGATTCTTTTCCTGGGACATGGAAGACATCAGTAATAAAAAGTACAGGAGAAAAGAAATTTGTATAAGAAAATGCTGGGTTTTTCTTTTTGATTGATGAGATGATACAGAAGCTCTTTAAAAGTCCAGTGAATGTGAGATTATGGCCCCATTGCACTATTTAGGACACATCCAAATGAATTTGTAGTGGGGAAACCTGTTCTGTATCCCATTTTTCTCTCAATACAAAACAGATTACAATAAAATATAGATAACATTTGAATGTGAAATATTTTTAAAAATTAAATAACCTGCCCTATAGAAATACTTTTTAAAGCATTTATAAAAACACAATGGAATAAAGACAGTATACATACAGGGCTTGAATCCCCCCTTGACCACGAAATCTGTTGGGCAGGTCAAACTTTCAGCCTCAGAGGAAGACAATGGCAAAGGTCTTTTGAGCAAATCTTGCCAAGAAATCTTGGCAAGATTTGTTAGAGTTGAAGGCACACAACAACAACAACTACTACTACTACTACAACAACAACAACAACAACAACAACAACAAAAAGCAGCTGTTGAGAAGGCCTTATCATATTTCCTTACTAGATAGTCTTCTGACAATGGTGAGGTCAAGAGGAAGCCCTTACTTGAGGATCTTAAGACTCTTTCACTTCAAAAAGAGTTATTTTCCTTCTGACCTCTCCAAGGACTTCATCATATTGAGATGAGAAAGCATGAGTGACTGTCCTTTTAGTGTAGAGAATCACCCCTCTTCTATTAGCAGCAGTCCCATTTCGAGTTCTGCCTTCCCATCGCGCTTACACATGGAAACCTAAGAGCTGGCAATGTGTTCATCTTATATTCAGTCAGTAGCATTTTTTTTAAATCGAGAAACAACAATATCCAAAAGCCAAGAGATCCCTTGCCCTGCACAAAGTCCCTTATATTATAAGAGTCAGACAACTCTTAAAACTTCCACTTCTTTCCATGGGATAAAAACCTCATATGATACAAGAGACTGCTGATGGGTGGGCAATTAAACAGGATGGGAAACTTTGATGGTTCCCATCCCACCTGTTTTTCAGTTGGAACCATGGGAGTAAACCACAACAGAAGGCAAGAGCTCTGAACACGATTGTCGGCCTGTGTTCAGAGTTCCCTCCTTTCAGGACATTTCTGCCTCTTTTCAACACATGATAAGCTCCATGCCTCTCCATGCTTGGAAGAGGCTGAAGTGTCCTATGAGGGGAAAATTTCTCAATGTGATGAGGTGGATTGCCAGAGTTCACTCCTTTCAGAACACTTCTGCCTCTTTTCAACCACGGAGGGCTATGCATGACAGCCAGAAGTAGTTTAACTCATGTGATGAACTCAATGCCTCTCCATGTTTGAAAAGAGGCTGAAGTGTCCTCCAACAGGGACATTTCTCAATGTGATGAGATGGTGAGTCTACTGGTGGTACACTTTATTTTAAAGGTCTCCTCCTTCCTCTTGAAAAACTGGTGCACACATGCACAATATAAGTCTCCTGAAGAACCATTGCTGTCATAGTACAGTAGTTCATATAGTATTGTCATGGCTTATTTGTTACATGCAGAGTTAAAATAGGCAATTTAAGGTTGGGCTACCAAATTCAATGACAATGTCCAAGACTATTGAAATTGTAGAGAAAGGGCATGTTGCTTCAGGGTCGGAGTAGGTGGATGAGTGGGTGCTGCTGGTGGTGAGCACAATTCTGTTATGTGTGACATCCTGTTGCATGTGTTGTTTTACACATAACCAGGGGTGATGACTATTGAGTGGAAAACAAGGTATGTGGAAATCAGTAAAGTTAAACTACTTCATTTTTGATGAGCTATGATAAAATACTGCAACAAGTGGCAGTTTCCTTGGTCAGATAATAAATGCTGGGTTCAAATCTGAATTTAAGGAAACTACACAAAATGCTGATTCTGAAGTTTTTAGCACATTGGATAGGTCCTTTAAAATTTAGTCTACACTACTGACATGGACTCTACCAGGCACCATTGCTCAAGTGGAGTTTTGCAACTGTGGTGAGTGAGATTGTCCACATGCAAAAGAGAAAAGTGTTTCTCCTCTTTCAACAGTCCAATACTTTTAATAGAGGTAGTTTCAGTGGCTGTCTATACCTGCTGAATTTACATCTCCTGTATAACTATTAGCTTTTATTCACCTGACCACCCTATTTTATCTACAGGTTCACTCAGTCTATGGCTCGGAGTTGCATTAGGTAATTGCTTGTAGTTATAGAATCATAGTTGGAAGAGACTTCATGGGTTATCCAGTCCAACCCCCTGCCAAGAAGCAGGAAAATTGCATTCAAAGTTCTCAGTAATGCATTTGGGTTATTTTAGCACCTGGGAACCTAGACTTAAAGATAATCAAATTGAATGGCCATATGCATTATCTAAGTAAGGAAGCATGCAACTTATTCTTCCCCTGTCACTTCACAACCAACAATAAGGCCTCAGGAAGTTCGATTTAAACGAAGATACAACTTCAGAAAGGCAGATTGGACTAAATTCTCAGACATGTTAGATGACATGATCACATCGGTCGCACCAATCCCTGAGGAATACGAACATTTTATTGAAATAGTGAAAACCTGCTCACGGGCCTCGATACCGAGAGGCTGCAGAACCCACTACCTCCAGGGCATTACTCCTGAAACAGCTGCCTTGTTGGAAAACTATTACAGGCTCCACAACGAAGACCCATTTAGTGAGCAGACTCTTCAGGCAGCGCAGAGCATTGTGTCCTCCATCTCTGAAGCCAAGAAAGAACAGTGGATCAAGCTGATCACAGAGGTCGACATGGGCAGGAGCAGCCAGAAGGCGTGGAGGCTGCTGAGACGGCTGAGCAACGATCCCTCACAAACTAATACCCATGCCAACATAAAGGCAGATCAGATAGCACACCAACTCTTGAAGAATGGGAAACCCAACCTTGCCACCAAAGTAGGAAAGAAACCAATAGCCAGACAACCAGAGATTGAGAACAACAACCTCCATGAACCTTTTACATCTACTGAATTGGACATGGCTCTCAACAAATGTAAGAATGGCAAAGCAGCTGGCTTGGATGATCTACAGATGGAACAAATCAAGAACTTTGGTCCAAAAGCAAGGCGCTGGCTGCTGGAGCTGATGAACAACTGCACTGCATCCTGTCAGATCCCCAAAATCTGAAGGAAAGCAAGAGTCATCGCCATCTTGAAGCCAGGCAAAGACCGTAATGACCCAAAAAGCTACAGACCAATCTCCCTGTTGTGCCACCTCTACAAAGTTCTGGAGAGACTTATTTTGCATAGAATTATGGAAAATATAGACCCCTGTCTGATCCCACAGCAAGCTGGCTTCAGAAAAGGCAAAAGCTGCACATCGCAAGTGCTGAACCTGACCCAGCACATAGAAGATGGCTTTGAAAGGCAGCAGATCACAGGAGCTGTCTTCATAGACTTGTCAGCAGCCTATGATACTGTGAACCACCGCCTCCTCCTGAGAAAAATGTATAATATCACAAAGGACTACCACCTCACCCGCCTCATAGGAAACCTGCTACAAAACAGGAGCTTTTTTGTTGAGTTCCAGGGCCAGAGAAGCAGATGGCGGAAACAGAAGAACGGCCTGCCTCAGGGGAGCGTGCTTGCTCCATCCATGTTCAACATCTACACAAATGACCAGCCACTGCTAGAAGGGACAGAGAGTTTCATCTATGCTGATGATCGTGCCATTACTGCTCAAGCAGGGAGCTTTGAGATGGTAGAACAGAAGCTCTCCGAAGCTCTAGGTGCTCTTACTGCCTATTACAGGGAAAACCAGCTGATCCCTAATCCATCTAAAACACAGACATGCGCCTTTCACCTTAAGAACAGACAAGCATCCCGAGCTCTGAGGATTACCTGGGAAGGAATCCCACTGGAGCATTGCAGCGCACCCAAATACCTGGGAGTCACTTTGGACCGTGCTCTGACCTACAAGAAGCACTGCCTGAACATCAAACAAAAAGTGGGCGCTAGAAACAACATCATACGAAAGCTGACTGGCACAACCTGGGGATCACAACCAGACACAGTGAAGACATCTGCCCTTGCGCTATGCTACTCTGCTGCTGAGTATGCATGCCCAGTGTGGAACACATCTCACCACACTAAAACAGTAGATGTGGCTCTTAATGAGACATGCCGCATTATCACAGGGTGTCTGCGACCCACACCACTGGAGAAATTACACTGCTTAGCCGGTATCGCACCACCTGACATCCGCCGGGAAGTAGCAGCCAATAGCGAAAGGACCAAGGCAGAGACATCTCCAGCTCATCCCCTGTTTGGGTATCAGCCAGCACGTCAAAGACTTAAATCAAGACATAGTTTTCTTAGATCTACAGAGACACTCGCTGGAACACCCCAGCAAGCGAGAGTCCAAAAGTGGCAGGTGCAAACCCAGCACCTCAATTCATGGGTGATACCAGATGAGAGACTCCCCCCTGGGCACTCAGAAGACTGGGCGACTTGGAAGGCGCTGAACAGATTGCGCTCTGGCACCACGAGATGCAGAGCCAATCTTAAGAAATGGGGCTACAGGGTGGAATCCTCGGCATGCGAGTGCGGAGAAGAACAAACCACTGACCACCTGCTGCAATGCACCCTGAGCCCTGCCACATGCACGATGGATGACCTTCTCGCGGCAACCCCAGAGGCACTCCAAGTGGCCAGATACTGGTCAAAGGACATTTAACCAAATACCAAATTTGCAAATTCTGTTGGCGGTGTTTTTTTCTTTCTTTTTTTCTTTTTCCTTTTAATCTCTGTGTTTGTTTTGCTCTGTTAGAATTGTAATACAATGGTTGCTGATGACACGATAAAAAAAAACTTCACAACTGCTTCTACATTCTTGACCCATCTGAGCAAAACAAGCAAGAGCAAATGAAATATTTTAAAAATATTTTTATTAAGCATTGTTTACAGTGCAGGTTAAAAGAAAAAAAGAAAAAAGAAAAAGAGATAAAGAGGAGTAGATTTAGTATTGTGTGGGAAGGTGTGAGGGTTACGGTGGGAAAGGTGTCTGGGGAGGAGATATGATGATATGAGAAATGAAATATTTATTTGAATAGAAATTCAGTTTTTCTAGATCTGCTTTTAACACATGCACATAAATATTTTTTACAAAGAATACATTGGAATTTTAAATAATATATTGGAAAGTTTTCTGAGCTTTGCTTTGAACAGAAAACAGTCAACAGTATTTGCAGGGGGAAGAATCTTGGGGTGCCTTTTACTTTAATTTAATGAATGAATGCATTGTGGGAAAACTTATTTTGGACTACAGTTCCCAGAATCCTCCAGCAAGGTTGGAGGCAGAGTTTTACCTTTTTAAAAAACCAAACATTTTCCTTGGGCCTGTTTTCAACCATCCATTTGTCATTTCTGCCCTACCAATTGCATAGAGACTTCAGACTCTAAGAATCCTAACAGCGAGTCCTTTTGACTACCTCAGTTTTTCCAAGCGAAAGCATGAGTTATACAGTGAACTAAAAATTTCCAGGCACTGGTTGGCAGTGTATTCAGCATTCCTAGGTGTTATTTTATTTTTTGAGAACTTTCAAGGCGTCAGTAATTTCAGCAGCCTCAGTGACACCCTCTAACTTTGCACCAGTAGACACATCTGGTCTTGGTTTATTGATTTTATTTGAGAATGCTTCACAGTCCAAAGGAGATGGCAAACCGTACGGAAGATAGAATTTCTTGTTGAATTCATGGCATCTGGTAGCTTGTTTTTAGGCTGGGAAGTTGTTTCTGCTTCTGAATGAACAAAGTAGATCAAGTTCATCCAAGGGCCCTTTCTACTGTTGCCTCACTCTGAGACCTTGATATATCAAAAGAATTCAAGACATGCATTGGACCCCTCATCTCTGATTTCCTTTTTTAAAAATAGAATATCTAGCCTGAGGTACTGTGAGGAGTGTGGTAGCTTTTAGAGCTGATGTAGCTTTTCTAGACTTGAAATATTTAAAGATTTATCATACTTTGGTTTAATCATTAATCAGATTGGAGACTGCAGTTAAAAAACCAGAAGAAGACCAGAATTTAGAAACACAGCTATGAAGGAATAAGACAAATTCCAAAAATGTCAAGATATATTAATGAATACTAAAGTTAGGATGGTCCATGCTATTGTACTCTTTATTCCTATTCCGCTGATAGGAGGAAAAAAATAAACTGAGATGTGGTACTGGATAAGAGTACTGTGGATTCTGTAATCTACTAAAAAGAAGAATAAATGGATTCTAGAACAAATATAGGGCTGACTATTCCTAGAATCCAAGATGACTACATAGAAGCTATCCTACTTTGACCATATGAAAAGATAACAGACTATAAAAGACAATTATGCTTGGTAAAGTGGGTAACAACAACAACAATGACAACACATTATTTATATTCTGCCCCATCTCCTCGAGGGAAGTCAGAGCAGAATCTATCATATATACAGATACAGGCAAACATTCAATGCTTTTGAAATGCAATGAAACACAAATACACAGACAAAGGCAAAGGCTTCACCTTTCATCTCCGGCTCTGGGTGCAGGGCTCATCTCTGACTCTGGGGGAGATTCTCATCTCTATTTCCAAGCTGAGGAACCTGCGTTGGCCATAGACATCTCCTGGTCACGTAGCCAGCATGACTTCATGGGGTGCCGTTTTACCTTCCCACTGAGGCGGTACCTATTGATCTACTCACATTTGCATGTTTTCCAACTGCTAGGTTGGCAGGGGCTGGGGCTAACAGCGGGAGCTCACCCCATTCACGTATTCAAACTTTCAACCTTCAGGTTAGCAAGTTCAGCAGCTCAACGGTTTAACTCATTGCACCACCGTGGCCCCTATGGATGTTAGCAGGAGTAGAGGAAGACAGTGTTCCAAGTGGATAGACTCAATCAAGGAAGCAATGCAAGTGAATCTACAATATTGGAGAAGAGCTGTGTAATATTGGAGAAGAACAGGTGATTTGGCAGCTCTCATGGATGCAGTCACCATTAGCTGAAGTTGTCTAGGACAGTTAACAGCAACAACTGATTTATATCCTGTCTATCATCCAAGGAACTATATGCAGTGTTCATTCTTCTCCCTCTCTATTGGATCCTCACAGTAACAGTAGAAAGATCTTTAGACTAGAGTGAGACTGATCAAAGGACATATTGTCAATTTCAATAGTTTGAACCCAGCTTTTCCTCCTCTCACTCATAGTACAAGCTTTCCTGTTGCCTAAGGCAAGACAATGTCGCAGGACCACTGAATCCTCATCACAGTTCACTCTGCAGCCTTTCACTCCTATTTCCACTGCTCTGAAAATGAGAAGACAGACAACCGGGCTCTATGGAGTGCTGAATTCTTGCTTCCTACAAGTAGATACGTGCGTTTGGCGTAAACGTTGCCCCGTTTCATTGGGGGCCCCAATCCATTTTTTGTGAGCCTTTCAAAATTGGGAGAGTTGTTTTTGGTTCTTTCATTTTGGGGCCCAAAAATTGGACCATTATGGGGGAGGGGGCTTCCCACCCACTGGTTCCCCTTCCCAGTATGCATTCTTCTTACCTGACACCTGCTGTTTCTATTCTAGAGTAAGAGGCACTTGGTTGTATGCACTACCAGGCACATGTGCTTGCCACGTCTACCTGCATGCCACACCACACTTTCTTGGAAAGTGGGCCTGGAAAGCATGTGCGCCTGCCAGTGTCTGCAGCTGAGCACCTCTTACTCCAGAGTGCGTGTGTGGCAGGGCATGCAGGTATGCCCGGAGCGCACCTGCAGCGGAACTCCAGGCCTACCTGCCTGCATGCCCTGCCACACACGCAATCTCTTTCCAAGGCAAGGAGGCAGGTTCAGATGCACATGAAAGCAGGCTTTTGTGTCAAGCAGATTTTCTTGTAGGGAGTGGGCTTCCTGTTTCATGCTTCTGAAGAAATGGAAGACACTAAAGAAATGGTAGAAATGATAGGATCGTATTCTGTGCACAACTCTACTACAAAGCCAGTTAGACCCAAATGCTTAACTCTGAGGACCCCTTCCTTCAAAATGCGGGTTGAGCATAAGATGGCCTAAGACATTTCCTATCCATAGTGCTTAGTTCTGAGGACTTCTCAAAGTCAGCCATCTCTGGAGTGTGTAAGAGTAGGAAAGATAGGAAAGTTGAAATAGCCAAAAAATATTGTAGAAGGGTGTTGTATGGGATGAGCTGTCCATTGTTCTCCATCTGAACCTAGCCAACTGCCTTCAGAAGGACATTGTCCCATTCCATGTGTCACAGTAAGAAGCTCAAACAGCCTTTGTTCATAGAAGCCATTTTGTTTGTTTCCTTAGATAGCCCTCCAATTTCGCTGGGGTTGAGGAACACAAGACCCCTAAGAATGTGAAAAAATACAAATTAAAAATTGCTAATTTTAACCTGAGAAAGCAGCCTTCATAGGTTGATGAATTACACTTTTTTTAAAATATAATTAGAACTACACAGTCTATAGTTACATTTCCAAGATCAAAACATAGTAAAAATTAGCATAGATATTGTTCTATATATTTATGTCTTCATTATTCAAAAGTACACCATAGTAGCTTATGTTACAAATGCACCCAAATAGTGATGCCACACATCCCTGCAACTATACAAGTAACTATAAATGCTATAGTTACATCACAAAAAGGAGTGAACATGTCCTCTAACACATTTTGGTTGTGATGTAACTTACTTATGGATCAAAATAAATGACAGGCTATTCATCATTTGTAATTTAGTATTTCCGCATTCTAATCAGACTAGGGGTGCATTTACACTGTAGAATTAATGCAGTTTAACACTACTTTAACTACCAAGGCTCAATGTTATGGAATTATTGGAGTTGTAGTTTTACAAAGTCATTAGTCTCCTCTGCCACAGGTCTCACCAAATAACATCACCCAAGACCCAAAAGTATTGAGCCACAAAAGTTAACGTGATGTCAAGTTATATTAATTCCATAGTGCAGATGCACTCTAAGTTGAGGTTGGCAACTGGGCCCTCTTTGTCTCTCTTTTTCTCATACACACACTGTTTTACTTGATTTTCCTTCAAGTGCAAATGGACTGCAGAATTACTCCCATAATCGAAATACCTTAACGCTCATTCTCTAATTTCCTTCGGAAATTCATTAGTTTTTTTTAAATTAGTGGTAATGTCACTTGCGTTTTGGGGTTACGAGGGGATTAAATGAAGGAAATCTTTGCCTAGAATAATCACAGTTACTTCACTTAAGTATATTTGGCTCCTGTGAAACTTTGAGAAAGAACAGCTCTTGGTCCCTTCAGTTGCCGTGGTTAAACTCAACAGCTTACTAAAATATTGCTAGATGAACAAAATTATTCAGCAAAGAGGAACTGTAGCAAGCCAGGGATAAAAGATTGTTTGTTAGCACTGGCTGGCATGGGATTTTAAGTATTTCCTTACCTCTGCCAACTAGAAGTTGATAACATGACTTTCTGAATATCTTCCAAGCCTTGGCAGGAATACTTAACATTTTTAATATTTTACACTTAAACCCTTAAGATTTTTTCCAGAGAGAGTGGCATTTTAATGCATGCATATATAACAGCAGGGTGAGTCTAACAGCTAACGCATACAGGAAAGGTATTAATGTTTAACATGTGTCGATTAAAAATGGAAACAGTTTAAGACCAACGTTCCAGCTTTGCCTCCAGAGTCTTTGGTTAAACACACCAAATATTTAGCTCCTGGGTTAGCAGAAGAAGAAACTGGCAGTGAAGTCACAAGTGAGCAATACCAACTTCATTAGGATATTCAGGTTGCAGTCTTGTACCTACATACCTGGGAGGCAATAGTACACTCAGGGAAGGATTTGGGGATAAACACCCTGGGGCCCCATTCAGCAGAATAGATATAAGAAACTTCAGACACAGCAAGGCTTCCTTGGCAAATCACATGTTGAACTCATAGTATCATAGAGATGGAAAAGATGGCAAGGGCCATCCAATCTAACCCAGTTCTGCCATGCAAGAATACACAAACAAAGCACTCCCAACAGATAGTCATCAGCCCTTGTTTGAAAATCTGCAAAGAAAAGGGACTGCACCACACTCCGAGGCAGCATATTCCACTGTCGAACAGCTCTTGCCATCAGACAGTTTTTCCTAATGTTTAAGTGCAATCTCTTTCCTGCAGTTTGAATCTGTTGCTCTGTGTACTAGTCCCTAGAGCAGTGGTTCCCAACCTTTTTTTTGACCAGGGACCACTTGACCAGTGACCACTTGAACAAGGACCACTTTGACCAGGGAGCACTCTCCAACATTAGTACCAAAGGGTTACGAATCAGTTTTTATTTCACTTTAGATTCAGTTTGGTTATTTGGGATGCTGAATCAAAAAATTGCAATGGATAGACCACATAAGCTCGAGTTTCAGATACAGAACATATGCCATCCAGTAGTCGCCCTCTGCTCGCCCACAGATATTTAATAATTTAGAGCTAATGTTGTCTATCCAATACAATTTTCTGAATCAGCATCCCAAATAACCCCAGGAACAGGCCTAAGAACAAAAACACCAAGGTGCGCCCGCTTCCAGGTGCCACATAGAATGGCTCCACTCAGACGGAGGAAGGAGGAAGGGAAGCAGCTGTCAGGAGGCTTGTTGTTGTGCCTTTAATAGGTAGTCAGCCTTTCCCCTCCTGACATCCCCGTTGCCTCAGCACTATAACAATGTTTCGAGAGACCAGTTGCTCTTGTTGCAACGGTGTAATAACAGTGAGGCCATGGGCCATATTTTAGTTCTTGGAGACCACTGGTGGTCCACAAACCACAGGTTGGGAACACTGCCCTAGAATCACAGAAAACATGGCTGCTTCCTCTTCAATATGACATCATTTCAAACATTTAAACATGGCTATCTTGTCCCCTCTTAGCTTTCTTTTCTTTGGGCAAAAGATACCCAGGTCTTTAAGCTGCACTTGGTAGGGCATAGTTTCCAGACCATTGATCATTTTGGACACCCTTCTCTGGACACATTGAGGTTGTCAATATCATTCTTGAACTGTGGTGCCCAGAACTGGATGCAGTATTCTAGGTGAGGTCTGACCAATGCAGAAGAGAGAAGGACGATGACTTCCCTTGATCTAGTCAGTGAAGCACTGCATGGTATAGTCAGAGATAGCCAATGAATGTTGCCCCGATGTACAAAATGGCATCCCTTCTCTCTGTGAAAAAAAAGCTGACTTGACTAAACTTCAGCACCTTTGACATGTTGTGTCCTCTACCTCATCTGAGAGCAGCAGACTTGTTTAAGGTATGCAGGATGGATGCTGTGGTTTCTCCACAGCATCACAGATATGATAGCCATGTATAAATATGTGAGAGGAAGTCACAGGGAAGAGGGAGCAAGCTTGTTTTCTGCTTCCCTGGAGACTAGGACATGGAACAATGGCTTCAAACTACAAGAAAGGAGATTCCATCTGAACATGAGGAAGAGCTTTCTGATTGTGAGAGCTGTTCAGCAGTGGAACTCTCTGCCCTGGAGTGTGGTGGAGGCTCCTTCTTTGGAAGCTTTTAAACAGAGGCTGGATGGCCATCTGTCAGGGGTGCTTTGAATGCAATATTCCTGCTTCTTGGCAGGAGGTTGGACTGGATGGCCCATGAGGTTTCTTCCCACTCTATGATTCTATGATTCTATCTTGCTTTTGATTTGGTTGCCTCATTCTGCCCAGTTATGCAGGTGGAAGTAGTAACTAAGTAAGAGATTTAAAGATGGGCTCAAAGCCAACCTTAAGAACGGTGACATAGACACTGAGAACTGGGGAGCCCTGGCCCTTGAGTGCTCTAGCTTGAACGCTCTAGCTGGAGGTCAGCTGTGACTAACAAAGACACTAACAAAGTGCTGTAGAATTTGAAAAGGCATGAATGGATGGTGAAAGAGAGAAACGTGTGAAGAGGAAGAAGGCATGCCAAGTCAACCCCGATCGGGGCCGCTTTCCACCTGGAAACTGATGCCCTCACTGCAGGAGAACATGCAGGTCAATAATAGGTGTCTATAGTCACCTACGTACCCACCACCAGGACACCGCACTTGGAGGACAATCTTACTCGGACAACAAGGGATCGCCTAAGTAAGTAAGTAAGCAAGCAGGTGAAAGGTATGGGATATATGAAGGAGAAAAGTGTACTTATGAAAATCTTTTCCTAGAATGATAGAGTTTAGGAAAAGACCACAAGGACCATCCAATCCAATCCTTTGCCATGCAGGAACACAAAATCAAAGCACTTCCAACAGATGGCCATCCAGTTCTGCTTTAAAACCTCCAGGGAGGGGACTCCATCATGCTCCAGGACACCATATTCCACTGCCAAAGAGCTCTTAACATCAGGACATTCTTCCTAATGTTTACATGGAAAATCTTTTCCTGCAATTAGAATCTACTGCTCCATATCCTAGTCTTTAAAACAGCAAAAAACTCATCAGTGTGCCATTTTTCAAATATTTAAACATGGTGATCATGTCCCTTCTCAGCCTTCTTTTCTCCAAGCAAAATGTACCCAGCTTCCTAAGCTGCTTCTCATTGGGTTTGGTTTCCAAAAGTATGATTATTTTACTCACCTTTTTCTGAACACATTCCAGCTTGTCAATATCCTTCTTGACTTGTGGGATCAAGAACTGGATGCAGTGTTCCAGATGAGGTTGACCAAAGCAGAATAGAGTGGGATGATAACATTCAATCTAGACATTGTATGTAGGCATTCTCGGGGGCTGGATTCCAGATCTTGGGAAAGCCTACATAGCAATCTGGATATGGATGTTTTTGCATAACATGTGGATTCTAGAGTCATAGCGGAGGACGAGTTGCATTATAGAATCATAGAATCAAAGAGTTGGAAGAGACCTCATGGGCCATCCAGTCCAACCCCCTGCCAAGAAGGGGGCATGGAACAGGTCTTAGTTCTAATAATAAGATCCATGAAGAAATCTGAATTGCAAACTGTCTGCCAAAATGAGTGAAAACCATTGATGCTTTTATCTTCATAAGGATAATAATACAGACCACATCTGATGTAACAATTTCATAGAATCCTAGAGTTGGAAGAGACCTCATTGGCCATCCAGTCCAACCCTCTGCCAAGAAGCAGGAAAATTGCATTCAACTGCATTTCTGTTGAGAAGAAACTTTGGAAGATTTGACCAGGATGATATCTGGATTATCATGAACTCTGTCATACAGATGAATTGTAATTCTGAATTGCATCGCTGTGGCCAAGAAACATGACTTTTGTTATCTATCTTCATAAGAAACAGATGGGTAATATCTAAAGCTAATTGCAAATAGAATTTACAGTCTGTTGTAAGGGGGAAATGGATGTTAGGCAGTAAAAAAAGAGGTGAAGTTCTTTGTCTGCATCTGTTTACTTTTTACTATGAGTGCTATTTGCTTGAATAAGGCCAGTTAGAAAATCCCAGCTAACTATATCTGAATATTTAAGCTGAGCTATAAATATGTGATTGCAAAAAATAGCCATTATTGTACATGCTGGCTTCCTTTTCCCTAAGATTTAATAGCAAGACGTCTTCATCATGCTAATGCGCTGTTTTCTGGTCCCACTCACTTCCATTGCAATGGAGGGGGGGAAACCCTCTCTTGTGGATTAAACCTTTCAGTCCACATTGACCCCAGGTGGCTCCGAAGTAGTGCAGGTCAAACTTATTACATACTATTCGCTATCCCAATAAACAAGAAGTGTGTTGTCACATTTGAAGTGCTGCATATTTTTTTTCCCCTAGCAATTACGCCTTATTATAGATTTGCCATTCAGAGAATGCAGGTGTGGGCTATTGAATCCTGGCCAACGTGCATTTGCAGAATTGGCAGCGAGTCTTCGGTGAGTTATGTTCCACTGTCTGTGGGTTTTACAACTGTTTTCACTAGTAATTTAGCTCTGCGATGCAATATGCAATTAGTCCTATTATCGAGGCAGCTGTATTCGCTTTGACAATGGCCCTTTCCCCCTCCTTGACTCCTAGCGTTGCCTGTTGCAGTTCTTCTCATTAGATGACAGGAGCTGTTAAAGCAATGTCTGGATGAGCCATCTTGGACCAGGAGCCCTCTTGCAAATACGATTCTTGCCAATCCCTTCGCTCCCTAATGCTATTTCTCCCAACCCAATTAAAAATGCGGTTGAGAATAGCTGCTTTGTGCCACAGTAAATACTCTTGTCATGCTCAGATTTGTTTCTGCTCTGGCACCAACCTCAGGAGACTTGTGGCTTGTCATAAATAATGTTTTCAAAAACCTAAGGTGAAAGCTTTAAATTCATCCTGGGCAATTAGTAACCATGCTTCAAGAAATTAGTTACAATTTTTTAAGCCTCTCCCAATCTAGAATTGCTTTCCAGGGCATGTGAATTATTAATCTTGCTCCACACACCACTGCAATAAGAACCCCTGCATAACCATACTATACAGAATATACCTTTGATATCACTTTAACAGTCATGTTTCCATTTGATGAAATCTTGGGATTTGTAGTTTGGTGACATATTTTGAATTTTCTGCTAGATGTTGTAAGTCCAGAGCCAGCTAACTAACTCTCTCCAAACTACAAATCCCACTTTCCCATAAGATGGAGCCATGAAAGTTCCAGTCATAGGATCATAGAGTTGGAAGAGATCGCAAGGGCCACCCAATCCAACCCATTGCCATGCAGGAACAAGCACTTTCAAACTCCTATAAATGTCTAGTGTAGATGCATCTTAGCTCTCTTTCACTGTACACACATTGTTGCTCATAGATTCCATTGGAAACATCACAGTATGTCCTATATAATCCTGGAGTTTTATTTTTTGAGAAATTGCAAGTTGCTTCTGGTGTGAGAGAATTGGCCATCTACAAGGACGTTGCCCAGGGGATGCCCAGATATTCTAATGTTTTACCATCCTTGTGAGAGGCTTCTCTCATGTCCCCACATGGAGAGCTGGAGGTGACAGAAGGAGCTCATCGTACTCTCCTCGCATCCAAACCTCTGACCTGTTGGTCTTCAGTCCTGCCGGCACAAGGGTTTAACCCATTGCACCACTGGGGGGGAGGTCCTGGGCTGAAACAAGAACAATGTTTCTCAAGCTATCTGGGGTACATGCAAAGGTGGCCCTAGGTAATTTTTAATGGTAAGCAAACAGTATTTTGGCACCCCCCCCCCAACCAATCACTGATATATATTTTCTGTTCGTCATGGGAGTTCTGTGTGCCATATTTGGTTCCATTCCATCATTGGTGAAGTTCAGAATGCTCTTTGATTGTAGGTGAACTATACATCCCAGTAACTACAACTCGCATATGTCAAGGTATATTTTCCCCCAAGAGTGCCTCAAGAGCGCCCCTAGGCAAAATCAACTATACTGCAAATGCTTACTTTGCGTAATGGGTTGAGCCGCCCCTGTGTACATGTAGGTGCCTTCAAGTCTCTTGTTGACTTATGGTGACCTCATAAATTTAATGGAGTTTTCTTAAGCAAGGAACCCTCAGAGGTGCTTTTGCCAGTTTCTTCCTCTGAAATATAGATTTGGTCTCTCATCCAAGTACTAACCAGTGCTGACCCTGCTTAGTGTTCAAGATCAGCTGGTTTTTAGGGTACTAGCATTGTATTCATACTTACTGGATTGTTTTTCTTTCTTGAAAACTTCCCAGACACTGACCCAGGGACCACCACTTGGAGTGCCACTGCACTAGAGCTCCCTGGTAGAGCTGGATTATTCAAAATTCCCCATGAAATTTGTAGGATGGATTCATGACCATTAATGTAGTCCAACTATAACCGCATAATGTGGGCTTCAACATATCTTACTGCTTTGGAAAGAGGTTTAATCATTCATAAATGCCAGATTGATTTAGATTTGGTGGATTTCCCAGAGCTATTTCTTTCACATCCACAAAATAGTTTTATTTTAGGGTAAACAGCTGGACTATTTCCTAGTAAGAACATAAAACAATAATTTACTTTATAGTGTTATAAAGATTTGTCAAATTATTTCCAGCTCTAAGATGTATTTAATGTATCCAAGTAACAGAAGTTTATCATTTGACCACAATGGATTAAAAGCTGCTAATGCAGCATTTAGCAGTGTTGTTTCAAGTGGTCCCATTTTCCATTAATAAAATCCATTTTTATAGCTGAGTATTTGTATGTTTTATAAAGTCTATATTTCTGAATATATGTCAGGAGTGATACAGTATATGCAATTCCACATAGAAGTCACACATGGAGTATAACCATTATGGAGAAACTTGTGCTAATTTACAACCCTTTTGATACAACAAAGATTGAAATAAAATTTGAATGGGCAACATTTTGCTCTTGCTTTGATTAACAGTGAATGATGATATAACAATTTGGATAAGCATTCCCAGAAGACTGTAAGAGAACATCTGTGCACACTTGCTTGGGTATAAGATGTATTGAAAACCATGGCTTCAATATTGTTGCTGTGTCCCTTCAAGTTATTTCCAACCTATGGCAACCCTAAGGCGACTCTGCTGCATGGTTTTCATTCAAGATTTGTTCAGATCAGAGTTGCCTTTGCCTCCCTTTGAGGCTGAGAGCGTGAGACTTTCCCATAGTTGTCCAATGGATTTTCATGGCCAATTGTGGATTCAAAGCCACCAGAGTCCTAACCCAATGTTCAAACCACTAAATCATGATGTCTTATGATAGTCAGCCTTCCAAATTTGCTGGGTTGAGGAGCACAAGACCCCCAAGATTGTGAAAAAATACAAATAAAAAATAGCTAATTTTTAATCTGAGAAAACACCTCACCTCACTATCTCTGAGGATGCTTGCCATAGATGCAGGCGAAACGTCAGGAGAGAATGCCTCTAGACCATAGCCATATAGCCTGAAAAACCTACAACAACCCAGTGATTCCGGCCATGAAAGCCTTCAACAATACCTCCCTTTGAATTTATAGATCCTTTAGCACAGTGGGAGCCCCCAGTGGTGCAGAGGGTTAAACTACTGAGCTGTTGAGCTTGTTGACCGAAAGGCTGCAGGTTCGAATCCGAGGAGTAGCATGAGCTTCTGCTGTCAGCCCCAGCTTCTGCTGACCTAGCAGTTCAAAAACATGCAAATGTGAGTAGATCAATAGGTACCGCTCCGGCAGGAAGATAATGGTGCTCCATGAGGTCATGCCAGCCACTTGACCTTGGAGGTGTCTACAGACAATGCCAGCTCTTCAGCTTAGAAATGAAAATGAGCACCAACCCCCCAGAATCGGACGTGACTGGACTTAATGTCAGGGGACAACCTTTACCTTTACCTTAGCATAGTGGTTTCCAACCAGTGGTCCGTGGACCACCAGTGGTCCGCAAGAACTAAACTATTTATTTATTTCCAGCATTTTTACCCCGTCCTTCTCCACCCCCCAAAGGGGGACTCAGGACAGCTTACATTTGGCACAATTTGATGCCATTAAATATAACAAAGCAATATAACAACAATTAAAACAATAAATAGAACATTAATTAAAACAATAAAAACAGTATTAACCGCCATATCACCATTCCAGTCAAATTCCATATCCAAAGCGCTATTTATGG
Organism: Anolis sagrei; assembly: GCF_037176765.1. Classification (NCBI taxonomy): domain Eukaryota; kingdom Metazoa; phylum Chordata; class Lepidosauria; order Squamata; family Anolidae; genus Anolis; species Anolis sagrei. Next base: position 100,620,648 of record NC_090026.1, on the reverse strand, counting down.
CTGCTGTCCAAAAGCTTGGTCCCAGAACCACAACTTCAATTTCTTCCTAAAAGACAGGAGGGATGAAGCTGATCTTACCTCATTGGGAAGCAAGGCGGGGGGCTACAGCCGAGAAGGCCCTGTCTCTCATCCCCGCCAGACGTATTTGCGATGCTGGCACGAGCGAGAACAGGGCCTCCCTGGATGATCTTAAATTGCAGTGGGAGATGTGTTCGGAGAAGTCAGCTTCTCCATATAGAGCTTTATAGGTCAAAACCAGCACTTTGAATTGAGTTCGGAAGTGAATCGGCAGCCAGTGGAGTTGACACAACAAGGGGTTGGAGTGCTCCCTGTATGTTGCTCCACTTAGTAATCTGGCTGCAGCCCATTGGATTAGTTGAAGTTTTTGAACAGTCTTCAAAGGCAGCCCCACGTAGAGTGTGTTGCAGTAATCTATTCGGGATTTAACAAGAGTGTGGACCACTGTTGCCAGATCAGATAATAATATATGGTCTGCAAAACATTTAAAATTTAAACCTTTATTCATTTTAATGAATCTGTTGCTATGGGGGGTGACACCGGTAAATAGGATGCAGAAATCGGGGGGGGGGGGGGGCAAATGATCAATGTCACATGTCACGTACTCCTGCCACCAAGCGTCAGTCAGTTACATGCATTCTTTTGTCTTGCTCGACTGTGTCAGTCATTCTATTTTGCTGTTTAGTGATTTGCTGTTTTACTGACTGAGTCCTCATATTAAATTTTGACTTATTTAAAGATGATTGAACTGTGGTGCTGGAGATACATCCTGAGAGTGCAAATAGAGGGAGAAAATGTGGAGGCAGTGACAGACTTTGTATTTCTAGGCATGAAGATTATTGCAGATGCAGGCCCGTAGCCAGGATTTCGTTTCGGGGGGGGGGGGGGCTGAATTTTTTTCAGGGGGGGGTTTCGGGGGGGCTGAGTTTCGGGGGGGGGGGCTGACTCTGAGTGAAAGAGGGTCTAGCCTAGCAAACCTTTTGTATCATTACCCCAATACCCCCATGCATATGGGATATATTGAGTATGGTGATCAGATCATGATATGAATAAACATAACAGTTTAAATAATGCACCAATAAGGCCTTTTCGCGAACCACCATGAAAATTTCGGGGGGGGGCTGAAGCCCCCCGAGCCCCCCCCCCCCCCCCCTGGCTACATGCCTGACGCAGGCTGCAGCCTGGAAATCAGAAGACACTTACTTCTTGGGAGGAGAGCAATGACCAATCTCAATAAAATAATGAAGAGTAAAGATATCACACTGGCAACAAAGATCCACATAGTTAAAGCCATGGTATTCCCTGTAGTCACCTACCGATGTGAGAGCTGGACCATAGGGAAAGCTGAGCAAAGGAAGATAGACACTTTTAAACTGTGGTGTTGGAGGAAAATTCTGAGAGTGCCTTGGATCGCAAGAAGATCCAACCAGTCCATACTCCAGGAAATACAGCCCGACTGCTCATTGGAGAGAAGGATAGTAGAGGCAAAGATGAAGTATTTTGGCCACATCATGAGAAGACGGGAAAGCTCGGAGAAGACAATGATCCTGGAGAAACCTCAGAGGTTGTGAGGTTTGTTGGAAACTAGGCAAGTGGGGTTTATATATATATGGAATGTCCAGGGTGGGAGAAAGGACTCTTGTCTGTTTGAGGCAAGTGTGAATGTTGCAATCGATCACCTTGATTAGCATTGAATAGCCTTGCAGCTTCAAAGCTTGGTTGTTTCCTGTCTGGGGGAATCATTTGTTGGGAGGTGATTAGCTGGTCCTGATTGTTTCTTATCTGGATTTCCCCTGTTTTGGAGTGCTGTTCTTTATTTGCTGTCCTGATTTTAAAGTTTTTTAAATACTGGTATCCTGATTTTGTTCATTTTCATGGTTTCCTCCTTTCTGTTGAAATTGCCCACCTGCTTGTGGATTTCAATGGCTTCTCTATGTAGTCTGACATGGTGGTTGTTAGAGTGGTCCCACATTTCGGTGTTCTCAAACAATATGCTGTGTCCAGGTTGGTTCATCGGGTGCTCTGCTATGGCTGGTTGAATTAGTCTGCAGTGCCTTTCATGTTGCCTAGTTTCCAACAAACCTCACAGCCTCTAAGGATGCCTGCCATAGATGTGGGTGAAACATCAGGATAAAATACTTCTGGAACATGCCCATACAGTCTGAAAAACTCACAGCAACGCAGTGATTCCAGCCATGCAAGCTTTTGACAATCCAGGAGTTTGGGTGCATCAACACTGTCGAATTGAGGCAGTTTTATGCAATTTTTAACTACTTTGGCTCATGTTATGGAACTATGGGATTTGCCGTTTGGTGAGGCACAAGCAGGGATGGCTAAGGATCTTGTAAAATGACAATTTCTATGATTCAAGACAATTGAAGTGATGTCAAACTGCATGAATTCTTTAGTGTAGATGCACTTGATTTCAAGAAATATTTTATGGTATGATGTTTTTGAGTTATGTGGTCACCTTTAGCTATGACACGTAACCTCTTTGTTATTTTTAAAATGTCTTTATAACTCCAAGACCAGGCTTTTCAAACTGGCCTGCAAGATTTTTCCATCCAGAGGACCAGGAGAATGGAAAAGTCTGAGGTTGGGTGTCCCAAATGGGACAGGACAGCACAGAGTTAATTCCCTTTGCCTGAATACAATATAATTTTCACAAATGCAGTCATTTGATGCCTTATTCTTCCTGCTCAGCAGAAGGATCCTAACAGCATTGTTAGTACATATTACTGTAAGGAAGCAACCGCTGTGGGTTGTCATGGCAACACATAAATAGTCGAAGCACCAAAGAAAGCTGGCTTTGCTTCCGAAGGGGTTCTTCCTCCCCTGAAAGGAACACGAGCAGGAGAGAAGCAAGAAATATATTCGTTGCACTCTTATCTCGACTCTCCTTTGGGTAATATTTTAGCATAGGGTGGTTTGTGTGTACCACCACAAGAAAAGATGAGATTTGTGTGTCCTAATTTCTACAAATGGGTGACAATTTAGAAATTCCCCTGTATCAGTGGATCTCAACCTTCTGAATGCCATGATACACTTCCTAATGTGGTCACCCCCAAACATACAATTATTTTTGTTGCTACTTCATAACTGTAATTTTGCTACTGTGATGAATCGTAATGTAAATATCTGATATGCAGGATGTATTTTCATTCACTGGACCAAATTTGGCACAAATACACAATATGCCCGAATTTGAATACTGGTGGGATTGGGGGGGGGGGGGGGTGGGTGATTTTGTCATTTGGGAGTTGTAGTTGTTGGGATTTATAGCTCACCTACAATCAAAGATCATTCTGCACTCCACCAATGATGGAATTGAACCAAACTTGGCACACATAACAGCCATGACTAACAGAAAATACTGGAAGGGTTTGGTGGGCATTGACCTTGAGTTTTGGAGTTGTAGTTCACCTACATCCAGAGTATTATGGCTTCAAACAATGATAGATCTGGACCAAGTGTGGCACGAATACTCAATATGCCCAAATGTGAACACTGGTGGTGTTTGGGGAAAATACACCTTGACATTTGGAAGTTGTATTTGCTGTGATTTATAGTTCACCTGCAATCAAAGAGCATTCTGAACCCCACCAACAATAGAATTGGGTCAAACTTCCTACACAGAACCCCCATGACCATCAGAAAATACTGTGTTTTCTTATGGTCTTTGGCGACCCCCCCCCCCCCCGACACCCCCTTGCGACACCCTCAGGGGTCCCACTCCCCAGTTTGAGAAACACTGCCCTCCCTGGAGTCTAGGACATGGAATAATGGCTTCAAACTACAAGAAAGGCGATTCCATCTGAACATGAGGAAGAACTTCCTGACTGTGAGAGCTGTTCAGCAGTGGAATTCTTTGCCCTGGAGTGTGGTGGAGGCTCCTTTTTTGGAAGCTTTTAAACAGAGGCTGGATGGCCACCTGTCAGGGGTGATTTAAATGCAATATTCCTGCTTCTTGGCAGGGGGTTGGACTGGATGGCCCATGTGGTCTCTTCCAACTCTTTGATTCTATGATTCTATGTTATGCTCATGTATAAGTCAAGGCATTTAGCCAATAGACCCACAAAACCTGGGTCAACTTATTCATAAGTCAACATGAGTATTGTACCTTAATTCTTATCCAAAAAGGATCCATCTCCTTCTTTAAGTAGAGTGGTGAATGGCAAGAGCTTAGTCCAGGCATGGGCAAACTTTGGCCAAAGATTGCTCATGCCTAGCTTAGTCCATCCCAGGGGAACCCAAATGATTCACCAACCTGCTCTGTTCTCTCCGCTGTGGTGCCAATTCTGACCAGTTAAAATGCTTGAATGGGGAAATGATGGTGGCATTGGTGCTTTCCCCTCTCTGTGGACTGACCATTGACTTATCCACAGGTCACATCAAAATCCATGATTTTGACCACAAAACCTGTCCTTGACTTACACATGAGGTCAACTTATACATAAGTATGTATATCTGGTACTTCAATATGTTAAATACAAATGTAATATCATTATTAGCTTTCCTGCTCATTATATTAGGACTCAATTTTGTGACCTATCCTGTCTTATCTATAATAATATTTCAAAAAGGATTTTCTGTCTCCATACTGATTCTATGAATACTCGCCAGGTTTCTCTTTATGCTCTGGCAACAATGGCAATCCAGCCAAGATTTACCACTGATGTTGCAGTTGAGTGCTTTGGCAATGTTTTTATTTAATCTAATCTAATCTAATCTAACCATATTATTGCTACTTGTGTTTACTTGCATTGAATTTTAATATGCAATACCAATATGCCATTTCTTTCATGTAGTGGTTTATATTGCAAATATTTATTTTGTATGCTAATAGGCTATGGTCTGAGCATACTGCTGCATTAATTTCCAGTGATCATATTCCACAGAGAGAAACCCTGGGTAAAACTCGAACCTCTGTATCTCTCATACTGGATGACCTTTGTCATTATCACCGATGTATTATGTATGATATCGACAAGTTGTGCAATTAATTCACAAATCAAGAAATAGACTTTCGAATGACATTTTGACACTTATAATTCCTCTGAGCATGCTTAATGGCTTTAGCTTTCTATGGGACTATCTACGCCAAAGAACTGAGTTTAAGACAAGGTTTGCAACATGTTGTTAAACTAGCAATTCTTTCTTTGAAGTCGAAAAGTATATATCACATCAATTGAAATGACCCCAAAAGATGGCATTATAAAATGTCAATAACCTGTGAGCCACAATTTTGCATAAGTGCAATTTATATCAAATGGTGCCAATTCTTCAGCTACTGAAATGACATTCCACAGATGCATTTGAGCTGACCTTATATCCTGATTATACATTATATTCAGCTTCTTTTCATAATAAGAGATCTGCCTATTGAAGGCTGCCCTATAAAGAGAAAGAGGAGATATAAGTAAAGGGGGAAAGTAGAGAGAAACCCATGAAATGCTGCTGCCTGAGACACAGTCCCAATCCATCCAGCAAAGTAAACAGAATCTTCTGATTTCCTGGCTTCAGTCTGCGTTTGCAGTAATCTTCATGCCTAGAAATACAAAATCGTCTCACCACATCCCCTGTAAAATAGATTGCACTAAAACAGTTCTGCAGAGCATGGTACCTTCTAGTTATCACTCCTGGACTGCAACATCCATCAGTCACAGTCATTGGTCAAGGACATTGAGAACTGTAGTCCAACAACATTCAGAGAACGTTGAATGTCATTGGCCCAAGGTCACAGAATGGCTTTTGAATCTGGGTCTCCTCATTCTAAGTATGTTTCATATCTCATGACACAAATCAGCTTCCAGTGCTCTCCATAAGTCTTTTTTCTATCACAGTATGACCTACAGGACTTACCTGCTGTTTATCCTCATAATGAACGATCATAATTTCATATATAGTATGACCCCATACATAGTATTGAGCCTCCAATGGCTCAGTGGCTTAACCGCTGAGCTGCTGAAGTTACTGACTGAAAGGTTGGCAGTTCGAATCCAGGGAGCTTCTAGCAGTTCGAAAACATGCAAATGTGAGTAGATCAATAGGTAACAGCACTCTATGCAGTTATGCCAGCCACGTGACCTATGGACAACACCAGCTACTTCTTGGGAGGAGAGCAATGACCTATCTTGATAAAATAGTAAAAAGTAGAGACATTACACTGGCAACAAAGATCTGCATAGTTAAGGCAATGGTATTCTCCATAGTACCCTATGGATGTGAGAGCTGGACCATAGGGAAGACTGAGTAAAGGCAAATAGATGCTCTTGAACTGTGGTGTTGGAGGAAAATTCTGAGAGTGCTTTGGACCGTAAGAAGATCAAACCAATCCATACTCCAAGAAATAAAGCCCGACTTCTCACTGGAGGGAAGAATATTAGAGGCAAAGATGAAGTACTTTGACCACATAATGAGAAGACAGGAAAGCTTGGGGAAGATAATGATGCTGGGGAAAATGGAAGGAAAAAGGAAGAGGGGCCGACCAAGGGGAAGATGGATGGATGGTATCCTTGAAGTAACTGGCTTGACTTTGAAGGAGCTGGAGGTGGTGATGGCCGACAGAGAGCTCTGCCGTGGGCTGGTCCATGAGGTCATGAAGAGTCAGAAGCGACTGAACAAATAAACAACATGGTGAGAATGAAATATGGAAGGCTGTTTTATATTGCCCCCTGTTATTGGAAGAAATGTGATATTAGAACATAATAAATACAGCTTGGTTATCTCTATAGAACAAATTACCTGAACATTAGTTAGTCACTTTTATGGGAGAGCAAAAATATAGTCTGTTACTCTAGCATATTCTATATATGGGAGAGGCAGTGTGCTCACATATTAACATTCACTAAAGTAGAGAGATATGCACAGAAAGGTCTGGGTCCTTTGTATATCTATCTTTTTTTAAAACTAATGGAATGCATATAAATAATGGAAACATGCTAATGGAAAAATATTCCTTTTTTGGTATTATATAATGTTGTTGGATTTTATTTTATTTTATTTTATTAAAAACCCTCCATTGACAGAGATGAACAACAGGCCAAACCAGCAGGAACTCATTCCTCATTCATGTATGCTAATTATATGGTGCCAGATACCAAGGGGTTCTCTCTTCTTAAACTGAAAATTCTATTTATTTTTTTTTAAATATGTGATGGTTATGAGAAAGAAGAATGGAGAGGATTAGCATGCATACCAAGATATTCTGCATATCACCTAAAATTATGTTGTCACCTGAAAGAAGAGATCTCTGGCATCTCTCCTTGCGCGCCATTCTGATGGAAGCAATTAAAGCCTAATCCAAAGTTTAATTATGAATCCTACAATCTGTTTCTCATTACGTTGGGCCATGCCCTGATAACATGTCACGGAAGTTGGTTATTCTTAGTAAGATCAGATGATGGTCCCTGTTGCCTCATGCCACAGTCTTAGTCTCAATGGAATGTTTATCCAGGTAAATTCCCTCAGGTTTATTAAAAAATAGAAGATGCAGGACTTGCATGAGATTTTTTTTCCAGCTGGGGGCCACATGCATATGTTGTGATCTTTGTACATGTGTACATCAGATACATGGGCGGTGACAGACTTAAATCTGTCATCTATTTGTGCAGAAGGTGAGTGTAATAAAAATTCTACAGTATGATCCACATAACTGTGGAATCAATATACACAGTTTCACTTATTTACAGTTTCACTGATTCAGTTGTTAGAACAATATCCTGTATGAACGATACCCTCTTCTCAATACGTCCATTGTTCATCCCACTGAAAATAACAGAGCATATTAACCATGGCTTCACATATTCACACAAAGTCTGGGAACATATTATTATTATTATTATTATTATCATTATTATTTTTATTATTATTATTATCTTTATTTATACCTCATCTTTCTCCCCATGGGGACTCAAGTCAGCTAAAAATCCACACTACACAAGTTTAAAAGGTGCAATACAAAAGTTATAAAAACAAATAGTAAGTGTGTGGTATAAACAGAACTAAAAGAGAATAATACACTATTTTATTTATCTTATCAGAAGTGAACTGAGGGTACAGCTGTAATGTATTTAAAAACACAAAACTTAAAACCTGGCATTATATTAAATGTCCTTTGCCCAGTAGCTGGTCACTTGGAGTGCCTCTGGTGTTGCTAAAAGAAGGTCCTCCATTGTGCATGTGGCAGGGCTCAGACTGCATTGTAATAGGTGGCCTGTGGCTTGCTCTTCTCCACACTCACATGCCGTCGACTCCACTTTGTGGGCCCATTTCTTAAGGTTGGCTCTGCATCTCGTGGTGCCAGAGGGCAGTCTGTTCAGTGCCTTCCAAGTCACCCAGCCTTGTGTGTGCCCAGGGAGGAGTCTCTCATTCAGTATCAGCCATGGCTTGAGGTCCCGGGTTTTAGCCTGTCACTTTTGGACTCTTGCTTGCTGAGGTGTTCCTGTAGTATCTCTGTAGATCTTATAATGCTATTTCTTGATTTAAGGAATTGGCCTTTAAAATAGCCTTCAAAACTCATATCCCCCCACTGGGGGTGGGGGGATCACACTGTATATTGGTACTGTAGTTGTGGTGGAATGATAACAATTGCAGAGTTTGACAAATATCCTTGCCTGGGACAAGAATTCCCAGAACCTCTTTATAGTCCTATTCATCCATTATTATCTGGAAATAGGAATTGGGTCACCTATACAAAAAATTAGTGTTCTCATTGACACATCCCAAGATATCTTGTTCTTCAGATTGTCAAAATAGTAACTAGTGCGGTGCTTCATCTATTCTCTCAAATGTTGATTTAGAAGCAGACAAATTGGGTTGAGAGCCCCAAAACAGGAGGATCGCATTGGAAGAAATGGATAAATGGAAGAAATGGGAAACCATATGTTAAACACTATCAACCAGACACTAGTTTCTGGGTGGCTGTGTAGACTCAAGTAAACCAAGGCTGTCCGTGTGTTTGACTTGATACAGAACCATCTTCTCTTTGAAGGTCTATCAGAGGGTGAATCCTTATTTGCACCTGTATTTGAAGGGTTAGCCAAATTTGGTTTAAAGAACCATAATAAGGGAGAGGAGATGACTTTGTTCTTGCATGGCTGATGCTTGAACACCAGGATAAGCAGGACTACAATTCACTTAATCAGAGTCTTCTCTGTGATGTATTGCATAATTCCTCACATGCCTATGGAAACCCACTGGAAGACCATAGGCAATTCACACATTCTAACCCTTGGAAACTTTGTGATAGGTTCACCTTAGGATTGCCATACAATGAAAATGACTTGAAGGAACACAACTAAAGCAACTTTCAAAGAGGTAGATCTTAGTAGGCATGGACAAGACTGATTACCATAGAAAATAATGTTGAATATTCAAAGTATCAAATAGACAAAGGTTTTGGCAATTATTTGGGCAAAATCCAGTTGTTCCTCCCAATTAGGCCACACTCATCGAATAAACAGAATAAAAAAGTATTTATTCAGTGAGTGTGGCCTAATTGGGCCACACTCATTGAATAAATGAGTGTGGCCCATTTGTAAGTATTGATATACCAAATTCCCATTTATTCAGTAGGTTTATTGTAACTTGGCCTAACAATTAAAGCATATTTCTGGGGCAGGTTACAAAATTTCAAGATAAAATACATACTTACAATGTAAAAATCCCACATTATTCAGCACTGATAATCCAAGGTTTTCAAAGGTCTATTGGTGAAAAATCATTGTATGTGTACTCCAGACCCTGAAACAAGACAGAAGTAATCTCCCTTGGGAGCCTTGGAAAAAAATTACAAATGCCTTTCCGAAGTGTTCAGCTTCTCATCCTTCTCACATGCTTTTGAACCTAAATCCTTTCCTCTCTGCAGAAAAGAATATAAAAGCCGAGCACTTGGGCCTGCTTATTTAATGAGGATTTGTGTCATATCAAGGGTAAGTGACATTTCCTACATTTCAGGGAATCACCTGTATTAATTGTATTTCCTGTCCCTTGTACTGGCTTTGTTCCGGAGAAAAGACATTCATCTCAGGTGAGTTAACCTTGCTTTTCGAGGGCACCTGCAGTTATCTTAGTGCTTATTGTAAATCAAAACATGTTGAGCCTTTAAAGCAGTGAAATAAAGAGGTGCTGACAAGGGGGTATGCCGATGGGATTAAGAGCCTTTCTCACCACTTGTATTATCGGGATGGGGAGATTGAGTCATTTTAAATTACAGGGGGTTGGGGAAGAGGTATTCCCAGAAATTCCACAGATGGGAGATTGATTTGCTTCTTTGGAAAGCTTAGGAAGAGGAGGCGCAGTTAGTGTTTTGTCTCTCCCTCTCTCTGGGTTTTCAGAAATATAAAGCAAGCAAGAAAGCAAGGCACCTCCCTTTCAGCCCGAGGCTTCTATAATTGACCAAGATTTTCCTGATCCATCCAAACCCTGTTAGAGCTCAGCAACATGACACAGATCACAGCTGCGGTGAATAAGAATTAGGCAACTCACTGGCACGGACCGTACATGCATTCCCATCTATTAGGGTAAATGACATGTCATTCAATTTAAGCACAGGCAACCGGAGACTGTCATATTTGGGAAATGACAACTGTTATTTGTTTATTGAGAATATGTATACAGTTTTTCCCCCCTTTCCCAGGCATAGAGAATGCATTTTTCTCTGTGCAGCAATGGTTGACACCAGCACATCATGTGAACACAGCAAAACCCTGGCAAAGGTATTGGCAACAATAGAAAATTAAAGCAGACAGGCATCTTTGATGCTAATTTGAAAGGCAAAGTCAGAAAGAAATGTAGTAAAAAAATTGCAAATACTGTTATTCGCTTTCTTTCCAGGGATCTGAAATCCTTTCAAGGCATTCCCAAAAGAAATGCCTTGAGATATCTATTCCCCTTCAAATGAAGTTAATAACCTTCCCCACGAAGGCTTCATTTCAGATATCAGCAGGTTTTGGGAGTTTTGTGAGATACATATGTTAAGTGGACGTGACAATATCAAATGCATGAATTGTTGGCATAAGATGAAAATGAGCAACGTTGTCAGGAGGAGTAGAGCAAGGTCTTCTAAAGGTTTTGTAAAACAATTTACTCAACAAGGAAAATCTAGATGTGCTGCAGGGCCATCCTAAAACATTGGGCTACCGATGGTCTCCCACATCTCACCATCCCACCCAAAATGGATGGAATGTATTTTTGACCAGTGGCAGCTGGTGTCTTCCATATTTGTGACATTTAGTCTGACCTTCAAGGTCACTATCCAGGGTCCTGAGGACAAACCACCAATAAGTTCAGCACCCCGGAGAGCTCCTTTTAAATAGTGACAATGGCACAGTGTTTGTGGGGTGTGTGGGGTTATGTGTCTCATATAATTCTGTCCTTCAATGTGGAGTCTGCCATCTTCTGTTACTTCCAGCATCTGATGCTTAATGTCGGTTCCTCATTCTGTGAAATAGTAGAACTGGGTTGCTGTAAGTTTTTCAAGCTGTATGGCCATGTTTCAGAAGCATTCTCTCCTGATGTTTGGCCTGTATCTATGGCAGGCATCCTCAGGGTTTGTGAGGTCTGTTGGAAACTAGGAAAATGGGGTTTATAAAATGGGGTTTATATATATTTCCCTAGTTTCCAATAGACCTCACAACCTCTGAGGATGCCTGCCATAGATGCAGGTCAAACCTCAGGAGAGAATGCTTCTGGAACATACAGCCCGAAAAACTTATAGCAACCCAGTGATTCCAGCCATAAAAGCCTTTGACAACACATTAGTAGGACTGGTTTTGGAGCATAGGGAACTCTCCCAAGAAGCCAATTGTTTGTCGAATTACTTCATTATTTTTAGTCCAAGACTGAACTGACTTTAGGTTTATGTGATGAACCAGCCAAACCCATCTGTAAAAGATATATCCCTAGAATTACAAAATTCAGAGCCCATACCAGAAATAGTTCATACTAAGTATCCTTGCAGGAGCCCCCACTGGTGCAGTGGTTAAACTGCTGCGCTGCTGAACTTGCTGGCTGAAAGGATGGCAATTCGAATCTGGGCACCAAGTTGAGCTCCCGCTGTTAGCCCCAGCTAACCTAGCCATTCAAAAATATGCAAATGTGAGTAGATTAACAGATACTGCTTCAGTAGGAAGGTAATGATGCTCCATGCAGTCATGACAGCCACATGACCTTGGAGGTGTCTACGGACAACACTGGCTCTTCGGCTTAGAAATGGAGAGGAGCACCACCCCCCAGAGTTAGACACGACTAGACTTAATGTCAAGGGGAATCCTTTACCTAAGTGTCCTTGCACACCAAAATCTATTCCCACACACTCCAAATTCTTTTAAATTTCTCCATATAAATTAGGGCATACCAGAATGGACTGAATTTAGTGTGTTTGCTCACAAAAATCTACTCTCTCACTCTCCAAAATCTCTTTAAATTCTTGGTACAAATTAGAGCACATGATACGTTGCTTCACTGCTGGGGCTGCATGCGCTGTAATGACCCAACCTATCATGCAATAAATAAGTCTGCACCAATGAAAGTTTAAGAGAGTCTACAAATCATCGTCTATTAGGAGACTTTTCTAAATCAACAGAGACTCTACCAATTACAGTTCATTTCCAAATACTATGGCAATGTCCTTGCTTGTGGATCTTCGGAGTCTCAGAATTGTTTCCCATTTATCATAAAGACAGTCTTTTCTACTAAAAATCTGCATTTGGGCTTTGGAAAGATGTAAAAAGAAATTAAACTATGGAGGCATTATACATATGTTTCCTCTGGGCAGTAACTTATTTGAACAGCTGCTAGAGAGGTACAAATCAACTTCAGAGCAAAGCCAGGTCTGGAGAATGTGCACTTTGAGTCCTATTTTCTCTCCCCACCCCCCAACCTCTTTTTCCTGACCGCCCCCTTTTTTTGGTTTGAAGCACATGAACAACCTGCTTTCTCTTACTGGTAATAATTTCTCTAAATTAAAGGTCGCTGCAGTATTTCAAACCTGCCAAGGTCTGTTGTTGCACAGGCCACTTCTGCAAGGAATCCAGGCTTCAAATGTTAGTACTTAGTGCCAAATTATACTTGATGTAAGGACCTGAGAGTCATTTGTCAATCTACATACTTCTTTTGTTGGAGTTACTCACGAGAAGGACAGGTTTTCCTTTGAGTCATTTGTTTGCCTCAGGGAAGAAACAAATTTTTCGAACAAATAGAGCTTGTTTTTTCCCCTAGTGCTACTTTTACCTTGAATAATTTTATACGGCATGATTTTATTAGTTAAATGTTAGTTTACAGAACTATATACTTCCTTTATATTATGTTTGTGAAAGTTACAGCTGTTTGTCATAGTTTGATCTGCAATCTCACAATGATAAATTAAATGTAAATTTATTGATCTAAATATTTACATCCATCTCTATATCACAACATTTCAGTGTGGCGTACCAAGGAGATTCATTTAAAACTAGTTAAAAGAATATGAAAATAGTAAGAAATAATTTAACCTGTCTAAAAGCATTTTGAACAATTTAAAACAAATTAAAAATCTTTTAAGTTGGCACCAGCGTGAAGTCAAAATTGTTTCTAATTGGGCCTGTTTTTTCCCCCTTGAGCTCTTTCCTGTAAGTTTGAAAATAACAGCCTTTTGAGCTGAAATTTACTTCTGAGCAGGATTAAATATATATTTTAGGGTTAAATTTCTCAACTTAGACTTACTCCATTTTTCCAGGTACCCCATCATTCATTTTGCATTTCACAAAGGCCAAGAGAGACACAATTCCAGGTAAATACTGTTTTTTATATTTAATTCCTGATGAGGAAATAAATTATATGCAAAATTCTTGTGTATATGTTTGTGTATATTTTTCAACAACAACAACAACAATAAGGCTCTGGCATAAACCAGTACAGGTGGACCCAGTAGTCATTGGCACACTGGGTGCCATGCCAAAAGATCTCAGCCAGCATTTGGAAACAATAAACATTGACAAAATCATGATCTATCAACTGCAAAAGGCCACCTTACTTGGATCTGCATGTATCATTTGAAAATACATCACACAATCTTAGACGCTTGGGAAATGTTTGACTTGTGATTTTGTTATACGAAATCCAGCATATAGATATTGTTTGCTATGACATACTGTGGTTTTGTGTCTGTAAAATAATAATAATAATAATTATTATTATTATTATTATTATTATTATTATTATTATTTATATTCTGCTCCTCTCCCTGAGGGACTCAGAGCAGATTACAGCATATACACAAACACAGGCAAATATCCAGTGCTTTGTTGGAATGAAATACAATGAGACACAAATACATAGAAAAGGCAAAAGCTTTCCCTTTCATTTCTGGCTTTGGAGGCAGTGCTCATCTCCAGCTCTGGGGGAGGTGCTCTTCTCCATTTCCAAGCCGAGGAGCCTGTGTTGTCCATAGACTGTGGCTGGCATTACTGCTTGGAGTGTCTTTTTGCCTTTTCCTGCTGAAGTGGTACCTATAGATTTATTCATATTTTCATGTTTTTGAAGTTAGGTTGGTAAGAGCTGGGGCTAACAGCGGGAGCTCACCCCATCCCATAGATTCGAACTGCCAACCTTCAGGTCAGCAATTCAGCATTTTGCCACCATGGCCCCTTTAACAGCATACAGAGGGCCAACTATAATTTGTTTTACATCATGGTCAGTGCTCTTTAGCTTTTACCGATTTGGGTGCCCAGATGTTATTGAACAATGAATCCCATCTCTTTTGATTATCCACCATGCAGACTGGGGATAATGGGAATATGGGGATTGCAATTCAGCAACATTTGTGCCTGTGAGGTTTGGGAAAGGTGAAAGGACATTTTGAAGTCAGACATCATATCCATAAGCTTTGTATTTAAATTCAGACCCTACTTTTTTGATTGAACACACCGTAGTCTTCCAGCTATTACTATGTCACAACTCCCACCAGCTCTAATCATGATGTCTACGGATGAGGAATACAGGAGTCATAGTTCAGCATCTGGAGAGCCACATAAAATGACATGGTGGGCCAGATTCAGCACACAGGTCTTGAGTCTGACACATGTGCCCTAGACACAGGCTAAAGCAAACTGCTGAAGACTCACCTTGCTTGTATGTTCTTCTCCACCAAAAATGTTTGACATTTTTTGGCCGCACGTATCCTAAGGTGCTACACTGTATAATTAATGAAGTTTGAAACTATTTTAATGACCATAGCTCAATACTATGGGGTCTTGGGATTTGTAGTTTTGTGAGGCTTTCATCTGTCAAATGCTGGATGGTATACTAGCTCAGGTTCATCCAAAAAGCAGGAAAATTGTATTCAAAGCTCCCCTGACAGATGGCCATTTAGCCCCTGTCCAAAGGAGGAGCCTCCACCACACTCTGGGGCAGAGAGTTCCACTGCTGAACAGCATACAGTGGGCCAACTATAATTTGTTTTATGTCATAGTATGCAAGCTCAGGCTCATCCAAAGAACTGCAGCCAAAGATTTATTTATTATTTATCATATCAGGAGCAAATCAAGGGTACAGTTGTAATGTATTTAAAAAACACAAAGTTTAAAAACTTGGCATGATAAAAATGTGGACTATTGTCTTTAAATGTCTTACCTTGAAACAATAATGCAAAGTGCTTCTGAAATTTCCTTCATTTTCAAAAGTAGTTTTGTGAGGAGAGTTTGGGTGTAGGGAACAGTATCACCATACTATGGAGTCTGGGAACTTAATAGAGAAAGATGGAAATCTTACAAAAGTTTCAATCACATTAAATAACATATATGCCAGTAAAGAGTGACAAAAAGTGAGGGAGGGGATAAACCAGGTAAATTGCATGTGTTGTTTGCAACTTTGGTGACTTTAATCCCTTCTCCTTTAAATGGATTATCTTCTTCCAAAATGCAATTATTTCTGTCACTTGACATGTTTTCACCCTAAACTGGTGTAATTTTTTTCAAGTGGTGCATTTAAAGCACGTTGTTTAAGGTAATATCATTAATTTGGGTTGCTGTGGCCTATTTTGTTACAGCTATGTTATCATACTTAATGTACTTGCGAAGTGCAAATAGGCCAAATATAATTGTAGCATAGAGAACCGATCATAATTTGGATGTAATTTATTGTAAACTGTTTGTAATTTATCCCCACTATTTGTCTGCTATTGTACAGCCCCTTGTTTTGGGAGCAATTTTAAAGTTTTTTTCTAGTTTAACCTACTGCTCTTAACATTCATTTTGGAGCTGCTCTTAAATTACAAAAGATGTAGGGGGATAATGTGAATGACATAACATGTAGTTTCCAACTCCAAACTAGAAAAAGTTACACATTTTGAGGGTGGAATCAGGTTTTAAGCGCACCTTTTACACACATGCTTTTCAGCTGTTAATCCAATTCTGCCTACACTTTCCCCAAATGTCATTTAGCCAAACACACACACACCTTTATCCCTTTTATTTCTGGGTTTTACTGCATATGTAGAGCAACAAAAGATTAAATGGAACTATCTCTACCAAATCAGGATAGTTGGAGGAGAGACAGGCCACCTTCTTTTAAAAAATCATAAAATAATAAGAATGAGTAGCCAAATACTTTAAAGCAATGTCCCAAACTCTTCCCTAAAGTCTAAAAGAAAGTAGCCAGGGCACCTCTGAGCTTTTACTGCAGGAATAGGAAAAGTGGTCCTGAGGACAATTGTGCCCCTTTGCTGTTCTTGTTGCCCTTGACCCCTTCGGACTGTCCTTTGTCAACCCCATACTCTTCCAGAGGACTCCAGCAGCTACATTTTACTCTTCTGCTGTTTAACATCCAAAATACCAATTTTTCAAAACCACGTATTTGTGCCCTTACGCCACATATTAAATTGCATGTAAAATACGATCATTAAGAAATGATATATTGAACCAGATAAAAAGGCACAGGGTATCTCAAGGCTCTCTTAATATTTAAAAAGCAATTTGAAAATCAATCTGTAGGGATTTCCGAAAATGTATCTCAAAGCTTATTCAAGAAACAGATTAGACTAAGAGGCAAAGCATGAAAGTTTTATTTTTCAAAAATGTGCATGGATATTCATATGTAGTCTTTCACCAGAAAGGGAAGAAGGAAGTAAAGCTAGGATTATCAAACCCAGCAGTAAGGTGGACCTGCATCCTATTTTAAAGAGACCAATCATTTGAAGAGCTTTCAATTTAATGTTCAATTATTTTGCTTTAGCATAAGTCGCTGTGTATCTTCAAATCAAGTCACTGTGTATCTTCAAATCAAGATTATCAGGATGACAGATGATATATGTGTGATTGTAAGACTACTGCACAAGTAAGTAACTTTCAGATATACAGATCCAGTCATGCCTCTCAGGCAGATTCCAGATGATGGTGCTTGGGGGATAGCTGCTCCTCAAAAAAGGAGCTGTTGTGTGGCTTCCCACAAGTTGCCATTCTATCCCTGAATGCTTTTAATATTTACATGAATAAATATCATATGGAGATCATATAGAGGCTTGGGGTGGGGTGCTATCAGTATGTTGATGACACCCAAATATATTTCTCCATGCCTTCCGAAACAACTCTAGCTAAGCAAGGATAGCATGTTTCCTCTGACTGAATGCCTGAAGGAAGTAATGGGTGGATGAGGAAAAACAAATTGAAACTGAATCCAGACAAGACAGAGGTGTTTGCCATCAACGGTCTTAATTTGGGGATGGAGGTGTGTCAACCAGTTCTGGATGGGTTACACTCCCCTTGAAAGACTGTGTTTGCGGCTTGGAAGTACTCCTGGATCCATCTCTTCAAATGTCAGCCCAAGTTGTTGGGATTGACAGAAGTGATTACTGCCAGCTTTGGCTGTGCCACTTCCTATATTTGGAGGTCCTAAAGATAGCAATGCATGCCCTAGTAACCTCAAGGTTGGACTTCTGCAATGCGCTTGACATTGGGCTATCTTTGTACCAAGTTGGCAACTCCAATTACTTCGAAACACAGCTGCCAGATTGGTCACAGGAACATCCAGGAGTGAGCATATTGCACCTATCCTAAAATAACTCCACTGGTTATCAATTAGTTTCTGGACAAAGTAATAATAATAATTACTTTATTCTTATATCCTGCCACCATCTCCCCGAAGGACTCGGGGTGGCTTACAGATGGCTCAAAGTGCCTAAAAACAAACATAAAAGTGAAAAAAATGTAAAATACAATAAAATAAGACACAGGTACAAAGTGTTGGTTTTGACCTTTAAAGGCTTACATGGTTGGGATTCAGGTTACCTACAGGATTTCCTTCTCCTGTACAATCCACCCCAAACACTTTAGCTTGCCACAACCTGACTGGTGACCATCACCAAGATAACCTTTTCATCGGCCGCCCCAAGACTGTGAAACAACCTGCCAGAAGAGCTTCGACAGCTAGATCAGTTGCCAGAATTTAAAATATATGTGAAGACCCATCTCTCCTGGCAGGCCTATCTGGTCAATTTTAAATAGTGAATTTTAATTTAGATTTTATCATTGCATTTTAACTTTGTGTATCTTGTTGTATGTATTTTAATGCTTGGTTTAATGATGTTGTATCCCACCTCGAGCCACAGGGAAAGGCTGGTAATATAATGCATCATCATCATCTCATGGTATGTAACACTGTTGGGTTTGACTTTTACAAATTTGTTTAAAATATAATCTCTAGGAATCTTTAGAAGATGTTGAGTTTCCTAGAGAGGTGCACACTCCAGTTTTAAAAAGGGTTTTGAATTCCCATTTTTCCCCTTTTAGCCATGTTCCAGCACCCATAACTGCAGTGAATGTGATTGTTTTTTTTAATCTGTTAGTAGAGCCAAATCTCTCTATATAACTGAAGGATTCCATGTAAATGGATTTTGAGAGAAAGTTTAAGTTGGCAACCACTTTTAACTTGGACATCAGATTGTGCAGGATGGCTAGTCCCCATCTTCCCCACTGATGGACTATTTTTCTACTTTTACATTTTCATACAGAGATTTTTTTTAAAAAATGTATTCCTATATCTCCCCCCAGCCCACAAAAGCTCCTGAGGCAATGAACAAATAAAAAACATAGCAAACAAGTGTGCCCTTTTCTCCTTTGATGCTGATGCATTTCCTCTGTTTTAGTGATGGATAAATATATGCCCTTTCCGGTGTAAATAGCCTTCTAAAAATATACTTCCTGCTTTCTTTATTCCTCTGCCATCCTGCTCTGTTATATGCAGGGACTTCTGTGATGTCTTTCTGCTGACTGTTTGGGGTGTTTTCTTTGTGCCATCAAATGGTTTGTACGCTAAACATTAAATCAGAAAGACAGCCAGGGTTTTTGAAATAAATATTGAACACTTTAAGTTTGGGTGCTTACCTACACGTACATCTCAGCCAATTTTCAGGGTTGCTGTCACTTGCCTCCCATGGTCACAAATAAGAAAATTGCCTAGTATGAAGGCAAGGCTAGGAACCAATAAAATTAATCAGGACACCAAGGGAAAGGGCTCACAGAGTTACAATATCCAAGTGAAAAAGTCTCTGCACACCTCCTCATCTCTCTTGTTCCTCCATGCCCTGCTCATGGTGTTTTACAAGGCAGGGGGGAACCTAAGGGGATGCTTACTAGACAATACTAAATGTAGGTTATCCACACAAAACACACAGTGGATGCTTTCTCTGCTAAAAAGACAATTTGGAGAGTTCTAGGATGTTTCAGACATCCAAAGGAAAAGAATGTGCTGCAGATTTCACAGGGAGCAAACTCTGATAATGTATATGCAAGTATTGCTGTGCGGAAAGCAATCTAGTTCTTATAATAAAGCATACATATTTGCAAAGCTTAGAATAAATACATTTAGAATCATGGTTTCCAGAATCCCTCAGCATCCAATTTGCTCTTTAATAAATAATAAATAATACAACTTATTTCATCATTGGAATAAGCTTAGCCATGTACCTGTGCAATATTGTATTGATTTATACCTTTCCCTTTGCTAGCAGAACTGCTGATCAATAGGTCAGCAGTTCAAATCCGGGAAGAGCGGGTTGAGCTTCCTCTGTCAGTTCCAGCTCCCCATGTAGGGACATGAGAGAAGCCTCCCACAAGGATGGTAAAATATCAAAGCATCTAGGTGTCCCTTGGGCAACGTCCTTGCAGACAGCCAATTCTCTCACCAGTAGTGACTTGCAATTTCTCAAGTTGCTCCTGACATGAAAAAAAGGTGTGTGTGAACTTTATCACACCGACCCACTATTATTTTACAATCATATAAGAGTAGCTAATGGATCCATAACAGGTTGAGTACCTTCAAGCTAATGAGTTCGTTATAGGTTGAGCACCTCTCTTCAGTAATGCAATTGTGCCAATTTTCCATTCAGCAGTCCTGGGACCATACTTCTGCACATGCTTAAAACCCTGGTTTCTTGCACTACCGTGGTTCCTTTTTTTCTAAAACACAATAGGAAATATAAAGAACTCACTCGCCTACCTTACCAGAGTTAGCTTCCATATGTTTGTGAATCCATTATATAGAAAAATATTTTTAAAACCAAAAATCAAAGTCTTAAGACCATTACAAGTTTGCAGGCTGTAAATTTATCTGCAATGCCAATGCACCTGATTCTGAATGAATTTGAGATCACCCATAATACTGCTCAATGGTGACACTTGTCAAGAATATGGTCAATAATAGGACATCTAAGGACTTTATCACACCTTCCTTTTGTATCGCAGCAATAGTGTTGCTAAAGCAAGTGAATCGAAGGCACATACATACATACATAAACAATGGTTTAAGTTTTAACTTATGCTAGCTTAGGTACCTGGCAATGCCCTGGTTAGGTCTTTTGTAACGATAATTATTAGATTAATATAAAGTACAGGCAGTCCCCAAGTTATGAACAAGATAGGTTCTGTAGGTTTGTTCTAAAGTATATTTTAAGTGCAACTCTATCCCTATCTGTCTGTCTGTCTGTTTGTTTGTCTGTCTATTTCATTGGATAGCATAAGGAAAGGTAAACACCCCTTTGGAGTTTGTTTTACTGTCTGTGCCTCTGTTAAGAAGATGTCACCACACATTCTGTCCCTGTGATTAATTGGATAATTGGGGGAAAAACTGGCTTGTTATGAAACAGGGATGGATGATAAAGCTTCAGTGGAGACCCCTTTCAAGAGTGATTTTCCCTTCCAAGGGGTAGATTCCTCTCTTCTTGTTGCTTTAACCTCGTTCTTAATTGTGAGACATTGTAAGTCAGATGTTTGTAACTTGGGGACTGCCTGCTCTATCATTTTTTAGTTTTAGATCCAAAAATGGTCCCATTAGAAAATCATAAGGATGTGAGTAAACATCAAGTCCCATAATGTGCCCATACGTCCTAAGACCATCAGTTGTTAAAGTTGCTAAATGATGGGTATGTGTGCCAAGTTTGGTCCAGATCCATCATAGGCAGAGTTCACGGTGCTCTCTAGGTGTGGGGGACTCCCATCATCCAGGGTCAATCCCCCTCCCAAATCCACTATTATGTAAAGTTGGCTGCATTTATGTCACAAGTGGCCAGAGCGATGGCAGTTGGGACCTGAAGAGAGGCCTATCTCTCTCAAGCTCTCTCTCAATATATTTATATCATATATCAGGTGAGTAGATCAATAGGTACCACTTTGGTGGGAAGGCAACTGCACTCCATGCAGTCATGCCAGCCACATGACCTAGGAGGCATCTATGAACAACGCTGGCTCTTCAGTTTAGAACTGGACATGAGCACCACCCCCCAGATTTGGACTCGACTAGACTTAATGTCAAGGGGAAACCTTACATCAAATTTATGATATACAGGCAGTAGTTACATTTGATTCATTAACTTCCTTTAATATTACAAGACTTTCTTGTTAGTTTTTTTTCTTGCACTAATCTTTATATCATAGTAGGTTCTAGCGCTTTCGTAGAAAATCAGCATTTCCCCTTTTCCTTTTAGCACAACTTCTTAAATAATCATCAGGAATCCTAGATAATGTGTTGCTGTAAACAATATATCTCTGATATAATCTGAATGCTTCAAATATTTTTTTGATCATGTAGCAGATTGCTCGTTCTGCTTGCAACCGTTGTTCTTTTATCCTTAAAATTGCACACGCACAAAAACAAATGATAAAAATCATAGCTTTCTTATTGGGAACTTATTCTGAATAGAGAATGTGTGAATCTTTCAATAAAATGGTAATATCCGACAGTTTCCCTAAGATACACAACAGTTTAAAGCAATAGTGAAGCAGCTACAATCAATTAACATGCTGTCATGTCAATCTGTGATGCAATTATGCGTGATTTTAGCATGCAATAAAGTCAGCGTGCAACATACAATTCTTTCTCAAAAATTGTGGGGGTTTTTTGGGGGGAGGGAGGAAGGAACTTCTCTTACTTCTTAAAAAAGACTAAATGACTATCCCATTGGCAGACTCTTCCCCCCTTTCTCTTGCTCAGGTGAAATATTTGAAAAATTGCATGAACAGAGCAATTTCAGCACTTTGAGCAGGAGCATAAAGTGTTAGCAAATTGTTCTGAAAGGCTCTTAAGTGTAACACGGCAATAATATTCTCTACAGTAGTGCATGCATCCTTTTTTTTAAACCTATTTACATATTCACATAAAAAGCCTCACATTTATTGTCTAAAGGGGCCTGTTTAGGGCTGTGTGTGTGTGTTAGGATGTTGGGTGTCATCAGTTAGGAAATGACACAAAATCATTTGTCAGTGAGTATGTTTTAGATGCATCCTTCCCAGTCTGAGGAACATTTTGGAGAGAACTTAGGCAAATTCAGAAGGGCAATTTGGGCAAGGAGATGAATACATTTAGACCTTTTGAGTGCTTAAAACTTTTGCAGAGAAAATAAATATGTGTCTTAACAGTCTTCCCTTTGACATATGTTCTTGGCTGCAGTGGAATTTATTTCCAAGTGAGTGACATCAAGGACTGATACAAAGATGCACAATTCCAGGGTAGATCAGCAAGAGGCTGATGGTTTAACTGCTGATTTAGCTAGGATTGTGGACTTTCCTGTGGCTCAAAGTGATGGGCTGTCATGTCTGGGAAATTCAGGTCTGGGAAATGATTATTCTCTCTGTGAGAAAACTGGCTCGGAAAGTGCTTCAAGGCCAGTCTGAGGAGCCAGAAGGAGCAACAGCGGATATGGGACTGAGTGAAGAGCTGTGTGATAAGGAGGGTTCACAAAAGAAACAAGCTGCAGCTACGGTGGTCAACAAAGGTCTTCATTTACAAATCAGAACCGAAAATAGATCACATCGGTCTGAGAGATTACATGGAAAGTTGTGGAGAAAATTTACGGGAGACGTAATGCTTTCATGGGTGTCTATAAAACAACAAGTTGTTTACTTTAAGGGCAGTTCAGGCAACGCTGCATTAGAGTGAGAAGCTAGCCCGGTTTCTCCCATTCCTGGTTCAAGTCAAGCCTTGGTTTTGGATATTAACATCCTGGAAGTTTTCTATGTTCCTATTCATGTACTCCTGTTCAAGTTTTTACTAGTTATACCTTCTTGTTTATGAACATATGCTGTACTTGTGATTTCTGGCTGTTCCTGGACTTTGTCACCTCTGGAACTTTACAAGACATTTGGATTGTTGTTTGGTTATCACCTCTTGCAAAACCTTTTTGGATTATATATCTTCCTTTTCTTATTCCTGCTTTTTAATATGCTTTTTATATGTTTTACAATAAACCGTTTGCTTATATTCCTGGACTCTTTGTGATGCGGTGGTCATAGGTGTTTCCAGGCTTGGAGTTACTTTTTAAAATAGGGTTATCTAATAGTATACCCCATATTAAACCATAATTAAACTCTGTATTGACTTTAGATTAATATTGAAATACAATAATTAAAAGAAAATTAATGTAACACAGTTTTACTGTATTATAAAAACTGGTATTTTATAATAAAATTTGAATTTATTTTAAGTTTTATTTAAAATATTATTTCTTTAATTTTTGCCAGTTCTTTGAGAGTTCTGGTTAAATAAGTCTACAGTATACAAAAGGTCATTCTGATCTCTTCTGTATAAGGAATGGCTGTACACAAATTTACGGATTTACCAACTGTGCATCAGGAAATATTCCCTGGTTACAACCATACCCTAAAACCCATTAGGCCTCCTCAGTGAAATGCCTTCATGGATATAAACCCACTTATTCAGCTAGAGTACCAAATTGTTTAAAGTATATTTATATAATTGTGAGAGTGGGATAGAATGTAAAGGGTCAAATGCTCCTGCCCTGGATCTTTGGGTGTTTTTAATTAATTATATACCCACAAACTCTCCAGTGGGCATGATGTTTTTTTAATTCACTAAATATACTGGAGTTCCCAAGGAATCAGAGGAAAAAACTCCAAAGCCACTTCATGCAAGTTTTAAAAAAATCATCAGCCAGGATTATAAACACTGTTTTGATTATGTAAGTGAAACGTAAATATTGGTGAACCTTCAAGCATGAAGTCTTATTTTCCCCCTTAATCACAAACTTCCATGTGGCCCAATTGATTTTAGTTAGATTGTGCAACCTGTGACTGAAGGCATAGTTTGTTTTCCAGTCTTTAAATTGTCAGAACCTTCATGAAATACAGAGCAGTAATCCTAGAATCAATAGGAAGAGACAGGTATTTTTCACCTGCTGTGTGTGCGTGTATGTGTGTTTAAAGGAGACCATCAAACACTAAAAAGATGGGGGAAGAGGGGGGGAAAGTACTACAACACTTGGCAATCATACTTACTTAAAGCTCCTTTCTGGTTATATTGACAGATGGCAGAGAATAGCAGCTCCAAGAGTCAGGTAAACCAAGGGAGGTGTAACAAAATCCAAAAATAATCTGGGTTTAAGTCAGCGAGAGATGAGTTTTATGTTGAAAATGAAACTTCTGTAGCTTAGATGACAGGTAACAGATAGCATTGCCAATGTCAAGCCAATTTTTCTCCTGTGACAGTGTGAAAAACAGAAGTATCATTGGTGAACACTACAAATATTTGCTAAGATAGCATCAGGCATATGATAAGCCCTATCATCGAAAGCTCTCAGCTGCTGCACCAGGGACAAGTATCTAAGATTGAGCTCTGATGAACCCATAGAAGCCACAATCAGTGATATCAAAGCAGCTCAATACATAAATTGTAAAACCCCAGCATGTGTCACTTATGGTTCTTGCAAGCTAGGCTTAGTTATCAAGCAAAATGTGTCAATACGAAGAGGAGTATTCATGATAAACTATGGGATTGTTAAAACACCTCTGTTGAGGTGTCTTGATCACGGCTGGAGGAAATCACTAAGGAATTGTTTCAGCATGCTTGGTCAATTTGAAGAGAAGCTTTCCTTTATGAAAAGGTCCATGTCAGTGGCTTAGTTTCTTCACTCCCTGAGATTATTGACACAGAAAATTCAGTTTCAACATAAGAGTATGCACAGGGATATTTTTTTCTCGTGTCAGGAGCAACTTGAGAAACTACAAATCGCTTCTGGTGTGAGAGAATTGGCCGTCTGCAAGGACGTTGCCCAGGGGACGCCCGGATGAATTGATGTTTTTATCATCCTTGTGGAAGGCTTCTCTCATGTCCCCGCATGAGGAGCTGGAGCTGATAGAGGGAACTCATCCACAATCTCCCTGGATTCGAACCTGCGACCTTTTGCTCTTCAGTCCTGCTGTCACAAGGGTTTAACCCACTGCACCACCGGGGGCTCCTTTTGTTAGAAGCTTCCTCCTTCCTCAGTTGCCACCTTTAATATTCCCTCTTTATTTGCAATGGATTACACCTTGATGTAGTAATTTCCAACTCTTCAGATCCAATTTTATATTTTCTTTTGATGACCAAAACATCTTCGGAAAAGTGTTTTCCACCAAGATGTTCCAGAAATTTAGTGAACAGATGATAATCACTGGGTGCGAGATTGGGGCTGTGAGAGGGGTGGCTTAAAACATCCCAACCAAATGAAGTCAACAACTCTTGTGTTGCATGAACGGTGTGCAGACATGCATTGTCATGAAGGAGACAGACTCCCTCCGTCAGCATCCCACGACATTTGTTTTGGATGGCTCTGCGAAGTTTTTTCATGGTCTCACTATATATGCTGTACCCATTTTGTCACATGCTGTCTTGACATTACGTCCTCTCCATAAATGATTTCGCAAGAATCGCAGTGACATTCATGCCCTTAGCATGTAGGTAGTGTATTACAAAGCAAACGTCATACTTGGAGGGAAACAGAATGAGGATGCACATCTCTAATCTTCACCACAATGCCAGTCGATGAGCTACTAATGACTGGCACTCCTCGTTTGCTTCTACTGGCTTCCCACTATACGGCAATACCAATTTCCCATGAGAAAATTCCCTCAGAGAGCTACATGCCTTGTAACCTTACTTTCCAGATAACATAGATAGATGGATGGATGGATGGATGGATGGATGGATGGACGGACGGACGGGCAGGCAGACAGACAGACAGACAGGAAGCAGGTGAAGAAATAGCTTACATTAATTTCAAGTCAATATATTATGAAAATCATTAATATTTTCCCCATTGCTAAGATGGGACTATATTGTTTCTTGTCCTGTTTTTTTAATTGCTTTCCATTTTGTATGTTTTAAATTGTTTAAATGTTGTTAAAGGTTGTTAATCTATAAAGTACTTATTTTAATTGTAAGACTGTGGCATGCCCTACCACAGAGGTGAGGATGGCTCTCTCTCTGCTCTCTTTCCTTTTTACTTAGGCAAGCCTTAAAGTAGCAAAACAGGATTCAAAGTGGTGTGCTTTGTTTTTATTATGTGTTTTAAAATGATGTTTAAATTGTGTTTTAAAATGCATTTCAGATTGCTTATAATGATTCGTTTTTAGAAAACTGTTTATATTTTTAAACATTTTTGTTGCATTACATTTTAGCTAAGCCTTAACATTAAGCTGCCTTGGGTCCCTTGACAGGAGAAAGGTGGGGGTATAAATGGAATAAATAAATACATATATGACTTTGATAAAACATGAAGGGTGTAATTTTTAGATGTTGTCATTTGGGAGTTCTAGTTGTTGGGATTTATAGTTCACCTACAAAGAGCATTCTGAACTCCACCAATGATGGAATTGAACCAAACTTGGCACACACAACTCCCATGACAAATAGAAAATACTGGAAAGGTTTGGCAGGCATTGACCTTGAGTTTTGGAGTTGTAGTTCACCTACATCTAGAGAGTACTGCGGACTCAAACAATGATAGATCTGGACTAAACTTGGCACGAATTCTCAATATGCCCAAATGTGAACACTGGTGGAGTTTGGGAAAAAATAGATCTTTATATTTGGAAGTTGTCTTGGTGGGATTTAGTTTATCTACAATCAAATAGCATTCTGAACCTCACCAATGACAGAATTGGGCTAAACTTTCCACACAGAACCCTCATGTCTTGAAGAGACTCTCTGGTGTGCGCCTCCCTCGAGGCTCGTATGCTCCCCCTCGCCCATACATGCATACCACACTGCCATGCACTGAGCACGCCTGCTCTCCTCTCCCCACTTGGAGTCTCAGAAACAGCCCTTCCCTTGGCTGAGAAGCTCAGTCGGCCAATCACTGTGGATGAGGGATTTTGGTGGGAGGATTTGCCGTTCGTTTCCAAAAAGGAAGAGGACAGGCAGAGAGATCTTCAGCCTTCTCTGCCAAAGGAGTTCCTAAGACCGTCAGAAATATGTCTCTGCCCTCTGTTGACTTTGCTTCCCATTGCAGTGCTTTCCACTATTCTAACATCTACATCACGTGCTAGCAAGAAGAGGTCTATATAAATATTTTAAAACAAGTCTAACAGTTCAATCTCTGTATACAAGGGGATTTTGTAGTACCTTTGAGACTGAAAGAAGTTGGTAGCACAAGTTTTCATAAAGTTTACTGAAATTCCAGACTAATACAGCTATGTCTTTGACTTCTATCTCAGGTATCTGTTTATGGGTCCAGGCGATGAAAGATACTTGTTTTCTTTGGACCAAATTAGGTAAATGAGGTAGCCAGCATGTCTTTCCTTTTGGCATATGAAGAACCACAGGGCGGAAATTTACTTTTAATATTAAAGGAGCAAAGATAAAAAACATATAACTTCCTTATTGAGGTATGACACTTACATCTACCCCGAGGCTAGTTCAGAAAATGGAAGCCAGCCAGCAAGGCAGGAAAATGCTTAGAGTAGCAGAACACAAAGGTGGAAAGGGGAGAATTAGCTTCTTTTCCAAAAGAACAAGCTCAACCCTTCTTCGTATATGAATGGAACAGAAGTGTTAGATAGATGTCGCTAGCTTCTTGTGGTTGATAACATCTAAAGTGACTATGTTTGAGCAATGTGGTTTTATTGTGCAATGTTATTTTTAATAATTTTGGGGCAGTTTTTATTGGCTTGGATTCAGTGTCATCCTCCCATTCTTGGCAGAAACAGATTCACCAGAGGTTCCCACTGGTAATTTTGCTATTCCTCTTATCTCCCTCAGGTGCAGAAGATCCATATATATATATATATATATATATATATATATATATATATATATATATATATATATGACTTTCAAGTTATATAGAAGGCAAAAAACACGAATCACTCTTTCCCAACAAGAATGTAATGTGAGCAAAATTTCACTCTATTTTAAATAAAAAATATTTAAAGAAAAGTACCTGAAAAACTTCAGTCAATTCAAGCCTAGACACAAAACTTCTATGCATGTAAAATGAGTCAATACAGCGGATCAACTCATAACTCGTATTGAGAAGTTAGTTAAATAAAGCACTTTTCAGACATTTATCCATCCTTCTCCATTTTCCAGTTGACTGTGCTCATCTAAATAAATCTGAAGAGGGTCAACTAAGCTTTTCACTCCAACTTTTATTTTCTCAGCTATTTATACCTATATTTGATCCCCTTTTTTTGTAATTCACAGAGCAGTGCTAAAATACGGTGAGGGGAAGAGAACTAAACATTTTTATGGCATTTATGGGCTCTCAAGTCCATTCTATTTTCTATATATGAATGTTCTATATATTTATTAAATGACTCATGTGCCATGAGTAATAGATGTATGACTAAACTGCTCAAGTAGTCATTTACTTTCTTTTGCCAAACTGTACACTATCAAATAAAGGTATAAGGCTATTTAAAGTTGAACTATAAAGGTTGGCAAAGGAACTGGTTGGGTCTAAGGAAATTTTCTTTTGTACAAAGATGTAATAATGTACTACAAATAACCCTAGATATTTCAAAACAGGTTGGCTGATTCAATAAATCCACCCATGTCTCCCCTGAAACTGGCTACAAACCTTTATTACATTGTATCACGGTACACTTAAGACTATTTAGATAAGCAAGTTTCAAAAAAGCGTTCTACTACTATTTAGGTTAATATAATTTCCTACTCTGCTTTTTAAAACTGGCCTCACATATTCAGTATGAATGCTCATGTTTACTCATTTCACAACAAGGTTAACCAAGTACAAGAAATAAAATTGCTTCTTTTTTGGAAGTTTGGTGATGTGGAATCAGCCATAATCATGCTGCCAATTTTTGAACATATTTGTGGGAAATGAGACTACATTCAGCAATACCTCTACAGTGTGCCAAACCATGCCAAAAGAGTTAGGAACCTTTCCATTCCAATCCTACTTTTGTAGTTGCATCTATGAGGTATTGTAATCTACACCTTCTACCAGTGCAAGTCAAAAAACCTGTATGTTGAGGCTAATTTTAAATATATTAAGGCATCATAAAAGAAAATTATTGAAAAGTTTTTCCTAATTCTGATATGAAGAGATAAAATGCTACAAAATGTTATTTTTTAGTTTTCTCTAGGTTAACTTCATCCATATTTAAAAATATTAAAGGGAAAGGTTATGATAAATCTATGTTTATAACAGTCAGCAATATATTATTATTATGTTTATTTATACGCCACTTTTTCTTTCCATAAGGAGAGCCTACGAGTAATTCAAAAGTAAGCTGAACAGTAAACTTAAGCAACAGACCATTTAGATTAATTTTCTTTATTTATACAAAACAGAAAACAAAATTTAGGGAAATAATGGACAGTCTTCTCTTCCATCCTGCATTCCATTCACTTTTGCATTCAAATTTACAGTCCATTGCCAAATGGCAACATCACTGGAAGCTATGAGGTTTCCATCTTGTAGCCATGTTTTTCTAGTTCTGCCCTGAAAAAAAAAGAGAAATAATCCCAGTCATATAAAATTTCAGATGTATCTTTAAACAAATATTTAAAACAATGGTTGAAATAAGATATAACTAATGGTTTTTTATACTCACTGTAATCCTATACCAGTCAACCTAGAAGGAAACATCACTAAATTCTATGGGATTTACTTGAGAGTAGCCATTCATGGCTAACTTTTCACACTAATTTCAATGAGGTTTAAGTGCAATTTAACTTAGTTTGGGTCTAATTCATTATGTTTATCATATCTTCACATTCTCCTAGTAATAGCACAGCATGTATGACTTAGGATAATAATATAAGAGTAAAATCCATGCTGTTTGACAACACTTTAACTGCAATGACTCAATACAATGGAATCATGGGAGTTGTAGTTTTACAAGTTCTATAGCCTTCTCTGTTGTAGAAAATACATGAAGCAACTGAAATTTGGTAATTAACTGTGTTCTCATTGAATACGGTATCATCCCTTTTCGGCATCTGTTGTGTTTTTCGTATTCTGACCAGTTCTTCAATATTCACTCTATAGTAGAGGATCAACTTAGTTAAGTTCTGAAAATTGACTTTGAAGTACTTTTTCTCAATTTGACAATAAATTACCACTTATATTAATGTCAAATTCAGTAGATTGTCCATTTACTTTAGGTACAACAGCACAATGCTAAAACACATCTGCAGTTGAAATGCACCTAGTCTCCCTGATTACTGTTTGACCAAACGGATATACTGTAGCTATTGTTAACTATGATCAAGGGAAACAAACCAGTTTCATCTTATAATTTTAAAGTAGATGTTATAGTAAACATATTTACATTTAACAAGTTAAAATCTTGTTAATATAGAATAGAAGCAGAACTCTCCTAGTCTCCTTGTGCCATTCTGGCTGAGGAGAATATTATCCAGTGGGAATATACAATCATTCTTGTGGCACTGATAGTTTAGAATTAAGTCTGAACAAAGCTAATGTTTACTCTTTAAAAAGCATAGTTCCATGTTTGTTTTGGAAAATTATCTAATGTGTGTTGGGTACATGCTGTATTTTTCATCACGGTCTAGTCTGATAATTTAGACAAGACCCTGGCAACTTGATGCCTCAGATGTTGGTGAACCCCAATTCACATACATCCTATCAAGCATGGCAAACAGTCAGAGGGGTAGTAGCTCCTCAATATCATGATATCCACATTTTTCCATGTCACCCTACAGATCATTCTTTATATGGAAATACTGAAACTGTTCATATTACCTTAACTGATTGGAGAAATCATCTTCCACATTGTCATCATCCCAGTTGTCTTCCCACACATGTGCATCTTCATCTTCATCTAAACCGGCCCAGTCTAAAAACAAGACACAGAACATGCTGATTTTGTACAAAGTTCAACAATTCTTGGGGAAATGTTTCAATTCTATTGTTATTAATAATACTATGTTATCTTAAGCAACTCTATCTTAAAGATAGGTGATTTTACTAGTTAATAATTGAATCAAAGGTTTAAAAAGCGAATGGGGTTGAAACATTGATGTTTGCTGTATATTGGGAGTGGGCAACTGTGGAAGGCTAGGGGGCACATCTGCCTGCCTAAGAGGGATTAAAAAAATATTACCCCTTAAACAACATCAAGTAATTAAGAGACAGTTGTTGTTGCAAAAAAGGGCTGCTCCTGGTCCTATAAAAAGGTAAAGGTGTCCCCTTGACATTAAGTCTAGTCGTGTCTGACTCTGGAGGGATGGTGCTCATCTCCATTTTTAAGCGCAAGAGCCAGCTTTGTCCATAGACGCCTCCAAGATCATGTGGCTCGCATGACTGCATGGAGCACCGTACCTTCCCGCTGGAGTGCTACTTATTGATCTACTCACATTTGCATTCTTTCGAACTACTAGGTTGTTGGAAGCTGGGCCTAACAGATGGAGCTCATACCGCTCCCCGGATTCAAACTGCCAACCTTTTGGTCAGTAAGTTCAGCAGCTCAATGGTTTTAAAAAGATCCTCATCCTATATTGCCCAGGAAATATGCAAAATCTGGTAGAAATGTGTTTCACACCCCCAAAGTGCCTTTGGGGGCAAAAACATGTATTGGTTTTTCCTCCCAAATGTTGACACACTGAGAGGGTATTTGAAAGCCAAAAATGTTGATTTTGTGGCAATTTTTGTGGACTACCAAGGAGTCCTAGTTGCCACAAAAATAGCTCTGGGAGTTAATGGGCTCCATTTAACTCACTTCCTCTGTAAATACTGCATTTTAGCCTATCTACACACTTTATAAGAGGATTTTTTAAAAAATCCATCTGTGTGAGAAGAGATACTTTAACACCTCAGTCTGGACCAGAGCCAAGAACCATGGTTTGTAAATGCATGATTGGAGTCAAATGACAGAAACACTTCACAGACTGACACCCTTAAAGGTCTGGTTGGTAATTTGTGGCTGCAGATATTCTCAATCTGAGAGAGGGAACAACTCAGTTCAAGGTGGATAAAATGAACAGGGTGAGCTGGTATTAGCCAACCCAGACAGGATGAGGGAAATAAGGCAAAGAGGCAAGACTGCAGCAAACCAGATGTTGTCTGACTAAAGATCAGGTATTAGCAAAGGAAGCTAAAAATAAGGTTGAAGCAACATAGGAATAAAATGAACTAGAGTTCTGAGTGGCTAGCAAGGTGAAGTGAGAGGTGAGGTACTGCCTGCACCCTCTCCACAGACAGTGATCCAATATCAGTTGTGGCCCTAATATGCGGAGTTTTCAAACTGACAAGTGAAAAAGTTGTGCATCAGATTTTTCATCATTACAAGACAAGCAGGAGCTCAGACTATTAAATAGTGTGCTTTTTTCACCTGACAGGCTTTCACACTATTGGCACAAATATGTAAGGTTTGAGATGCACAATGACAGAGGCTGTTAAGTGAACAATACACTACTGTACATCTTTTCTAATACTGTTCTGCAAGGCATAAAATTGGATAACCGGCTTTCAAAACCCAATCTGGCAATGTCTTCTTACTGATTGCCAAACTAAAAACTTGCTTTCTATATCTATTACATGTCTCCAGCATTATGGGGCAGGAAAAAGGATGAATCAGATTTGTAATAAAACAATACGATGCTATAGATGGGAATGTGTAATGATATGCTGTGATAAACGACTAGGCTTTCAACTGAAACATTTTGATAACATTTCTCAAAAGGGACAACCTGTAGATATTTCAGGGGAAAGCATTCTAATTTAGTATATAGTATATAGCGCATAAAACATTTTCATGTATAAAACTAGGTCTAATACCTAGTTTTTTTAATGGTCCTTAACCATTTTGGAGTCACGGATCACTCAGATAATCTAATGAATATTATAGAACCCATGCTCTACATCTTAATTGAGGCACAGGACAAAAATGCAATGAAATATATTATTATTCCTGGTACTGCAAATATAAGATATTAGCCTTGTAATGTAATTTTTGTATAAAACAAGACAAAGACTGTTTGTTTATGTATCTAGATATGTTATTTATATACATAATGCTGAATACCATACAAAGATCACCATCCACTTGCATAACTTTTGCTTTAACAGATAAATGAAAAATTATGTAGCATCACAAGGTTTCAAAATGACATCAGCAATATTTTTATAAACCGAGTGCAATACACCAACCTCACAATAATATGAACATTATTTTTATACGCACTGAAAGCCAAATCATGATTTTCCCATTGCATGAGAACTCTCAAGTAATCTGTTTTTCACACCTAAGTAATAGATCCAAAGATATTTAGAAAATGATGAAATCTCGTACACATGCCAGAAGTACATTACAGTAGCACAGTGGAATTCTCACTAAAAATAGAATAAATCCATTTCAGATGACTGAATCTGAGTGGTAGCAAAAAATCATAACTGAAATATATGACACCTTAAATAAAATATTCTTTGAACAATATATTTTACTCTATATGCCAATATAATTTCGCAATGAAGAAGCATACTATCTAAATAATTAAGTTTAGTTAAATCTGAAACTGCAAGAATCACTACATATGTATATTAAGATCTCATTTAAAGCAACTGTACATTGATTGATACACACAATAATAACATCTCTAAGGTGTTCTTAGCTAGTCTTCAGATGACAATCAGCCTAAGAGTGTTAGATTGAACACTTAAGACCTTTTATTCACTACAACAGTTTAAGAATATACATTTTTAAAATGTAAAGTATGATTCAAAAGCAATTTTGAATTTCACACAACCATATTCTGTGAACTATAACGGATTTAAAGACAGTCTCATACTTAAAAGACAGTAATTGTGGCATATAAATAAAGTCAGAAGTAGTCACATTTTTAAATAGCGGCTGTTTCACTAACAACAGATTATTACGCACCTGTTCTATGAAAATATGTTTAGTGCTATCTTTCCATATGCAGGTAAAGTCTCATTGTTTATTAGTAAGCCTTTGAGGGTTGGTTTTAGGGGGAGAGGCCTTTCAGAATGTGCTGTTTTATGCCACCTGTGGTTTCTCTGGTTTTTTTTTTTTTTTTACTTTTTGCACTTTGTGAATTTTTAGCTGCATATTTTAAATTTTGAAAGCTGCCCTGAGTCCTGGACTGGGAAGAAGGCAGAATGTAAATAATATAATAATTAAAATATATCTGACAGCAAAAGAGAGTAGGAGTCATCCATCATACCAAAAATGAATAATCAAACAAAAGTTGAATTTTAGAATATTTGGGAATACAAGTCAAGATCCTTAGTTCACACCTTCCTAATTACTTTTACTTTGAAATAATCTATAGGGACATTATATGATAATGCTGACTTACTTTTACTACTTGTTTTGTTTGTTTCTTTATGGGATGTAAACCCTGTCTATTTCCTGGGGTGGGATTCAAAGTGGCTTCCCAAAAATTAAAATCAAATCAAATTAAAATCTTATTTTGCAAAAGTTAAAAAAAGAATTAAACAATACATTGAAACCATAATTACAACAGTTAAAACACATGTAAAACACATGGAAGATAACATAAAATATTGTACATGACTTTACTCATACTACAATTATAGAATTTACAACTCACAGGCTTGTCTGACTTAAAAGGTCTTTGCCTGAAGAAAGAAAAAGACAAGGGAGGGAACTAATTTTACTTTTTATATTGTTGTTGTTTATTTTTACACCACTTTTTCTCTCAACAAGGAGACTCAAAGATGATTCTTTGAGAAGTGGATTCCATAGCCTGGGAGCACCCCCAGAGAAGACTTTCTTCTGTGTCTAACAAACATGCCTATGAAGCAGGTATGGGCCAAGATCCCTCCAGTGGTTTGGACTTCAATTCCCAGAAATCCTAGCCAACTTACTGGCTGTTAGGAATTATGGGAGTTAAGGTCCAAAACACCTGGAGGGGCCAAGTTTGCTTATGCTTGCTATGAAGGTTGTGGAACAGAAAGGCAGCTCTTCAGTACAGATTTCATGCTGACTTGTATAGGAAGATACAGTTCTTCAGATAGCCTGAACCCAAGATGTATAGGCCTTTAAAGGACAAAACCAGAACTCTGAATTGTGAATGAAAATTGTCAAGTTCAGATGTAGAAGACTGTATTGATAAGGCAATTTTAAGGTTTCTGTGTGTTGCTTAAACTATAATTCCCATCAACACAAACCAGCATATCTTGCGATGAGAGATTACAGAAGTAGTGATCCTCCAGATACTACCAAACTGCAAGTTACCCATCTGCACATGGAGGGGATATGAACCTTGCAAGTTAAAGCAAAATGAGAGCTTACTCAAAGTAAACATGGTTTACCAGGAGCTATA
Organism: Anolis sagrei; assembly: GCF_037176765.1. Lineage (NCBI taxonomy): Eukaryota > Metazoa > Chordata > Lepidosauria > Squamata > Anolidae > Anolis > Anolis sagrei. The sequence goes on along the minus strand of NC_090026.1, from coordinate 100,584,588 downwards.
GCTAGCAAATATGTGTTCTGAATACACAGTATTGTAGTTAAAATGCATGAGATACTTTGTGTTGAACGTGGACATGTTCTATTCTCAGGGCTTCAGTAAACAGAATTCAGGAGTCATGAATATTTAACAGTAATACATGATGCATAATTATATTTTTCTTGTACCATGTATGGGATGCTTGTGGAACTGTCTGCGTCACATTCCAGAATATTATTTCTATCTTTGTTACGACTTCAGAGGGCACCAGTTGTTGTCCTGTCTCAGACATAAACCACAGAGTGGGCCTACCTACCCTTCCTTTATATTTGATGACATTAGCCATGTAAAAGTTGGGAAATACCACTCCTTCCAAACACCTATTCTCAACAAAAACATAAAGACCTTGACTTCATTCTGCAATCCAAACGTGTTTTGCTGTAATTGCTTCCATCTTGAAACGGGGGAACCCTCATTTTTAAGGCCTTGTCGGGGATTCATTTCTGTGTTTTAATATTTCTAATGTTTAAACTCATAAATTGTTCAATAAGTTTATGCTTTTGCTTTGACTTTGCATTATATTGCTTTAAATATAGTTAGCCATCTTGGCTCCCATAATTGATAGAAAGACAGGATATGAGTGATGATGGTGATGATAATGATGATAATAGTAATGTTAGTAATAGAAAATATATGTTGAGATCCCTTATCCAAAATTGTCCACATGGGTGACTGAGATAGATCAATCTTTGTTTTTAATGGTTTAGTGTACACAAGCTGGGAGGCAGGATGGAAATCTGTCAGGTACTTTGTGCTTTTCTTTCACGGCAGAGGGTTGGACTAGATGGCCCATGTGGTCTCTTCCAACTCTATTTTTCAATGATTATATGCACGGGATTATTAAAAATATTGTGTACAAAATTACTCAGCCTTTGTGTAGAAGGGGTACAGAAAACACATGTGATTTTGTGGTTAAGATTTGGGTCCCATCTCTGAGATATTCCATGCAGCTATTTCAAATCTCTTTAAAAAATATGGTGCCATGCATTTTGGATAAGCAACACTAAACCTGTAATAATAATCTGACGGAGAAGGCTTTTCCTGTCTTTCAGACCAATGAACACATTGTGGCTGTGGGTAAGTAAGCAGTAGGCCATGTTAAGTGGAAGGAGGCCATTGCTATTGTGTGTCGTCAAATCATTTCAGAATTATGGGGAGTCTTGTAATTACTCTTTTAATTTTATTTCAACAGAACTTTTGGTGTTTCTGTAAACTGATTTCACTTGGACCTCATGTTCTTTATGTTAAGTTACCTGATAGCCTATGTTACCTTTTAATTTGAGGTTGAAAGTTTAATTTGACTCTAAATGTTGGTTCATTTGGGAATTGGAAGGGTTGTTATTCTACTTGTATTCACGGTATTGTAAAGGCATTGAATGTTTGCCTTTTTGTTTGCTGGAATCCACCCTGAGTCCTCTTGGGGAAATAGGGTGGAATATAAATAAAGTTTTATCATCTTTATCATCATCATCATCATCATCATCATCATCATCATCATCATCATGGAGCCCCCGGTGGTGCAGTGGGTTAAACTGCTGAGCTGCTGAACTTGCCAACTGAAAGGTCATAGGTTAGCCCCAGCTTCTGCCAACCTAGAAGTTCAAGAACATGCAAATGTGTTTAGATTCCTGCTTTGGCGGGAAGATAGCGGTGTTCCATACAGTCATGCCAGCCACATTATTTACAAGGCCATAAAAAATCTCCAAGAAGTATGCAAAGAATGAGAAAGTGACAGCTCCCCTGGTGGCCAGAAGCTGGAATGTTAAATAGCCTCTGAGTGTCTGGCTATATATGTTGTGTGTCTATGGCATTGAATGTTTGCCATGTATATGTATATTGTAATCCGCCCTGAGTCCCCTGCAGGGTGAGAAGGGCAGAATATAAATACTGTAAATAAATAAAGAATAAATACAGACAACACTGGCTCTTCGGCTTAAAAATGGAGATGAGCAACACCCCCTAGATTCAGACACGACTAGACTTAATGCTGGGGGAAAACTTTTACCTATTGACATTTCCTTTTACAATCCTGCAGGATCTCTTCGATCCTTGGGGGTGGCCCTCCTCTTGATCCCACCTCCATCACAAGTGCGACTTGTGGGGACGAGGGAGACAGCCTTCTCCGCTGTGGCCATTTGGCTTTGGAACTTGCTACCTAGTGAGATTAGGCAAGCCCCTACCCTGGCAGCTTTTAAGAAAGACTTAAAAACCATCCCCATATCATGTCCATCCCAATTATAGTTCTGTCCTCATGATGCACTTTCCCTTGTCTTTAATGAAGGCTCAATCCCTTCTAATGAAGGTTCACCCCTTCTGACCTCCCCCACAGACACATACTTCTCAATTTACTTATCTCACCCAGGGTTTTATCAATCTTATTCTGTGCATTTGATCCACCCACCATGCTTTTATTTTATTTCTTCATCACGTTAGTTTGCATCTGTTTATTTCATTTTGTTATTTTCTGTATTTTATTTTGATGTTATTATTTACTGTTTGTATCTTATTTTAGAATCATAGAATCATAGAATTGGAAGAGACCTCATGAGCCATCCAGTCCAACCCCCTGCCAAGAAGCAGGAAATCTGCATTCAAAGCACCCCCAAGAGATGGCCATCCAGCCTCTGTTTAGGCAGAATAGAGGGGTAGCATGACTTCCCTGGATCTAGACACTATGCTCCTATTGATGCAAGCCAAAATCCCATTGGCTTTTTTTGCCGCTGCATCCCATTATTGACTCATGTTTAACTCGTTGTCCACGAGGGCCCCAAGATCTTTTTCACACGTACTACTCTTGAGCCATGCGTCCCCCATTCTGTATCTTTGCATTTCATTTTACTGTAATTTTGGGCTTGGCCTCATGTTATCCGCCCCGAGTCCCCTTTGGGGAGATGGTGGGGGGGGGGGGGAGAGTCTAAATAAAGTGTATTATCATCATCATCATCATCGGGTTTTCTTGGCAATATCTGTTCAGAGGAAATTTGCCTATGGGTCCATCTACACCAGTGGTTCTCAACCTGTGGGTCCCCAGGTGTTTTGGCCTTCAACTCCCAGAAATCCTAACAGTTGGTAAACTGGCTGAGTTTTCTGTGACTTGTAGGCCAAAACACCTGGGGATCCACAGGTTACTGGAGTACTAATGAGTTTATATTTGTTTAAATTGTTCTTCGTTTTAATTATTGTATTGTTTTCAAGAGTTTTTTGCACTACAAAAAACTCTTGAGGGAGCAAATTTGTTTACTGCTGCCCTGGAGACTAGGACACGGAACAATGGCTTCAAACTACAAGAAATGAGATTCCATCTGAACATTAGGAAGAACTTCCTGACTGTGAGAGCCGTTCAGCAGTGGAACTCTCTGCCCTGGAATGTGGTGGAGGCTCCTTCTTTGGAGGCTTTTAAACAGAGGCTGGATGGCCATCTGTCAGGGGTGCTTTGAATGCAATTTTCCTGCTTCTTGGCAGAATGGGGTTGGATTGGATGGCCCATGAGGTCTCATCCTACAAATGAGATATGTGCAGTGTGCATAGGAATTCATTCATGTATCTTTCAAATTATAATCTGGCCCTCCAACAGTCTGAGATACTGTGACATGGCCCTCTGTTTAAAAAGTTTGAGGACCCCTTATCTACACTGTAGAACGAATGCGGTTTGATGCCACTTTAACCTGCCACGGCTCAATGCTGTGGAGTCCTGAGAGTTGCAGTTTTACAAGGACTTCAGCCTTCTCTTCCAAAGAGTTCTAGTGCCTCACCAAAGTACAACTCCCATGATTCCAGAATACTGAGTCATGTCAACTATTTATTATTTATTTATTTACCTTACTTATATACCGCTGTTCTCAGCCCGAAGGCGACTCACAGTGGTTCACAACAAATACAAACAGCAAAAATTCAGTGCTACAGTATAGAAACAGTTAACAACCTAACACATTACACAATTAATAAACAGTTACTACAATACCCATTCACTGTCATCTCGTCATCAAAAACATGTTCCAGATTCGTCATCCATTGTTCCATTCCAGTGTTCATTAACCAATCATTGCACTAATTATTCGAACGCCTGCTCAAACAGCCAGGTCTTCACCTTTTTGCGGAATACCATTAGAGATGGTGTTAGTCTAATGTCCATAGGAAGGGCGTTCCACAGCCGAGGAGCCACCACCGAGAAGGCCCTATCTCTCGTCCCCGCCAGCCGAGCTTGAGAAGCAGGTGGGATCGAGAGCAGGGTCTCCCCGGAAGATCTCAAAGTCCTGGTGGGTTCATAGGCAGAGATGCGGTCAGATAGGTAGCTTGGGCCAGAACTAAAGTGGTGTGAAACTGCATTCGTGCCTCACCAAAGTACTACTCCCATGATTCCAGAATACTAAGTCATGTCAACTAAAGTGGTGTGAAACTGCATTCATTCTATGGTGAAGATGCACCCTTTGCCTTCCTCTGAGGCTGGGAGTGTGACCCTAATACACAGCGGGTATTATGGCCGAGAGATGATTCTAAATCTGGTCTCCGAGGCCAGTCCAACACGCCAGAGAAACCGAATGGTCAAAATGGCAAATGAAGGCCCAGAGCGGAAGAGCAATCTCCCATTCTGACCCAGAGCGTGGGAGGCGCGAGTGCGCATGCGCGTCCTCACTTGAGGCCTACTACTGCCTCTTGCCGCCTCCTCCAGTGCACAGTCACAGGTCCCCTCGCTTCTAATCCTCCCGATGCGGATCTAGCCCTTGACGCCCCCTCCCTTGGTTCCCTCTTCCCCCCGGAACCAACCTTCGGCCGGGAATTCCTCGAACTCGTCGTCCTCCTCCAGAAGCCCCAAATCCACGGGCTGCTTCTTCTCCGACATGCTCCGCCTCAGCCTCCACTCTACTGCTCCCCGCTGAGAATGACGGGATCGTGACGTCATCAGCCGGTGAATGGCAGAGGGGAAGGCGAGATGAACAAGCAAAACAACACCAAAAAACTCCTCTGCGCATGCGCTCTTTACTCGCGCAGCAGCTTCGCCTCCTCGCCTTGTTGTTCCTGAATTGATTGGCAGCTGCTTTTGGCGCCTTCGTGGTTGTCGCCTTTTCTCTGTTCTGAGGTGACTGTGACCTCAGAGAAAATGTTCTTCATAGGTCAAATGTCTTCTGTTTTGTGTGGGGAAGGGAAACAATCAGGACAAATGAATCATAAAAGCAGATATTGGAATTTATGCCACCTTCTATTATAGCAGGCCTGGGCAAAGGAGGAAAAGGAAGGGGCCTGAGGCTGTTAGGAATGGTGGGAGTTGAAGTCCAAAACCCCTGGAGGGCCCACGTTTGCCCAGGCCTGTATTATAGCCTCACATAAGGCATTGACAAACTATATACTTTGCAAAAAACATTTTAATAGGATGCTTTCCTTCTAGCATCAATTTGCGACACAGTAATTTAGTTTTACTAGCAAAACCAGAGGTTAAACCAATTTCTTATGATTGATATGGTCACGTTCATAAATTACAATAATGAAATGCATGGGGCAAGACATAATTTATGGAAACCTATCATTTATCACTTTTAAAATAGTTTTCTAAGATCTACAGAGATACTTGCAGGGACACCTCAGCAAGTGAGCACAATTCAAAGTGCTGGTGTTAACCTATAAAGCCCTAAACGACTCCGACCCTGTTTACCTCGCCAAACGTATTCTCCCCTATGAACCATCGAGATTATTAAGATCGTCTGGAGAGGCCCTGCTCTCAGTCCCACCAGCCTCGCAAGCGTGTCTGGTGGGGACGAGGGACAGGGCCTTCTCGGTGGTGGCCCCTCGACTCTGGAACTCTCTCCCTCTGGAGATCAGAACCGCCCCATCTATCCTGACATTTAGGAAACAGGTGAAGACTTGGTTATGGAGACAGGCATTCGACGAGTGAGCCAACACCGTGAGATATGGATGGAGGATGATGAGCAACGATTTTAGTGCGACGACTGGCCATTATAGTTATTGATTGTAATTGCTGTTTTAATGTTTTACTGTAATATGTATTATGATGTTTTATTGATTATATGTGATATTATGGTTGGAAACTGGTCAGAGTCCCTCAAGAGAGGTGAGAAGGCCGGTATACAAAACTTTTAAATAAATAATAATAAATAAGCAAGAGTTCAAAAGGGGCAGGCTAAAACCTGGAACCTCAAGCGCAGAGGTCCACAAACTTTTTAAACAGAGGGCCAGGTCACAGTACCACAAATTTTTGGAGGGCCAGATTGTAATTTGAAAAAAAAAACATGAATGAATTCCTATCTTATTTGTAGTGCAAAAAACACTTAAAGACAATACAGTAATTAAAATGAAGAAAATTTTTAACAAATATAAACTTATTAGTGCTTCAATGGGAAGTGCAGGCCTGCTTTTGGCTGATTAGATAGGATTGATGTTGATGCATGCTTTCAAGTTGTTTCAGACTTAGATTGACCCTGAGCGAGGGCCGGGTAAATGACCTTGGAGGGCTGTATCTGGCCCTCAGGCCTTAGTTTGAGGACCTCTGCTCAAGCCCCTTGAGCAGGGGCTTTGCGGTATACAAATATCGCAAATAAATTATTATTTCATACATTTCTACCCTGCCCTTCTCACCCCCGAAGGAGGACTCAGGGTGGCCTCACACAAGCACCGTATGATGCTATCCCCATATAAATAATCAACAAATACATTAAAACAATAGATTAAACACGCCAGTTAAAACCAAATCCAAGTCTGGGATAGCTCAGTGTCGCGGGTTTCCTAAGTCTTCTTTCCAGTTGCCATTGTCCACTAATTGAACGCCTGGTCCCAAAGTCAAGACTTCAATTTTCTTCTAAAGGACAGGAGGGAGGTGGCCAGTCTGATGTCCCTGGGGAGAGAGTTCCACAGATGGGGGGCCACTGCCTAGAAGACCCTGTCTCTCGTCCCCACCAATCGTGTTTAAGATGGTGGTGGGATCGAGAGCAGGGCCTCTCCTGATGATCTTACACTTTGTGATAGTTTGTAACAGGAGATATGTTCAGACAGGTGGTCTCAGCCAGAACTGTTTAGGGCTTTAAAGGTTAAAACCAATACTTTGAATTGTGCTCGGAAGCTGATCGGCAGCCAGTGGAGCTGCGTAACAGAGGAGTTAAATAATAAGCCATGGCTGATAATGAGAGACTCCCTCCTGGGCACATAGAAGACTGGGCGACTTAAAAGACGCTGAACAGACTGCGCTCTGGCACCATGGGGTGCAAAGCCAACCTTAATAAATGGGGCCACAAAGTGGAGCCCACGACATGTGAGTATGGAGGAGAGCAAACCACAGACCACCTATTACAATGCTGTCTGAGCCCTGCCACGTGCACAATTGAGTACCTTCTTACAGCAGCACCAGAGGCATCCCAAGTTGCCAGCTACTGGTCAAAGGGCATTTAGTATAATGCCAAGTTTTTAAATTCTGTGTTTTTGGTTTGTTTTTTAAAAACATTATAACTGTACCCTCGGTTCGCTTCTGATACGATAAATAAAAAAAATTGTTTAGTAAATATATGATTTGTTGCATAATTCACATAGACTCAGAGGTTTCTCATTACAGCTGACACGCTAAAGCAGAGCTTTCCAAACCATGTTTTGTCCAACATAAGGAGAAACCTCTGAGTCTAAGCAAAATAACCAATGGGATATATTGTGTCCATATACATGTTGTTACTACAGTTTATGTATGTGTCTGTATCTCTTATAAGGGAGGTCTAACCTCTGGTTAGCTAGTAAAACTGAATTACTGTGTGGTGAAATGGTGCATCTCTAAAAATGTGTCACCAACATTAAATGTTTGGAAAACTCTGTCTTAGACTGCTATGGTGTTAGAAATGTTTATGTTTTCAACATAAACTTCCCAGTTCTTTAAAACTTTGAGATGGACTTCTGGCCACTTTCAAGTTGAAAGCCTTCAACAACACACTTCCAAGTTGTCGTTGTTGTTGGGAAGTGTTTTTTTGTGATTGTCGTGACAATTTGGAAAGCTCTGTTTGGTCCCCATTCTTTGAAAACAAGACTTGTGTTAAGCTGTGCACAAAGCATGTACCTTGCTTCCTCACAAAAAATGGAACTGCATTGCTGAATTTGACGGACACAGGATGGTGGCCTGTGGCTTATCCATGCCACCTATAGTGTTCTTTGCTAACATTTTTCTACCATTTTCTCCCAACAAGTCTGAGATGTAGTTATCTGGTGAAATAGTTCAATTTTCTGGCTTTTATTAGAAGCGGTTTCTGGTCTCTCTCACTTTCTCTCACGTACGAAATCTGCTTTCCTATGATGCTTTCATTCTTCAGCTTTCTCTCTGACGTTGCTCTCTGTTTACCAGACTGTTGCTTCTTCACAGGCAATCTGCCACACATTTCTCTCAGGTTCCATTGCTACTGCTCAGTTTAATGTAAGAAACATTAATAAAATACGTCAGATTACGGATTCTGATCCGGCACTGCATGTAACCAAATTGGTAGACCCAGTTTTTAAAAATCAGCACATCAGCCCTGGATTGAATGAATGAATGAATGAATGAAGCTTTATTGTTTTGTTATAAGCCACTCGGAGTGGCTTACAACAAAACAATAACATAAATAATAATAAAACACGTTGTTGTTCATTCATTCAGTCGCTTCCGACTCTTCGTGACCTCATGGACCATTCCACACCAGACCGCCCTGTTGGCCGTCACCTCCCCCAGCTCCTTCAGAGTCAAGCCAGTCACTTCAAGGATACCATCCATCCATCTTGCCCTTGGTCGGCCCCTCTTGCTTTTTCCTTCCATTTTAATAAAACCCACAACAAGTCAAATAATTTAAATAATTAAAAATAAAGTCATAGTAAATATGGAATGTAACTCAAGAATGTCACAATCAATATAAAACTATGTCAAAGTAAATACAAAACATAAAACATTAAAATGAGTAACCATCATGTAACCTGCTTTTGCTAGTTGGAGCACCAGGATCAATTTAAATTCCATTTAACTCCAACGGTTAAAATTATGGTTAGATTGACTAGATAGAGCCATATCTAAACCCACTGAATGCAACAGACCTTTTTTTTAAAAAATATATAATTAATCTTTATTCAAAAATAACTAAAAAATTAGAAAAAACAAAATACAATTTTCCCTGTAGTATATAAAGCTACTACATCTAACACAATTATATCTAAGACAGTCACTCTAACATAAAACATTTGTACACTAATAAACACATATTTTGACACAGCTATTGGGACTATTCTATGAACTTTACACTCATCTCAGCGAATTCACAGATCTTCATCAGTCATTCTTTGTGGGTGACAATGGGATTTAATGTAGTCATAGCTTAGTATTCAATTGGTCAAATATGATTTATGACTATGTTGGGATCCAACCCATTGGGTAATATGCTTTTGGACATTGCCGCATTGAAAAAGCCATTAAGCAATGCCTGTTGTTATTATTTGCAATCAAACTACTAGTATAGGAGCCTCAACCAAATCCATAGAAGAGGTTAGAAACATAAGATGTCATCAATTTTCAACACTATAACTCTCACTTTTCATAAATGTATTCTACAGTTACAAACCCAGAGGGTAACTGATTGAGTTTGGTGAGCTACCTGCTTGTGGTGCCTGCAGAGAGTGAGATTTATCACTTTAAAATGAAGTTGCATTCTGCAGGAGCTCGTTGAATTGGAGCACTGTCTAGCGCTGAAAAGGGAAACCTTATTTTATAACAACTTCCTCTGTATTTTTGCAGGAGTTTAAACCTAATGTTCACTGCAGAAAAATGACACTGCCCAAAGAGCTTTATATAGAAATACAATTTGTATTTTGCTGCATTTTCCTGAGCTTGTGTGCACTTTTGTTTCTTGTTTAGATTATGTTTCATCTACTGAACTGAATGGGACTCATGGCCTCATAACTACTCAAGACTGGAGCCTTAATTACTGATTACAGCCAAAGAGTGTGCTGGCAAGGAGAGAGATGGTTTCATCTGGAAAAACAGACAAATTAGATCTGTGCATCCCTTTAAAAGAACTGTTACATTTTTCAGGTTAATTTTGTATGCTGCTGATGATTCAGAGTAACCCAGAGTTCAGCATGTCCATGCCAGAACAAGTTTGTGCCTGTGGAGGCTCTGATATGTTCTCACTAGGCAGTTACTTCCCTTGCCTTATAACAGCATTGGCAGGTTGCTGGTTCTTTTCCTTGAACACCAAGAGGTTGATTCATGAGTCGATGACTTGCACAGCTGGCTGGTACTGTGTCCTAAATTTAAAAGGGAGGGGGAATACGCATGGGGAATATTTCAGACTTGTTTCAGCATGTTCCTCAAATGGTCAATGGCTAGGTAATGGTGGAAAGGAAATACAGCCATTAAACCCATTAGATGGTTGCTTTCTCTGGAAGTTTTGGATAATAATGACCACATGCTAATTTTATCAGACAGAAAAAAAAATTAATGAAATGTTAATAAGAATGAGATGATGGCAAGATTAGTAGATTTGGAGAATATGGCCCCAGTTTAGTTAACATTGGACTTGACCCAAGAAGCTCAAGTTCAGCTTAGTTTGTTCTTAAATTTGACATATTCTTTTCATCAGTTTTCTTGACAACTTGCAATCATGACAGGATTCTACATATGCAACAGGGAGTAAATGCTATTGCTGGCTCCAAGACCATGATTTGCCAATCTTGTGCTCCAACAATGGGCTTTCTTGGGGCACATATCTTAAGATAGCATTGATGGAACAAGATTTCCCCTCATTTGAAACATCCACATGATTAGTATATGCCAATATGTCCTGATTTACATACATTGCAATGATGCATAGTGGTCCCTGGTATGGTAAGTATAACACCTTTACATTATCAAGGTATTCATTCAAAAAGCTGTCATGTTTCTTAGGATTTGCCCAACACTGTTTAAATGTACTTTGGAGTGAACTACTTGGAGTCATGAAGGTTTGGAGAAATGCCTGTCCAATTTCATATCCATCATCTATTTAAACCAATTCCACCTGCTTTCCACAGTGTGGTTCTTTAGGCACCATATGTGAAAAAGTGGGACATAAATTACATAATTGATTTTTGTCTTTGTGACAAAAGAGAGGGGAAGAAATTTATTTTAAAAATCTACTTATTTCAATGTCAGGTGCTCTCCAGTTTCAACCAAATAATGCCATCACCACCCATGATTTTTTAAAAATTAAAAATAGTTGTAATGATTCAATGGTTCCAGTCTAGCTTTCCTGTCAGAACATATCTCCTCCTATGACCCACTTCGGAGATTAAGATTGTCTGGGGAGGCCCTGATCTCAGTCCCACCTCCTTCGCAGTTGTGTCTAGCAGGAGTGTGAGATGGGTCCTTCTCAGTGGTGGCCCCTTGGCTATGGAACTCCCTCCCCAGTGAAATTACATCAGCCCCCTCCTTTCTAACTTTCAGAAGCAAGTGGAAACCTGGCTCTGAGGTCGAGCCTTTGGAGATTAACTACAGTGCAATAATAGCTATGGAATTATGTACAATTACTTTTGGAACGGCCCTGGATTACGATTGTGGATGGCGTGATTTTTAGCAGTAATTGTAATGTTTTATATGTTATTGATGTGCTTTTAATTTTAAATCTTTAACTTAATGTATTTTAACTGTTTGTTATTGCATTGAATAGTTGCCATATCTAAAGCCGTCTTGAGTCCCCTTTGGGGTAGAGAAAGGCAGGATACAAATGGAGTAAATAAATAAATATGTGTCCTCTTTTACCTTGTGCTGTAATTTGAATATTGCCAATAGGTTTTCTACATCTGAAATTAGCATGCCTGGTATGATAAGTCCCAAATGTTCAGAAAGAAAACAGAAATGGTGTGAACCATGCTTTTTAGGTTAACAGTTTTTATCATAAAGTTGCTGGATAGGGATGATTTAGAATTCTTGGTTATTTCATGTTGGCTACAAAAAAGAGCCCTAGTTGGACGCAGTTAATGGCTCATTCAGATCAATCTTCTTGACAGTAAGATTCTTCTTTAGACCTTTTACCGATCAGAAGAAGACTATGTATGTCATAGAAACAGTATATCTTATACATTCAAATTCTCCAGACGATTAATCATGTAATTTTCTTTCAAGACTCTTACAAAATTGTATTAATACAAGGCTGAATTGGACACATTTCCCCCAGTACAGTTTATTTAATATTAAATCTATTCATTTTGGGGTAAATGAAGAGTTTTAATGGTTAAGATGTCACCAGAATATATTCTCAAGTGCCATGTTAGGTTTATCAATCAAGTAAAAATTGTGCACTTGAACATAAGAGCATATGGCTACCATGTGATCCTCCCTGACTGGGTTAATTGGAAATCGTGTCTCCCATCCTGTTATGAGCCTTTGAACAAAACAGCTTGAGCCATGCACAGAAAGTTGCTATCTACTTTTGCAGGCTTTGCTACCAGCATTCTCTAAAGAACTGCCTATCAAGTAAGTGTGCATGTATGTTTTTCAGGATTCGGGCCAGCACTGCCTCTTAATGATCCATTAATGAAGTCAACAATGTAAAACTCTTCTGCTTATTAAAAAAGCATAAAATATGTCAATAAACATGGCAGGATTATATCCTGACCAAGTTACATTGCATGCTAAATTATAAAATGGATTGCAGGAGACAAAGGGGGCAAAAGTAACTACTACCACAGTAAAATTTCTCAAGCCAGCTATCAACCCAACAATGATGTAAAGCAGTAGCTCTCAATCTGTGGGTCCCCAGGTGTATCGATATACAACTCCCAGAAATCCCAGCCAGTTTATCAGCTGTTAGGATTTCTGGGAGCTGAAGGCCAAACATCTGGGGACCCACAGGTTGAGAACCACTGATGTAAACCATCATGTACACTGATGACACTAAAGAAATAGATTATAGCTAGCCCTCCTAAAACTTTCTAGTGTATTAAATGAAGACTCCTTGGTTTCACTCTTAGGCTGGATCTACACTGCCATATAACCCACATTATGAGTTTAATTAGATTATATGACTCTACACTGCCAATAATCCAGATCAAAGCAGATAATCTGGATTTTACATGGCTGTGTAGATCCAGTCTTAGAAGATATGGATTAGAACTGCCAGAATCCTTTACCCATTGAACATGTTGACTGAGCTTCTGAGAGATGAAACCTAACTATATATCTGGAAACTTGAAATTGTGAAACTACCATACTTTATTTATGTATTTATTGTGTCAGAAGCACTATACTGTGCTACTAGTGTTTACTGGCATGTTGTGATCCCCTTTCAGTCATTCTTTTTTCTTTTCGCAACAGTATAAAGTGCCATTTTTAAAACTTTGTTACTGTATTTGTTGTCAAGTTGGCTTTGGTTTTTAATGACCCCATGAATTAGAGTCCACCAAGAACCTCAGCCAGCTACAGCCCTGCTCGGATCTCTCAAAGGGCTTCTGTAGAGAAATGTTTATTAGAAAGTGTTATTTATAATGTGTTTGAATCTGTATTTGTGTTTTACATTGCCATGGCCTAGCTGTGAGAGATAGGTTGCCATGGAGACAAGGCTGAAGAGGAGGTGGGCGGAGCTTAAGGAGAAAAAGGTTTGAAAGTGTCAGTTAATTTTCAGTCAGGAGGATGAGACCCTGAGAAGAGGGCAGAGACAGTTAGGGCTCTGTGGTGTGAAGCAGTGTAAATTCAGTTAGTTCTTAGTATTTGTGGATATTTCTTCAGCAAGGGAGCTGAAGGTGGAACCTTGTTAGATTGCTTGAGTTAAAAAGAATCTAACAGAGGGGGTTTTAGGATCGCCAGTAGTGTAAGACTGGAGATCAGTGGTTTGATCCGGTATAGGACAAACAGTGAGAATATTCACCACAAGGAACACTGAAATAATAAAGCACTTCACTGAAGAAGGAGTTTATAAGATTGTAACATCTAAAGCCTGAATGTATCTCGACCAAGCCATATTGTAACCATCAAGCATATGCCAAGCTCAACATTTCAATATTGCAACAATTACGCTTTGTTTAACAATAAACTTGTTCTCTTTGTATTTTAAATCTGCCTCCTCCATTGATTTTACGTTCGGTGCATTCCACTCTACCAAAGTTACCTCACAACGCAAATAAGGATAAACAGAGACTTTAAGACCAGCGTCTCTAAACATATTGGTGGCAGTTTAATTTAATAGCAGTCTAGGAACTTCCTTACATTTTGGTGATCCCATTTGGTGGGATTAACACCACGTCTTTACATTTTATTGGTGGCATTGATACGTCTTTACAGCTTCCTTTATTGAGTCAACCCATAAAATGTAGGTGATCATCCTCTTTTTTTCTACTGCCTTCTACTTTACTGAGCATTGTTTTCTCTTCCAATGAATCTTGTTATCTCATAATATGTCCAAAGTATAATAACATCATGTTAGCCATTTTGTCATTTTTACATTATATATTGATACTGCTGGAATATTACACCTCAATCCAATTGTTACTCTCAATTACAATTGACTGGTTGAATCAATGGAGCATATATTAATGTTGCTGTATTAGGTTTCCTATTTATTCAATTGGCCTACTCTAGTTGAGAGTTGTAATTAGAGTTAGGCCTTAATTATTACCACTATCTGAACTTGCCTTTGTACAGATAAGAGTGGAATAAATTTAAATAAAGACAGACTATAGAACATTTCTGCTTAATACCACTTTTCCAAATAAAACTGCATTTAGTCATATATTGTAAAAACTAGTCCTTTTGGATGGTAATTTATACAGAAGAGTCTTGTTTATCCAACTTTCGCTCACCCAACATTCTGTATTATCTAACGCAATCTGCCTCCCGCCCAGATCCCCAGCTGTTTCAATACATTGAGTTGTTTTGGTACTAAATTTGTAAATACAGTAATTACTACATAATGTTGCTGTACATTTAACTGCTTTTTCTTTGAATTGTTGTGAAACATGATGTTTTGGTGCTTAAGTTGTGAAATCATAATGTAATTTGACATTTAATAGGCCTTTTACTTAATCCTTCCTTATTATGCAACTTTTCGCTAATCCAACGTTCTGCTGGCCTCTTTATGTTGGATAAACGAGACTTTGCTGTATGTACATCCTCCAGAGAAGACATGTCCTGCCTTTCATTGCGGTCCAGGTGATAATTTTAACATATATAGACATCAATCAAAATATGCACCTTGGTGTCCAGTGTGCAGCTCACTTGTACACATTGATTTCTTAGACTAGATCAATTGATTGTGATGGATTCACTGATAAGTGTTTATTCATTAAGATATTTCTATTGCATCTTCTTGTCTATTTCTATCACATCTTTTATTTGAAGATCTAAGACCAATAACACTTAAAAAAGAGGATGATATTATTATTAGTAGTAGTAATAGTAGTGGGTAGTAGTTATAGGTACTAATACTACTGCTATTATTTAGACAATATCATCCTATAATATTTTAAACAAACTATTACTCGTATTATTCTTAATCAGTTAAATTCAGACTGAAATAATACTGATGAAATAGATGTTCTGCCTGTGAATAGAGCATTATCTTGGCTTTTCACAAGCTGTGCCTTTTCAATATATTAATTTTCTATGGCTTTCAACCTAATGTAATCTCCTTTTTCTGTTAGGTACAAAACCTAGAAAAAATAATAAATTTAGAGCATAATGATAGCATCTATTTAAATACATTGGCATTACACTAATAATTTTGTCTTCAGCAATGTACACTTATTGAAAAACATTATTTCATATAAATGTGCTTTCAATCAGAATACCAGTGCAAAAAAGTAAAATAAAAATAAACCTTAGATTGATGGCATTATTTTTCTTGGAAATAGGAGAAAGAGGCCAGTGCTTCACTATGTTCAAAAATGCAATATTTTCTTTGTTACAAAGAAAGATTGCAGGTACAGTAGGGAGACAATGCAACAAGAAGCTGAAAGCCAGTAAAAACTTGTTATGCAATGAAGAACTTCCTTTTTACAGCTTTTGCGCTCTTTTGCTGAAAGCAGATCGTTGCCATAAAGAAGTATTTACCAATTTTAAAAGGTCTTGGCCCATCATAGCTAGTGTTAGATTTCGAATATAGCTTTTGTTGCCAAGGTGACAAACACTTATAAATACAACGCCTCGTCGAATGTGCTTTTATCCCAGTATTTTTGTGGCTTTTAAATCAGATACCATTAGCAAATATATTAGGTAATTTTGCTGAAAGATGATTTTTCCACTAACACTTTTTTGTTGCATTTCCCCAGGTATTTGGGTAAATGTCTGTTGTGACACTCCAGTCCTGCTAAGCTTCTACTGTATGAGGATAGCTATAGTATACCTGTGAAGATTTACACATTAACTTTGGTCTTTCTTTTAAAAAATGGATAATTGCAACATGTGTGAGTGACCACATTTTTCCTAGTTTTTATTCAAGCCATTCCAATTTCCTAAGCAGCATTTATTGCTTACATAGTGATTATAAGATTGACCGAGCGCTTGATATTTTCAACTAAAATATCCCTTTTGTAAGTGGCACAGTAATATACCTTATAGCAGAAAATATATGGCATTTTCCCCCGCCACTTCTTTCCTTCCGCAAAACATACAAAATACCACCCAAGCAATTATTCTGTATTGAAGCCAAGCAATTCTTAAAATGTGAAATAATACCTTTATTTGTTGCCCAATTCTGTCCACATAGAGGAACTAAATGATTTTTAAGTAAAAAAAGCAAATTGTGCAACCAGTAGGCTGCATTGTTGATAACCAGCAAAGTTTGGACTTTGAATTTCAAGCTGAAATGATTGATTTAAACTGTGCACATATTTGGTAGCAATCAAAGTATTGGCATCAGAAAGCAGGCATTAATTTCAAATATTTGTAGTTTCCTTACCAGACAGCAACTGTGGCGGAAAACATTACACAGTAGGATGTTTTCCAACCACTGAAGGATGGTGTTTCACTTTGGTAGTATTTGAGATGGATGAAAAACTAAATTATAACCTGGTCATCCCAAATCACAGCTCACTTAAGTTGAAGTTCTTGGATTTAAACTAATTTAGTTCCACTGGTGCGTGTAAATGGGACAGTAGAGCCTGAAATTAAAGTACCACAGTGTAACTTAACTTGGTGTAGATCATGCTACGAGCAGTACATTGCAGATTTTCACTCCTTACATTTCAAGATAGCATTAGCTAAGGAACATGTCCTCCATTGCTGTGGCAGTATTAAGTCTTTGATACTGCTTTCAGTGATTATTCCATTCGTGATGCTACCTCCTTTTCTAAGAATGCACTAGGAACTTTTTTGATGATTGGCAACCAACTGCAGATCCCCTTTTCCCTGGAGAATTCAAAATTTAAAAGACAGTGTTTTTGTTGAAAGCACTGAAGGAGCTCATCTACACATTGAAATGGCTAAATGAGAGCAGACTATATCAATCTTCTATGGCAACTGCCCCACAGGAATCCAGATTGTGCATATCTATCTCTGGATTTTTTTTAATAGCAACAAAATAATGGAGGGTAAACTTGCCTATGACTCAGCTAACCTACACAGCAAAAAGTGTTTTATGGGGTTTTAATAGTCCTGGAGTACAGTAGATACTTGCATGTAAAATCAAACATTGGCCTCTCCGAAGATTGGAAAAGTTACTTGACTGAATGGCTGCTCCCAGACTTATAACAGACATGCACACACTCAAACATTTCGCAGATGAAAATTGGGATATGTGTGACTAAACAGCACCAGAGCATGATCAAAACAGCACAAGTTTTTATTAATGAGGAAGAACAGAAAGGTGGAAATGATTTGAAGGCACACAGAAATCGTAGTATTCCATGGCAGTCTAGCATCCAAGTACTAACAAGGACTGACCTTGCTCATCTTCCATGATCAGACAGGTGCCTTCAGGGCATTTAGACTATATGAAGAATTATCACATGGAAGATGGAGCAAGCTTGTTTTCTGTTGCTCCACACAATGGGAATCAATGGGTTCAAATTTCAAGAAACATAATTCCTGCTTCTTGATGGTAAGAACAGTGGAAAGTAACAGTGAAATGAACCCTCCTTTGAAAGTGTCAGAGATTCCTTTGTTGGAGATATTTAAGCAAAGGTTGGATGACCTCCTGTCCGAATGATTTTGCTGTGGATTCCTCTACTAACAAAGCGTTGACTAAATGACACCTAGGGATTGTGAATGATGGCAGATCTCCATATTCGTCTTTTTCAAATGTAACGTTTTAAGCTCTGCGTTTGAACCTCTGTCAATGGCAGGTTCCAGAGATCAGTACTTGGAGATTATTTTTCTTATCTTCTGGAAGACCCTTTCCTGCAAATTATAATTAAATAAAAAACAAAAAAGAAATGATGCTCTTTTCCTATCCAAAAGTCCCCCCCCCCCCCCCCGCTCTGTGGCTGCTACACTATTCTGCATGTTTCCCATGCACTTTAACATTTATAAAACAACCATCAGGAGGGGGCATCTGACATCCCTTGTCATCAATTGTTGTGATTTTTTTCCCTTTCTACAGAAGCCTAGTGTGGCAATAATATCCCTGCATGATTGAAATCAATTCAACAATTGGTCACCAATGGTGATAGTTAATAAACTTAAAAGATGGTGACAAGGCAGAGTAAATATCAGCAGTTGATGTGGCCAAATTTCTTCTGGGCAGACTCATACTATTTTTGAAGAAATAGGATGATCATTTAGGAATCTGTGTAGATCAGTGAATCATTTTGAGGACACGTGGACAGGAAAGGTTTTTTTATACAGTTTTGGCTGGTGCACTAAATAAGCTGTATTTTAAAATGCAGTGACCTCACTCTATTTGCCAGGGACACTCCTGAGTCATTCTCTGTTGTTCCGCCTTTATAATGTCCAATTTTCTCTCCCCCTCTCCCTTTCTATCATTGTCCTCGTCTTGTTTCACTTAAAGCAAACTGAGTTCAAAGTGCAAAAGTCATTTTGATTCAGCTAGGTTAGCAGTAGAAATAGAGAAAAGAGAGGACAGATTCCAATTCTTCTTAGCATTCTCAGAGAAAAGGAAGCAGCTGTAGCCTCTGTGAGGTTGTGTATTCTTCCACAATAATAATTTTCCTGTCTTCATCACACTCTGGCCACATGTGTTTGTTTTCAACTGTGAACTGTTAGGGAATATGCTTCTATTGGGCATATACAGGTATCTGGATTGTTGTAGGTTTTTTCGGGTTATACTCCCATGTTCTAGAGGCATTTTCTCCTGACGTTTCACCTGCATCTATGGCAAGCATATAAGGCCATCAAATGCTAATCAAGGTGGTCAGTTGAAGCATTCACACCTAGCTCCAACAGACAAGAGTTCTTTGCCCTACCCTGATCATTCCACAGATATATAAACCCACTTTCCTAGTTCCAGTAGACCTCACTACATATGAGGATACTTGCCATAGATGCAGGTGAAACGTCAGGAGAAAATGCCTCTAGAACATGGCCATATAGCCCGAAAAAACCTACAACAACCCAGTGATTCCGGCCATGAAAGCCTTCAACAATATATACAGGTATCATTTTGACTTGATGATGTGGTATGGGGGAGTCAGCATGGTGTAGTGGTTTGAATATTAGAGTAGGACTCCAGGAAACCAAGGTCTGAATCCCTGGTTGGCCATGGAGATCTTGGGAAAGTAGCTTTCTCAGCCTCAAAGGAAGACAATTACAAATCCCTTCTGAACGGATCTTGACAAGAAAATCATAAGCTTGATTCACCTGACGGTCACAATAAGTCAAATGACTTGAAGGCATATTAGAACCACAAATGTGTGAGGATCTCCTGGGATACACTTCTTAAACCTCAACTTTTCTAGAACACAGACCCTTGCCTTTTATTGAGACTGACCACATGTACACATTACACCAATATTACATGTGTTTCTTATGTTAAGTCAGTTCCACAGCAAGTATAAAGAATCTAAGTGAAATTGCAAAACTTTGGACTGGGTTTGGGAAGAATGAAGGTGCGCACATATTTCAAATGGTCTGAGATCCCCAAAAAAGTAAATTTAAGATAAATAAAATAGTTTCAAATAGAAATGGTGGAACTTGGGAGAGGGGGGAACCCCTTTCCTGACTGAATTCTTCATGGGTACAAATATGTGTTGGTCCTTTTGAAGCAATTATGAAATTACTTTATACTTCAAGAGATGTGAGCTTCTGAAAGTTAAACTGTATGCTCCCAGCGTTCAAACATTGTCTACTCATATCTACTTGTCTTGTAATGTAGTTTTTAACTTTTTAAAAATTGTTTAGAATGGAACAGTGTTTTTTGTCAACAACATGAACCACTTTGGATACCCATATTTGAAAGTTGAACAAATTGAAAAATA
Source organism: Anolis sagrei (assembly GCF_037176765.1). NCBI lineage: Eukaryota > Metazoa > Chordata > Lepidosauria > Squamata > Anolidae > Anolis > Anolis sagrei. The sequence continues at coordinate 100,564,203 of NC_090026.1, read as the reverse complement.
AGAGCTGAGCAATTTGTAGAACTGTTGTATAAGGGCTTCATTCAATACCATCACCCTGTAGTATTGACCATCTGGTAGATCTCGTTGGCATCTCCACCACATTGTGACTTTTCGTCCTTTTCTTTCTGTTAATTCTTACACACAAACACACCTCCACCTATCTTCCAGAGATGATGCTGTCACCTGCTAATTCCTTACCTTCTCCTTCCTGCTGCTTTTGAGAATTCCTTGCCTGTTGTCTCCCCATGGGTCTTTTGAAATATATTGGGCCCTGGGGAAAGACTGATACTCATGAAACCTGATGCTGATAGTCCTGAGCCTCAGGGGTGGATGAGACTTGAATAAAATAGCCTCCCCTCCCAATCCCTTGGGGCTTGTGTTTCCCTTGGAGACAGCATCTCTCCATTATCTCCCTCTCTTTCACACTCCTGTCTTCCTAAAGAGCAGAAGCTTGGCAGGAAGGCTACAAAGAGACAATTCCTTCTTTGCTTTGCTTGCAACCACTTTGTGGTTATTTTCGGTATCAATCTAAAGTGACTTTTCTGTGAAAACCAGCACCAAGAGCATAAGATTTGTGGCGTCACCCCATTCCTTATATTCTGGCAGTCCTTGTAATTTGGAGATTGGCACAGGAGTATAAGAGCCACAGATCTTGTGTGTGTTTGACTTCAGGATATAATACATCTTGCTCTTTACCAAGATCTGAAATGATTTAACAGCAAACAATTGCTGGGGAAAGTGCCTAGAAGTCAAGACTCATTTTTGGTTTGAGAATTAGATGATATCTAGTGAAGCAGTACAAGTAGCACTGTGCGTATGTGTGTGTAAGAGAGAAAGAGCCAGAGAGGGAGAAAGAAAGAGCATGTTTAGGGCTTGGCAAGCTGGGAACGAGCTGAAACTGGCTACATACCTGAGGCAGCTGTTACATTGGTGGCGCCTGGATTCTTCTTTCTCAGACGCAGGGCTGGCTCCCCCTCATCGTTCTCCTCCCTCTCTCTGCCCCACAAATCTTTCCTTTGCCTTTTCATAGGAGCGTCATTCCAGGCTTCCCATGCTCTTGGGATCCCAGCCTAGCCTTGCCGTCTGGCATTCAAGGTCTGTCTACCTGGGTGATGATCACATACTGGCCCAGGCCTGAAGGCTTTAGAAAAACCAACCATCATCACTTTTATCTCTCTCTCTCTTTCTTTGATTTCTGATTGAGATTAGGCATTGCCATAGCAACTGGAGAAAGTGACAGGGGCGAATGGAGCATACCTTTTCCCTCCTGCTTTTCTTTTTCTTTTACCCCACCAGCAGCAGCAACCTCCCACCCCCAACCCAATGTAAGGCTCGATCCTTCCCTTCTGGCTCCAACAGACAATTGTCAACTTGACCTCCCAGACTCCATTAATTAAGAGAAGGGTTCTGTGGATTCATAAATTTATCTGTTTCCAAAGGACAAGGTAAATTCAACCTGGCAAAAAAAAAGCTTAGGTGTGCTAAAATGGTTTATTTGACTTGTAGAAAAATGCGTAGATAATACGAAGGAATGCTAAGAAAATCATGAGAATAAGAAGAAAAAATAATCTAATAATAACTGTACATTAATATAAACTGTCAATTATGATAGTAAATAAGATGGTGACAATGTTGGTTTGTGTACAAATGTGTTCCCAGTTTGGAAACATATTTTCCTATTCTTACGACAGATTTGGAATTTCCAAGGAATACAGACTTTCCAAAATCCTGCATTTTGATATGAAACTAAATAAAAATGTGGTGGGAGTGTGGAGTCTCAATCTGTAATAACCGAGACTCCCTTCCATGGTTCCCTTTCCCCTTCTTTGTTTAGATACAGGGCAGCCCCTGCCCTGGTTTCCACAGCTACCTTTATCCATGTTCAACAACATATGCCCTTCTAGGCATTTTCTAGGGCCTTCAATGTAACTATGGTATTCTTGGGCCAGAACTCCTTCATTTCAATGCACTTTGCTATTATTTGTGATTTTGCATATCCATGTGAAGACAGGGAATGTATCCCCCGTGGATACAGGGGTCATACTGTATGACAATCTCAGTTCCACTTGGACTCATATAGATACTCACATACTCAAAGGCCTTCCTTTCATATTTATTTTCTATTTGCAGAGTGATTCTCCTTCTTATGGTTGTGCAGCCTGTTGGTAGAAATATTTCTCTGGAATTGGGAGAATCAGAGATTCAGAAACATCTCAGCTCCTGAGGTTTCCAGGTCAAACCCTGCAACTTCCCCAGTCAATATTATTGAGCATTATGAATTAAGTACCAAATGCAGATGTTCTCAGCTTGTCATTTAAAAGCATGCATATGTGTACACACAACACAATTTTCTAGACCCTGAGTCCCAAGAGTGTGCATCTCATAGCTCTCTTTGTAGTCCTTTCCTTAGTTTTAAATGTGATGATTTTTCAGAAGTACAAGCCACGTAGCCCAGGTGCCAGATGAGGGTGGGTGGTAACAGGCATCCAAGCTTTCAGATTTCTTCATATAAAATTTCTTCTTCCTCTTCTGATGCCACTTACTCTGAGACTTGTTTCTTCACCTGCAAAAATAGGGAAGAAAGCCATTCCCTGATATGATATGAATCTTCAAGGTGGTGGTTGGTTAACAGTGCAACAGTGGAGTCTACTCAAATAGCAACCCCTTCTGATGCTGCTGGGTATTCATGGGTTTCATCTTCTTTTCCAGAGATCTACAGATAGCCCAAATTACATGATACCCTGTGGGCTTCCTCAGTTGTTAAGCATATCATCTCATCTGTCTGCCATAGTAAACTCTATGGAATCCTTTATAGTGCATGCAGCCCTCAGTCATTCTCATACCCAACATTTCAGAGATGAGAACTGGAACACACATGACTTCTTACATCATAGTGTAGTCAAGATGGCAAAAATTATTAATAAGGAAGACCAGACAAGCTTGGAGAGGGTAGAGGCAGTTTGCTTTTCTTGAGCCTGCTGAGACGGATAAGATTCAACTTCCACATCTTCTTTGCTTATCTGAGTTAACTGAGTGTAATCTACTTTTCATTTTGAACTCTGTTTGCAGCAATTGAAATAAACTGAGGATGGGACATATAGTGGAAGGAAAAGAGAGAAACTAGAGCATTTTTAAAGCAGCTGAGAATGTGGGATGACAGACGATTAATTGGGACTTTATCTTCCAGATCAGGATACTGGAGGCTATGTTCCTTCATGGCAGGGGTTTAGACATGATGGCCTTTGGGGTCTCTTACTCTGTGATTCTATGATTCTGAGTGCTTTCTCTGTGACTTTGAACATTGCTATTTAAGTTGTGTGATTTGGGGGTTCACGGGATTTCTCCCCCAATGTGTCAGGGACAAGCATCACATTTGTTCTCATTGACTGCAACCATTTCTATCTTTCTTGGAAATTCACCATGGACCTGCAGCCAATAGCTTTCACACTGGCACTGAGGATGAGGCTGACTAGCACTGACTTCATTTACCCATTCATTTTCACTTGCAGCTCAGGTGAAAGGTATTTGCTGAGCTGGCATGTTCTCATGCCACTGAGCAATAGTCATAGCTTTAACTTCTACTAGCAGTGTATATGCAGTTGTGATTGTTATTGGTAGGAGGATGGGGGGCAGAGGTGCTAGCTGAGATTGTTGGGGTGCTGCTGCTGAATATCTTCCTTTCAGCTCCCACCTCATGCATACTACATCCCATTAGGAGACATAACATTAGTTTAGTATCCCATGGCTGAGGTATTCTGGTTGCCAAGACAAACACATCAGATCCATTCTTAGATCAATTCCAGACAGCTTTATAATCCGGAACAAATAAGTGGATTTAAAAATCCTGGTACCTTAACGAGAGTCAAGACATGGAGCTGTTAATCCTGGTAAATGCTCCCCTGGTGACCTGACAGGTTCGGTTGTAACAAAATTTAGAAATCTGCGAGATGAATGCGGGGCATCTGCTGGAAGTTTTCTCTGCAATGTGCTGGACCTCATAAGCGCTGATGTGGATTTGCTAGTGTGCACACAAGCAAATTTCTTGACATTATCTCTCCTCACTTTCCTGCTGCCTTTACTTTTTCCCTCTTGAACTCCATTTGCCTTTGGGGTCACTTGCCTGCCATGCTTATGCTCACTGTGTAAATTCAAGCTTTGTTTAATTTCATAAACATGAGAACAAAGGAATGCTTGCAGAGAGTTCTCATGGGAATTGCTTTCCAATTTTGCTTCCATTTAGCTATTTGTGTGTCTGTGGCTCCATTTGTTTACAGCCCTGATCGGGATTTTAAAATGTGCAGATGCATTGGAGCAGTCCACAATAGCAATGAAGGCATGTGTTTTTCTTGAATGCAGTGATATACAGTGATATAAATATGTACATTTTTGGGCAAAACTGGATTTTAAGAGCACTTTTTAAACACATGTTTTCAGCCATTAATGCGATCCAGTGCGGATTTTCAGCAAACGTCATTTAGCCGCCCCCCCCCCCCCACACACACACACTTTTTATTCCAGTTTCTTCCAAATTTTAGGGCCTGTGCAGAAGAGCCCTTAGTTTTCTCTGCTCATTTTTGCCTAAAAACAGTTGTATGGGCACCGAATTTGGTGAGATCACAAAAAGAATGAAACAGTGAGAGATAAAAGGATATTATATTTTCCTCCTTAAATAATCCCACGTGCTGATAAAATCTTTCTGTAATGTCTTTCATTGATAATATCTATGTGTTATAATGCCACACCATATGTAAAACTAGTAATTGTTATTGATATAATAGAAAACTAGCCATTCTTTTATGGGTTCATCTTACTCATTTACTTATGTCGAGCAGTTACATCCCGAAGAAAATTTGGAAAGGAAGGGTGGAAGAAGAAGAGAGAAATCCTCTTGTCAGAGGAAAACAATTAAACTATGTAAAAAAAATTGGGGAAAAATCTGTTCCTAGTTTGAAAGTGTTATTCCCATTTAATTGTGTGGCACTTACTTTGAAAGTACTCCGGAAACTTAGTTTTTGTGGCTGCCACAAACTATGCTAAATTGGTTAAGACTGGATGAGATATCAATTGAAAAAAAAAATGTCCTGCAGGATGTCCCACAAAAACAAAGTTTTTGCAGTTTAATAAACTTTTCCATGTTTTTATGATAGAACCAATTAGGAAATGATATTTATAAACCAGGAAATGACATTTATAATCTCATGTTACATAATGTTATTTTGTTTGGTCAAAAATTGCAGGCTCTGAGGATTAGGGGCAGTTATAAACAAATTATTAGATGTTTTACACTCACAACATGCCAGTTTGACTTTAATATCAACAACTCTCCACTCCCATTTTAGTGATCCACAACAAAAACAAACTATTGTTGTGTCATCTGTTATTGTTGTTTTTATTTATTCATTTTAGAACCATCCGGACTGAAAACATTTCTTACTACAGGTTGAACATCTTTTTTCCAGAATCCCAAATACTCCAAAATTGTCCACATGGATAGCTAAGATAGTGACACCTTTAATGGTTCAATGTACACAAAACTTTGTTTCATGTATAGAAACAATTAGAAATATTGTATTAAATGACCTTCAAACTATGTGTATATGAAACATAAATTACTTTCGTGTTTAGACTGGGGTCCTATCTCCCAAGATATCTTGTTTTGTATGTATATACAAATACAGACATTCCAAAATCTGAAATCCAAAACATTTCTGTTTCAAAATATTTTGGATAAAGGATAGTCAACCTGTATTACATATCATTCTTTCTTTAACATTTTGTGGGGTTTTTTTATGTACCAGGTGGTGGCAGTGATTTAATGATCTCGTTAAGGGATGGAAAGGTTGCACATTTGCAATACTTGGCAAACAAACTGCATGGGACATTTATCATCTCTTGATGAAGAGATAGATTTAATGGAAAAGCACCCTAAAAGGTATAATATGTATGTGTGTATGGGGCATACATGCACACTTCGCTTCCACCCATGCTCTCTAGTGGCGCTGTATTGGTCTTTTCATTCAACAAAGTTATCTGTCAAGAAGAATTTAAGTTTCATATTTTCGTCTGTCAGTTGTCAAAAGGCCTGTCAGCCGAGCCTTACACTACACTTTGCCAAGAGGCCTATAGTCCAGAGTGACAATACAATCTTATATTTGTGCTTCCAGGCTCCAGATAATCCTCTCACTTTCTTCCTCAGCAGCCTAGTTATGATCAGGCTTAAGTTGCATATTTCGGGAGGTTTTTATCCAGATTTTGCTGATAAATACTATCAGCGGGAATGAAATGAAATACAGCCAAGTTTAGCTCTTATTACCAGACCAGACCTGGCTGGAGACATTTCTATGTTCTATAGAGACGGTATTCATATTAAACAGTTTAATGCCTATATTCCCAGGAACAAAAACCAAGAATGCTAATATTCTCTTCTTATCTTCCTCATCATATTGCCAAGCCTGAAAACAGAGAAGTGTTTGTGTTTGTCTTTGAATGTGTTCGTATGGGAAAAGTCTGTTTGCTGTTTTCCTGAGTTTGCTTCTTTCCCATTTTTAATTAAAAAATATACAAGGTACATTCAGATAATATTAATGCACTGTTAGCAAAATAACAGTTCAAAACACATCATTTGGGTTTGCAATTGCATAGTTTTATGGAAGCAAAAGATGGTTGTATGGACTGAATCCCAGTCTATGTAAAATTTAATAATTAACTAAATAAATAAAATGTAAATGAGATTTAAAAAATATATAGTCATTTTTCCATGATGTGCATTATAAAGTAAAATGTTATTTATATACTGGAAAAGTCCTGAGTTTATTTTCAATTGATGTTTATATTACAGTACACTAACTTTGCTAAATTGTGGTAATGGAAACACATTGGTAGAAAACAGCACCCTGAGCACAACTGAATAGGTCTTATTTTGGAAGCTAAGCAAGGCCAGGCCTTGTTGAATTTGGATGGATAACAATCAGGAAATGATGAGTATCTCTCGACAGAGCTAGGAAAGAATCCTATTGAATTCCCTTAATCTACTGTCAGGCAGCGATAACACTATGGGGCTAGTTGCTCTGACTAAAGGTACAGCTACAACTTAGAATTAATGCAGTTTGACACTACTTGTCATGGCTCAATGTTGTGAAATCATGGGAGCTGTCTTTGCCAAAGAGTGCCTCATCAAACTGTAACTCCCAGGAATCTATAGCATTGAGCCATGGCAGTTAAAGTGGCATCCAACTGCATTAATTCTATAATCTAAAGCTGCTTCAATGTTCTTAACATACATTGCATGCAGATGGCTCTAGGCTCACTTCACAGTACTGCCAGATTCATATTCATTGAAACCAAATCAGGATACAAGTGACTTGAAAGGCCTGTGAACAATATACCAAAGAGCTCTGATAGTGTATTCTAAATAGAAAAACAGATTGCCCTGGAATAATACAGCTTTCTATGTCCTGTATGAGCTGTATTTTATATACAGTACGTCTCCTGTATCAACGATTTTGTTTACCCATGTCCAGCCAAATATGGCTTCTGTAATTATTTTCTCGATCCTCCAGTGTGACTCTATGGTATTCTTGGGTCAGGAGTTCTTCATTTCAGTAGGGTTCACTATTTTCCACCTTTTGTTCTGGGAAAATATGCTTGTCAGATATGGAATCTTACTATATTTTATATTTGTTTTCTCTCTTTTTGTATGTGTGTGCTTTTTTTCTTGGCAGACTTGTGATGTGGGATAGAAGTGACTCTTCACATATGTCAGTAAGAACTATTAATGCTATCGGCTGGTATGGACCAGCCGATAGCATTGGAACAGCAAGTGCAACAGTTTGTCTGAATTGATGTCTTTTTGTTACTTTGGAATGCTTTAAACCACAATGTATCAGGGACTATTTTGAAATATCTCAGTTTCTCCTCTCAATTTCAATTTCTGCAAAATAAGCTGAAAGTGCAAACATAGTTTGTGCTTAGTTAAGCCACAGTAAAGAGGGGGAAAGAGACAGAGGGTGCACCTGTTGTTGTTCATTCGTTCAGTCATCTCCGACTCTTCGTGACCTCATGGACCAGCCCACGCCAGAGCTCCCTGTCGGCCATCACCACCCCCAGCTCCTTCAAGGTCAGTCCAGTCACTTCAAGGATGCCATCCATCCATCTTGCCCTTGATCGGCCCCTCTTCCTTTTGCCTTCCACTTTCCCCAGCATAATTGTCTTTTCTAGGCTTTCCTGTCTCCTCATGATGTGGCCAAAGTACTTCAACTTTGTCTCTAGTATCCTTCCCTCCAATGAGCAGTTGGGCTTTATTTCCTGGAGGATGGACTGGTTGGATCTTCTCGCAGTCCAAGGCACTCTCAGAACTTTCCTCCAGCACCACAGTTCAAAAGCATCTATCTTCCTTCGCTCAGCCTTCCCTAAGGTCCAGCTCTCACATCCGTAGGTTACTACAGGGAATACCATGGCTTTGACTAGGCAGATCTTTGTTGCCAGTCTGATGTCTCTACTCTTTACTATTTTATCGAGTCTGGACATTGCTCTCCTCCCAAGAAGAGGGTGCACCTACACTGTAGCATTAGTGAACTTACATTCCACTTTAACTGCCATGGGATCAAGGGAGTTATAGGTTTTACAGAATATTTAGCCTTCTCTGCCAAAAAGTGCTAGTTCCTACCAAACTATAGATCCTAGGATTGCAAAACACTGAGACATGGCAGATAAAGGAATATCGAACTGTATTCTTCAGTGTAGACGCAAACAGAATCTTGCCTGTCTTCAGACTGTGTCAAAATGCGGACAAATAAGTGGGGAAAAAAATTGTAATATTTAAAGAGAATCCAGACACAGAGCTGTCAGTCCCAGTAAATGCTTCCACAGCATTCTGACAGGTTTGGTTGCAGTGGATTGTACAAACCCACAAGATGAACCCGGGACATCTGCTGAAAGTTTACTTTTAAATAGTTTTTAATTGACTCTCTGAGACATGCTGGACCTCATAAGTGCTGATGCGGATTTGCTAATGTGCACACAAGCAGATTTCTTGCCATTATCTCTCCTCACCCTCCTGTTGCCTTTACTTTTTTCCTCTTCAACCCCATTTCCCTTTGGGGTCACTTGCCTGCCATGCTGGTTCCCACTGTGTAAATTCAAGCTCTGTTTAATTGAATAAACATCAGCACAAAGAAATGCTTACAGAGTTCTCATGGGAATTGCTTTCCATTTGTGCTTCCATTTAGCCACCTGTGTGTCTGTGGCTCCAATTGTTTACAGCTCTCATCAGCTGTTTTTGGATTGTAAAATGCGCACATGCACTGGAGCAGTCCACACCAGCGTATCACAATGAAGTGCAGGTATTTACAGTCATGCAAACATGCACAGTTTTAGACCAAAATCAGATTTTAAGCGCACTTTCTTAACATGTATTTTTCAGACGTTAATGCGATCCTGCAAGCATTTTTGGCTAATGTCATGTAGCCACCACCCTCTTTCATCCCAGTTTCTGCCACATTTTAGGGCCTGTGTAGAAGGGCCCACAGACAAAGCAAACTGCTGCAGCCTATTCTAACAATGTCATTCATAACCTTTGCCATCTTGATCACACTTTGGTGTTGCTTCACAATGTGCGCTCTGGTTTTCATCTGTGAAGTGATAGAAGGTAGGTAATTTAGAGTAAAGTTATCTGTTCAGGAAGTCTTTTTGAGGGAAACTGAGACCCCCCCCCCCCCAAAATTGTGCCTTTTATTCAATGCTTAAATCATTAACTAAGCAATCTAGTGTAAGCTTACATATCAGTGGAACTTACATAAGTGTGAACTCGTTGATTCAAGGGATCTGTTGGATCTGTTGTAGTAGTTGGATCCAACTGGTTCTGTCCCAAGACAATGTGATATATGTCTCAGTTGAAGTAAAATCCACCAAGTTTAGCTGAGCGTAGTCACAAGTAAGAAGAAAGAAGATTTCTCTGTTGCTAGAACTAGTAAACTGGTGCAAGCATAATATTTTGATAAATATTAACATGCGGCTCTTCTTAGAAGGTATCTCCGGCAGCACAAAAACAAGGAATAGGTTTGAAAGAACAATTCTGATGCCTGAAGCAAAGTAGCAAATGCTGCCAACACAACTAAGTCAAAGTACAAACACTACCTGAAACCAACCAGGTAATTTTGGCACAGGATTCTGAAAATGCCATGAGCACCTCTGCCAGTCTCTGGTAGTAAAAACATAATAACAATAAATTAAATAGCTAATAATTTGTTACCATTTTATGACACCCAAAATTTGGAGGCCACTGTGTTTTTCTCCCTCAGCCTGATGGTAAGGTTGATCCTGGGAGTAAGAGAACAAATACATGTGATTCTGGCTATACAGTTAAGTAATGTTTGAAATGCTTGGCATTAGAGTGCTAGCAGGCAGTTATGTGTGTGTGTGTGTGTGTGTGTGTTCATTTGTTCCTAAGCTTTAAAAATTATAGTAGTATCACGAAAAGAAGCAGCAGTCGCCTAGTTCTTTCTGCAGCTAGTCTCCATAATTTGAAGCGTGCACTTAAAGTAGAGAGCAATTATGTACCTTCGTGTCTAATAGCCTTTTTTTGCTGGAAATTGATTCTGAAATTATGAAACAACTTGACTGCCGCTGTTTTATGAAATTAACACATTTTAATGACAAAATGTATACATCAAATAATAGTTCAATTATACAGTTATCCCACAAGCAGGACCTTATCTGTTGCAGGAATACCACTGCCCTGAATGAAAGAATAACATTCATTTTGTGCAGTTGCAATGGACAAAACATTATTTCCCCATCCATTGCAGGCTTTCTAGGCGTTGTTTCTTGAAAGCTCCACACAAGTAAATGAATTTTACTTAGGAAAAGTAATGAGAATGTAACAGCCATAATGAAAAAAGCATCAAGGTATTTCCTAATATTATGATGTCATTTAGGTACAGCTTCAAGATAGGCAAAAGGGATTAATTACAAGTAACCCATTATTTGAAGTGAGTTATTAAAAACTGGGCTCTGCACACAAACACAGTAATGTACACACTTTGTAGTTCAGCATGATGCTTGAAGTTAATTGCATTGAATAAAGGGGTGTTTTTATTTATCTCTCCTATTTTGTGTAGAGGTATTGTATGACTCCAACTAAAACTGTTCTAGGAGGAGGGAAGGGGAGATCAACCATCTCTTTCTACACCATTAATTATTTTAGAAACCTCTGCCATGCATGCCTTTAGTCATCTTTCCACCTAATCTAGAAATCCATCTATTCTTTCCTCATAGGACAGACACTTTGACCTTCCTGCTGTCTTACCGACCCTTTTTTGGATGGCTCTATCAAATGAAGGCCGCGTTCTCATGAATGCAAAGTTCAGATTCTCTGGCCTCACATGCACTGTTTCCTGATCATTTACACTGTTGTTTAATCTTTCATTCTGCTGCACTTTTTCAGGATTCTTTTGGAAGTTTCGTCAGTCCACTTGTACAATGTCATTGCCTTAAATAACTCAGTGTCATCTAAATCAGTTTGAAGTTTGCAGCATTCTTGTATTGCAGCTATGTATAAAATAAGCCAAAGGATTGGTTTTCCTTAGCAATAAAAATATAATGTATAAACAAGGCTGTAGATCAGTATGGCACAGGAAATTTTAGCTGAATTTCAAGCACATTCAGAAATTCCTAAAAACTTCATCCCATTGCAAAAATGTATAACCACTGGGAAGTATTCTTTTAGTTTGGTATTAGACATCCTTACTCTATTAAGAACACAGTCCTTTTTAAAATGGAACTTGATCTGCTGTTATCACTTATTCAAATTCTTAAATATATGTCCTTATAGAAAGACTAAAAACTTACCAAGCCCAATTCATAATCAATCGAGTTTTTTTGAAGAGGAAAGTAAGGAATATGTGTGGTATTTATGTTTCCTTGGGCATCACAACATTGTTTTGCTTCATTCTATAATTATAATTAAATACTCATTTTTCTAACCTAATAAATATCTCCATCTTCAGCCTTCTTTCCAGTTTAAATCTGTGTTTATTTACACTATCCACTTGGAAAAATCAGTGTTTCAGCTATCTACTCTGGAAAAAAAGCTACAGGTTCCTTTTGATGGGAAAGAATTTATTTATGAATGGCAAGTGTACAATTAAATACACAGTAGGGAGTTGTTAAATTGCAGCACATGAATAGGAATTAAAGCTACTAGCATTTAATTGTTAAATGTTGCTGATATTCTGTAAACTATGGAACTTTAAAAAAAGATTGAGAAGTCTTGTGATAATACTAAATGTGTCACATATCATACAATGTCATAAATCTGATGTTGTATAAAGCTAGTATGGTATAGTGGATTAACACTGTGGAAGATCTGAGTACCAATCTTCAGTTGACTGTGGGCCCTTCCATACAGGCCAAAAATCTGAGATGAATTGGGATCTTAAATCCTACTTCCTCTTATGATGGAAGCCACACAGCTGACCCAAACCCTGCACTTTTGCAGTGGGTGGGGGGTGGGGGTCTAAATCAGCATGGATGAGCAGGGACACTTCCAGTTTCCCTCTCCCTGCCCCCCACTTCCTTCTCCACTTACCAGCCTTTCTCTCCTTCCCCCCCCCCCCCCAATTAACTTAGAATAGCCAAAAGAGAGCTTTGGAGAGGGAAGAGAGGGGGAGACGCTTCATGCCTCTATCAGAAATTTTATCTGATAAGTTGACAGGGTAATGGGGGTGCGGGGAGGGGGGGCTGGCGGTGCCATCCCTCTTCTCCAGGTTGTTTGAACCTGGGGAAGATGGGTTGCTGTGGAAAAAAGCACTGGGAAAGAGAAGTCCGGATCTTTAGAGGTATTTTTTTAAAAAACTGAATTAAACCGGGGGCCCTTCTGCATATGTATTATAACACAGGTCAAATTAGGTTAAAAGGGAGGAATCAGTAGGAATTGGATTACGGGCTGGAAAACACATGTTTAAAAGGTGCCACTTAAACCCAATTCCTCCTGAAAAAAAGCACACCTTTCCATGCCTGTGAATCTCTTGCAGGCATGAAAAACACGTGCTTTCCTTCCCACCCTCCTGTATGCTCCCTCCATGCCCCCCCCCCATTTCCCTCTCAACTTACTGAAGGTATGCTCCAATGCAGGCCTGGAGCCTTTTTCCCCTCATCTCTCTCCCTTAGAAGAACCAGTGGGGTCTTGGGGGAACCCTCCTCTCCCCTCTTCAAAGCCCTCTTTCAACTCTTCTGGGGGGGGGGGGAGGGGAGGCTGCAGGTGTCAAACAGAGCCATCCTCTGGTAATTGAGAGGGAAATGGGGGGCAGGGAGAGGGAGGATGCCAGTGCCCTTGCCCACCTATGCTGATTAGGGAAGGTTAGGGATGTCTGTCACCAACTGGTATTACAGTTTTGTTTTGAATTAGTTTTTAAAAAACCATTTAAAAAAACAAAATTAGCCTTATGGATTTGTGAATATTCATTATAGGTTTTATCATAAGTATACACAGATCTATAGGGTTTATTTTCATAAGTCACCAAACTATGGTAGAGTCAGATGCATGGATACATGTTCTTCTTGTTATAAATCACAAAACAGATAAAGATGAAGGCATAAAAATCTATGTAGGTGGTGTTAATATTTAAACTGAGAATGTTTTTATCCTAATACCAGATCCTTATCCTTATTTAGTACTTTTGCTAAACAAATTTATGAGTGCAAAAATAAAATACAACAAATTACAATGATGAACTGTTTATTTATCTCTATGAGCCTTTAAGTTCTGACAATGCTATACCTATCTTTTTTTTTAAGTAATCCATGCACTTAATACAAAACACATTAGGCTGTGTGATATTGTACAATCCACTAGTGGTATATTGTCTCTTTGTTTGGATTTGAGGGAGATAAAGTGAGGTATAAATAAATAGAATAATAATAGAACCCTAAATTAGAGGGTTTTTATTTTTAAAGTCCTATACAGGCATTCCCCGAGTTACAAACATCCAACTTACACATGATTCATAGTTAGACAACAGGAAGTAACATAAATCTACCCCTCACAAGGGAAATTCACTCCTGAAAGGGTTATCATCAATGAAAAAGGGTCTCCACAGAAGCTTTCTCACCAATCCTAGTTTCCATAACAAGTCACATTTTTCAAAATCCAATCCTCAGACCGGAAAGTGAGATGAAAACTGCACAGGGGCACAGACAGCAAAACAAACACCACAGCGGTGTTAACTGTCCCCTATACTATCCAAAGCATGCAGATCTATCACTGGGTTACACTTTAAAATGTACCAATTCCAATTTACAAACAAAGACAAACCTCCAGAACCTATCTTGTTCATAACTTGGGGACTGCCTGTACACAACAATGTATTTCAGTGTTTGCTGTAGCTATGCAGAAATTTTCCCCTAAATTTCCTCACCTGCTAGTTGTCTTGGAAAAGCATGGACCTGGAAAGGTATGAAGAATAGTATTTAAGATAACTCTGTTCTAAGGGGTGGGTGGGTTCTCTCTCCACTCCCTTAGCCACCCATATAAAAGAAAAGGGATTTCCCTTTATACCAATTAAATATGCTGGCTCAGCCACTGCTTTCTTCTCTATCATGAAGAAGTTAGCCCCTGCTGAGCTTTCCCCTAAGGCACCTACTAAGCCACACAGGTGAGCCTGCAGCAGCTTTAATGAGACTGAATCGGCTCTGATCTTCCCAGAGATAAACACCAATCTTTAATTTCATCCACCTGGTCTTTGACCTCACAAAGAAGACAGCAGCTTAGGAGGATGAGGCTACAAAATCAGTTAACTGGGGGATTGATCTCTACGAAAATAAATCATTTCTTATAGTTTTTTTAAAAATAAATATGTCATCAACTAATGCAATAGCTAGACCTTGCGAAGTATTGTTGGTTTTGGAAGAAAACATATTTACATTTTGTGAAAAGATAGTATCTTGCGTCTAATATATAGGGGTTAGGGGTCTCCAAGCAATGGAATGCCATGAAAACCATTCCCTTAGGGGAATTGTTTGTCCCTTTTTATTAGCTTCCTATGCCTATTTGCGTGTTTTGTTTAACAAAACACAGCAATATGAATATGTCTTTTTTGTTTTTTATCTCAACTGTTCCTATCAAAAAAAGAGGAAGGGAGGGAGAAGGAAGCAAGGTGAAAAATCTGCAAATTGTCAGAATTAAAAAGCCATATTTTGATCAAAGGATAAACAATAATCACGATTTACTACGCTTTAAATGTTTTCCTTACTGTTCTACAGACTCCCTACTGCACTTTTGATAGTCTAATTACTTAGATCCGGGCATTGCTCCAAAGAAGGGACCAACAGGGATACGAGAGAAATATACTTGTATTGAGAACTCTGGTCATTCAGTTTATTATAGCAATTCCCACTCACTTCAAAGAAAGGAGGGCTTAAAATGTATGTGTCTTGCCTCTATACTAGTAGAAACACCTGTAGCAAAAAGGAGACTTGGTTGACCAACTCCTCGGGGCTTCTGTTTTTGTTAAGGATTAACGGAGTCAATGAGGCAGGTGGAAGGATTTTCTTGTCACCTGGGCTGCAGTAGGATGGCACATAAATAGCACACAAGGTATGTCCAGAGTAGACTCAGCAGGAGAAGAATGATGTTTCTTGGTGGGATGCATGCTTAGGGAGTATTCCATAGAAAAGACAGAACCAAGTCAGTGGAGCTGGACCAATGCAGGGTGGAAGTGAAATCATACATTAGCATCCAGTCCTTTGCAGAGGAGAACAGGAGTCGCAAACTTTGATCACCACACTGGCAACAGACTGTTGGACACACAAACATACCATATTAAAGATAGCATTGATCAGCCAAGATATGTCACAAGACAAAGCAAAGCATTGGCATAATCCCTGCTAGCTTTTCCACCATTAATCTATTTTAACACTGCTGAGTATTTAAAATCAGAAGAAATCTGATTTTAAATATGTCTTTTTTTCCCCTTCATGTCAACGTTTAAAAATATGACGGATGGTACATTATAGCAGACTGTACATTTTACATCATAGTCATCTAACACAAGCAATAAGTATTTTTCATCAGATATAATTTTAGGTCATTCTTATAGAGTTTTTTGTGCTGAATTCAGATCTGTGTTTATTTTTTCTCTATCACGTATAGTTTTTGCGATGAGGGTAATCAAATAATTAATGCATTTATGCACTGATATCAATTAGATTCTATTGATATCAGTACATAAATGCATTAATTATTTGATTAGCTTCATCACAAAAACTACACGTGATAGAGAAAAAAACACAGATCTGAATTCAGCGCAAAAAAATCCTTATGAATGATCTAAAATTATATCTGATGAAAAATACTTGTTGGCTTGTGTTATTTAAGCTTAGGTGTAATATTACATAGAAGAAGATGTGATTGTAGTAGATGAGGATGAAGAAGAAATAGGAAGAAGATCTCATAAGTGCCTTAATCCATCTTCAATATAAAAGCAACCTGCTATGGAGAGTCACATAACAGAGGCAACTTAAGACCCCATCAAACAGATTAACTTTCAGCAGCATAGGCCAGATCCTCAATAGTTTTGTGATGAAGCCTGTTGGCTCACATCCCATGATGTAGAAGTACTTCCAGCAGGGCTCTGTCAGAAAACTTTAGAGAATCCAGCATATGTTGCTGCTGCGGCAACACGGGACAATTGGAATCAATGTGGGGTGGGGTGGAAAGGAAGTCTGGCGAGGCGGGGCATGGGCAACGGGTTCTCCACACCACCTGCTGGGCACTGCTAGATTCGCCATGATGTGTGATCTTGTGGCCCATATGATGAGTCACTTTCCCTATTTCCAGCACTTTTCCTGGAGCTCTGGTGGTGCAGTGGGCTAAACTCTTGCTCCGGCAGGACTGAAGACTGACAGGTCGCAGGTTTGAATCCGGGGAGAGCACGGATGAGCTCCCTCTATCAGCTCCAGCTCCCCACTATGGGGACATGAGAGAAGCCTCCCACAAGGATGATAAAACATCATAACATCCGGGTGTCTCCTAGGGAGTGTCCTTGCAGACGGCCAATTCTCTCACACCAGAAGCAACTTGCAATTTCTCAAGTCACTCCTGACACAAAAAAGCACTTCTCCTCCAGTTCTTTGTTTTCCTACTTTCGTCTAACACACTAACTAAAAGCAGGAATGGAAAACTGGTTTGGGGTATCAGCTTTTTTGAAGCAGAGTTTTTACATGTCCATAGCTATAGGCCAAAAAACCTGGAAGGCTTAGCCTTTCTCTGCCTTGAAAGTGTGTGTGCAAATGCAGCTCTCTCCATACACACACCTTATACTCATTTCAATACTGTTGTTGCTTTTTTAAATGAATTGCATACTTTGATAAATGGCTGCATAAATGGCCTTGGAGAGCTGCATTCGGCCCATGGGTTCTTAGTTGAAGACTCTCGGGCTAGAGCTTCTTATTTCAGCAATATCAGCAACCTTTTAGCTGCTGTCTATATTAGGCAATAGAATTAGAAAAAAGAGACAAAACCAGAAAAAGATTTTTGTTTAACCTTTTAGCACTCAGCAACCCAAATTGACTGGGACATTTCAACAATCAGCCTATTCTTTCACACTTGCTTCTGTTATTGGACAAGGATAGTTTTAGTACTCCTGCAGCTGTTGTCACATTGCAAACCATCTTGAATACTATCTCGGAAGAAGGCAGAATAGAAATTTAATAATTCAGCATTTCATACGTACATTGATTGCTGTTAATCTCTCTGAATTATAGTCTGCATCATATTCATCCCCAAACAGTGTGTATTATTGTCCATCCCTTCTTCAGGCCCATCAGGATTGCAATTTGTGAATTTTCCTGCCCAGAAAACATGCTCATCCAACCTCACTTCAGTTTCCTGCCTTGAAGCAGTTGCTCCACATTTTGCAAGACAGGGAAGCTGTGCCATTGTGGTAGGCTTGCTTTGTGTCTTGTCCCCAAACTCTGCATCTGGCTTGCCATCTTACATTTTAGTGCATATAATAGAGGTGAGTAAAATTCTTATGAGGAGTACCTGATTATTATCCACGGTCTGTGCAGTGGTTGAAACATTGATGAGTCCAACTATCCACAGTCTTCCGAGTCCATCTCATCTTCAAGGATACTCTTCCCCTAATCTTTGGCTTTTCAGGATCTCCTTTCAGGGTTCTACTAGTGGTAGAAAACCAGAAGTCTTGGTGGAAATTGCTTGGGAAAAGGCACTCACCAGCAAATACTGGATCTCGACAAGCAAAGAAGAGAACCTTGGATCTTCCCATCCATTCATGTAAATCATGCATCACAGGCTATAATTCATAGCTGAGTATGATTAACTTCCAAGTGTAAAATCTATTCATGTTAAAATGTATGTGATTATGATCAGATGCAGTCCCCAAAGTTAAGAATTTTGTACATCCCTGTCCTATGGCTTAGGTTCAGATATACTAACCTTTAGAGTAGACTCGCTGAAATGAGTGGAACTTAAGTTAAAGATTTATTGCAATGAATCCATTGTATTATGACTAAACCTAGGCCCAACCCAATATATTCATGGTAAAATGTGATTTACCTAAATGTTTATGAGCCAAAAATTATTTCTGATTTGTACATGAATCATTTTGATTGTGCAATTTCTTCCAGTGAAAAATGCCCTTTAAATAGAATTTAACTATCCAGTCCTTTCTTGTATTTTAAATTTAACTACTCGTAGGCTCTCTTGTATTCCATACAAACGTCTCTGGTGAACTAGCATTGTGTACCTTAAGAAGATGTGAAAACAGCAATTGCATTCTGATGCATTTTTATATAATCTTTCCAACATACCATACGTTATATGTACTTGCCCACTAGAATTGAGACAATTGTTGTTTGTAGAATATTAATTGCATTTTAGTCAGCTCTTTTATATTGAGTCTTAGATATTTTGCTGCAAAGTTTTCTCCTCTTTGGAAGTCAACCCCCCACCCCCAAGAAAAAAAAACACCCTAAAAATCTCTGTGCCAGTGCAAGAACAGAAAACTATTGGGATGGATTCATGCCATTGATTTTTTTTTTTTACAATATGTAGTGCTTACAAGTGCAATTTGCATCCACTGAAATTGGTAATGATCACAACACTGTCTTTAGTTGGTTGTAGATAGTATTTGACAACTTTATTGGATCAATTCCAATTGTTTATTTTTGCACACTTTTGAGCTACTCATAAAGCAGATTAACAGCTAGATTCTGACCGTAACTTGCTTTATGATAGAAATTTCAATGAGACTGGAAAAACAGATAAATCTGCAGTAACTTGTTAAATATCCTCTCCTCTGCAGCAGTTAGATATATGCATGTATGATTTATTAATTACGTTTGTATCATGCCTTACTTTTAATATGCTGGAGCCTACAACAAAATATTGTGGTACAGCCATTATGGTGTAGTTTGTGCATTGGACCATGACTCTGGAAACCAGGATTCAAGTGCTCACTATATAAACCTATTGGCCACTTCATCACACTGGGGGAAATTGGCCCCTTTCTCCATTTCTGGGATGGGGTCTGCCAAGCGCCATCACATGATGCTCAGCAGATCCTGTCTCATTAATGACCGAAATGCTGATGTTTTTGCTGCCCCCGACAGAGCTACCTGCATTTTTTTGCCCTTTCCTCCATCTGATGGGGGGAAGGAAAACATGGCAAAACATGTTGCCACCCTTTCCCCCTTGTCCTGTTCCCCACATGTGATAGGGAAAGGAGGGAGGGTGAGTGAGCACCATGGGGCAATTTCTGGCAAAAGGGAACCGCTCGTGGGGGTTAGTGTGAAGAGATCCTGTGTGACCTTGGACAATTCATATTCCCTCAGCCTCAGAGGAAATCAAAGACAAACCCCCACTGAACAAATCTTATCAAGAAAATCCCGTGATAGGTTTGCCTTAGGGTCACCATATATTGTAACTGACTTGAAGGCTCACAACAACAAACTCCTGTTCCAGATTTCATGGAATGTCTCTAGGAATGTCCAACAATGACTTTATGATCACCTTCTGCCAGAATTGAACTGGTGGACTAGAGATCCCTAGAGAGAACATTTCATTTGGAATTTGTAGGTTTTTCAGTGTGATTCCTTGGTCGGTTTTTGGCAGAAGCTGACCACAGAATTCCACTGAAGAATAAAGGGATTCTGAGAGATGTGTTCTTTCACATTAAAAAGCATTTTTATTTATGGTTTTCCCACTTTTGTGGGGGATCTTGCACTCCTAACCCCAGCAAATTTGGAGGGCAATTATCAAAGAGCAAATTCAATTCTAAAGGATGTAAGTTATTTGAGGGCTTAAGTTCTTATATATTGGATGGAGTTTTTTAATGTAAACTACACCCATTGGATTCTATAAAGAATGCAACATTGAGAGATAATCTGCATCTTTTCCCATCATCATCCTTTCATTCTTTTCTTTCCCCCACCAAGACACAAGGTGACATATCCAAGTGCTTGTCCTTCATCAAATCTTCAGCAAGCAACAGAGCAGAAAGTCCTAATATCTATTCATTTGTAATCTGTCATTCTTAAAGTATTAAGGACAATTGACTTCACATGTCTCAGATAATTAGAATAGTCTTCCTTTGCTCTAGATTTTTAAAGCAAGTTGTCTCCCGCTCCTAATCAGTACATTTATTGATGTCTTTCAACATACCTTGTCAACTGTGTATTAGATTTAAAGAAAGAGCATTGGGCAGAATTCCGTCGGAGAAAATAATCAAAACAGCTTTTTCTCTCTGATTTTGCTTTTCCAAAGGAAATGAATAAAGCATATTAGTCACAATAAAAATATGTTTCCCTTGTGAGAAAAGGATATGGAAATGTGATGTAAAAACATGCACACAAAAGCACCAGTTGACAATAATTTAGGGGAGAGAGCGATTAATTTTGATATTTTCATAGAAGGATAAAAAAAGTTTGTGGGGAAAAAAACAGGAATTCGAATAATTGAGTTGGAGGGGACCTCTCAAACTATCTACTCCAATTTTTGAAGGAACCCACACTATCTGCTTTGAACTGGAATATATGAGTCTACACTGCCATATAATCTAGATCAAATCAGATAATCCAGATTTTAGATGGCAGTGTAGATGCAGCCTGGGAAGGGAAAAATCACCTTTTTGTTATTTCCACTGCAAACTATTTTTGAAGTTTACACTCATTTTGTAGTCATTAATTTAAGTTGAGTATTAGGAGGTAAAGGAGGAAAGCAGCAGAGAAGCTAGACTATTTTGAACTCAGCTGAAAATGAGGGGTGGTAGAGTATTAATCAGGATTATGTCAAATTTTAACATTTGAAGGATATGAGTTAAAAGGAAATGTTGCAATCACTGCACTTCCCATGTAGTGCTGAAATATCAGCTGGGATCCTTTAAGTAACTTACACCAAAATAATACTGTTTTAACCTTATGTAAGTACGTTTGAGAGAGATGTACAGTGACTGCAAGAGGATGGAAGACCAAAGTATCTCTGGGCTTCATTGCGTGAAGCTGTTGTCCTATGGCATTTGTGCAGTCTGGGGTGGTGATTTTCTAGAGCTGTCTTAAGACCATTATAGGGCCCTAGGCAAAGCAGTGAACTGAGTCATGCCTACACAACCACACTCAGGAATAAAATGTAAATTATTGGTAAAATAAATGTGTGTTGATTGGTACCTCCAACAAAATCAGTGTTCATTTTTTTCTTTCTCCTTTGCCCCTTGTTTTGTGTTCTGTGCCACACTCAAAATATTGTGTTTTATTTCTGCTCAAAGGATTATTTATGAATTTCATAATGCATAATACATCTATAATCACTTTTTCCTCACTTCACATCCTTACACTTCCTCTGACTTTTCACCTCTCAAATAGAATTCTTGGAACACAAACAGTGGAGGCTCTGCTTCCAAAAAAATGGAAATGCACACTCTCAGCAATTGTCCCCAGCATTAATGGCCTCCTTCGAATCCATTACAGTATTCTGCTTCTATAACATTGCAAGCAATAAAAACAGTAAATTTCTTTCACAAGTGCAAACATGCCAACTCTCCGTTACAAGTTGTAATTTTTATCCTTGTACGAGTTAGCTGGAGATTTGGATCATGAGGCAGGTGATTGGAAAATTAGTGTTAACTTCTGACCTGTGCAAAGATTAGCATGGGGCATCCATGCCCATGGGGCCCCTGGACAACTGTCCAGCATGCCTAAGTGTTAAGATGGCATTGTTACCATTGCTATTACACCTCTCCATTCTGTTGCAACAGATTTGCCGCTCTGTGCCGTGCTTCCTGTTAGAGACATAACACTACTTTCCTGCATTTCTGCTGCTTTGTGAAGCTTATTTTTTTAAAAAAACAACAACATTTTAACAAGCAATTTCACAAGCTTATGGAACATTTTTCTTTAATTTTTTTATAACAATTAATTATTGTGAGGGCTGGTGCAGGAGGGTTGGAATGCGGGACAATCCTGCACAAAGTTAAGTGACACGACCATGGCACAATCAGGTGTCTGACAAGCTGGCAATGGGTTGTATACAGAGTTTTGTGTTAAGAACTGATGCCAACGGTGACAGTCCTGCTTCTATGCTGGTTTGCCACTTTTGTGCAATTCTTTCTTTTCATGTCAGGAGTGGCTTGAGAAACTGCAAGTCGCTTTTGGTGTGAGAGAATTGACAGTCTGCAGGGACGTTGCCCAGGGGACACCCAGATGTTTGATGTTTTATCATCCTTATGTCCCTGCTTGAGAAGCTAGAGCTGCCAACACAAGGATTTAACTCATTGCGCCACCGGGGGCTCCGATGGAATGATGAAATTACCTTTTTCCTCTCTTTCCAACACCTCAACAGATCATCAAACCCTATGAAATAAATAAGAAACGCACTTGTGTGCAATAAAGTCCTCTGTCTCCAAGCTCTCACTCTATGCCATCCCTCTTCCATTACTTCTGTGTTGGCTCCCTTAACATTGTCACCTGCCTAGGCTTCCATATTTATGTGGCTAACAGGATCATGGCCACAATTCCAAATCTATGGGAAAGTCCTCATCACATCCTGAATGGTTGCAAAAAGCCGATATATAGATTCCTTTTTTATACCCAGGTCAAGAAGAACGAAAGAAAAGAAAAGAGGCAACAGATAGTAGTAGTGCTACCAATGGTAAATAGCTCATGTGCATTTAAATAGCCATGATTTCCTGCAGTAAACACACAGAAGCAGCAATTTTGAAAGAATTACCCCTCCCCATTTTGTGTTTATGTAGGAGAAATGCAATCATTTAAATGTGCTTTTTTACCCTTCACAAATGGCAGCTGCACCCACGGAGTTTACATTCAAATTTAGGAACTTTTGAAAAAGCAAAATATGCACTGGCTCCTAGCAGACATCTTTTGGAAGTTATGAAATAAAAGACTGTCTGCTGCATATTTATTTAAATCGGAGGATAAGATGAAAAAAAAAAAGAGTTGCCGGCTGGAGGGAAAAAAAGATATTGAAGTCTTTACCCTCCTTTTTGAACCATGCTCCTTCATTGCACGGAGAAACAAATTGCTATCACACACAGATAATGCTTTTCCTTTTTTTAGTTAAAAATTGCACAAGATTGAACAATTAGAAATGAATGTCAGGTTAAAGAGATAGTAGAAGTACACTTGCCTCCTACTGAAGGCATTTTAGCCACTTTTTAAAGGATTGACTTCCTTATGTTAAAACTATTTGAAGTATAGCACTTAACCTTCATTTTCTTTTCCTCTTTTTAGAATGTGTGGCATATATTAAAATTAGGGCATGTTTGTGTCTTTTAATATAGTGAGCTGAAGAATCTCGGAAATGAATCTGACTATCCTTTGGTCAGAATTGGATGTTTTCCTAGCTTTGATAGAAAGTCACCTCATTAAAAAGTTATTTACTGGTGCTAAAAGATTTTGACTAAAATGTGCCCATAGCACCATATAACAAAATTCCATTCCTGGTTATTTCCTGTTTAATTGTGTGGTACTTACTTTGAAAGTAGTTGTTATACTCCAGAAACTTCGTTTTTATGACTGCCATGGGGTATGTTGAATTGGTTGAGACTCTAAGGACCTTGTCATACTGAGGTCCTCAATGTGAGGGACAGCAGGGACCCCCGTAGGTCAGCAGGGCATATCGTGGGACAGTGGGGCCTGGCACCCCACAACACCTGCTTGCTCGTCACACGCTAGAAAGCATAGCTTTCCGTTGTGCACCTGCGTTACTCCCATTCTTTGTAATCTAAACACGGGCAGTCTCCCATGTTCAGATTTCCCCCTCCTACTACACTTTCTCGACACAGCTGGCACAGAACCCCACTGAAAGCAGATGTACATCATGGGATAAGACCCAGCAGGCTCCATGCCGGTTATGTTGAAGAAGTGTCCTACAACAGGGAATTTTTTGTGAATGTGATGAGGTCCTATGAGATATTCACTGAAAAACTATAGCAAAATGTGCTGCAGGATAATAAACTTTTTGCATGTTTTTAAAAATATAACCGATTAGGAAATGACATAACCCAGGAACAAAAGTTGTGTTACATAGTGTAATTTTGGTCCCTTTCTTTTCGCTCTGGCCACTAGTGCAGTGCAGATCGTGAGGATTCTCTAAAATGGAATTTGTCCCTAACACTGAGTTTGGTGCCACATTTCACAACTCTGTAATTTTCAGGGAAATGTCAGCTTTTTGAAGCTACCTAAAATGTTACAGCATTATTTCCATACTCTCTAATACAGGGGTCCTCAAACTTTTTAAACAGAGGGCCATGTCACAGTCCCTCAAAATGTTGGAAGGCCAGATTATAATTTGGGGAAAAAAAGATGGATGAATTCCTATGCATGCTGCAAGTATCTTATTTGTAATTCAAAAAACAAATTTAACAAATATAAACTTATTTGTATTTCAATGGGAAGTGTGGGCCTGCTTTTGGCCGATGAGATAGGATTGTTGTTGTTGTTGTTGTTGTGTGCATTCAAGTCATTTCAGTCTTAGGTTGACCCTGAGCAAGAGCCAGGTAAATGACTTTGGAGGGCCGTAGCAGGCCCCTGGGCCTTAGTTTGGGGACCCCTGCTCTAATATTTCACAGGGTGCAGCTACACTGCTGAATGAATGCAGTTTGACACCACTTGAACTGCCATGGCTCAAATCTGTGAAACCCTGGGAATAATAATTTAGAGAGGCACCAGTACTCTTTGGCAATAGTTGTAAAACTACAGCTCCTGTGATTTCATAGCATTGAGCCATGGCACTGAAAGTGGTATCAGATTGTGTTAATTATACAATGTTGATGTACCCACAGGCGAAAACCAGAACATGTGGGCCAAACAACATTAATGTGTGGTCGAAGTGGCAAAAAATAATAATGAAGTACAGCAGAATGTTGGATAAGCAAAAATGTTGGATAATAAGGAGGGATTAAGAAAATGTCTATTAAATCTTAAATTACGTTATGATTTTACAAATTAAGCACTAAAACATCATGTTTTACAACAAATTAAGAGAAAAAGCAGTTCAATACATGGTAACTTATGTAGTAATTACTGTGTTTAAGAATTTAGCACCAAAACATTGCAATATATTGAAACGGGTGGATCTGGGCAGGAGGCAGACTGCTTTGGATAATACTGAACTTTGGATGAGCGAAGGTTGGATAAGCGAAACTCTACTGTAGAACATACAAGCTAGCAGTGACTGCAATAGTTTGTTTTTCCCCAACTCAACAATGGTGTTTTTCAAACTCTGGTCTTCTAGGTACTTGGGGCTTCAGCTCCCAGAATCCCTGATCAGCCACCAAATCATCTGAGGCTTCTGGGACCTGAAGTCTAAACCACTTTACAGACTGAGAATCACTGGTCTACAGAGAAGGACAAAATTTTGCTCTCTCCTCTCCCTGTCTATAAGTTACCATAATTGAAACTACTTTCTTGCATCTTGAACTAAATTTACAGCCTCTGAAGGCAAAGGGGCAGAGCAGAAGGAGAAGAGAGTAGCTGGGACATTTTAAAAGCAGTTTAAAAAGTGGAATGCTGGAATTTAATTGAGAACAGCCCCAGGCAAAATGAGGCAGTTAGAGGCTATGTATTTCTTGCTAAGACTTCTTCCTCCAGAACCAAAGGAGAGGTCTAGAACAAAATGTTTTCCATAGAACGCTAGGTTTGTGCAAAAGCATTATAGTGGTTTTGAGAAAAATCTTTAAAATCTTTTGTAAAAACCTTTTTCTCCACTGCTATATAATCCAGTTCAAAGCAGATAATCAGAATTTTATATGGCAGGGTAGAAAGGGTCTAGGCCTTACCATTAGGTAGAAGGAGCCTGGATCTACACTGCCATATAATCTAGATTATCAAATCAGATAATCCAGGTTATTTACTTATCGCATCAGAAGTGAACTGAGGATACAAGTTTTAAAAAAATTGGCATTATACAAATTGCCCTTTGACCAGGAGCTGGCCACTTGGAGTGCCTCTGGTGTTGCTATAAGAAGGTCCTCCATTGTGCGTGTGGCAGGGCTCAGACTGGATTGTAATATGTGGTCTGTGGTTTGCTCTTCTCTACCACAAGGTGTAGAGCCAACCTTAAGAAATGGAGCCACAAAGTGGAGTCCACAACATGCGAGTGTGAAGATAATCCAGGTTATTTTTTAACTGAATTATATGAGTCTACACTGTCATATAATCTAGTTCAAAGCAGATAATCTGGATTTTATATGGCAGTGTAGGACCCCTTCTACACTGCCATATAAAATCCAGATTATCTGCTTTGAACTGATGGCAGTGTAGACTCATATAATCCTTATCTGTTTCAATAATTATCCGAATTATATGGCAGTGTAGAAGGGGCCCTAAGGGGGCCTGAGGCAATTGATTCAGCCAACAAATTTGGGGAATGAGAAAAGACCTGTAAAATAATTAGCTATTTAATTTGTTGTTATTGATCCCCTCCCTGTTGTGTATCACCACTTAGATAAATAAGTGTGGTCATTTTCTACTATAATTCAGGCAGCAAAATGTCTTGAGTCGGCAAATAGATGTAACTGATTTGTGTAACACTTTGTGACATTATTATTTTTTCTTCTTTGGAACGGTAGGCTTTAGTAGACCCATAGCGCTTCGACCGTCATGTGGATTAGATTATGGGCAGACAGTCAATTTATTCATGAAATTCAAACATGCCTCTGGAAACAAAAAAAAGAAATGGTTTCTTTTACCCCAGACAGAATAACATGCGCTGAGCTGAAAAAGGAAGTGTGTATGTGTTGTATGCATGTCACATTAATTACTGACACTAAGTGATTTCCCGTGAACAATTAACGTGAATCATATAATCGGCTGCAAAGATTTGTAATACAAAAAAAGACAGATTAGGTCATTAGTTAGTCTTAGTACAAGGATATTCCTCCTTGCCAGGGCATGAATAATGAAGACAGTTAATTGGACAAGAAAACTTTAATGGATTGACAGTTTGGGGGATAATCTAAGAGTGTGCTAACATCTCTCATCTTTGAATGGTGCTACAAATATACAGACAGTCTGGGCTGTTTCAACCGTGTTTTCCTGTTTTCACATCTTAGCTGTGGTGAATCTGTGCCAAATGTAACTACACTAAGAGTATTTCAAGCAAAGTGCTTTGCTTATGGAAAAAAGTAATTAAAGCACCAAGCAGCAAAGCATTTGTGTCCCCAGGGACAAATGAATTTCCCATTGATGGAAGATATTTTACATTCTGCTCTGGAGTATCTCCAGGAAATCGGTAATAATTACTAATTGTATTTTGCTAAGCGAAATGAAAGGATGCATTCGCTCTTGAAAATTCGCCTTTCGTTTTGGCAATTAATTACACCGCTCCTTGATGTGATTAAGTGAAATTGCCATTCAAAGGCAGGAATGAACCAATTAATCCTTGCCAGAAAACCTAAAGCTAATGCAAATCATAACTTTTTCTCCCCTTTTGCTGAGCTGAGAATCATTTCATTCAAATGCACAGTATTTATGAATGGGTTTTAAAAAAAACAGTAATGAGGGGGAAATTCTCCTTTGAAAGTTTATAGTGGATTGCTGTTATGTTTGAAATCTTCTAATGATAACATCTTTAGAATCTGTCAACAGGAATATCTGAAGTTTTATAACTTTGCATGCCCTTTTAATATCAAGGTTTAGTCATTTCAGTGCATGCTGGGGGGAAAAAGATAATCAATCAGACAAAACATTTGATGATGATTGCTGGTTTCCTCATTCATATAATTATCAACAAAGTATTTGAAGCACTAATATAGGTCCTTCTGAAAAAGATTGCATTTTTATAAAGCAGAGAAAGTATAAAATTAACCCAATTATTTAGGAAATGCTGCTTATAGTCTCTGTTAGACAAGGGGAAAGACTAGACTAAGGGTCCATCTACACCAGTGTTTTTCAGCCTGAAGGTTCGAACCCCTGGGGGGGAGGTTGTGAGGGGATGTCATAGGGGTTGCCAAAGATTATCGGAAAACACAGTATTTCTGTTGGTCATGAGGGTTTTGTGTGGGAAGTTTGGCCCAATACTATCATTGGTGGGGTTGAAAATGTTCTTTGATTGTAGGTGAACTATAAATCCCAGCAACTACAACTCCCAAATCTCAAGGTGTATTTTCCCCAAACTCCACCAGTGTTCACATTTGGGCATATTGAGTATTCATGCCAAGTTTGGTCCAGATCCATCATTGTTTGAGTCCACAGAGCTCTCTGGATGTAGATGAACTACAGCTCCAAAACTCAAGGTCAATGCTCACCAAACCCTTCCAGTATTTTGTGTTGGTCGTGGGAGTTCTGTGTGCCAAGTTTGGTTCAATTCCATCATTGGTGGAGTTCAGAATGCTCTTTAATTGTAGGTGAACTATAAATCCCAGCAACTACAACTCCCAAATGACAAAATCAATCCCTCCCAACCCCACCAAAATTCAAATTTGGGCGTATTGGGTATTTGTGCCAAATTTGATCCAGTGAATGAAAACACATCCTGTGTATCAGATATTTACATTACGATTCATCACAGTAGCAAAATTACAGTTATGAAGTAGCAACGAAAATAATTTTATGGTTGAGAGGTCACCACAACATGAGGAACTATATTAAGGGGTCGTGGCATTAGAAAGGTTGAGAACCACTGATCTAGACTGTAGAAAGAATACAGTTCAACGCCACTTTAACTGCCATGACTCAATGCAATGGAATCCTGGGAGTTGTAGTTTATAAAGACAGAAAAATCTTAAGACATTGTAAGACTACAACTCCCATGATTTGATAGCATTGAGTCACGGCAGTTAAAGTGAGGTCAAACTGCATTCTTTCTACAGTGTAGATGCACCCATTGGCTGCTGTTATATATTGAAATGTTCATGAGACTCTGGCTGGATCACTGCCATATAATCCAGTCCAATGCATTCTGAAATCATATTATATGGCAGTGTATATCCAGCCTAAGAAGTGAACTAGAACTTTGTTGGACCGTGTTACATTTTTGGACTATGTATCCCAGAATTCCCATCTATCAGGCTGAATAGGGATAGTCAGAGTTGGAGTTGAGAAAATTTCCTTCCCTGGGCTCTGAAGAAAGGGAAGCCTAACTTAGCTGGAGAAAGTTTCTAGAAACAGTCTCCCAACAAAATAGAGAGTCTCAACAGAAAGCTTTTTCTATAGAAAACACACACTTTTACTGACAGGGCTGAATCACTTTGTTGATACTACCACTATTTTTAACCCGCATGGCATCTGTTAACCACACAGAGGAAGTGAAAGGGTCAGGAGAAAGGTCAAGGTTGGGATGGCAGAAGCAACTCTCTTAGGACATCCAATTGAGCAAGGATACATTTGACTTCCAGTTGGAAGGGAAAAGCTATTGTAATTATCCTGCTCTCAGAACTTCAGAACTCAGAGGAAAAACGAGTTTGGCAGTTATGGTGTGTTTCAGAACTGCTCTTATTTTGAAGCTGAAACCCAAAGTGCAGTTTCAGGCCCATGCCTAACCCTCTGAACAACAACAACAACAACAACAACAACAACTTTATTTTTAGACTGCCCTGATTTTCCTTGGGGGAGATAGACTGCCCTATCTCCCCAAGGGGACTGAGGGCAGTTTACAGACAAAAGAGAGAAACATTCAATGCCCCAAGTATGTGCAACACAACAAAAAAATAATACAAAATAATGCATACTGATAACAGTGGACTAATAACAAAAGAAATAAACATTGAGATGGAAATGAAATGGGAGTAATCAGATGAAACATAATAACATTAATACATAAATTAACATTAAAACAAAAACCCTAAAAACAATTTAAAATATATTAAAAACAATGAAGGAGTGATAAAATCCTGAAATAGAAACACATTTCCAGCATGTCTTCTCAAAAATTTCATCTGTTTCCAAATTGAATTTTGAACATTTGTACATCTCCACAAATCAAGAATAAGAAATATTAGGAGAGCAAGAATATATAAAAATGGAATCTTTAATTCCATCTCACTCCTCCAGAAACTGAAAATTACAATATATAATGGTTAAAAACCACAGGCCACTTCAGCAACCGTTTAGGTTTCTTCATATACTGTGCAGAATGGTGCTTAAGGATGTATCTATATTGTAGAATTAATGCAGTTTGTAACCGCTTTAACTGCTATGGTTCAATGCTATGGAATGGTGGGAGTTGTAGTTCTACAAGGACTTTAGCCTTCTGTGCCAAAGAGTGCTGGTGCCTCACCAGACTACAAATCCCAGGATTCCATAGCATTGTGCCATAGCAGTTAAAATGGTGCCAAATTGCATTCATTCAACAGTGCAGAGCCAGGGTAAGATTACTATATGTGCAAAAAAAAGTGGTTTAAGTGGTTTGTATATTACAGTGCAAAACATTTGGACTCCAGTTTAGAAATATGTGCATATAATTAGGCAGAGGCATATAATAACACGCAGGTTCCTCTTTCAAGCCCATAACCATGAGAATGGGTAGAGTCCATATTAAAGCCTTCCTGTTGCTAAGCTTAAAGAAATCAAATTCTTGTAACACACATTTCCATTTAACGAGAGCACCTTCCAAGTATCATAAAGCACCAAAGGAGTTTGCCTTGGCATCACACCTAGTTACAGTAGTGCTAAGTTTCAAGTTGTAGCAAAAAGCAACATCTGGAGGTAATTGACTGGATTTTAACTGGCTTTGGTGGTAATATGCAAGTCATATTTCATCCTCGCATATATTTCATTCATCTTATGAAAAGATGCTTCTTTCCAAGGCTCCTAGACATATTCCTTTTGCTTTCTCGTATATCAAAAGTATCAGATGGTGCAGACCACATGAAGAAGAATGAGCCTGAGTCTGAACAGTTCTGAATGTTGTTGCCAACACGTCCATCTACAAAGAAGGAAAATATACAGAATGCAGTAGCAAAAGCCTCTTTTTGGGGGGGGGGGGGGCTTCATTGTTCAAAATGGGGAAACACACAAAGAAAGAAGCATCTTGGAATTAAAAGGCAATAGCAGGAAAAATCACAGAGGGTCCTTAAAGACAATGTTGGCTCATGTGCCAATCCATGAGCCATCCCTTCTTGGTCCAGAGCAAGATGCTAGTCCGGAAAAAGTTTTCAGGTAAGTAGTTGTAGCTAATAGATCAAAATGAGGTACCAAGACATGGAATATTATGGGGAGAAATTATGACTTTCCTATATTATATATGTCTGCAAGACCTTAGCAGAGCAATGAATGATGGAGTAACTTGGAGGCCCTCATTTTTAGTCTAACCATAAGCTGAAGTCGATGTGATGACAGTTAACAATGATATTTCAGATATTTCCAGATGCCATTGGGCACAAGCCACTAAAAATGTCTTCTATGAACTTGCTAAAGAGAAGGAAAAAGACACCAGACAGTGGCTAAATGTTACATTAAATTTGTACCTTTTTATACCATTCATAGTGGAACTGCATGTTACAAAGCTGTTTCTTCAGAGCTTGTTCCTCAATTGGAGCAATTTATAGAGTTTAGAAGGAGCACGTTACAAGGAATGTTGGTACCTATCATTACAAATCTGTCTATCCATTTATTTATCCACCTGAATGACAGTATATTTTTGGTGAAAATAATCCATGTAACTTTTCAACAATTGACTTTTTGGGGAAACTTTTGACATTTTTTGAAGCATTTTAGCTGAATTTTTCAAATTTTACGTCACTCCTTTAGCAGTCCCACAAGTCCTTCCCAAGACAAAAAAAAATAAAAATCCGCAAATCCCATCTGATCTTGGAAGCTAAGCAGGATCAGCTCTGGTTACTACTGATATGAAAGACCCTCAACACACCCATGTAATTTTTGACTACTTCACAGGAAGGAATTGGGAAAACCACCTCTGAGTATTCCTTGGCTAAGAAAACCTTGGGAAATTCATAGGACAGACACAAGTTGACAAGGAACTTGAAGGTACACACAATGTAATGCCACACATGCACACAGTCATGGCAAGAGTTTGTTTTTGTTTTTTTGATGTATTAACTCACACTCAGCCTTTATGATCTAATCTTGCCAAGAAAATCCTGTGACAAAGCAACCCACTTCAGGGTCACCATATGTCAGGAATTATTCAGAATCACACAGCAATGACAACATTATAGCACAACAAGTTATTTTTTTTGTAAATATGTTTCTGAGTTGTATCAATCTGCCTTGGATGTGAGGACTCTAATGGGTTGTAGTGAGAAAAAATGCTAGTGTGGGAATCCTAGCTGTTTTTTATGCACTGACAAAAGCTCTTTTTTAACAGAGCAGAGATAACAGGTTATTCAGTCTAACAACTGAAAACCATTGCCTAGCATGATTATATCTAGTTGTATACCACAAGAAAAGATTCTGTTCTAAATGATTTTTGGCTCTTCTCTGAAAGGTCATGCTTTTCTTTAAAAGTTATGATCTCTAAAAGGTGTTTTCCAAAAGGTTATGCATGCCCTTTTCCAAAAGTTATGGAGATGAGGATGCTATGATTTACAGCTGATGTCACAAGCCTTGACCACATTTGCAACAATGACATCTGGCAACACTTTGGCATTTCTCCAGTTGTGGGCAAACTATGAGAATCATGCCTCAGATGATATGGTCATACTCTCCAAGGCGAAGATGAGACCATTCGCAAGATTGCTCTTGATTTAGAAGTGCCTGGCAGGAGATGAAAGGGATGGCCAAAGCAATGAGGCTGGACATGTTGCACAACGATCTGAGGACTGCTGGCATACACCTTGACCAGGTTCATGACTGGGTGAAATGGCACCAACAAACTAGTAAAGCAGACCCCTCCATCAAGTGGGACAAACACTGAAGAAAAAGAAGAATGTAGTACATCATTCTACCATATGGCAGACCCATTCATTGACCACTCCATCACATGGGCTTTTTTTACACGTCATGGGATGCTTCCAGCTCAGTGGCGGGGCTCAATCCCCAAACTGTGCTGGAAGCATCCTACAAAGAAACAAGGAGAACATGGGAAGCTTCCTTTGTTCTCATTGCCAGCAACACGGCGAGTGTGGAGGGAACTGGGCAGCAATGCTTTCCCCCTGTGTAACGGGAAAGCTGGCACTGTGGGGCGTGGGACGATGCTGCTCCACTGATTCACCACGATGCCCAGGGAATCCCCCTGCTTTGCCCACATTAATGTGATGAGGTCCTTAATTACTGCTCTCTTTTGTTGGCTGCTGTCTGAAATCCTGACTTTATTATTGTGAACACTTCAGGCCGTTCCTGCTTTCTGTTGCAGATTTAAATATGGACCTGATCTTGGTGATCTTTATGACTCTGGGTTCTCTTATTTTGTTTGTCTGTCAGGACAGGCAGCATTCTGGATCCCAGTGATCAAATATTAGCCTCTAGCATCTTAAGACAGTGCTCTAGAAAGTCATCCTTCTCAGCTTTGGAATCATCAATTGGCTCCTGTCTTCACTTTCTACCAACCTGACAGATATGCTATAAGGGCTTGTTCTTCCAAGAAGTCAAAAACCCACACTCTAAACAATTCACAAGTAAAGATGTTATCTGTCCTAAGTTTCAGCCAGTATTAAACAGAGTCAACAGTTTGAAGGACTGGTATGATTGGAAAAAGATGGCAAACTATTTGTGCTGTAGTTCTGTTTTCCCAGCAGGGATCACCATAAGATATCACTGATACGTTCCCCCTTCTCTCCTGCCCCCCTCCCCCCAGCTTTACCACAAAAATGCAATTGGAGAAAAAAAAGATGTGGAAGCTATTGTGCCAGACATCTTGAAATCTCCAAGCTGGACTTACGATCCCATTGGTTTGCTGATGGTTACTGACGCGGCTTTGCTTTTGACATGAATTTGACACAGGTGCAAACACAAGCCTCCGCATATGGGAGCAATTTTATATGATTCATAATGGAGAGCCCTGAAGGAGAGTCGGAATGAGATGTACAAGGTAATGTGACATTGGGAAGAATTAACATTTCTTTCTGAGCAACATACACCAACGGGATCATGCTTCTCAACAATGGGATTCAAAGATTAAACCTGGAGAGAGGGGAATGCATTTTCCTACTGCTTTTTTTGGCTCCATAGCTGTCCTGATTATTCGGATTTAAAATCAATCTTCAAATGACAAGGCATATGTGCCTTTAGTCCAAAGTGCCAGAGACTCTCGTATGATTTGGATCTTGTTGCTTCTCGATGGGAAATTCAAACATGAAGCAGATGGTTTGTGGAATGCCCCAATGTGTTGTAATCTCTGCTCAATCCAGTTAAAAAGATCCAGGCTGTGGGTAGAAAGGGACTGTGTGCCAAAGTGCCACCATCAATGTTGTGTGCCTTCAAATAATTTCCAACATATATTGACCCTAAGACAAACTTATCATGTAGTTTTTTAAGCACAATTTGTTCAGACAGGGGTTGCTTTTGCCTTCCTCTGAAGCTTAGAGAGTGTGGATTGTCCAAGATTATCTAGTGGATTTCTATGGCTGCGTGGGGAATTGAACCCTGGTCTCCAGAGTCATTGTCGAATGATCAAAGTCTATACTATGCTAGCCATAGCTTTCAGCATTTCACAGGGGACAAACATAGCCAAACCAAATGAAATATAGGTCAAAATGCTATTAAAGAAGAGGAGCACAGATGCTAGGGGAGGCTGTTGCAGTTTGCTTTTGCTTGAATCTGCTGGGAATTTGCAAGATTCCCTCTCTTCTCCTCAGAGTAACCACTTTTGCACTTTGAACTCAGTTTGGAGCAATTTAAGTAAGTGACAAAAAAAGGGAAAGTGGAAGCAGAAAGTGGAAGCAGGAAAGAGAAACTGAAACATTTTTAAAGCAGCTTAAAAACTGGGACAACCAAATACTTATTTGTTATTTACTGTATTTATATAACACCCTTTTCACCCTGAAGGGGAGTCAGGGCGGGTTATGATGCACACATTCAAGGCAAACATTCGATGCCTTTTTTGACATACAAGACTGACAGACAGATAGTGGCCTTTTGGCATTTTCCAACTTTGGTGCCTGGAGGTTATGCTCCATTCTGGCCACAGGCAAGTGCTGTTGCTCCATCTGCTATGATGATGAGCCCTTTTTCATCGTAGAATTGATTGTTGGCATTTTTTTAATGGTGTCATCGTGCTAAAGCGGTGCCTAATTTCTCTACTCACAGCTCAGCTGTTTTCGAACTGCTTAGGTGGACAATGAGCGTCAGCTAACGGTTGAGTGCTCAATCCAACTCGGGCTCCGAACTTTCCACCTTCCAGTCGGGAGTGATCTATTGCCACTGGCGATTAACCAGCTGTGCGACTGGTGGGGTATAGATATACTGGGGGCATATAAATATTTACCATATTTATACCCCGCCCTTCTCAACCCGTAGGGGACTAAAGGTGGCTTACATATATAAGCAGCAATTCGATGCCATATGAACATACATAGTAAAATAAACATAAACATTAAAACAATTACTAAAAATATATAAAACCTTAAAACCACTTATTTAAAATCATGCAATCCAATCAGGAGCATCTCTGCCAAACTATATCAGTTGGAGGTATACGATACAAGTTACTGGGAGCAAAGATATGCTGGTTAGCACTAGAAAAGCCAGAACGTAGGAAGTTACTTTTTGGAAAGCAATTAATTCCCATTATTCATTTACAGTGATTGAAAAGTAAGCTCTTGCTGATACCAATTTCAGTGTTACAGATCTAAGATGGGCCCTCTTTGTTGTTCTGTTCTCTGGTTTTTTATTACCTAGCACATGAAGAATATGGCAAAAACTTTAATCATTTCTATCAAGATGATTCTATAAACCCCTAATTTAGTGACCCTTGAAAATAGCATTTGGTCTTTTGCTCTCTCCAAGAAGTTGACCTGCAGGCTAAAAGACTGTAAGGGAGAAAAGGATAGTTCTCTGGTTTCCATTTATTTTGTGTATCAGTGTAACTAGTAATGCAAATGCACTTTCACCCGCACAAAGGGAGTTGTAGAAGGATGTATTCCATAGAAAACAACACAGAAATTCACTTGTAACAATAAAGAAGAAAGGAATGAACCTGGGAACTGAGAATCACAGAAGAAACTGGGCACCCATTACTTTAAAATCATGTCCCTTTATTCTTTTTTATCTGTCCTTTTCCTATTTAGTCAGACTAAAACATACTTGATTTTGACACTGATTAATCATATCATAATCATATCAATTTTAGAATAAAGACATTCATCCTAAACATTATGAAGAGCCTCCTAATGGTACAAACTGCTTTGGAATATGCTGCCTTGAG
This sequence comes from Anolis sagrei, assembly GCF_037176765.1. Classification (NCBI taxonomy): domain Eukaryota; kingdom Metazoa; phylum Chordata; class Lepidosauria; order Squamata; family Anolidae; genus Anolis; species Anolis sagrei. The sequence goes on along the minus strand of NC_090026.1, from coordinate 100,527,410 downwards.
TTTGGTGGAGTCACCTTCTCTGAAGGCTTTTTAGTGGAGCTTGAATAGTCATTTTTTAGTAATGCTTTGATTGTGTTTTCCTTTATGGCAGGAGATTAGACTGGGTAGCTCTTGTAGACACTTCCAGCTTTCTATCATTCCAAAGATATAGCATAGCGTTCTATGCTCCAACAATGTAAGATCTTGGCATTGAGGTCCTTTGAATATTACACAACTATAGGATAATAATCAAACTAAAGTGAGGACATAGAAAATCTGACCTTCCAAGATGTTGCTGAACCTCAACTCTGCAGACTCCCTCACATTGGCTGTGCTGACTGGGATTGATGGGAACTATACTCATCATCTCAAGAGCCATATGTATCCTACCTCTGTGGCAAAGTGATTGTTGTTTCTAAGAATAACATCACTAGAAGAGAAGAACGATACTTTATGAATGTGATCACTTGAGGGTCTTGAAACCTGAGACATTTCAGAACAGACTGGGTCTTGTGTATTTTCCCCCCCACCAAATGAGATATTCAATGGAATGTATGAGGCAAACATAAGTAAGTGGTGCACTTGTTTGGTTAAGACTCCAACCTTGACCTCCATCTTCAAACCCTTGTCCTTTTATTAGTCACATGCTTCCTGAATTGGAGAATATTTTTGGAGAGAAAATTGTTCTGGGACTGGAAAAGGGTTGAGAGTCAGACAGAAATGCCCAGATGACAAATAGCTTTCCATGATACCCAAGGTTCATCCAGCTGCTCCACCACATACTGGCGTGATTGATGGTGTTGATGTTCTAAATAAGCTTAAGATATGCCGGGTATAAAAGTCATAACAAAGTCCATCAGACTCACATCCTAGATAGGCAAACAGGTCTATTCTCAGCATATGGTAGTTCTGAGACGGGTGTAGCTGTTACACATAGCCTTGTGAAAGTTTGTCTGGTTTCTATCCAACTTAGACAAAAACTATTTTCTGCTCAAGAATGAATAAGGGTCACTTCAGGCCTGTCTGAAGCTTCCAATTACTACAGATTTGCACTGAAACTGGACACCCTTTGAAGCTGCCCTCCTTGATTTCTTTGCAGAGATCAATACAATGTTTTTCTTCCTTGGTGTAAATTGGGACAAAATAAAGACACATTCAGAAATGTGGTCCATTTTGTCTGAGAAGATCTGTCATACCTGTCTAGTATGAGGGTTTTTTTTTAAAAGAAAAAGATCAACAACATGTGGACAAAAATGAAGAAAATGACTGATCATGATGGGAGAGTCAAAGAATTACATATTTACCATCTCTCGAAAGAATTACTAATAAAAGCAAAAAAAGGGGGGAGGGAGAATTTTCAGCTAATTGTTCCAAGTGTGGTAGTGGGCCAATGGCTCATCGATTCAGAGCTTCTTGATTAGATAGTATAGTAATATTATCTTCTACATAATCCTCTTGGACTTCACAGTGCTCTTGGTTTAGCTGATTTAGTTTGGCAGGAGTCTTTCTGATTGTGACTTAATCTTGATTGTACCATTCAGCTCTATTACCTTTATAAAAGACCTGCTCCTGAGAAATTGCCATACTGCTGAAATGTTTTAATACATATTAAAATATGCTAAAATACTATACATACATGTAGATAAACACGGACACCTGCATTTAGGACTCCCTTTGGACCATGACGATGGGAACTGACAGTACTTAAATACCCTTGACTATTGCCATTGTACAAACAAATTACTAGGCTTGCTGTACTAGTTGCAGTTCAATATAATTAAAATACTTTTTGCTGTATTGTCGAAGGCTTTCATGGCCGGAATCACTCAGTTCTTGTGGGTTTTTTCGGACTATATGGCCATGTTCTAGAGGCATTTCTCCTGACGTTTCGCCTGCATCTATCACCTCTGAGGATGCCTGCCATAGATGCAGGCGAAACGTCAGGAGAAATGCCTCTAGAACATGGCCATATAGCCCAAAAAAACCCACAAGAACTGAGGGATACTTTTTGCTACTCGAAAGTAAATCCTACAAAATTTGACTGGATTCCTTAGGTTGTATAGGGCTGCAGGCTATGTTATATGCACTTTATATATCATTGGAAAATCTTCACTTTGCAATTAACTCTAAGACTATTGTAAGCCCCAATATTCCCATCCAACTACTGGAGTCAGACACGTTCCCAGCCCTTGTCAAACAGCAAAATTAAAGCCAGCAACACCTAAAATAATGCACAAGTTTGTAAAGATGTAAGAGCTTGACTGAGTCAAAAGGAAATTGGGTGGAAAAAGTGGATCTTTTCCAAATCCATTGAGATTGAGAAATGTTTTCCCACTGATTTCTGTGAAGTGTAGTCATGTTTGATGCTTATGTTTCCACCCATTTATGCTCTGTAGTAATATGGCAATTGGAATAAGTTATTTATTTATCATATCAGTAGAGAACCGAGGGTACAGTTGTAATGTATTTTAAAAGCACAAAGTTTAAACACTTGGCATTCTATTAAATGTCCTTAGACCAGTAGCTGGCCACTTGGAGTGCCTCTGGTGTTGCTATAAGGAGGTCCTCCATTGTGCATGTGGCAGGGCTCAGGCTATCTGTGGTTTGCTCTTCTCCACACTCGCATGTCGTGGACTCCACTTTGTGGCTCCATTTCTTAAGGCCTTCTGAAAACCTGGGCCAATAATGTTCTCATGCTTATTGTGCAAAAGTCCTTGGAAAAGACATTACAAAGATCCTCACAGATCTCAAGTCACAATCATTGAAGGGTTCCTTCTACAAATCACCTTTTAAAGGTTCCTCAGAAATCATAAATTATCAATACAAGACTAGAACTTTCCCTTTTGTCCAGAAACATCCTGGAAATCAATATGATTATGTAGCTGATGGAGTGGTGAGCTTATTACAGGTTTTGATCAGGCTTAAAGGACCTGTTCAAGGTGCTGAAACTATTTTGAGGATAATCCAATTGGATAGCACACTGGATAGTTCCTTTAACACCAAGTAAAAATCTGGCTTTGATTCACCACCCACTGACACAAATGTAGTATGTTTGTTTTAAGAGTGGAGACAGAGAGGGAGATATGTTTATCCTACAATGATTAACACCTACTCATAATCTTTCTTCTGCATTATACTTGAAAGTACATGTGTGAGACAGACAGATCATTCCTGTCTCTTGGGGAAAGAACAGGGCATGCCATTAATGATTATCAACATGGTGAGTCTTGTTTCATGTCTCTGGAAGATAGGGGTTCAAATTCCTGTTTGTCCATGGAAGCCCATTGAGTGACCTTGGGCAAGTCACACTCTTTCATCCTCAGAAGAAGGCAATGGCAAACACCCTGTGAAGAAAACCCTGTGTTAAATATGCCTTAGTGTAACCAAAAAAGTCTTGAAGGCATGCAAAGACAACAACATTGAAAACTACCAAAGACCCAGTTTAGAGAAAATCATAGAACCATAGAGTTGGAAGAGACCTCGTGGGCTATCCAGTCCAACCCTTGCCAAGAAGCAGGAAAATCACATTCAAAGCACCCTCAAGAGATGGCCATCCAGCCTCTGCTTAAAAGCCTCCAAAGAAGGAGACTCCACCACACTCCAGGGCAGAAAGTTCCATTGCTCTCATAGTCAGGAAGTTCTTCCTCATGTTCAGGTGGAATCTCCTTTCCTGTAGTTTGAAGCCATTGTTCTGCATCCTAGTCTCCAAGGTAGCAGAAAACAAGCTTGCTCCCTCCTCCCTATGACTTCCCCTTATATATTTATACATGGACATCATGTCTCCTCTCAGACTTCTCTTCTGAAGGCTAAATATGCCCAGCTCTTTAAGCTGCTCCTCATAAGGCTTGTTCTCCAGACCCTTGATCATTTTAGTTGTCCTCCTCTGGACACATTCCAGCTTTTCAACATCTCCCTTCAATTGTGGTGCCCAAAACTGGACACAATATTCCAGATGTGGTCTGACCAAGGCAGAATAGAGGGGTAGCATGACTTCCCCTGGATCTAGACACTATACTATTTATGTGGGCCAAAATCCCATTGGCTTTTTTTGCCGCCACATGACATTGTTGGCTCATGTTTAATTTGCTGTCCACGAGGACTCCAAGATCTTTTTCACATGTACTGCTCTCAAGCCACACGTCCCCCATTCTGTATCTTTACATTTTGTTTTTTCTGCCTAAGTGGAGTATGTTGCATTTGTCACTGCTGAACTTCATTTTGTTAGTTTTGGCCCATCTCTCGAATCTGTTCAGATCGAGAGATGGGCCAAAACTCTGCTCCTGTCTTCTGGAGTATTGGCTATCCCTCCCAATTTGGTGTCATCAAACCTATCCCATTGAAATTAGTGGGGCTGTAGTTCTCTGCCCACTTATCAGGATTATGTTCCCCTGAAACTAAAGGGGGTTAAACTTCTGAGCAAAGTATAGAATTAGACTATAATTTTGATAGAAATAGGATTCATGACCCAGTATGTCTTCTTTATGAAATTACACTTTAATGTGAATAGTGTATTCAAATAATAATAATAATAATAATAATAGTAATAATAATAATGATAATAATAAGCAGGAATATTCACAAGCACATGATGGGACATTTAGATATACAGTTATGAGACAGTTTTCCCCAAGGTGGTATGGCTGAGTTGTCATTGTCCATTGCATATAACTGTGATTGTCTCTACTTTGACAGGTGTTGCAGGTTTTTGTAACACCACTAGAACCTGCAAAATCTGAGTAGAGATGTTCAGGAAGCAAAACAAAAACAAATGTGAACCATCTAAGCAAATGCTGACTCTTGCCCTAAATTGAAAGTGACTTTTAAGAATCTATTCAGTTTCCATCTGTATTAACTGAAGTCTACAAAGGGAGCTGTTTGAAGAAAAATGAGTGCAACTGAAAAGCTGAGCAGTGGTCCCTAGTACCAAATGCAGATCAGCCTGCCCAGCTGTGTTTATGTCAGTGATTAAAGTCTTATCCCTATCTGACCCTTATGCATTGAGATGGTCAGCCACCTGGGTATACTTACAATGGATGGCAGCAGCCATTTGCCTTTATGCAGTTCAGACTTCCATTTAGGTTTGCCAGATGTTCCTTCAAATGGAGATAACTCTCAGACTGCTGAAGGAATACAGAATGTAATGAGTGTTCTTTATTACCAAACTACGCATGTGAGCTCTGTGCTATCTCCCACTTCATTTGATGCTTGTGTACTACATTAAGACCTACTGCATTAACTGATCTTATTAGATATAATACCCTAAATCAAACTGAATCAATTGATCATATATATGTGGTGACTTACCACCTTTCTGTGGATTTAATGAATCTATACCATTGGGGCTTCGGTGGTACAGTGGGTTAAACCACTGAGCTGCTGAACTTGCTTACTGAAAGCTTGCAGGTTCGAATCCGGGGAATGGTGGGAGCTCTCGCTGTCAGCCCCAGCTTCTGCCAACCTAGTAGTTCGAAAACATGCAAATATGAGTAGATTAATAGGTACCGCTCCGGCGGGAAGGTAACAGCACTCCATCCGGTCATGCCAGCCACATGACCTTAGAGGAGTCTACAGACAATGCCAGCTCTTTGGCTTAGAAAAGAGATGAGCACCAACCCCAGACCTTTACCTTACCTTTTTATACCAGTGGGCACTAATCTTGGGTCTCATTTTGTAAAAAATGTGCAATTTATTTTATTTATTTATTTGAGAAATGTATATCCCGCCTTTCTCTGAGCACAGATCTATGACGGTTACAACAGAATAAAAACATACAATACAAAAGTTTTTAAACCCATTAAAAATAAATATTTGAAACAGCAAACACAGTGAAGACCATGTGAACATTAAAACCAAGATAAAAACCCAGAGCTTCCACTACCATTTGTTTGGCTTAATTAAATGTTTTCTTGAAAAGGAATGTCTTCACACTCTTCTAGAATCCCATTTTAAAAAGGGCTGATCTTAACGCTTCAGGGAGTGTGTTCCACAATGTAGGGGCTACCCCTGAAAATAAGCCCACCCTGGTCCTCTTAAAATGTGCAATTTACAGTGGGACCTTCCACTGTTTTAGCGTGGTGAGATGTGTTCCACACTGGGCATGCGTACTCAGCAGCAGAGTAGCAAAGCGCAAGGGCAGATGTCTTCACTGTATTTGATTGTGATCCCCAGGTTGTGCCAGTAGCTTTTGTATGATATTGTTTCTAGTGCTCACTTTTTGCTTGGTATGCACAATGGAGGACCTTCTTATAGCAACACCAGAGGCACTCCAAGTGGTCAGCTACTGTTCAAAGGACATTTAATAGAATGCCAAGTTTTTCTAAAACTTTGTGTTTTGTAAATGCCTTAAAACTGTACCCTCGGTTCGCTTCTGATACAATAAATAAGTGGGACCTTGATTTCTGTTCTGTTTTGATTCAGGTTCCCCCATGGATACCAAATTCAGTGGATGCTTAATTTCCATTGTGTACAATATCATAGTAAAATATGTGGATGGTTGAATCCATGAATGCAGAATCCATAGATACAGAGGGATGATTGTTATCAAATAAGTTAGTAATAAGGAGATGTATGTCGATAACAAACGTATTTCAGTTAACGGAATACATTGCCTGAGTATTTCCAGTAGTTTATAACAGTGGTTCTCAACAATGCTCTCGTGAGACTGAGAAATAATCCAGGGGGACACAGGTGTTTTAAGCACAACAATAAAATCTATTCCCAATAATACTACAGATTTTTTGTAGTTATTATCTTTGTATTTTACAGTTACCATAGCAGTAAATGTTATTCTCATCACGTTATTACAATTTTCTATAATTTTACACTACTAATGGACTTATTGTTTTTGTTTGTGTTTACTACAGACAACACAACTACAATTTGTATTATTCCTTAAACTTGTATAAATGATAAACATAATAACAAAATGTGTTCCTTTTTGTTTTCGTCAAGGGAACGAATGAAGTTCTTTGGACAGAATGCTTGCTGGAACATAAGATACAAAAGGACGAGCAATACAATTGTTGCTCCACATTTGCGAGTTTGCCTTTTGCAGATTTGATTATTTACAGCAGTGGTTCTCAACTTTCCTAATGCCGTGACCCCTTAATACAGTCCCTCATGTTGTGGTGACCCCCAACCATAATATTGTTTTCATTGCTACTTCACAACTGTCATTTTGCTACTGTTGTCCCGTGATATGAGATTAGGTCTCTGGTCGGAGAGAGCTAAGGAAACATTAATGCAGTGGTTCTCCACCTTCCTAATGCCGTGACCCCGGAATACAGTCCCTCATGTTGTGGTGACCCCCAACCATAACATTGTTTTTGTGGCGACTTCATAACAGCAATTTTACTACTGTTACAAATCATAATGTAAATATCAGATATGCAAGATGTATTTTCATTCACTGGACCAAACTGGAACCACATGTAAATGCTAGTGGGATTGTGGGAGGATTGATTTTGTAATTTGGGAGTTGTAGTTGCTGGGATTTATAGTTAACCTATAATCAAAGAGCATTCTGAACTCCACCAGCGATGGGTTTGAACCTAATTTGCCACACAGAACTCCCATGGCCAACGGAAAACACTGGAAAGGTTTGGTGGGTATTGACCTTGAGCTTGGGAGTTGTAGTTCACCTATATCCAGAGAGCAGTGTGGACTCACGCAATGGTGGATATGGACCAAACTTGGCACAAATACTCAATATGCGCAAATGTGAACACTGGTGGATCCTGGGGAAAATAGACCTTGACTTTTGGGAGTTGTAGTTGCTGGGATTTATAGTTCATTACAACCAAATAACATTCTGAACTACACCAATGATAGGATTGGCTCAAACTTCCCACATGGAATCCCCATGACCATCAGAAAATGCTGTGTTTTTTGATGGTCTTTGGCGACCCCTCTGACACCCCTTCCCGACCCCCTCAGGGGTCCCGACCCCCAGGCTGAGAAACACTGATTTACAGCCTTGATTAAGATATTATGTCTTGGAATTTGTAGGTCCTCCAGGGCAATTCTTCAAGCAGAAATTGACCGTGGAGTCTCGTTGGAAGACATGGAAATGCCTAGAAAGATGCTGTCTTGGGTAACAAAATAACAAGATTCAGTAAAATTAATAGCAAATGTGTTATTTGTAGTTTTTCACATGGGTCGTGTGTGCCTAACCTCAGAGATTGTGGAAGGCTCACTGTACTAACAGCAGTTCGATATGATTAAAATACTTCTAGCTATGTTATATGCACTTTATCTATCATTGGAATATCTTCACTTTGCAATTAACACTCAGACTATTGTAAGCCCCAATATTCCCATCCAACTACTGGAATCAGGCATGTTCCCAGCCCTTGTCAAACAGAAGAATGAAAGCCAGCAACACCTAAAATAATGCACAAGTTTGTGAAGATGTAAGAGCTTGGCTGAGTCAAAAGGAAATTGGGTGGGGAAAAGTAGATGCTTTCCAAATCCATTGAGCTTGAGAAATATTTTCCACTGATTCAGTGAAGTGTGGTCATATTTGATGCTTATCTTTCCACCCATTTATGCTCTGTGGTAATATGTCAATATAGAAAATGGCAATTGGAATAAGTTATTTATTTATCGTATCAGTAGCAAACCGAGAGTACAGTTGAAATGTATTTTGAAAGCACAAATTTTAAAACTTAGCATTCTATTAAATGTCCTTTGACCAGTAGCTGGTCACTTGGAGTGCCTCTGGTGTTGCTGCAAGAAGGTCCTCCATTGTGCATGTGGCAGGGCTCAGGTTGCATTGTAATAGGGACAGGGCCTTCACTGTGGTGGCCCCCCGACTCTGGAACTCTCTCCCCAAGGACATCAGACAAGCCCCAACGCTGGCAGTCTTTAGAAAGAGCCCTAAGACCTGGCTGTTCCAGTGTGCCTTTCCAGAATAAGAAACTCCCAGCATCATGTCCCAAATGCACCTTGTCAGAGATTTAGGATTGCCTGCACATTGCACTTACCTCCAAAAACCTCTACATATCACCTGTTAAGTCCAGCACTTTTAAATTTTGTCTATTACATTTGGCCCGGCCTTAGGTTTTAAATGCGTCATGGTGTTATTGTTTTTACTGTTTTACTGTTTTGCTTGATGTTTTATTATTTGCTTTATGAGTTTTACTGTTGTATTTGTATGCTGTTGTTTTGTTGGTGGCCTTGGCCTTTGTAAGCCACATCGAGTCCTTTGGGAGATTTTGCGGGGTATAAATAAAGTTAATAATTAATAATAATAATAATAGGTGGTCTCTGGTTTGCCCTTCTTCACACTCGCATGTTGTGGACTCCACTTTGTGGCCCCATTTCTTATGGTTGGCTCTGCATCTCATGGTGCCAGAGCATAGTTTGTCCAGCACCTTCCAAGTCGCCTAGTTTTCTGTATGCCCAGGAGGGAGTCTCTCATTTGGCAACAGCCATGGGTTGAGGTTCTGGTTTTAGCCTGCCATTTTTGGGCTCTCACTTGCTGAGGTGTTCCTGTGAGTATCTCTGTGGATCTTAGAAAACTATTTCTTGATTTAAGGCATTGACATCCTGGGGGACATGAGAGAAGCTTCCTCCCAGGATTGCAACACATCTGGGCGTCCTTTGGGCAACGTCTTTGTAGGCGACTGATTCTCTCACTCCAGAAGTGACCAGAAGCAACTTGGAACATTGGAATAAGTGATTCTAGAGAAATCCATACAGTGTTCATTTTTTTAATCCATGGCAATATTGAATTGCTTTGATTTGTTATATTCATATGTATTTGCCTTGTTTTAAAATTATTTTGTTTTGTGTCCTGTAATTGTTAGCCACATTAAGTCCCTATGGGGAGAAAGGCAGGATAATAAATAAAATAAAATAAAAACTTTACATCTTGCAATGGACTATTCAATTTCATGGATCGTGTCAGCACACTCCAGGATGGGAGCATCAGACACAACCAACTTACAATTTTCAAAATTCCCAGAGACAATGGCCACTAGCCACATTTTTCTCATAGAAAGCCACACAATCAAGATATCAGGGCAACAGGTCTTTCTTCACCACTTCTCTGAATGTATTACTGGTACTACAATGTGAACCACGACAACTCAGGCGGGGAGGTTCCTACACCATCAAATTGAACAAGTCACACTCTACTAGAAAAGAAGAGCAGGTCTTTGTTCCCAACCCTTTTAGGCAATGTGGAGCCTAAGGTAGTTGCTTTCAGCCCTTGCTGGAGGCATGGGAGGAAGAATGGAAAATGCATAGCAGTGACCTCTGACCGGGGATGGAAGAATTTACCTTTTCACTCTCTACAATCCACCTATTACAACAAATCCCAAATGTCAGGAGGAGAAGGCGGTGTGGAATTGGCCTTTACAAAACATTTGCATAATGAGGTTTTGTTCAGCCTTAATGGCCACATACAGAGCTTTGTGAAGGTGGTACAAAAGAAATCGGAGGTAAAAGGTTCACACATGCCTCACCTTTACCAGACAACCGGCAATAAAAAAAATGTTATCAAGGCTGGCAGACCTAAAAGGCAGAAATGTACTAAAAGAGGGAGGAAGGATTGCTTTTTTCCTAACTTACTTTAGACAAACCAGGCACAAAACAAAAATCTCACAAAAAGGAGAAAGGGCTGAGTAGCACTAATCGAATTGTTTCATGATAAGCTTTTGTAGACTCCAGTTCACTTCTTCAAATGCAAGCTTATAAGAAAATAAATTAGTATTTTAGATGCCATAGGACTCCTTTATTCTTTTAAAACTGAAACAGAGGAGTACTGTTATCTCACTGAATATGTGCCCATCAAATCCTCATATAGATAGTTATCAGATCACCTGCTCCAGGCTAATGCTACTCCACCAAACCTTTGATGCCAGACACCCACTGTGAACTAAGCACTTCTAACTCGGTCTCCCAATTGCGCTCACATAAAACATTTTGCAGCAGCCAAGGGGAGTAGGAGGGGTTAGAGATTTTTGATTTTCAGCAGAGTTCAATATACCAATGCAAAAGGTTATTTTTTAAAATCATTTTTTAAAAATTCACATGCACACACTAACTATTGAGCTGTCCAAAATTCCCTACGATTCCACTGTACCATTTTATCACCTTTTCCATTCTCTGCTGCATCCTTTTCATTGCTGTCAACCTTTTTTCCCTGAACTCTAGTGCCTAGAATGTGTCTGGGTTACTGGAAATATCCATTAGCTTTTCATTGGTTTTAGAAAAAGAGATTTCAGGACTTTGTTAGCACAATATGCCACTGCTCATTTAACATAATGCGAATACATTGTGATGTGTTCCTCTTGTTTAGTAGATAATTCCAGGTGGGTTTTCTGGGAGATGGTGGCAAATTGTCCCTTGTTTTTAAGGATCTGATTAGTGTTGCGTTATTTATTATTTACATGATAGCTGCATTTATACACTGATTTTTTTTACAAGGGAGTTCAAAATAATGTATATAGATCATCTTTTTAAATAATTTTATCCACATGGCAACCCTAAAAAAATTGACAGTCTGAGGACAACTGAATGATCCAAGGTAGCCCCATCTTCTGGTTCTGTGCAAACTTGGATCTGGGGCTCCCAAATCCCAGTCATTGCACCACATTACACCTTATGCCTATTCAATACCAACAGAAAGCCAATGAGCTCATGCATGGCCACAATTCCTCATGCATTCAATCAGTGCATGAAGGGCAAGTTCGAATTCCACATTCTGATGTAGCATGGCCATTGATCATAGTGATATCGAGCTCTTTTGGGGGTTTCTCCCTGCGAGGGGAGCCCTTAAGGACCACAAATGGGGTCCTAACCTTGGCGAGCGGCCAGCGGATGCCAATTCAAGAAGACGCAAAGTTACTGAAGATCAATCTCGCCAGAGGCTGAAGAGAAGTCTACGACCGAGGCGTTTATTTTGCGATTCAGCTGAAAAGGATGCGTTACAGGGATGAATCCTCCATAAGGCATACAGTACAGTGATTTTCAGGCATATTTATACAGACAGAACAAAGGAAAAACAGTTTGAAACTTCCGCCCGCCTTCCTTCAGCTGGCTTTGCCCTGATTGGCTGGCCCTGGAACAGCTAGGAGGAGGCTTGGCCGCATGTCCCGCCTCTCAGCCAACCAGCGGGCGCTGCTGCCTCCGAGGGGGGCCAATCGGAGCCTCCCTAGCGCCTCCGAAGATGGTCCAATCAGCAGTCCGGAGGCGGGACATGGCTAGACAGCTCAGAGGGGGCAGGATGCCCGGGAGGCATCTTGCCAGCTGACTGAAAGCCTTTGCTGCTGGCCCGGCAGGGTGGCAGACAGGGGAAACAAAGGGATTTCCTGAGTTCTGATAGCAGATGTGTATAGGCACAAAGGGTGGGCTATGGGTGGCATTTGGATCTCAACCTTGAGGACAAAAGGGGTCCTTAGTCACAAGGGAGCGTACACAAACACCATGATTGATTTAATCAGTCTGTTTTTCCGGGTCTTTGGCTGACAAATCTTTGGCTTTTGTTCGTCTGACTCTGAAAACAAAGCCATAAGATATTGCCAGTATTTGTCCATGCAATGTCAATATGAATGGAGTTTCTTCCAAGGAAATTGGATTCCTTGGCTGTAATCCCCAGGTCACATACTCTTTTATAGGGTAAAGTTCAAGAGGGGAAAGGCAAGAGAAAAAGGGGGTGAGGGTACATCTCATTTCATTTCATTACATATTATATATATTTCATACATATATTCTTTATAGATTCTTATAACTCATGGATTTCATATGAAAGATCCCCGTCCCATCCCAATAAAGTTTATTAGAAAACCACAGCAATTGATAGAGGCTATCAGCAGAGTTCTTGAGATATGATCCTTTCCAGTAAGGGCACGCACACACAGGCGGGGGCCACTCTCCCCCCAAGTGGCTTGGCTTTGGAGTTCGTGGAGGAAGTTCATGATGATAGGGCATCAAGTCAATCAGTGAGGGCAGAAAGGTCCGCAAGGAATCCGCAAATGGTGGAGAGTGGGGCAATGTCCTTTGGAGAACTACATTTCCCTGATCAGGGGCCAGGGTCCAGTGCACAAGCCAGAGAATTCACAGAGAGGAAACAGGAACCCAGTTATGTGTGCTGGGTCAGGAAACAGCAGAATCCATTGTCCGGCCCTTGGCGAACTACAAATACTTGGGGGGGGGGGGTAGATGCTCTGCATCAAATCCTCCCTTCGAGGCTGGGAAATGGTTACACTCATTTCCTCAAGCCTCGACAATCCCCCCCCAAGCACCCAGGGCCTCTTTCTAGACTGATTAGATTGTATTCTGTTGATTATTTCGGGGCCCAACTCAAGCAACAACAGCAGGACCCAGCCGGGTGGGAGAGACCAGTGGCAGAATGTCCTTTGGGTTGGAGGAAAAGAAAAAAAAGACTGAAGTAAGAAGGCGAAGACGGTGGAGGCAGGGGATGATGGAGTCTGTGATGGCAGCCAGCATGGAGCATTCAGGAGTCCCGAGTGAGTTCCCAATGAAGAAGGATAGCACACGGTGGAATTCTCCCATCTGGCAGTGGTCCTCAGGCCTCTTGGGGGCGCTGGCTCCTCCCTTGGCGCTTGGGGGAGGGAGAAGATGGGGCACAGTCTGGCTACTCCTTCTGGCGTGGCGCCTCCTGGTGACCGCAGACAGGTCCGGCTCTCCATCATCACAGAGACTCAGGGGTAGTCTAGGACAGTCAGAAAGAAGGTTTACAGCCCCCTCCCACCCCCCCCCCTTTCCCAGCCCAAGGGTAGTTAGTGGGGAAACAAAAGGGAAAAAAAACTCTCATACCTAGTGGGGACGTCAGTGGTCTCCTTTTGGGCCACTCCTCTGCACAGCCTCTGGAACGGGCAGGGCCTCCTTCCTTCATGGCAGTTGCTGTGGGATCCTGGTTGCTCCTCCTGCGATGGCATTCCCCCGTGGGGGCTCAGATCAGCCTCTAGGAGAGGCTGTCTCTTCTGGGCGGCATGGGGTCTGGTCCTGCTCTCTGTGGGATCCTCCTGTGCCATCTGGGTTCCACACAGGAAAGTCCACAGACCTCCCATTGTTCACCTCACCCAGGTAGTTGTCCTCAGTGGCAGGAGTGGATTATGGGTCCCACAGTTCGATCTGGGCCTCTTCACTGTGCAGAGGGGACCCCTGGACCTCGACGCCCCCCCTCATATTTAAGGCAGTTAATGGGATAATTTAGACATACACATACATGCGCTCAGGGAAAGGGGAGGGAGGAAGGGCCAGGAAGGAAAAAAGCATCCGAGGGACTGCGTGTGTGAGAGAGAGACTTAACCATAGATGTGGGTGAAATGTCAGGAGGGAATGCTTCTGGAACATCCCTTCCTTAGGTTTTTGGAGAAGGAGGTAAGAGGGAGCAGCAGGATTTCTCTGGGGGATAGAGGAAAAAAAATTCACAGAATGCTGGCTTCTTAGAAGATGGGAGGGGAGGGAGAAGAGAGAGAGAGAGAGAGAGAGAGAGAAACCCAGCAAACTTTACTTGGCAAAAGGAAACAGGAGCAGGAAAAAGGTCCCCCCCCTTACACCTCCCTTTGTTTGCAAGAGGAGAGAGGGAGGAGGGGTTTGAAAGCAAAAAGGGGGAGTTGGAGAGTGAAGAGAAAACAAAGGAAAGGCAGGGACATTGGTGACTGCCCCTGAAAAATGGGTTTTGTAGTTGCACAGAAGAGAAGGGGAGAGGAAGAGAGTTCTTGGGTCAGGGAAACCAGGCGAGAGAGAGAGACTTTTGCAAGGCAGCTGAGTCACATCAGTGGCAGGGTCTCTCCTGGTGAGGGAAAACACTGTTTATTATAAATAAGCAGGCACTGAAGATTCAGCTTTTGAAAGAAAGGGATGTAGTAGCTTGGTGAAGGAGGGAATGAGCAATGCCTCCCTTTTCCATCTGAAGGAAGGAAAAAGGTGGCACAGGAGAAAGCAGGAGAGGAGGAGAGCAAAGAATTTCCCTGATCATTTCCTCAAGGAGCAGTGAAAAAAAAACAAACAAACAGAGGGGCATATAAATGCATCATAAATAGGGAATAGGGAAATGGAGGGGTTGGGAAGGGAAGGAAGGAGTCAGGGAGATTGGGTAAAGGGAAATGGGAATGGGATGGTAGGGGAACAAGCAATTTCTTCCAAAGGGAGAGGGTGAAGGGGTCTGGAGGGGGTTTCCTGGGGGTTGGGGCTTTGTTACCTTCCCCTTGCATGGTAGGAGTTGGCCACAACTACCCCCCCTTCCACCTCCCCCCGGCACATGGCAAAAAGCATGAGGCAGAGGCGGTTTCGGTCCTCTTGGCCCCCTCACAGCGATCCGACTGCCATGAGGGGCCACGAAACTCCACCTGCTGAGGGCCTGGAGGGCCACCTCTCCATGCGATTTTTACCCTACTGGCCTGCGTCGGCGACGCAACCCTGCCCCATTCCGCCAGTATTCTTCCAAAAGATGTTTCTGATGAAGCAGGACGTTTGATCCCAGAATGACATGCGCCCATCTCTCCTGGTAGCCCCACAATCCAGTGGCTAATCAGGGTAGCCCCCCCCAACCGCAAGGCAGGCTAGAGCCCGAACGGTTCCCTAGCAGAAGAGCCCGGGGCGATCAGCCCTTGGCAGCTAGGCAGTCCGAAAGGGAAGGGCTCCCTTTCCAGCGTAGCTCCAGCCAAGGCCGCAAAAGCGAGCTGAATTGCTATTCTGGACCTCAAACGTGGATGTTCGCTACCTCCCGCCAGGAATTTGTTACCGAGACCTAGAGAATCCCTCCCCAGTGGGCCGACTCCGAAGCTGGTTCAGAAAACCTAGAATCCCCTCCCACCTGACAGCCAAGGCAGCCCGCGGTTGATTTCTTACCCGTCCGGACGTTTTCTTCCCCCCTTTCCGCGTCGGTCGCTCCTCTTCCTGGAAGTCCTTAGATCAAGGCTTCCCTGGCGCTCCTTTGTGCTGAAACCCTAGGTCAGAGCTTGGGAGGAAGTGGCTGCGGGAGAATTTGTAGTTTTGGTTAGCTGGTCAAAATGAAAGTCCGAATTGGGAGAGGCGCCTCTTTTCCCAAGCCGTTCCTCCTTTGCTGCTGGCCCAAAGAATCAGACCAAGGCGCCTGCTTGAGAATTTAGGCTATAATTTAGTCTGGAACCTCAAGCAGCAGTCCCTTCGTGGTCAAGCCAAATGATATCGAGCTCTTTTGGGGGTTTCTCCCTGCGAGGGGAGCCCTTAAGGACCACAAATGGGGTCCTAACCTTGGCGAGCAGCCAGCGGATGCCAATTCAAGAAGACGCAAAGTTACTGAAGATCAATCTCGCCAGAGGCTGAAGAGAAGTCTACGACCGAGGCGTTTATTTTGCGATTCAGCTGAAAAGGATGCGTTACAGGGATGAATCCTCCATAAGGCATACAGTACAGTGATTTTCAGGCATATTTATACAGACAGAACAAAGGAAAAACAGTTTGAAACTTCCGCCCGCCTTCCTTCAGCTGGCTTTGCCCTGATTGGCTGGCCCTGGAACAGCTAGGAGGAGGCTTGGCCGCATGTCCCGCCTCTCAGCCAACCAGCGGGCGCTGCTGCCTCCGAGGGGGGCCAATCGGAGCCTCCCTAGCGCCTCCGAAGATGGTCCAATCAGCAGTCCGGAGGCGGGACATGGCTAGACAGCTCAGAGGGGGCAGGATGCCCGGGAGGCATCTTGCCAGCTGACTGAAAGCCTTTGCTGCTGGCCCGGCAGGGTGGCAGACAGGGGAAACAAAGGGATTTCCTGAGTTCTGATAGCAGATGTGTATAGGCACAAAGGGTGGGCTATGGGTGGCATTTGGATCTCAACCTTGAGGACAAAAGGGGTCCTTAGTCACAAGGGAGCGTACACAAACACCATGATTGATTTAATCAGTCTGTTTTTCCGGGTCTTTGGCTGACAAATCTTTGGCTTTTGTTCGTCTGACTCTGAAAACAAAGCCATAAGATATTGCCAGTATTTGTCCATGCAATGTCAATATGAATGGAGTTTCTTCCAAGGAAATTGGATTCCTTGGCTGTAATCCCCAGGTCACATACTCTTTTATAGGGTAAAGTTCAAGAGGGGAAAGGCAAGAGAAAAAGGGGGTGAGGGTACATCTCATTTCATTTCATTACATATTATATATATTTCATACATATATTCTTTATAGATTCTTATAACTCATGGATTTCATATGAAAGATCCCCGTCCCATCCCAATAAAGTTTATTAGAAAACCACAGCAATTGATAGAGGCTATCAGCAGAGTTCTTGAGATATGATCCTTTCCAGTAAGGGCACGCACACACAGGCGGGGGCCACTCTCCCCCCAAGTGGCTTGGCTTTGGAGTTCGTGGAGGAAGTTCATGATGATAGGGCATCAAGTCAATCAGTGAGGGCAGAAAGGTCCGCAAGGAATCCGCAAATGGTGGAGAGTGGGGCAATGTCCTTTGGAGAACTACATTTCCCTGATCAGGGGCCAGGGTCCAGTGCACAAGCCAGAGAATTCACAGAGAGGAAACAGGAACCCAGTTATGTGTGCTGGGTCAGGAAGCAGCAGAATCCATTGTCCGGCCCTTGGCGAACTACAAATACTTGGGGGGGGGGGGTAGATGCTCTGCATCAATAGCACTGTCAATTGAATATTTGGCAAGAGAAAGAAACATGGAGCCATGAAACTCAGTAGTTGGTCTTGGGATACACAGGCAGGCAGGCAGGCAGGCAGTCTCTGTATCTGACCTACCTCACTAGGTTGTTGTGAGGATAAAGCTATATACTTCAATGTTGAACTCACAAGAGATAGAAACGTAAGTGGAAACTATGACCCCATCTACACTGTCATATAATGCCGTTCAACAGCATGGCACTGCATTATATGGCAGTGTAGGCTCTTATAATCCAGTTCAATTCAAGTAAACTGCATTCTGAAACTGCATTATATGGCCTCTGCCACTATATCATGTTTACACTTTTAAGGGTTTTTTAAAAGTACATTACAGACGGTTCTTCAAATTTGCAGGTCTGACTTTCACAAATTTGATTATCCACTGTTTTGATTAAAATAATAATAATAATAATAATAATAATAATAATAATAGTACTTTATTTATACCCTGCCACCATCTCCCCAAGGGGACTCGGGGCTGCTTACATGAGGCCAAGCCCAACAATACAGCAATACAACATAGGAATACAACAGTAAAATATAAAGAAAAAATAAATAAAACACAAGAAATAATATAAATAAGCACAACAAACAATATAAAATCACAATAATTTAATAAAAAAATGATCACAGTGGGCAGGGCCGGTTGCAAAGATTAAAAATTTTAAAACACTGGGTGAGAGAACAATGTAATGTATCTGGACAGGGGATCTGGGGGACGAAAATAGGGTTTAGTTGCACTAGCAGGTAAAACAAAGTGCATTTTTGCAGGTTTTGGTCAGGTCAGAGATTATTGTTCATTCAGTCATTGAAGGCACATAGACATTCTCTCTAGGAATCTCTCCATTATCCAGTGTGATTCTGTGGCCTATCTCCAGCAGACGTTAACCATAAAATCCTCAAGAGAATTTCTTATGGGGTTTTCTTGGCAAGGTTTATTCAAAGGTTGGGCATGGCCCTGAAGTTGTGTGACTTGCCCAAGTGGCTGAATGAGAATTCAAACTCAGGTCTCCCAGAATACTAGGATATATTGGTTCTTTTGTTTCACTAACCTTGGACATTTTCCTATGCAAAGTAAACCTTTCAGTTGCGGTAACTAATTTAACACAAGCCATTTTATTCAATGGCAGTAAAGGGAAGGAGATGAATTGCAGTGGAAAGCTTGTGGACTGTCTTGATATCTGAAATTTAAAGTTTATCCTTCATTTCTGTCAAAGTTATCATGACCCTATATAAATAGCCCTTCCATATGTATAAATGTTTGGCTAGGCTGGGCACTAGTACTAATGGAAATGTTAGCAATGAGAATAAATGCTAAAAGAGAAGAGCATTCAAAAATAGCCGTTCTCTCTCCTTTTCTTTTGTTTGAACCCCTTAATTATTATAACCCTCGGGCACAAAATAATCTAATAATTTCTTTCTCCTGATGGCACAGATTGCTTTTGCTGTTCTTTTATTTTGAGCCAAGATATGAAATGTTAGCCTGTTAATTCTGCCCCGTCTGATTGCCAGACCTTTCAAAGTCTTTGTTTTGCTCAACATGTGTGCAATTTTCACTATTTTTGTCCAGCAGTGACCTTTGGAATTCCAGAATAATTTTGCCTCCCCTTCCTGGTGCCCTCACGTGACCCAGGAAAACAAACATCTGAGGGACCTCTGGGCATCTCTCACATCTGCTGGGGGAATATGATGAAGGCCATTGTGCGATGTGTTTTGAACAGCAGGTGTTGGGCTCAGGAAAGGGGTGGGTTGCTTTGGGAGGGGATGGACTGGGTCTGTACTTAGCTCTTTGTTCCCAGGCTATTTAGGAAACAGCTTAAAACACCGCTTAATCTGTTTGTACAAATTTAACATGGTAAATTCCCAATCAAGTAATGCTAATCAATCGCTCCCGGGATCTGGTTTTCAAGGGGCTGCATTCTGTTCGGTTGTGCAAAAGTGTAACTTGATGTGAAAGCCACACTTAAGTTCAGAATGAAAGAAATCCCAAAGTTTTAAAATATATATTCCTTATCTTTTTTTTCTACAGCAAAGATGGAGACAAACTTCAGTTATTGGATTTATGAATGAGAGGAGTGTTGTCAAAAGTAGAAGTATGGACTTACAATGTTATCTAAAGGAAGTAAGAAAATAAGCAAAAATAAACAGGCAATGAGTGTGAGGTTTGTAGATTAGTTCTAGTAGTTGTGCGTCTAATATGTGTTTATTAATGTATGTTTTATTTTAGGGTGATTTCCTTAGATATACTTATGCTATATGTGCTTTTACTTTTATATATTATGGAAAACTGTTTTTCTTGAATTGTTTCTGTTTTCTTTCACTTTTCTTTCATTATTTCTGAATAAAAATTAATTTAAAAAGACTTCCAGAAGGAACTTTACTTCTAAAAATTACCACCAATTGGGTTAAAACTACCAACGGTCATATTTTTGTAGCAGAGCAAAAAAGGAATGTTTTTGCCTTTTCCCTAATAGTGTGATTTGTTTGATTCATTTCTAATAAGAATACATTAAAATTCATGGATGTGGTAGAAATAAAAAATATGGTGAAACTGAAACTAACAAAACCACCAATCTCGGTAGAGTGAGTGGTGTTCAGGTCTTTAAAGTCTTGGTTTGAAATCCTATATACTCAGAGACGTTTGTGGTCCAGACTCACCTTTTTCTCTATGACAAAGCTTTCTGTTTTTAACTACTAAATGACAAGTAGATTCATTATAATTATCTTCACACTGGGGATAGCTTACAGAAAGGGTAGAAAATATTGCTCATTTTGGTTTCAGTATTTTAAAAAATCTTTATGCATTCTTCATATTTTTGACAGGATGTGACATTTTTATCAATTCAAATGCAGAAGATCATGAAATTGGCTCATTTGTTCAGCTCTGTTATGGAGAGGGGATACATGAAAACCTTTTCAATGGCTCCTACATGTAGTAGTAGTAGTAGTAGTAGTAATAATAATAATAATAATAATAATAATAATAATAATAATAATAATCTAATAATGTAATAGAGAAGACAATGATGATGCTGGGGAAAATGGAAGAAAAAGAATGAGGAAAAAGAAACCCAAGGGCAAGATGGATGGATGGTATTCCTGAAGTGACTGGCTTGACTCTGGAGGAGTTGAGGGTGGTGACGGCCGACAGGGAGCTCTGGCGTGGGCTGGTCCATGAAGTCATAAAGAGTCGGAAGCAACTGAACAAATAAACAACAACAAATTACATGTAATATTACTAATAAGATTATAGTATAGTGGTATAGTACAATATAGTAATATATAATACTAACATTGTGCTTTGCTAATAAAATAATATATTTTATGTACGTATAATTTGTAAGCCACTCTGATTCCCCTTCGAAGTGAGAAGGGTGGCATACAAATGGCATGAATAAATAAATAAATTTTATTTATTTGTTTGTTTGTTTGTTTATTTATTTCGCGCATTTCTACCCCGCCCTTCTCAACCCCCGAGGGGGGACTCAGGGAGGCTTACAAAAGGCACAATTCGATGCCAACAACAACAAGATAAAACATGTATCAATAGCAATTATAAAACAATTAAAACAAACAAGTTATGTATCACAATCAATAAAACCAATCTAATGTTCAACGTTCGCCAGCTCAGAATCCGTAAATTCATTCCACATTGTCAAATCCTATCAATTCTAGTCGTTATTGTCCTTTGTCTATCTGCCAGATTACCCAAAGGCCTGGTCCCATATCCATGCTTTTAGTTTCCTTCTGAAAGAGAGGAGGGATGTCGATGATCTGATTTCCCCGGGAAGTGAATTCCACAGGCAAGGGGCCACCACCGACAAGGCCACCACTTGTGAAAGAGGTGGGGCCGAGAGCAGGGCCCCCCCAGAAGATCTTAAACTCTGAGGCGGGTCGTAGAAGGAGATGCATTCTAGGACACATTGTTATGATTAGCATCCTAATATATTAAATCTATATTTTAATATCAATATATTAAATCTATATTTAGTATATTGGGGTGCTAATCGTGACACCACATACAGACTCCTTGAATGCCCTTCAACCCAAGGAATGTCCAGAAATGCAAGGAGATTTATCAACCAACCAGTTCTATATTTGTTAGTGGTAGGAACTTTAACGTTCTTATACTCAACAGTTGATAGTTTGCATGTCCCTCTAAGAGTCTAGGCATAAGATATATGCATATAATTTCCCCTCTTTTCCTATATTGGTGAGTATTCAATTAGCCTGGGTCTGTTCCCCCTCCATATTGTCATCTTCTGTTCACTCTCTCCTTCATACTTGCAAAGCCCATGTTACAAAGGCTCTCAACATAAAATGTGATGAAACCTTTACTACTTGAAGGATTATTTCAGCTATACTCTTAACATTTTTTCAAAGCACTCCTTTTAAGAACACATTGGAGACATAGCCCCCCAAAAGTAACCTTTCCAAGGTCTAGCAATTACCTTTGGAAGTGTAGATATAGACATGCAGGTGGCACGAGAAATGGTAACATCATCTTTGTGTGTGCAGAAAGCAGCATCACACTTTAAAAGCCCATAAAACCTTTTATTTTATTGTACACTATGAGCAAACAAGCTAAGAGGGAAGAAGTATAGAAGCCTACAGTGTTTTTCCACAAATATCATTGAAATCCTATTTCTGTAGAATCTTCTATTTTCTATCAAATTTTGTCAGGCAAGTAGAGAATGTTGCTGGGTGTTCACACTTATCTGCCAGGCATAAATGCTATAAATGGATGATTACTTTAAATACATCTACTTCAAGAAGAGAGTTATGGGACCGCACAAAAGCGTCATGCTGTGTCTACTTGCGGCGAAGCACCTGGAAATAAATAAGTTGATGCAATTGTTGTTAGCAAACTCACAAAACACTCATTACCTCTTTAGCCAGATATGTTACCTCCCTTTGAACTGAATTCAAACTGGATTTCCTTGGGGTTTTCTCAAGTGCTGGTTCATACATACCACAAAAAGAGTGACACACACAACAGTGTGTTCAGGTTGTTGGCCTAGGTACTTTCTTCTCCATCCTCTTCTTCCCCTTCTTCTTAATTCATTGGGAAACATTAACATGAGGTCAACTTTCTACTCACTTCTCCTTTCCATGTGAGCTTGGTACATGAAGTGGGCAGAATGAAATTCATGAGGTGGGTTGTTGTAGGTTTTGTGGGCTGTATGGCCCTCAAAACCTTTGAGGATGGCTGAGGATGCAGGAGAAATGTCTGGAGAGAATGCTTCTAGAACATGGCCATACAACCCAAAAAACCTACAACAAGCCATGAAAGCCTTCAACAATACATTCATGATTTGGTTCTCCTTGGATCTTTCACACTGAAGTTACAATGCTGTGATTCCACTTTGACTGGCATGGTGGCACCCTATGAAATGCTGTGATTTGCAGTTTAGTGAGGACTATTTAAAAGACCTTTATTTCTTCACTGGACTACAAACCCCAGGAATCCATAGAACTTTGCGAGGCAGTTAAGGTGGTATCACAGTGCTACAATTGTGTGGTGAGAAAAGATGTAAAATCCGCTTTTTCCAGGGCTCTCAAATGTCAAAGATGGTCTTCCTGTCCAAAAAGGGTTGTGATAATGGAGATTGAAAGGAGAGCTCAGGAATGGTCACCTGAGGCAATAGATCTGCAGGATCATGAAAAAGCAGAAGAGTATTTTTCATTTGATTTTTATTGTATCTTTATTGCCAGGGATGAAGAGAAGTGCTTTGTGGGATATTCTGTTTTACATACCAAAATGATTTGGCAGGCTTTGGGTGATATATAGCTTGAATAAAAGGAAGCATTTGCTAGTCCACTTAAGGTTGTAAAATTAAGGAACTTGTGGAGACCTAGAATTCTACACTGCCTTTCTCATGTGTTGATCTTATACACCAAAAGAACACTTGAACTGATATAACATCTGACTTTGGGTGCATCTACACTGCAGAATGAATGCAGTTTGACACCACTTTCACTGCCATGGCTAAATGCTGTGGAATCATTGGAGCTGTAGTCTGATGAAGCGTCAGCATTATCTGGTAGAGAAGGCTAAGGCCTAATATACAACCCCCAGGATTCCATAGCATTCAACCATAGCAGTTAAAGTGATGCCAAACTACGTTAATTCTATAGTGTCGAACTTTGGCCTTCAGAGTCATAATCCAACAATGAAGCCAACCTGTATTCCTTGTGGGGATTTGTAAAGAGACACCATGATGTGTTGGGTTGACTGGAAAGGCATGTGTCAGCAGCTGATTGGCTGAGCATGCTAGGAGCCAAGGTTCTGATTGGTTACTGTCTGGCTTGCTGCTGAGACAAACGGTTTTAAGTGCCACTTTCATCTTGGAGAGTGAAGAGAGCACTGACTGGAAACAGTCAGGAAAGAAATGGCTGCCAACTCTCTGAAGCCTGATTATTTCTAAGGCATGAAGCATATTTTAAAGACTGTTTAAAAAGACTATTTATTCCCTCTGTTCTCTGTGTGAATTCAGAGACTGTTGTATATATTGTTGCCCTGTCTGATCTTTTGAACTGAAGTTAAGATACTGTTACACAAGCCCGAGTGACACTTTATTATACTGCAGAGTATATTTTGGTTCAGAAACTGTGGTAAAGCTTCAGTTTATTTGCATTTACAACCCCCAACATTCCTTTCTATGTTTCACCTCTCTAATGTAATGTAACAGCTTTCTCTTGTATCCCTTACTAAACTTTTGACTACCTTCTGAATATCGTGCAGAAATGTTGTTGAAGTGGATGAGCTAAATAATTTTTCAGATTGACTTTGAATGGCAGCAAAGAAAACTCAAATGAGATTACTTTTCTCAAAACGTTCCTGCTCTCAAGCTCAAAATTAGCAAAAACGAGTGACTCCCACTCCTGCAAAAAGGACTGGGTGATGTTACAGAAAGCCAAAATGATCCTCCTATTCACTTTGAATATTTTTGACACCCTTTATTAGTATAATGGGATCCATTTGGCACATTAACAATCATGTGTCGCCTTAATAAAGATGGAGGAGTGTGAAGGTTTATTTTTTCTACTTGAGTATCATGTTCATTTAAAATCAAGTAGGCAACTCAAAGGTTAAGAGGTTTAATATTATCGAAATCTGCAACTGAAGCACTATATGGTCCACTTTATTGTTATTAATTATTCAGAGGACTGATGGGGATTTATTAGAAATCCCACATGGCCTGAGAAGATCCCAAACACTTTTGCCTACTTCCCAATATGACTGCTTCAAATCTAGATTGGGGTCATTACTAGCATCATTTTGTATTTTATATGAATATTTCCTATTGAAATTGATGGCACTTTGCTATGGGATCATGAGTGTTCTGGGGCCACATCAAACTGCAAATCTCAAAGGTGACACTTTGCCCACCCCTGCCTTAAAAGCTCATCTGAAACAGGGGAGAGACAGTGGCATATTAGGAAAAGTAGAGTATATACCAGGTCTTGACTGGTATCAGAGGAACTGTTGCCCCCTACTTTCTCCCTTCCCCAGCTCTGAGGCTGGATATGCACAGCCCTATATCCCAGGATCTGATCCCAGATTATCTGTTCGTTTTCAGGGCACTTCCAGACAGCACCCAAACCTGTGTATTAAAACTGGGTTTAAAAATCCCGGGACCAGACAGCACTTCCACACACGAACCTGTTAGTCCTGGAATATGGTCCCCCACCATCCCCACAGTCTTCTTTTGAAGTGGATCAAGATGGAGAGTGATCGGGGGCCATCCGACGGAAGCTTTATGCGCTGGACCTCATATGCACACAGGCAAATATCTTCATATAAATATAAGCAGATTCACACGTGTGCATATATGGTCCAGCACAGAACAGAGGGATTTTTTTTAAAAAAGCTTTTGCGGGATCTCTCTCTTCCTCAATTGTTAATTCAACCTCTGTTTACGATAATAAAGTATAAATGAAAGAGTTTCAGAGGGTTCTAATTGCTTTGCATTTGTGCTTGCCTTGAACTATCTGTGTGTCCATTGGACAGCCTGATCAGCACTTTGGTTTTCTCAATGTTCAATGACAGGTTGAGATTCTCGTATGCTTCTGCGAAGGTGTTTAGAGTGGCTTGTAGGTCTTCTGCTGAATGCGCACAGACGATGTCATCAGCATACTGGAGTTCTATAACAGATGTTGTTGTAACCTTGGTTTTGGCTTTCAGTCTGCTGAGGTTAAATAGCTTGCCATCTGTCCGATAGATTATCGCCACATTAGCTAGCCACAGGCAATCCACTTCATTCCTTTTTACTCAGTGCTGGGTCCAAAATGGGTAGTTATTGTAGTTCAAAACCTTTAATTATTTTAAATTAGACAATGAAGGGTACATGTGGTAAGTTTCGACCAGATCCATCAAGCCATGTAGCATACAACCAACCAACATACATACATCCTTTGACATATATATATATATATATATATATATATATATATATATATGGCTCTATCCATGCTAGAATTCCACTCATGGAAAAATATAATCTATCAGATGTGTGAGAGGGGTTGAATTTCCCCTTCCCCTGTCGTACACAAACCCTTCTCGAGGCACATCTACATTGTAGAATTAATGTTGTCTGATACCACTAACTGCCATGGTTTAATGCTATGGAATCTTAGGAGTTATACTTTGGTGAGCCACAAGCCCTTTATGGCAGTGAAGGCTAAAGATCCTGTAAAACTACAGCTTCCATCATTCTGTGGCATTGAGTCATGGCAGCTAAAGTAGTGTGAAATTCCATCAATTCTACAGATGCATCTTAGAGTATGTTATAGTCTATTGTACAGGGTCCCAAATCCCAGTGCTACTGCAAATATCAGATTGGATTATTCTGTTATCGTGAAAAAATACTTGTTGTTGTTGTTGTTCTCTCCACAAAGACAACTCAAAGTGCCTTACAATGAAAGCATTTCAATACAATACAATCAAAAAATATACAAACATTAAAATAGAATTAAACATCAATGGCATTAATTTAAAATTAACAATTAAAATCCTTAAAACTGATTAAAATATATTTATACACAATGGCTGAACACTGGGAAAAGACAACCGTAAAAGTAAATATTTTCGGGAATTATGTGCACCAGTCCACAGTGGTGGTCCTTGGGATCATCTCAACTTTGGGCCACTGGATGAGTGGGGGTTCTTAAGGGTGATGTGACAGAAAAGGTTCAAGTCTCTCTAGTTCCCTAAACCCTTACATTTAAAAAAGAAAGCTCAGTTTAATTGTGGTTGCTAATCTCATCTCTCCTGCTGCCACTACAGGACCTAATTGGCTCTCGCGCATCTCTCTCCGTGTGCGGAGATTACTACAATAATTCGTTTTAAAATGAGTCATTAATTCATTATTGCAACAGAATTAACTAATTCTGACACCCCGAGAATCTAATTATTGTTCGTTTGGAAAGCATATTATGTGCTCGTCTCTCCTCTATTATCTTCCTATACTTTCCCTTTATTTCTTGCTTCTGTTCTTTTATTTTCTCTCCCCCCTCCCCCCCACATCATTTTTTTTTAATAGAGGGAAGTCCCTATTTGAAAGGCTTCCAGGTGATAATTTGCCTTCTGAAAGCTTCAGCTGTTTAAAGGGTTGTCTTATCTATTTTTAATATAAATAAATAATAATAATCAGGAGAAGAAACACATACCTTGAAATTGCCCACCTACAATTTTCACCTGGACAACAGATTCAAAAAGTTGCTTTGGGTCTCCTTCTGAGAGAAAAAATGGGGCATAAATAAACATAATAATAATAAACATAAGAATATGAATAATTCAGTAGGAACACAGGTCACCTGGGCTGCATATATACAGTGTGTAATCAATGCAGTTTACTGCCACAATTCTATGCAGTGTAATCACAGTATGTGGGTTTATTTATTTCCTTATTTTGTGTCAAAAGCATTGCACAAATAATAAGTATAGGGTTGGGTAGGTAAAGGTTTTCCCCTGACATTATATCCAGTCATGTCCAACTCTGGGAGTTGGTGCTCATTTCCATTTTTATAAGCTGAAGAGCCAGCGTTGTCCATAGACACCTCCAAAGTCCTGTGGCCGGCATGACTGGAGCACCATTATCTTCCCGCTGGAGCTGTACCTATTGATCTACTCACCTTTCCATGTTTTTGAACTGCTAGGTTGGCAGAAGCTGGGGCTGACAGCGGGAGCTCACACCGCTCCCCGGATTCGAACCTGTGACCTTTTGGTCAACAAGTTTAGCAGCTCAGCAGTTTAACCCACTGGGGGCTAAATAATTTTAGATGAAAAATTTGCAACAGTGACCACATTGTCTGTAGCTTTAAACAGTTCTTCCTCTGTGCATGAGGCAGGGCATTGTGGGCAAGCATGCGGATGTGAAGTTGTTTGTTCTGCTCCACAATCACACAAGGATTCTTCTAGATAGTTTCATTTTGCCTGGTTGTCTTTTGATCTCCCAACTCCACTTCTGAGTCTGTTCAGGGACATCCAAGTTGCCCATTCTTGATTTGCCCCTGGAGGAAGACCCTCGTCAGGTGGAGGCATCCAGTTGGAATTGCCTGATTTTGTTGTCCACAGGGATATTCTTGCTGTTGCTTGGAGAACATTTAGAGGAGTTGTGGTTCTCATGAAACTTTTCCTTGCTTTAAGTCTACTGGGGGCCCATCCAGACAGTACCTTTATCCCAGGAGCTTCCACAGCAAACAGAAGGGTGGCCAGACGTCATTCCCTGTAAGTGTGGAAGCAATTGCTACAAAAGGCAAAAAGCACAAGATCATCAGGTGTGTGATTATTGGGGTTTTGAGTTGAATATCTGCATCTTTGAATGTCTATATGTCCCGGTAATCGGAAATCACAAATTTTTTTAATCTAGATTTGTTCCTGGGTTTGTTCTCTGGCCAGGACAAAAATTTGAACTTTTGCAGTGATTCTCCGCATATCCGCGTATTCACATCTTGAGATTTTTAAAATAAAAACTGCTGAAGTTTCCGGCAGAAGTTCCATGGCTGCCATCTTGGGAGCCTCTAAATCTTGCAATAAAGCATTAAGTCTGGGCAACAGAGGCAGAAATCCTGGGACCAACAGGTCTGTATGTGGACCTCTTCTGAAGTCCCAGATTTTTTTGCCCCTCTTTAAAACCCATGATTTAGTGCTGTCTGGAAGCACACCAGGAGGAGGCTGATAGCCATACAGTGGGTGGTTTTCATAGTGTTCAACCTTATTTCTCTCACAGTTAGCAGCAACTTCCTGTCACACATCCGGGGGGGGGGGGGGAGCAATACCAGCGAGCTTATGAAGTCTATCAGGAGGTATAGGTTTAAGACATCCTGTGATTATTCCACATGTTTCATTTAGTGCTATATTCAACTGCTTCACATGGTCAGATTTATGCCAGACGGGGCAGGCAAACTCAGCAGCTGAGTAAGACAATAATATTCTTATTAATTTTGGGTCTGCACCCCATGTACTATTAGTAAGTTTCCTCAGGATGTTACTGCATGCAGATACTTTGTGCTTGGTGTTCGCACAGTGTTTCCTAAATGTTAGTGTTCGATCTAAGGTGACACAGAGATATTTAAGGTGGGAATAGTGTTCAAGCTCTTGGCCTTCCCAGATTACCTTCAGTTTCCTGTTGGCTTCATGATTACGTAGGTGGAAAGACACACTTGTGTCTTGACAGGGTTAGGCTTCAGGTGGTTATCTTTGCAGAAGCTGGAGAGATCTTTCAGGATATTTGTAAGTTGATTTTCGACTGTTTTGAAGTCTTTTGCTTGTGTTGTTAGGCCGAGGTCATGAGCATATATAAAGTTCTTTATGAGCAGTGGTTAATGAAACCACAAATATTGACCTGTGGATACAGGGATTGTACTGTACTGTACTGTATTCTTGCTCAAATTATCAATTTTGCAACATTGCAATTGTAACCATAAATTAATTTTATATCTAAGGGAAATGGCAAAGACATACTTTCTCATTTTGGAGCACTCTCTAAATCTGTACTATTTTGAAACAAGTCACTATATTGCTTAAGGCAATACGATGGAGTCACAGCTTGTCCAAGGTGTGTCCTTGGCTTTTCTTCAAAGATTTATTCCAAAGGGCTGAGTGTCCAGTGATACAATCACAAATTGCATCCTTGTCTTTGGGAACTCCCTCCCAAGGGAAACCAGGGTGGTTCTTTCTCTTTTGTCTTTTCAAGGGCAGGTTAAGAGCTTTCTTTTCCAGAAAGTCGTTAAGGATTGATTTTTAACAAGAGAAACCTATTGATGGTGCTGTATTCTCTTTTTTTTAAAAAAAATATCTTGTTTTAAAATAGGATTTTAATGGTTTTGTTTCGGCTGTTGTTTAACACTGTTTTGATCTCTTTCATTTTAGTTTCAATGTTTTAACTTTATGTGTTTGTATTGTCATTTTCTGTCTTTTGTTTTGAATTCCAATCTGAGAGAAAGTAGGGATATCAATAAAAGGAGAGGAAGATGGATGGATGGATAGATGCCCACTGAAATTCCCAATGGAAGTAATGTTCTATTATGAGCTTAAACCTAATGTGACAAAATGTTTGCATATTTTAACTACAATTTTCCCTTTGGTCAATTCATTTTTTTTATTAAAAATGCTCTGAATTTCATCATAAGATGAAAGGGGATTGATCAGGATACCTACTCACCATTGAATGCATGGCTGGGTGTCTCATTGGCCCCATCTGCACTGACATATAATCCTGTTTATGAATCCAGATTATCTGCTTTGAACTGGATTATATGACAGTGTAGATTCATATAATCCACTTCAAAGATGATAATCTGGATTTAGAAACTTGACTATATGATATTGTAGATCTAGCCATTCTGAAATCAAAGGAAGAAACTTGCATAGTGGGGCTCTTCTGAAAAGATATTTGGCTGGGAAAGTAGCAGTAGACAAATCACTTTGCGTACTACAGATATTGTACATACTTATGTGTAAGTCAACAACATGGATAAATCAAGAGCGGATTTGAGGGCCAAAATTATGGATTTTGATGTGACCAAGGGTTTTTTATACACAGAGGGGAATACTGCTTCAGAGCACCAGCTGCTTCTAGTTGCCACCAACATATCCCCATCCATGTATTGAAAAAGACCAGAAGTAGTGACCTTTTTGAATGCCCGAATGCAGAAAGTAAAGGGATTTGTTGCTTCTTTGAGGTTCTCCTGGGGCAGACAAAGCGCTTGTCTTTTCCAGTTTATAAGAGTTGAGATACAGTACTCCCATTGACTTGTGGATAGGTTGATCCAAGTTTCTTTGGTTGATTTTTTGACAAATTTTCTAGATGTCTACATGATTATATAGGTAGGTGTGGTGGTACTGGGATGGATTCAGGATAATTCTGGTGCTGAATAGTCTGAATTGTCATATAATTATATTGGTAGTGTAGACAAACCCTAGGTATCCCAGAAGGTGACCTGGAATCATCCTGGAAGACCTAGACATTCCTATAGAGGACATCTTAATCAAATCCATAAGTAATCAAATCAGCAAAAGTTAAACCTGAAAATGTGTAGCTCAAAGTGTTTTCTAACCTGTGCTTCATATGCATTATTTGATCTGTATTATAACCTGTTGTTTTAACTCCATATTTCATGAAAACATAATATAGTAGAGTCTCACTTATCCAACATAAATGGACCAGCAGAATGTTGAATAAGCAAAAATGTTGGATAATAAGGAGGGATTAAGGAAATACCTATTAAACGTTAAATTGCGTTATGATTTTACAAATTAAGCACCAAAACATCATGTTTTACAACACATGACAGAAAAAGCAGTTCAATACACAGTAACGTTATGTAGTAATTACTGTATTTACGAATTTAGCACCAAAACATCACAATGTATTGAAACAGTTGTGGAGCCGGGCAGGAGGCAGACTACGTTGGATAATACAGAATAATGGATGAGCAAAGGTTGGATAAGCGAGACTCTACTGTATTGTTGATCTGCATGATTTTAATCTGTTTTAATCTTTGCTCTATGTCTTTTAACATATGTGTGGTCTTAGGTTTTATCTATGTATTTTAGCTATGCTGTACCTGCCTTGAGCCATGAGGAGAAGCCTGCATAAATAGGAGTATAGTGTCTAGATCTAGGGAAGTCATGTTACCCTTCTATTCTGCCTTGATTAAACCACACTTTGAATACTGTGTCCAATTCTGGGCACCACAATTGAAGAGAGATATTGAAAAGCTGGGATGTGTCCAGAGGAGAGCGACTAAAATGACCAAGGGCCTGGAGAACAAGACCTATGAGGAGCGGCAGGCATGTAGCCGGGGGGGGGGGGGGGGGCTTGAGGGGCTTCAGCTCCCCCCCAAAAAAAATTCTCATGGTGGTTCGCAAAAAGGCCTTACTGGTGCATTATTTAAACTGTTATGTTTATTCATATCATGATCTGATCACCATAATCAATATATCCCATATGCATGAGGGTATTGGGGTAATGATACAAAGGTTTGCTAGGCTAGACCCTCTTTCACTAAGACTCACCCCCCCCTGAAACTCAGCCCCCCCCATCCCCCCTGAAAATTTTTTACCCCCCCCCCCCCCCGAAACGAAATCCTGGCTATGGGCCTGAGGAGCGGCTTAAGGAGCTGGGTATGTTTAGCCTGTAGAATAGAAGGCTGAGAGGATACATGATGGCCATGTATAAATAAATATGTGAGGAAAGTCATAAGGAGGAGGGAGCAAGCTTGTTTTCTAGGCCTGGGTAACAACGCAAAAATTTGTTTCTAAAATCGATTTGTATTTGGGGGGTTTTTTTGTTTCGATATTTAAAATAATTACAAAATTTTCCTTTTAAAAAGTTCGATTATTTACGAAATTTCGTAAATGGTAAAAAATTAACGAATTGATTTCCGAAACAATAACTAATCGATTCGTTAATGGCGGACGTGACCGCGAAATATGCTCAAAATCTCCAAAAACTTCTGAAGCTTCCCTCTCCCTCTGTTCTTGACTGTTGGTGTGATATTATAATTTTTTTTCACTAATTAAACCATAAAACTGGCCCAGACGTGCGGAAATAATAACGAAACGACCTCAGAACAATAACGAAACGAATACAATAACGAAATACGAAGCATTTACAAAACGTGTTTAAAAATTCGTTTTTTTAAATAATTGCTCCAGAATGGTTCTTTATCGTTTTGTAATTGGAAAAATTAACGAATTATTAACGAATTACGAATTAACGAAACGAAACCGCCCAGGCCTATTGTTTTCTGCTGTCCTGGAGACTAGAATGGGGAGCAATGGCTTCAAACAACAGGAAAGGAGATTCCACTTAAACATTAGGAAGAACTTTCTGACTGTGAGAGCTGTTCAGCAGTGGAACTCTCTATCCCGAAGTGTGGTGGAGGCTCCTTCTATGGAGGCTTTTAAACAGAAGCTGGATGGCCATCTGTTGGGGGTGCTTTGAACACGATTGTCCTGCTTCTTGGCAGGGGGTTGGACTGGATGGCCCACTAGGTATCTTCCAACTCTATGATTCTATGAAATACAGTTGTTATTTTGTAATTTTGTAAAGTCTGTTGTTTTTGAAAGGTAAAGCATGTACCTTTTGATGCAAAACTGAGAGTGTTTAATTTATAGACTGCGCCTCCTAGAATCCTCAGTCATGTAGATTTTGTAGTCTAACATGCAATTTTTACATGGTCTATTTTTAACTGCTGTGTGACACTATCTTTCTGGCACCTTTCTGTTCTTCCAAATAATAAGTAACTGCTCTGCAAAGGATTCCCATTTTCTTCTCTTTTTCTTTTGTTTCCCACAGTGCAGACAACCAACTTCTTAACTGCAAAGTCTGTGAAAGCCCCACCTACCTGTGTAGTCTTGTCTTTTTCTCAGAATGCAGCCGCACCACAGTGTCTCCAGAAAGACGGCTGTGTGCAACACTGTGCCCCAAAGGAATAATTTATGTAAACCCCTTGGATATTTTTGTTCAGTTCCCACAAATGTTTGAAGAGAGGTTTTGGCTCTCCTAGACCGTGGCACTCAAGTTGTTAAATTCCAATTTCATACATTCAGTTTAACCACCTGGATTTTTTTCAAAAGCAAAACTACTGTGACTGGTTTGCTATGAAATGGTGAATAGTTATCACCAAAGTTTGGACAGTTCTTCTTCAAAAGTAATGCATTCCTATTATTTATGATTAAGTCTTAAAAGTAAATAACTGCTATTGCTCATTGTCATGGTCATTTTGAAAAAGTACTTAATTTTCCATTACTTTTCTTTACTAACTTTCAATAATTTTTCATTATTTTCCCATTACTTAAAACCCTAACTACTCTCATG
Organism: Anolis sagrei; assembly: GCF_037176765.1. Lineage (NCBI taxonomy): Eukaryota > Metazoa > Chordata > Lepidosauria > Squamata > Anolidae > Anolis > Anolis sagrei. The sequence continues at coordinate 100,493,479 of NC_090026.1, read as the reverse complement.
CAGTTATTTTTGCCTTACTTACTTACTTACTTACTTACTTATTAAAACCATCTCTCATAGCAGAAGGATGATGGTCCTCCAAGTGTAATGTCTTGGAGGTAGTCCGTAAGTGGCTGTGGAGCCCTATTCTTGATCCGCATGTTCTCCCACAGTGAGGACATCGGTTTTCAGGTGGAAGGCGGTCCTGGTCAGGCTTGGCTTGATGTGCCTTCCTCTTGGCACGTTTCTCCCTTTTGCCCTCCATTTGTGCCTCTTTGAATTCTGCAGCATTGCTGGTCACAGCTGACCTCCAGTTAGAGCGCTCAAGGGCCAGGCCTTCCCAGTTCTCGGTGACTATGCCACAGTTCATAAGGTTGGCTTTCAGCCCATCTTTAAATCTCTTTTCCTGTCCATCAACATTACATTTTCCATTCTTGAGTTGGGACTTTAGACGGTCATCAGGCATTCAGACAACGTAGCCAGTCCAGCGGAGTTGATAGCATAGGAACTTCGTTTCAGTTCTTCCAGCACGCTGACATTTGTCCACCTGTCTTCCCAAGGGATTTGCAGGATTCTTTTGGAGGCAACACTGATGGAATCATTCCAGGAGTTGAGTGTGATGTCTGCACCTTGGTCTCCCTACAGATGTCCCGGTTCTCACTCTCTGCTTAATTCGGAAAAATGCTGCACTCGCAGATCTCAGGCGGTGTTGTATTTCAGTGTCAATGTTGATTTTTGTGGAGAGGAGGCTGCCAAGGTAGCAGAAATGGTCAACATTTTCTAAGATTACATCATTAAGCTGTATTTCTGGCATTGCAGAGGGATTGGCTGGTGATTGCTGGAAGAGCACTTTGGTTTTCTCGATGTTCAAAGAGAGGCCGAGCTTCTCGTATGCTTCTGCAAAGGTGTTTAGAGTGGCTTATAGGTCTTCTTCTGAATGTGCACAGGCTACTTTATTATCAGCATATTGGATTTCTATAACAGATGTTGTTGTGACCTTGGTTTTGGCTTTCAGTCTGTTGAGGTTAAATAGCTTGCCATCTGTCCAATAGATAATTCCCACTCCGGAGGGAAGCTTCCTATGAACAAGATGAAGTATCATAGCGATGAAGATGGAAAATAAGCTTGAGGCAATAACACATCCCTGTTTGATACCTGATTCCACCTTAAATGGGTCACTTTGAGAGCCATTGTTGTCCAAGATTGTTGCCATCATGTCATATTTCTGCCAATGTTTATAAGGAGCTGCTATTTGGCAAATGCCCCTGTTATCTGAAATGTTTGCCAGTTGACTTTCTTTTCTTAAAAAGGGAGGAGCATGGGGAGAATCTGACCCTAGTGCATACCTCTTTTTAAGTCCTATAGACTTCAATATAGTTCACTCTGGTTCAACGGGATCCAAGGTATCTCTTGACATTTCCTTATCACCATAGTCCTTGCTTTGCCAAGCTAGCAGTGTTTTTTCTAACGACTGTGTCCAGAATAGCTCTATCCATCCTGTTCCAATTCCCTGAGGGAAAAGAACATGCTTCAATCATGTTCTTAGAGGAAACACCCTTAAAGAGGTATAATTATAAACATACATTAACCCTGTTTACAAGGTGAAAATATGCTGCGGAGGAGGTAGGGGAGAGAAAAGAGGAGGTATCAAAGTAACACCGCAGTCTGTCAAAGGAGACATTGTTCATGATATTATAAAGCTTTGTAGGAAAGAGTTTTAAAAATCACAAATAGCCATTGTTACTGATCCTTGCCTCATTTTCCCCCACAAGCTGGTTGCAGCCTGCAAGAATGCATGGATGACGAGGATAAATTTATAATCTTTCTTTTTCCCAGCCCACCCTCAGATTATTGCAACATTTCTTTAATCTTCATAGACTTTGAAACCATCTCCCTATGAGATGGTCCAGGTCAAAGTTCCTCTGATCAAGCCTCAGGCTGGTATAGTCCAATGGTTCTCAACCTTCCTAATGCCGCGACCCCATAGTACAGTTCCTCATGTTGTGGTGACCCCCAACCATAAAACTATTTTTGTTGCTATTTCATAACTGTAATTTTGCTACTGTTATGAATCATAATGTAAATATCTGATATGCAGGATGGATTTTCATTCACTGGACCAAATTTGATACAAATACCCGATAGGGCCAAATTTGAATACTGACGGGGTTGGGGGGGATTGTTTTTGTCATTTGGGAGTTATAGTTGCTGGGATTTATAGTTCATCTACAATCAAAGAGCATTCTGATCTCTACCAGTGATGAAATTGGCACACAGAACTCTCATAACCAAGATAAAATAATGGAATGGTTTTGGTGGTCATTGGCCTTGAGTTGTGGAATTGTAGTTCACCCACATCCAGAGAGCACTGTGAACTCAAACAATGATGGATTTGGACCTAATTTGACACAAATACTCAATATGCTCAGATGTGAACACCAGTGGAGTTTGGGGAAAATAACCTTAACATTTGGGAGTTGTAGTTGCTAGGATTTATAGTTCACCTACAATCAAAGAGCACTCTGAACCCAGCCCACAATGAATCTGCACCAGATTTGGCACACTAGCTACAAGACCATCATTGAATACTGGTGTTGTTGGGGGTGATGTTGAATTCTGGGAGTTGTAGTTCACCAACATCAAAAAGGAAGAGAAGGACAAACAGAGAGACCTTCAGCCTTCTCTGACAAAAGGGTTCCTAAGATCATCAGAAATATGTGTTTACTGATGGTCTTTGGCAAACCCCCCCCCCTCTGAAACTTCCCTTGTAACCCCTAGAGGTCCCGACCCCCTGGCATAGTCTCATCACATCCTGGAGACCCCAGGATGGTGAAATGATGTTTAAAAAATCCAAACCATAAATATTACATATCCATTGCTTGATTTTCAGTCATTATGGATAAATGGATTGATACTTATGAAGTTCTGGGATAGGCTTTATTCTCTTGATTTTTTTTATGTGTATAATATCCTACTTCTCTCAACACTCTTTGTGCAGATTGCTTGAAGAGAACAGATAAGACAGCCTTCTTTGTTCTACAATGACAATTTGAAAAGGATTGCCGATGCTATCTCTTCCTTTTGTTGTCCTCCTATGTCAGGGGTGGTCCTTTCCCAGGGGTGGGCCATAAACATCAGTCTGTGATGTGTCAGGAGCTACAGACAAAACAGAAGAGTGACTGAGACAAATGAAGGAACAGGGACGAAAAGGAAATTAGGGCAGAAGATAAACCAAGAGGAAAAAACACAACAGAGGTCAGAAACAAGAAACTAAAGACTACAAAAGAAATATCACTAGAATCCTAGATTGGCTACTTAGTGAAGGAGATATACTAAGTTACATCTTCGACTTCCAGCCTGCCTTAAGAACCAGTCGTTGGATAAGAAAAAGAAGTCAACCCAGCTGGTAATCGAGGTGCAAGCAGGACATCTTTTCCATCTTCTCCTGCTAACAAGCAAACAACGAACTTGCAATGGGGATCCTGGTTCCAATTGTAGCACACTCACTCATTGGCAGGAGAGAGGGGGAAATGTCCTCCTTGTGCCCTGATGGAATGGACCTCTTTGACCTCATCTTTCGACTGGTTCTTCGACTGCTTATATGTATTGGCCTCCATTTAAGGATATCACATAAAAACCTCCTTTTAAGTTTCCCAGAACAGAACTGAAAAAGGATGAGAAGAATCTCAGGCTCAGAGCACTACCTTGAAAAGTATGTGTTGGTCCTGGACTTATTGCAGGTTATTTCAGGCTGGTTGGTCTAGAACTCCAAGGGGCTCCATGTCTTTCAGAGTTTCTTATATTATCTTGTAAATTACTGCTTGCTGATGCCAGGGTTTGTTTGTTTGTTTGTTTGTTTGTTTGCCATACTTATACCCCTCTCTTCTCTACTCCAACAGGGGGACTCAAGGCGGCTTACAGTAGCACATACATTGTGCCTCAACAACAACTACCTAAACATTTAAAATTGCAAAATATTAGACAAATTTAAAACAATTTAAAGTTAAAAACACTGGATCCAAAGTTCATGGTCTGAGTCCATTCCAAATTGCACAAAGTTTTTGATTCAGAATACTGCGTTGCCCTAGTTTCCAAAAGCCTGCTCCCAGAACCAGGTTTTGACTCTTTTCCTAAAAGCTAATAGGTAGGGGGCTGCTCTGATGTTGCTAGGGATGGAGCTCCACAACCGAGGGGCCACCACTGAGAAGGCCCTATCTCTCATCTCTGCCAGCCACACTTGTGAGACCAGCAGGACCGAAAGCAGGGCCTCCCCAGATGATCTTAGTCTCCACGCTGGTTCGTAGGGGATAGTATGTTTGGACAGATAGCCTAGGCCAGAATCGTTTAGGGCTTTATAGGCTAAAGCCAGCACTTTGAATTGTGCTCGGTAGCAAACTGGCAGCCAGTGGAGCTGACACAGCAGGAGGGTTGTGTGCTCTGAGCGCCACTCCAGTGAGCAACCTGGCTGCTACTTGCTGGACCAGTTGAAGCTTCTGAACAGTCTTCAAAGGCAACCCCATGTAGAGCACATTGCAGTAATCTATACGGGATGTAACCAGAGCATGGACCACCATGGCATGGGTTCAGGGGGAGATGTAGTTATTCGGTTAGGGTATATGCTTAGCAGTGTGTTGTGTTTGTAGCAGCAGCTGGAACAACACAGCAGCAGTGCAAGCTTTGTTCACAGACGTAGATGGGCATATGACTTGTTCAAACATGTAGTGTTGAGTAAACTGATGCCAGGGCCCTCATACTACCTACAATATAAGGCAATTAGTTCCCAAAACTAAGGTACTTCAGCACCTGAGGCTGACGATCCTAAAAGTTCTTCTCATGGGCATTAATATACAGCAATAAGAAATTAAATACATAAATTTGTCCTTTGTGCAGGGCTTGGAAAAGTCACTTTGCAAATAGGACTTTCAGAGTACCACAAGCAACAGAATCATTCTGAGATTCTAGGCAAAAAAAAAAAAAACCCTTTTCCAAAACTGCTTTTGTGATACCCAAAACCAGATAGTTGAGGTAGGTACCTCACTCTGAGAGCCAGAGTGTGGTGTAGTGGTTTGAACACTGGACTACAACACGGGAGACCAGGGTTTGGTTCCCGGCTCAGCCATTGAAACTCACAGATTAACCTTGGGCAAATCACACACTCTGCAACAGAAACCTTCGTTAAAGTCTTGCCTTAGAGTAAGCATATGTTGGAAATGACTTGAAGGCACACAACAACGCCCCAAAAAATTCCACTCTGCCTATTAGTAGAGTCAACCTTACCTGACTTTACAGTGTGTATTTAGAGTAATAATTTATTGTCAAAGGAAAGGCATTCTGAACAATAGTTATGCATTTAAAGCTCTTGCAACAAGCTCCTGAAAAACACATGGGATTCATAGCTGCGTATTAATATTTTTCAGCTGACAAAGGGAAAAAAGACAAAAAGAGGACTTTCCAGCAAGCCATTGTGCTTCTAAATGTGCTGGCAGCCCAGGAACTGAGCAATATTTTCATTGCCTGAGACACTAGGATGGAATTGGCATGGCTTGGGCTAACTATCATTCCTTTGAAGAGGATTAAAATCCTACGGCTTGTATTTCTTGGTGAATGTTTGCAAGGACTCTCCTATTTCTGACCCCATATGGAGTCCTATAATCTAGTCTCACCTGGGGCACTGGAACCTTTTAGGCCATCACTGCCAAAATTGGTACTGGAAGGGAAAATAACATCTCTTGGAAAAGTCAAAAGAGACTAAGAGGAAATTCTCAGAGGGAATTGTTATGAAGAAGGAGGGAGGTTTGCTGCTGCTTCCTTTATATACTCTCATTCAAAGTTTAAACTCTTTCCCATTTACAATAATGTAATCAGTTTAGGTTTTGACTACAATTTTGTCTAGATTGAATCGCTGTCGGTGGTGCTACGCGATGTGTTCATTGGAAAATAAAGTCTAAACCACTTTAGAGTGCTGGAAAGAGAGGTGAGCTTTTGTGCCAAAGTCTGATGGGATGACTAGAAGAGACAGATGATTTGTTTGGGTGAACTGGGAGTGGATGTTCTTTTGTGATAGTTGCTAAGCTATTGCTTGACTTTGTTATCATTTTTTGCCTATGGCAGCTATAATAAATTTGGCACCAGTGACGCAAAGAATGGCAAGAAAAAAGCAAATGGCTATTATTTGGGCTTCAATCCTGTTCTGACTTACCTGTGTGTAAATCCCATTGAACCTGATGGGAGCTACTTCCCAGTATATAGTACTGAATTATGATTTATGTTTTTTTTATCAAATCTCAGTTGTCAGAAATATCTTGACTGAAGTCTCATACTGAAATTTTGAAATTCTGGCCTTCGGTTTGCTTTTATATGTTGTATGTCAGTCTGTTCAGCCTGTGATTGTGTCTAATTGTGCTTTGGATGATGGGAATGACAATGTTGTGTCTAATGATCAGGTTGCTTTGGATGATGGGAATGACAATGTTGTTCATGTTCAAGTTGATTCTTCTGATGGGGATGCTGTCCATGAAGATGTTCCTGAAGGCAATGGGGATGATGGTCTGTTTCCTTGGCCTGGTTTTAGAGATGTGGGGCCTGAATGCAGTTCAGATTATTGCTTCGAGAGGCCTGTATTGTTGCAAAGGGATTCTCGAGGTCTTTAGCCTGGGAAAGGCTTTGTGCCTCAGTCCCCTGGTCAGTTATCACCAGATGCAGATTTTAATGAAGGCTTGAACAGAAGAAGACAAAAAAAAAATCAGAAATGAAAGCAGTCAGCCAGATTAGAACAGAAGCTAGAAGTGAAACCAAAGTTAAGGAAAAATCTGTTCTTATCTGTTTGGGAAACAAAGTAGGGATATAAGTGCCAAGCACTGAATCTAAATTCAGATGGAGCAATTGGATTCATGATAATTTCTTCATGCTAAGTTCCTGAACCTTTGTCTTTGGACTTCTTTGGACTATTTCTCTTTGGACGAATTGCTCTTTTTTCTTTCTAATCTATTGGATTTTCCTTTTACTGTGGTTTACTTTTTATTGCTTTGGCTTTTATTACCTTCAATAAACTGCTTGCTATTTTAATTCAACTGTCAGAGGGGATTCTGCTCTGGAGTGCAACATTATATATAAGCAGTAATGAATATTCTGACGAGATAAGAAATGCAAGCCCCTAAGGTATTTTATGCTTAGGATAATAATTCTTGTAAAAGCCAATCATGGACATGGAGTATGAAAGCCCCCCCCCCCTTTTTTTTTTTTTTTACTATCACTCCATGATTCCCTTAATCTATGACAATGCAGGCTAACAGAACTTATAGAAAGATGAGCTTTCATTCAGAAAGAATCTAGTATTTCTGAACTTGGATATCCATATGTCTCTTTTGCAACCTTTGAGAAACACTGGCATAGTTGGCTTAATGCTGATGGAAAAGGAATACTGAAATTTGGCATGCTTCATAGTGCTTGGCATACTTAATAATTTGTGGTATTATTCTTTCTCTGTTGCAGAGAGAGAGAGGGAAAATGAGAGAGATGCTTGTATAAGGCTGTCTCCTAAGCTGAAGAGTTTAGGCTTGAAGCTTTCCATCTCCCTTTCTTAGCCAGTCCCTCGCCAACATCAGAACACAAAAAGTATCTCGCAGTGGTTCCCAACCTTTGGTCCTCCAAGTATTTTGGACTTCAGCATCTAGAATTCTTTACAATTAGCCAAACTGGCTGTGATTTCTGGGAGTTGAAGTCCCAGACACCTGGGAGATCAAAGGTTGGGAACCTCTGTTCTAGAGCAAGGGCAAAATAACAGTGCTTTTATACCTCGAGATCTTGTAGTGAGGAGGCAGTTGGATTCAAAGGCTCACGAGGCATCTTCCAAATCTGTTTCCATGATTCTGTCTAGAGAAGCATTTCAAATTTTAGTATGAGGGAGAACCTTATACAAAAATGGGGATAATCTGTCATAATAATAACAACAAAAGCAGCAGCAATTTTTTTTCTTACCAACCTCTCCTCATGGCTCGAGGTGGATTACAACATTGCTAAAACACACAATCATCTAAAAGTTTTCTGTAAAATACACATATTAAAACATTTTTCTGCAAAATACATATTAAAATACACAGAACAAAAATTAAACATAAGTGCAAGTTTAGAATTTGTTATTGAAACAGGCTGGGTAGGCCTGCCGGAAGAGATAGGTCTTCAAATATGTTTTAAATTCTCACAGTTGATCGACTAGCTATCTGAGCTCTTTTGACAGGTCATTCCACAGTCTTGGGGCAGCCAGTTAAAAGTTCTCTGGGTGACGGTTGCCAGTCAGGTTCTGGCAGGCTGGAGTAGCCCCCATCCAATTGCCCCTCTCCCTTCCTTCTCCTGGCGCATCATTTCTATGCACAGGAGAGCTCTGGTAGTGGTTTGATGGCAGCCAGGTAAATTATTTTACTCCCCCCCCCCATTTTAAGGGGTTTTGGGGATTGGGTGTGAGTGTCTCCCTACTGGAAGGTTCCAGGTGGGCTTGTGGACAGACACACACCGCTGTCAGATCAGGAGATTTTGGAGGTTATGATTATGCGGTCATGAAGAAATGTTATTTAACAGCCAGAAAATGAATAAAATTCTACACAATGAATATCTATTCCTCTTTCAGAAAAAAGTTTGAAAAATGAGAGAGCAACTTTTTAAAAAGAGCACTGAAAGAATTAACAAAATAATAGAATATACAGAGCAGGCCAATTCATCAAAATAGTGACTACTTATAGTCTCCTATAACATAGCCAAAATGTGTGCTTTTCTGTGAGTGGGCCCATTTTACTTTTAAACGATGACCATTCCACATTTACATATAGTTCTATGTATGTCAATGTGTGTGTATTTTTCAAAGCTAAAAATATTATGTTTGAGCCAATAGGAATAGGTGAGACTTCTGTCCTAAGAAGAAGAAAAACAACATTTGTAAGTCAGTACAAGCTTTCTTTTTTTCACAAGCACACCCAGTTGTACAAAAAGGTTGGATGTATCTCATAATTCCTGCAAGATTACAGTTATTTGTTAACATTATGCCAATGAAAATCTGGCCACACTCATTTTGGAATGGGGAAGTGTTGATTTTTTAAAAAAAACAATTTTAAGTCTATTTTGGTTTGCCTCTTCCATGTCATAAATAATGTATTTCATTGGAACCTTTGACTCCATTGGGTTTTTTTAAAAATACATAGATTAAAAGGAGGTGATAGAGGAGGAAGAAACTAAAGATGGAAGAAGAGGAGAAAGTAAGGAAGGGATGTTAATCCAAAACATATAACATCCTCCATGATGTTGATCCTAAAATAAAATATGTAGAGTAATCACGCCATGTTTTCTGTTTGGTCATTGGTTTAGTGTACATATATTTTAAAAGCATAAGAACAATTAATATATTCACCAGAGAATGATCACATTGACAAATCTGTCCACTGGAAGGTGGCCTTTGGCTTTTCCAAACTTCATTCCTCTTTCTTCCTTCTACATAATCTTACTGATGGTGAAGCAAACCAAAGCATCTGCAGAACAAAAACCATCTCTCCTGATAAGCCATTCAGGCGAATCAAGCCATAAAATGTGGGCAAAAACTATCACTTACGTTTGCTCATAGGTACATAGATTTGCTTCTGATTAGCAACCACCCATGAAGGCAGCTGGTTGCTGATGTGCTTCCCTCTGGCTGCACACCTTATTCGATTCAGAAAGTTCAGCTGCGTGTGTTGCTAAAAGAAATCCATTTATGGTTCTCTGCTCCAAGCCTGATTTCACACAAGTGCCATTTCCTTATCGCTCAGGAGGTGGAGGAGTTAGAAAGTTGTAGCGTTGGAGTGATGCCATGTCCCATTTTACAGTAAATAAGCCTCATTTGAAAGCACCTCCACTGGAAAAGCAGTCCAATCCAAGGGTGCATCTACAGTGTAGAACTAATGCAGTTTGATGCCACTTAAAGTGCTGTGGATCAGTGCTATGAAATTCTGGGATTTGTAATTTGCGGAGGCACCAGCACCCTTTGGCAGAGAAGTCTAAAGAGAGATCAAACTGAACCCCAGAATCTGCAGCTCCATAGGAGTCAACAGGCAGCCAATGACTAGCCTTTCTCCTAGTTTCAGGTGACTGTTCCATAAACTCATCTAGATGTTGCATAAGCACTACATACACCCCACACTTGAAGGAATGTCCAAACATTCAGTCACCATAATCTTTTCACACTGCCCCGAGAGAGAGACAGGACACATAATAGTCCTCAGAAAAGGGGTTTCCCTGGCATTTTATTCTTGGGAGCATTTCCTCACTCCCAATCACAGGATCAAACCCCTCCCTGGGGCCACAATTGTACTTGCCAATGCTGTGGACACCCTTTTGTCTACCCGGATGGCAATCATCGTCCTGACAAAAACCCATTTCAACCCATTGCCTTTTGCCCAGCTGAATTTCTTTCCACTCACACCCTTCTCCAGAGCAGATCAATAAGCAAACTCAAGCCTTCAAATAAACCAATGACAGTTCATTAAATTTCCCACCACAACTGAAGCCAATCAGTGGTGACAGTGAATGGAGCTCCTGTGCCTATCAGGGAGTGGATCCTGGCTGGCACCATTTTGGACCAATCAAAAGCCAGCGATACAGAATGCCTTTGTTTTGAATAGCTGTCAAAGTGCTACAAATAAACCTGTATGTTCTCAATTGCACTTATGTCAGTCTTTGGAACGCCAACACTGCTGACATCCTTTTTGGCCAAAGGAGAATAAAGCCTCGATCATTGCCTCCATTCTGTTTGTGTCTCATTTGATCCTTTGGGAGCATAACACACAGGCTCCAAACCCGCGGTCCTAACAGTAACTGAAATCACATAATAAAACTACACCTCTCATGATTCCAATGTAGATGCACATTAATTTTCTAGGTGAAAAAGATTGAACTAACCTTTTGAGCTCCATATCTATTTGCCTAAGAATACATTAACAGTCCATGACACCCAGCTGTATTTACAGTCATGTTGCACTGTTTTTAACAGCAGCCTTGTAAGATCCAAAGTGGGTCACATAACAAACATTTAGATCAACTTTTTGGAAAAATAGTAACCTTGATTTTATTTCTCTCACACACCTTAGCTGACTGTTCAACAAGAGCACGTCAACTAACAAAAGCCAATCCTTCACCTAGCTGCAGCCAATCTGCTTTTCCCTTTTCTTTCCCTCTGCTCTGGACCTGAAAGGGTGTCAGTTAGTTAAATTATTTTAAGTTGGATAATGAAGGGTATGTGTGCCAGGTTTGGTACAGAACCATCAAGTCATGTAGGAGTTGTTGTGGTACAAACCTACATGCAAACATACATTGACTTTTATATAGGGAGTTTTCTTTATCTATTTATCCACATTTTGTAACAAGGATGAGGGAATATGTATTCCTCAAAATGATGATGGATCATAGCTCTGATCAACCAGTGAGGAATTGCATTTGGACATAACAGTCTTTTATAGAAAGCTTTATTTTGGAAGCTACCACAAGAAGATGAGGGACACAAGCCTGAAACAAATCAATTAACCCATCAATATGGTTCAGAGCAGTACTCTGCCAAGGTAGGAGATGGCAGAATGATTGAATGACATCAACTGAGTTTCTCAAGTCACTCCTGACACAACAAAAAAAAAAACTGAGTGCAAACTCTGCTTCTGATGAACATAAGTAAGGCGAATTTCCTCTGACCTCCTCAGTCTGTAAAGTTTTTTATCTGCTGAATATGTGGTGAGTGCTTTTCCACTGTGGGCCTCACCAGTAAAATTATATCCATCCCTATGCCTGCAAAGCTGCTCAAGATCACCCACTAGGGATTTCTTCTGCGGGGAAGAGCGGCATCATTACATCATCTTTTAAAATGCAAACATCCCACTGCCATTCATATCAACTATTTGTTTTAACACACTTTTTTAAAAAATCCAGCTCTTGTTTCTCAAATCATAGACTCCGTGTCCCTATATCGTATTTAGACACCCTCAAAAAATTTAATGCATTTTACCCAGAAGTCAGAAAAGGGAAAGAGGCTTTCTTCAGCATTTTGCTATTTATTTTGGGCCTTCCGTGCCCTTAAAAAAGGCAAACTTTTACTCATCAAAAAGGCATGTAGCAGCTCCCTGTAAAACCTTTCAAAGCCACTGCCTCATTTGACCCAAGAGTGTGGTTTGTGGGGGACATACAGAGCAGATCCTGTAGTCTCCACTCTGTTGATCAAATTCCCCAAGTTTGGGAGAAGAAATTCAGAGTCCACAACTGGGTGTCCTAATTCCAAGTGTTGCATTTACTCTACAGGCATTTACTCTTTCAGTCAAGAAATGCAGAATATATATATATATATATATATATATATATATATATATATATATATATATACATACACACACACACACACACACACACACACACACACACACCCTTGAATGAAATTAAGATCTATTCATTTGGCTTGTTCCAACAGTTGCAATACAATATAGTATTGGTCAATCTATCTACAATCAATGTGATGTTTTCATGATAAAACCTAGTATTTTATGGGTTCCGTGTCCATGGAAATCATTGTGACCATGACATCATCTTCTGCCTATACACATTGGGAACTACACACCCACATTAGAGTGTAGATATTGTTACTCAGGGCCCTTCCACACAGCTCTATATCACGGGATATCAAGGCAGAAAATCTCACATTATCTGAGTGTGGAGTCAGATAACCTAGTTAATATTGTGGGATTTTCTGCCTTGATATGCTGGGATATAGGGTTGTGTGGAAGGGCCTATAGAAAGTCCTTTGCATATTGCCTCTTCAACATTTCAGCATTAGTATTTGTTGTGGATGGGTGCATCTACACTGCAGAATTAATTCAGTCTGACACTACTTTAGTGACTCAATCATATGGAAGCATGGGAGTTGTAGTTTGATGAGGTGCCAGCAGTCTTCAGCAGAGAAAGCTAAAGACCTTGCAAAACTGCGACTTCATGATTCCATAGCATTGAACTATGTCAGGTAAAGATTTAATACTACAGTGTAGATGTATCTCATCGGAATCTTTGGTACAGCTCTTAAGACTGGATCTGCACTGCCCTATATTCCCAGTTTATCAGGCTTTGATCTGGATTATATGGCAGTGTAGATCCAGCCTAAGGCCCCATCTACACTGCCATATAAATCCATATTATATGCTTTGAAATGGATTATATTAGTCTACATTGCCATGTAATCCAGTTCAAAGCAAATAATCTGGATTTAATATGGCAGTGTAGATGGGACCTAAGGCCACTTCCACACCACTGTATAAAATCCACATTGAACTGGATTATATGGCGATGTGTGCTCAGATAATCCAGTTCAAAGCAGTTATTGTGGGTTTTCTGCCTAGATTTTCTGTGGTATGTGACTGTGTGGAAGGGCCCTAAGACTCAACAATTAGAACTCAGGATAGAGTCCTTTCTACAGCATAATCAGAAGTCAAATGACATCCTCTTTGCAGCTAATATCAAATGCAGGACTTCATTAAAATTTGTAAGCCTTGAAACCTGTTATGGAGAGTGGGGTTAGAAAATAAATTACATATGTTAGTCATACTACAGCTTGAGTATCTCTTATCCTAAATGCTTGAGATCAATAATGGATTTTTTATTTTGGAATACCTACATATGCATATGTATACGTAATGAGATACCTCGGAGGTGGGATCCAAGTTTAAACATGAAGTTCATTTATGCTTTATATAGACCTCATACACATAGCCTGAAAGTAGTTTTATACAGTATTTTAAATGTTGTGGGTTTTTTTTTGTTTTTGTTCTTTTTGCATGGATCAAAGTCCATGTACATTGACCCATCAAAAAAGAAAATCACTATCTCAGTCGCCTATGTGAGCAATTTTGTATTTCAGAATGCCTGATAAGAGATGGCCAACCTGTAATGACAACAGCAGCAGCAGCAGCAACAACAACAACAACAACAACAACAATAATAATAATAACGGGATTCATGTTGATGTATGTATAAATTCATACATCATGTATAAATTCACCTATATAAGCAATTTGTCATTTTTTGGGCAGTGCAGAATATCTGCATTTAAGGTTGCAGACGTAGAGTTGTGTAATTACTGCTATTTTGTATGTGTATTACCTATAACTCCAGCAAAATTGCACTCAATGCTGCCTATACAGATGATTATTGTGTCAGGATTAATTGAGTTATGTATGTATTTTAAATGTGTTTCTATGTATTACAAATATGGATGCCACTGTGAACGGAAAATACTGTGCAGAAATATCTGACATATTGTATGTTAAACATGTTGGATTCAGGACCTTCCACACAGTGCCAAAACCCAGGAGGAACTGAGATATTTAATCATGGAAGCATTCTGGGAGTCAAATTTCCCACAGGGCACACAACTGGAAAGATCTGGACCTTACATTAAGGTCAGATCTTTCCAGGTGTTTTATTAATCCAGAGTAAACTGGGAAAGCCCAGTTTACTCCGGATTAATTCAGGTTTACCTGCAGTGACAGATCCCACATTTTGAGCCTGTCTGGAAGGGCCCACAGATGTATGAATGCAAAACCTTGATTCACTAACAAGATTTTAGGGAAAACAGTACACTCCAGATCTTTTCTGAATAGTCACAGATTAATGACAAGCACCATGTGGCCTGAACAGAAGTGGATTTTTTTTTTCTTTTTGCTGGCAATCCAAGGTGAGTTCTCTGTTGCTTGATCCACATCCTTTCACATGGACATCAAGATAACCAGCAATGTATGGTCTGAATGCATATCCTTCAATTTTCACAGATGGATATCCAGACACATAAAGCCAAGCAACATCAGAACATGGTCAAAATGGGAACAGTTCTGAATGAGTGAACAACACACAAGCTAGGAAAGGCTGCAGTCGCTTGCTTCTGAATTATATGACAATGTAGACTCAGATAATCCAGTTCAAAGAAGATAGCTATAGAGAGAGAGGGAATGAGAGAGGCTGGATCTAAACTGCCATATAAAATCCAGACTATCCAGACCCTGGACTGAATTATATGGCAGTGTAGACTCAACCAGAGAGAGAGCACCAGTGCCATTATGATACAGAAGTGGCTTAATACATTCCTTACTCTCTGAATGTTCATTTCTCTCTCTCTTGTTGGGTTCAGTGAGTATTTTGTCTCTATAAAGCGCAGAAGGTCGGTTCCTATATGAGCCCTTGGTAGTTCTTATTTATATGCGGATTCCCAGTAGGAGTACTCAAATGCCTAAGGGTTTGGCGAAGCCAGCCAGAAAAAAGACTTGCAAGATTTAGTCTTCCTGTCGTGTGTCCAAACAAAATACATGTAGAGAAATCTAGAATTATATGTAAGTCCATTTACTTTTTGATATTACCACATCATTTCCACTTCTGGCAAGGAGACTTTGCTGAGGTTAAGCCTGGGCACCGTTTCATGGAGCACATTGGCACCCTTCTATATTGCCGACAGAGGCCTCATTGAGGAGAATAGCCGTGGCGCGGCGACCCGGTTGCCCTTCAGTTCTTCTCACAGACTTATTTGTTGAGTCTCTCAAGCTGCTGTCTGAGCACATAAACATGTTACACAGACGGCACATTAGATGGAGGTGAAATACACATGATTATATTTAAGGGCTTACAATAGTCATTAAGAGCTCTTTAGCCGCAAGCCCTGGCTGGGAAGAAAGCGAAGGCTTTCACTGCATGTTTTGGCTACTCTTTCAAACTGACTTTCTCTTTCTTCATTACTGAACTCAGGCCAATTTTGTCAGTCCAATGGCAATGAAGAAGCAGAAGGAGCAAAAGAAGGGAGGGGGCATTTAAGGCACCAAGAAAAACATCCAGACCCCTGTTAATAGGATTATAAGATTTAGGGAATATGATGTTGTTGCAGATGATTTATTTTGAAAGTTGATTTTGTTTTAGTGAAAACAAGCACTGACCTGCACACAGGGGAGCTTCAACCAACGTGCCAAATACAATCATTCCTGGTTTGAAATATGCGATTGCCTTTTAATGTGGAAATTTCACAAGGTCACATAGGGAAGGGGTGAGGAGAAGGAGAAGGAGGACGTGAGATTAAACTCCCTTATTTTATTATAACAAAGTCACTTTGCGATATGGGCTACAACGCCCTGACACTGTCCAGATACCCTTCGATTCCTTTGTGTATCGGAACAGAAGGAACACATGCAATTCACACTAGCTCCCCAGCAACAACTTCTGTTGTAGCTTTTTTATAAAAATGAGAAAGGAAGTAGCAGGCCAGGAGGGAGAGGATTAAATGGGTGGCTAAAAGAAAAAGAAAGGAGATAAATAAATAAATAGACCTGAATTGCAAACCACATGCAAAAAAACACCAAGGGGACGGACACAGAGAGAAGAAAGCAGTCAATCCTATCAAGAAACCAGGACAAAATAATCTCCCTCGTTCTCATTGATGGCTCGGCGGCCGAGCTTGACAGCCCACAATTTGGCATATTCAAAAGGAACTTGGTTTTTGAGGCTACTCGACGTCCTTCTTTCAAATTGGTCAGGAAAATAAGCAATATTAATAATAACCATAATAAAGAGGCCTGTCATTTTAAAAAGCAATCTTCCTAAGGACATAAAGAGAAGGCAAGAAAGGGTGGTGAAGCCCTCTTTCATCCTCCTTTTAGCAAACGTCCATTTCTGGCTTATGGTGCGGGGGGAACACACCACCTTCTACTATAGACCTAAATATTGGCAGAAGAGAAAAGTTCAGGGATTGTCTGCATTCTGTCTCTTCTTTCTCTTTTCTCCTCCTCTTCCCATGGATGGAGTCTTTTTTTACATTCATTTTTTATTCAAGAGAACAGACATACAATCATATAAACCAAAACAAATATAAGGAAAAAGAATTCCAAAAAGGAAGAAAAATATTCTACACACAACTTCCCCAAAACAAAACCAAACCGAATGATTTTTATTGATATATAAAATTAGACTACAACTAACAGGACTCAATTTCAAATAATCTAACCTATACAGTTGAGCTGTACATGGATCCGTTTTCCTTCATTACATCCATTCTTTCATTACTTTTGTTACCTTCGGGAGCACGTAACGGGAAGCCCCCTCCCGGTACGAAATTCAGCTAAGCATGAAAGCAAGTGGGAACCAACCCCGACTCCTTGCCTGCTTCTTGTGAGCAATCTCCTTGCCTTGGAAAAGAGTGCGTGTGGGGAGTGCAAACCCAGAAAGCGCGCGTGCCTGCCTGCAGCCAAGTGCCTCTTCTGGAACAGAACTTGCCTTCTTGCCTTGGAAAAGTACAAGTCAAGGTTTACCCGGATTGAACAAGCCTACCAACTATCAACACTTCTAGACATATAACAACAAGAACTGTTCTACTAGTCTCATACTCACTACCTATTGATTTTTACTTTTTACTTTCTTGTTGTTGTTCATTTGTTCAGTCATTTCCAACTCTTCGTGACCTCATGGACCAGCCCACGCCAGAGCTCCCTGTTGGCCGTCACCACCCCCAGTTCCTTCAAGGTCAATCCAGTCACTTCAAGGATGCCATCCATCCATCTTGCCCTTGGTTGGCCCGTCTTCCTTTTTCCTTCCATTTTAATAAAACACATAACAAGTCAAATAATTTAAAGAGGAATTCTTGTTTCAGGGTACATCTACATTATATCATCAAACTTAATGCAGCTTGCTACCTCTTTAACTGCCAAGCCTTAATGCTATCGAGTCATGGGAGTTGAAATTTGGTGAGACACCAGTATTCTTTGGGCCCTTCTAAACTGCCATATAATCCAAAATCCAGAGTAAACAGACAAACTAGAGTTGTAAATTGACCCAGAAACGGCCAAGACAATGTAATGGATGAAGATTTGAACAGAGGACATAGTTTCTTTTTAAATTGTTATTATGCACTGTAGTTTATGTTTAATTGCACTTAATGTTTTTGCTTTATCAATGTATGTATTTTGTTTCGGCATTGAATTGTGCCGACTGTGTATACCGCCCTGAATCGCCTTCGGGCTGAAATGGGTGGGATAGAAATAATGTAAATAAATAAATAAAATATCAAGGCAGATAATCCACATGATCTGTTTTGAACTGGATTATCTGAGTCTACACTGCCATATGATCCAATTCAAAGCAGATAATCTGGATTCTATACAACTGTGTAGAATGGGCCTTTGACAGAGAGGGATGAAGACTTTGTGTGTCAGACAAACCCACAAGTACCTCTCTAGAATAATGGGAGTTGTAGTAATTCTGTCTACTTATAAACTTTGACCTGGGCATGTTTGTAGTTTACTGCTGAGAGTGGAGGAGATACATTGAAATGGTTATTAATTAATTATTGTGGTTTTTAATATTAGCTGTTTTGAATCTCCTTTGACAGAGAACAAGTGGGGTATAAATACTAATACTAACATATTTATGCTACTCTAGAGCTACAAAATCTTTATAAATGAGAAGAGCAGAACTAAAAGCAAAAGAGTTCATACTGAGGCTGGATCTACACTGCCCTATATCCTAGGTTGTGATCTCAGATTATCTGGCAGTGTAGACTCATATAATCCAGTTCAAATCAAATAATCTGGGATCAGATCCTAAGATATAGGGTAGTGTATATACAGCCGGAGATTGGCCCTTCTGTATATCTGTTTATATGCTTCAGAAACCCTTTCAGCACAAAAAGAAAGTATTTAAGATTACTTTGTTCCATCCTTAAATAACCATTTGATGAAATGTGCGTATGGAGAAGAGAATGTAATGGTATCTAGTACCTGCTCTTTGTGGCCATTCATTAAAAGTTCTCCTGCTGACCAGCAATAGCAAACTGGTCATTTAGAAGGCAGACATAAGAAGGACATAAACGATGCAGCCCAAATGTTTCCTTGTAAGAATGGATTGAAATGACACATATGCCACAGAACCTTTTACTTTTCCATGTAATTTGCTGTCATTACGTTGGTATGGTGCATTTGGAATGCATGTCAGCCTCCTCTCTTTTTTTAACTCGGAAGAGAGGAGAAGGTGCTGTTATTGCAGGGTTCCTTGCAAAAAGCTCGGCCGACGTTATCATTATGTTATCTGCTGGGCACAGCACAGCGAGCACAAAATAATCCATGTTTATTAAGAGGCGAGAATAAGCATAAATCAGGTACATTTGGCTGTTGTTAGCAAGCCTGGGACTCAGAGGCTTGGTGCTATAAATGGAAAATAGGTAAGAAGATGTTCCCGTGTTTTCTAATACCTGAATCTAACTGTACACCTCATTTTCTCAGTCTCTGGAGGGGTAGTGTGAATATTAGAAACTTACTGTCTTTGAGTGCATCTACATTGTACATTAATGCAGTTTGACAGCACTTTGGCTCAATTAAATCACAGGATTCATAGTTTGGTGAAGCATCATCACTCTTTGGCAGGGAAGGTGAAAGACTCTGTAAAACTCCCATGATCCCATACTATTGAATCATGGCAGTGAAAGTGGCGTCAAACTGCATTAATTCTACAGTGCAGATGTACCCTTTGACATTAGTAAGCATGATTGAGACTTTATATCTAAATAAATGGAGTTAGTGACTGAAAATATGATGTATTGCTGAAGGCTCTCATGGCCGGAATCACTGGGTTGTTGTAGGTTTTTTTGGGCTATATGGCCATGGTCTAGAGGCATTCTCTCTTGACATTTCGCCTGCATCTATGGCAAGCATCCTTGCCATAGATTCTACCTCTGAGGATGCTTGCCATAGATGCAGGCAAAACGTCAAGAGAGAATGCCTCTAGACCATGGCCATATAGCCTGAAAAAACCTACAACAACCCAGTGATTCCGGCCATGAGAGCCTTTGACAATACATCATATTTTCAGTCACTAACTCCATTTATTTATTTATTTATTTATTTATTTACTTACTTTGCTTATATACCGCTGTTCTCAGCCTGGGGGCGACTCACAGCGGTGTACAACATAGAAAGGACAAGGTTCAAAGAATTCAAGGCACAATCTAAAATATCAATCTAGCAATAACCAAAAACATCATCAAAAATATCAACAATATCAATAATACAAAAAGCCGTCTCATCTCAATCCAGTATCATTTTCCGTTGTTCCATTCCTGTCGTCATTACCAATGATTGCACTTCTTGTTCGAAAGCCTTCTTGAACAGCCAAGTTTTTAATTTCCTGCGGAATATCATCAGGGAAGGAGCCAGTCTGATGTCCACGGGAAGGGTGGATATAAAGTCTCAATCATGATTACTAATGTCAAAGGGTACATCTGCACTGTAGAATTAATGCAGTTTGACGCCACTTTCACTGCCATGATTCAATAGTATGGGAAAAGACCCCAGAAAAGACCCCTTGTTGGATCTTTGTAATTAAAGTGGCGTCAAACTACATTAATTCTACAGTGTAGATCCACTCAGAGTCTGAATCTAACCCCAAGAAGCTGCCTTAGGTTGAATCTAAGTAAAGGTAAAGGTTTTCCCCTGACATTAAGTTCAGTCGTGTCCAACTCTGGAGGTTGGTGCTCATCTCCATTTCTAAGCCGAAAAGCCAATGCTATCCATAGAGACCTCCAAGGTCATGTGGTTGGCATGACTGCATGGACCACTGTTACCTTCTCGCTGGAGCATTACCTATTGACCTACTCACATTTGCATGTTTTTGAACTGCTAGGTTGGCAAAAGTTGGGACTAACAGCAGGAGCTCACCCCGCTCGCTGAATTCAAAACCTGCAACCTTTCGGTTAGCAAGTTTAGCATCTCAGCGGTTTAACCCACTGCACAACTGGGGGCTCCATTTACATGGTGGAATTAATGCAATTTGGTATCACTTCGACTGCCATGGATTAATGCTATGGAGTCATCGGAGTCGTAGTTTGGTTGAACACTAGCACGCTTTGGCAAAGAAGGTTAAATAACTTGTAAAACTTCAATTCCTGTGATTTCATACCATTGATCCCTGGCAATTAAAGTGGTGTCAAGAAGATGCTCCCTTAGTCAGATCATCGGTCCCTCTGACTCAATATTTTCTAAACTTATTGGCAGCAATTCTATTCACTTTTCTCTCAGGGATTGAATCTTCAAAGCATATGTTCATCCCCTGAGGTATGCCCCTCCTGTATTGTCCCAAAGCCTCCTTTTCCATTGTTTCATTTTCCAAATGTAATGAGCCAGATGCCTTCAAGAACTCCCAAGCAAGGCATGGAAGCAGTGACAACCTCTTCTTCCTTGATTTTACATGCAGAGGTCTGCTGCCTCTGAAGAAAGTAATGAGAAGTGGTACATCCCTTCATTTCTTCAAACTATCAGGTCTCCAAAAGCTACTAAAAATTTGCCAAATTTGCCAACTGTATGCTTTATGGGCATGTAGATCTCAATAACCCAACTCCTATTGTTTCTGGGATCTATTTCACATCCCCAAGGCTCAGTCAAGCATATTATAGACAGTCCCATATGAACTTGTGATAGACTAATTGTCTTTTTACTAAGATTGGCTCATCTTTATAGAAATGATTAGAAGCAGAGGCCTTGTGGTACTTAACCTCATATACTGGCTCAGTCATCTTGGAAGTTAAAAGCTGCTCTGGATTGATCTGAAGAAGAGTGAGTTATCATATAGATATTGACTTTTCCTGGATTTTGTCAGTTGTCATTATGTGCCAATTTGCACCATTATTTGGGGAGGCTGCATGTAGCAATCTCTTGGATCAGGATGAGGGCTTTAAAATAAAAACCAGAGCATGGTTTCTTCGGGCTTCAAGGGCCAATTTTCTGCTAATTAAAAAAACTTGTTACTGTTATATTAGCATCATGCAAAGTGCCATTTCACTGATATATTATGCTAGTACAGGCAGTCCCTGAGTTACAAATATCTGACTTACAAATGACACACAGTTAAGAACGGGGTGAGACCAAAGGAAGTGAGAGAAATCTACCCTTCAGAAGGGAGATTCGCTCCCGAAAGAGTCATCATGGGGAAAAGGTGTCTCCACTGAAGCTTTCTCACCAATCCTTGTTTCCACAAGCCAAATTTTAAAAAATCCAATTATCACAGGGATAGAAAGTGAGCTGAAATATTCTAAACAGGAGCACAGAGAGCAGCAAAACAAATGGTACAGCAGTATTAACCCTTTCCTATGCTATCCAAAGTTGGTGTGTGTGTGTGTGTGTGTGTGAGAGAGAGAGAGAGAGAGAGAGAGAGAGAGAGTGGTTGGAAGGTAATGACACTCCATACAGTCATGCTGGCTACATGATCTTAGAGGTGTCTACAGACAACACTGGCTCTTCAACTTAGAAATGGAGATGAGCACTCCCAGAGTTGGACAAGACTGGAGTTAATGTCAGGGGAAAACCTTTATCTTTACTTTATGGCTAGAGCTACACTTTAAAAAATATTTATGTATTTATTTGCTTACTTACTCACTGCATTTATATCCTGCCCTTCTCTCCCCGAAAGGTACTCAGGGCAGCTCACCAAAAAGCCACAATTCGATACCATATATACATAGATAGGATAAAACCAAACATATACATTAGAACCAAATAATTAAAAACATATCAAACTTAAGACAATTAATTAAAACAATGCCGTCCAAAGGCATATTCCAGGATCCTTTTCTGACTTACATATAAGTTCAGCTTAAGAAAAAAACTATATAATCTATCTTGTTTGTAACTTGGGAACTGCCTGTATATTAAGAAAAACATACAGAAGTCTGAAAATGGACCCCCTCAAATCTCAGAAGCAAAAAACAAAAGTAGATTTTCAAGACAGATTTTGACCAATTTTTTGGCTGGAAATGAACTGGTGTGAACCAAGTGAGATGCAAGAAATACCCTTCCTTCCACCTGTGCCATGGTTGCCTAGCTTTACCCTCAAATCTGAAATATCATTTTCTTTTCTTTTAAGTGTATAGCAATCCCTGCTATTTAGTTCCAGGACGCTACCACCATCCACCCCTCCCTGAATATCAAATCCGTGGATCTCAAGTACCATTATGGTGTAGTAAAATGGTATCCATTATATAAAATGTTGTCCAAATCAAACTAGTACTGGAGGGGATTTTTTTTGGGGGGGGGGGGAATGTGGTTGGTTGAATCCATGGGTGCAGTATCTGTGGATATCGTGTATCATTTGCACTGAATAGATGTTGAGATTCTAATTATATTAAAAACAGGAAAATGAAAACAGTATGATAAGCCTGAAGTTTGTTTGTCCATGCTTTATATAATACCCAGTGACATCATTCCAGGGTTTGACTAGTTTTAAAGGAGCTATCCAAAGTCCTGAAGATGGTTAGCAATATGGTTCAGCACCACTGATTGCTCCTAAAGGAAAACCTGAAATAGATTCCCTGCCATGCTCGCATGGGAGTATTGGGCTATGACCGATAAAGATGACACTACTATGCAAATTATGAATCAATAGCACATATCTCAAACTGTCCTACACCACACAGAAATGTATGAGGTTCTATGTCCTACTTACAGATCTTGGAATGATTCACAGTGGAATTGCAAGAATTTCTTGCTCCCAATTAATTGAGAGCAACACAGTAATCTCCTCTGTTCTTGAAATTCACTTGCTAAAACCATGGCCCGAGATAACCCTAACACAGAGAGGTCTAGTTTTTTTTATTTATGTCATCCCTGCACATGGCTGATGGATTCTAGTAGGTAATTTGTATATGGAGTCTTATTTACTTAGGCAATCCCTCGTTGTCCGAGTAGTATTGTCTTCCAAGATCGATGTACTGGCGGTGGGTCCGTAGGTGACTGTGGAGCCCTATTGTTGATCTGCATGTTCTCCCACAGGGAGGGCATTGGTTTCCAGGTGGAAGGCAATCCTAGTCAGGGTTGGCTTGATGCACTTTCCATTTGGCACATTTCTCTCTTTCATCCTCCATTCATGCCCCTTCAAATTCTACAGCACTGCTGGTCACAGGTGACCTCCAGCTGGAGTGTTCAAGGGCCAGAGCTTCCCAGTTTTCAGTGTCTATGTCAGACATATAGATATGGAGTCTAACCCTGAATGTGTAGGGATCCTGATACTTGTACCATTCATGTACATGTTTGCTTGAATACTGAGATCTGTTTAAAACATTCTCTGTGTCTCTCAATCTGGAGCAGCACAATACGCAGAGACAGGAGAAGGTCTTCTCTCCTGTGGTACCTTTGTTACAGATTGCCTTCTTCTTCAAGATCCAACTGGTACCCTTCTTGGCTTCATTTTTAAAAGCCAGTCTCTTTATTAATGTCCCTGGGGAAGAGAGATCAAGGCCTGACTAAGGTTGCATCTACACTACAGAATTAGTGCAGTTTGACACCACTTAAACTGCCAATGCTCAATGCTATGTAATCATGGAAACTTTGCTAGGTGTTCAGCTTTCTCTGCCAAAAAGTGCTGGTTTCTTGCCAAACTACAGCTTTCAAGATACCACAGTAATGGCAAGTAAAGTGGTGTCAAACCGCATTAATTCTACAGAATAGTGTTTTTTGTTTTTGTTTTTTTGGGTCAGGAGCAACTTGAGAAACTGCAAGTCACTTCTGATGTGAGAGAATTGGCTGTCTGCAAGGATGTTGCCCAGGGGATGCCTGGATGTTTGATGCTTTACTATTCTTGAAGGAGGCTTCTCTCATATCCCTGCATGGGGAGCTGGAGCTGACAGAGGGAGTTCAACACGCTCTCCCCGGATTCAAACCGCTGACCTCTCGGTCAGGAATCCTGCCAGCACAAGAGTTTAACCCACTGCACCACTGGGAACTCCTTACAGTCTAGATGCACACTAGGTTGTGAAGTTTTACTTCAATCTACCTTATTTTACTTGTTTTAAACCATTCAAAATTGAATTTGCCCTCTAACTTAAAAAGGTATATGACTTTTTCTCATGTCTGTCCTTTGCCCCGAGGTTTTATAATATAGGGCAGGATATAGAGAATTTAATAATCTAACAAAAGGCAGTTCATTTATCTCTCCCATCCTTCTTTTAAGTTATTGTTTTGCACTTAGATCCACCTCTCGTTTTCTCATCTGGCACTAGCTGACGAAGTTCCAGGTTCAAAGGAAAATTAAAGCTGATTTCACAAGCCTGGCATCTGCCCGTGCCTGTTGTAACAGACACATTTAATCCCTTCTCTCAGCAGGTCTGTGGTCAAGTCATTGTAGGCCTATGGCTTTTTAAAGTGGTGGTGATTTATGTCTGTCCACTTTCCTTGCTGATGACTGTCTGACAACTAGGAGAGTAGCCTCGATGTGTAGTGCTGGTGATGATACCTATAATACTCCTATCTAGAAGGAGAGCCTCTCTGCATCTCATGGCAAAGTGGGAAGGACCATGACTTAATGCTAAGGTATGTATTCTGTCAGCTGGATGTACTAGATTCAATCCCTGGCATCCTCAGACAAGATGAGTTAGAAAAAGCAGCTTTTTTCTAATCACTTTTCCAAATTTTTGGAAAGATTCCTAACACAAATTCTGAGAATTACCACCAATCTCTCTCGATAGAAAGACAGATAGATAGATAGATAGATAGATAGGAATGTCTGTTTTTCTGTTTGTACCACAACAGCAGTTGTTAGGTCAAGTGGCCCTCTCTGATGTCACTGGATTAGCTGTTGCTAGGTCAAGTGGCCCTCTCTGATGTCACTGGGAAAGAAAGGTGGAAGGAGAGAAGAGTCACAAAGAGTGCCAGAATATTGCCAAGTAGACAGTATGTTGTAGGCCCTCTCAGAGATGGAGAAGGAAGAAAGTAGACAGGCAGCAGTCCAAATGATGCATGGACCATGCTGGGTATATACACTAGGGTAGTATATGTAATATGGCCCTTCTATCCACAGAGGATACATTCCAAGAACTTCAGTGGATACCTAAAATCCTGAGTAATAGCAAACCCTGTATTTTGATTGTACTTGGGCTAGAAGAATATCATAGAATCATATTTGAGAACCTAAAGAGGTCCACAAACACTCTCTAGATCCTCCAGTATATGTATGTAAAGACTTGAAGAATACAATAATCATATGTCTGAGAAAATACTGTATATTTTGGAGTGGGGCAAGTAAAACTCTAAATATCAAAGTTCATGAATAAGTGGATTGTACCACATAATATTGAGTTAGATGAACCAATGTTCTGATAATGTTCTTCTGAAATCTGAGGCCCATTCCACACAGCTGAATAAAATCCCACATTTTCTGCTTTGAACTGGAATATATGGCAATGTGGACTTAGATAACCCAGTTCAAAGCATATATTGTGGGATTTTCTGCCTTGATTTTCCAGGTTATATGGCTGTGTGGAAGAGCGCTGAGTCAACCAGATTGTTTTGGAAAGTGGAGACAAAATTGGTGCTGGGATTTGTCATGGCATCCTGGAAAGATGGAAATTTTGCTCTCCTTTTTGACTTGCTCCTTCTCTCTCTATCTCTGTTTTCCTTCTCCCTCCCTTCCTCCTCTTTCCCACTCCCTCCTTCAGGAGAGAAACCCAGCTTGCCTAATGAAAACCCCAGCCTTGAAAGGGTGACCACAGCTCACAGGTTTCTCCTGGCATGACAGGCGCTCCGGAGGCCTACTGTCAGCAAAGGGCTGGACAAGGAGCAGCCTTTCATTGGGTTTGTCTTACTGAGAGGAAAAACAGCTTTGTGCAATAACTTTATGGCAAATGTTGGCAGAGGATTTGCACAGCATACTGAAAGAGAGACATTTCTAACCACAACCCGATGAACCGCACTTGTTTACTCTGGCGTCCGGCCACGGGTTGTTCATAGGCTTTCTGTCTCTGCTCGACATGTTCCAGTCTTGGAGGCTCAGTTATTGCCATTAGTTTTCCAGGACATTCCGCTAGGCTAAGCAAAATTGCCCTGAGCACTAGTCAAAAACCACGGGGGTAGTAGTTTTTAAACTCAGGCCATTTTCAGGAGAGAGAAAAAAGAAAGATAGTGAGCATCCTCTTTGCTTTTTAAAAGACCACGGAGGAGAAAAGATTATAACACCTCCCTTCCTAAAGAGATCCAGAAATACCATATCACATGCCATGGCAAGCACCAATGGAGACACAGAACTTTGAGTGCTTGAAGGCACTTTGCTCCGTCCTCAAATATTGTCCACTAGTATCTGCCACCTAAGGCTCATTCTATACTTTAGAATTTATGCACATCTTTAGCCTTTTCTGTCAAAGAGTGATGGTGCCTCACCAAACTGCAGTTCCCATGATTCCATAGTACTGAGCCATTACAGTTAAAGTAGTGACAAATTAAATCTACAGTGTAAATGTATCCTAAGGTAGTTCATCTATACCTAATGACAAGAGCAACTCTTGGTTGAACAGGACAGACTTGGGCTGGGACTTTAAAAATCAGTAGAGATACAAGAACAATGGCTAACAAAGATAATAGACATCATGAATATGGACAAATTAACATAACCAATGAACATGAATCAAAAGACGATGGCAACAAAAATGGACTGGTCCCCAGTAAAGAACTTTTTAATCCAAGAAAAACTAAAATGGATAATAGACACATAAGGAAAACTGTATATAAAGTTCTTAATATAGATGGAGTAAGAGGGTTAGCTGACAATGATCGATAATTCCAAAGAAAAATACAACTCCAGTGAAGACGATTGGAAGTTAGAATTCCATAATCCACCTTCCCCAATCCATACCTCCCTCCTTTTCCTTCCCTCTCCCCATTTATTTTTTGTCTTTATCTTCCTCTTCCCCTCTTTTAAAGGTACTTCCCTTTTCCTAAAACCTTCCTTTTCCCCCTTCCCCTACCTATATCCTATCTATTTTAATCTCCCATATGTAAACAACTTCAATACAAATATTTTTTTTAAAAAAATCAGTAGAGACAGACACTGGTGGTTTTTCCTCAAGAAGATACTTCACATCTGAGTTACAAGGCGGAAAAGTATTTTTGTAGCCACCTTGGTTTTTTCCCACATCTTCTTAGTCTAACAGACAAAGGGGAGCAGAGGTCTTCCATTGTGGAATGCTGTCCCTAGTGAGATTAGGTTGGCTCCATCCCTCCTCTCTTTTAGATAGAAGCTCAAAACATGGTTTTGGGACCAGACCTTTGGACAGTAGGTTTGTCAGTAATCGTAATGTTGGAATTTTGACTATGACAGGCTTTGGACTGGGTCCTTGGTTGCTAAATCAGACTTTGATTTGGCTACATGATGATAATAATAATGGTTTAAATGTATTTATCTTTTTTATAATGTTGTATGTAATGTGCTGCTGTGTAAGCTGCCCCGAGTCCCCATTCAGGAGTTGAGAAGGATGGGGTAGAAATGTTGGAAATAAATAATAAATAATAATTGATATGGATGTTTCTATTTGTTTTATTAAGGTAAACATGGCAAAATCCACAAATATGTGATCAACACTTAGAAAAATAACTAACCCATTTGAAATCTGCATTTTAGGAATTCTACTTCCTAAATGGAAGACTAAGGAAATTTCTCTAAGTTTCAAATTGTGTTTAGAACACTACTTGTGGGATCTTTCTATGAAATAGAATCGTGTGTATAAAAACTGATCATTCCAGAATTATCTATGCCTTGGGCAAGTGTGAGAACAAACCAATTATGAAGAGGATCAGGCATTGTCAAGATACTAGAAGCAGAAAAGTGTCACTCAAAGCTATTCAAGCAATTTGTATTCCCAAGAAACAATTGGGAATTCTTCTTTGTAAAAAACAACTATGTTTGGAAGTGAAACATGCAGGGCTTTGTATGTATATATGTATATGCATGTGTGTGTGTGTGTATAATTGCAGGGGCTGTGGTGGTGCAACGGATTAAACTGCTAAGCTAAAGAAATAGCTGATCAGGTCGTCAGCAGTTTGGTTCCATGGAGTGGGATGAGCTCCCACTGTTAGCCACAGCCTAGCAGTTTAAAAACATGCAAATGTGAGTAGATCAATGGGTATCGTGTTGGCAGGAAGGTACCAGTGCTCCATGCAGTCATGCTGGCCACATGATCTTGGAAGTGTCTAAAACCAATGCTGGCTCTTCAGTTTAGAAATGGAGATGAGTACCACCCCCAGAGTCAGGCACAACAAAACGTAATGTCAAGGGGGAACCTTTACCTTTATTGTATATCATTGCACCTTCAATTCAGGTGCTAAAATGTCTCAGATTCTCCTTAGCAATATGTTGACCAGCCTATATTGGCCCAGACTATATGTAATGCAAGAGAAGCAGGGTCAATGGGAGTAAGAGGTTCCATGCTCTTATTGTGAGGTCACAGCTGATTGTCTGTTACATAATACTTTTAGGCAATTCAGCTTTGAACTTGATAAAGCAAAACTGGCCCATTGACATGCTAATATTTTATATTCTCATAGAAAAACTTCCTTTCTAGTGCAGCTAACAAAAATGAAAAGCAGGCGTAAAGTACAGTAAAATTCCAAAAAGTTGATTCTAATATAATGAAATGCAGCCAACCAAAGTCTTAAGGAGTAAACACCCACCTCAATAAGCTCTTCACTAAGGACCACAATGAAGTCAAAGAGGGCCCAACAGCCTTCTCAAGGCAAAGAATCCTATAAAGTTGATCGTAGCTATATTAAATACATTTTCCAAAACATAAAAGGGATTTTAATTCTTACTCGGATGTTTTAAATACATATAATTAAATATGGAATTAATTGGGCTTTACGGTAGCTTGAAATAGAAGCATTCTGATCCAGAGACACCACAGTGGTTTTAGGCACAGGAAACAACCGGGAGGCTAAGTTGAGCATTCAGATCTGTGCTTCATTTGCACCATATCATGTCTGGATTGTATTTCTCTCTGCTCTGTGTGGGCTTTATGCTTCCTAAAAAATTATGGATGTGCACATAACTGTTTGCTATTACATTAACTAAAGCAGATGCTGCTCATTACGATTTCTATCATCCATTTGTTGCCACATTCAAAGCAGCTGTCAGTGGGTAGCATGTTTACTTTCAAATAAGCAAACAAACAAACACTACTATGACCTTAGTGAGTGATATTTATTTAGGATGAATTATGCATAGTTTATTAAATGGAGGTCAATGATGAAGCCCTAATATGAAGTACTCCAGAAGAATAAAATCTATTTGCTCATAATGTATTATATCAGAATCAAGTATCCCTTATCCGGAATTCCAAAATACTCCAAAATCCAAACTTGCCCATGTGAGTGGATGCAACCTTTGTTTTCTGATGGTTCAATGTGCACAGATTTAATTTCGTGCATGGCATTATTTAAAGTATTACCTTTAGGATATGTGTATAAGGTGTGTACTGATTAAGTGGTTAGTCCTGAGTCCAAGTCAGACTGCCATTTTCATGGGTTCCATATCTATGGTTTTGATTATTTACAAGTTTGAAACACCACCACGTTCTGAAGTTGGGTCTGCCATGTGATCGCTTCTGGTATAAGGAATACATAACCGCTATCAACCCACCCACCCCGTTCTCAACCATCTATCTATTTCAAAGGTTCTCAACCTGTGGGTCCCCAGATGTTTTGGCCTTCAACTCCCAGAAATCTTAACAGCTGGTAAACTGGCTGGGATTTTTGGGAGTTGTAGACCAAAACACCTGGGGACCCACAGATTGAGAACCACTTATCTATATGGAATCCGGAAAATCCTGCAAATCTCCTGGGAAGACAAGTGGACAAACGTCAGCGTGCTGAAAGAAGCAAAGACCACCAGCATTGAAGCGATGGTCCTCCAACATCAACTCCGCTGGACAGGCCACGTTGTCCGGATGCCTGACCACCGTCTCCCAAAGCAGTTGCTCTACTCCGAACTCAAGAACGGAAAACGGAATGTTGGTGGGCAGGAAAAGAGATTTAAAGATGGGCTCAAAGCCAACCTTAAAAACTCTGGCATAGACACTGAGAACTGGGAGGCCCTGGCCCTTGAGCGCTCCAGCTGGAGGTCAGCTGTGACCAGCAGTGCTGCAGAATTCGAGGAGGCACGAGTGGAGGGTGAAAGAGAGAAACGTGCCAGGAGGAAGGCGCGTCAAGCCAACCCCGACCGGGACCGCCTTCCACCTGGAAACCAATGCCCTCACTGCGGAAGAAGATGCAGAGCAAGAATAGGGCTCCACAGCCACCTACGGACCCACAAGGAAACCCATGATGGAAGACCATCTTACTCGTCCAACGAGGGATCGCCTAAGTAAGTATATGGAATCATATGAGAATCAAATACTACGTGAATTACTATTTCTGTACAATTTGGTCAATGTTTCATGTATGCTTCTTTGTATTGGATTTGTTGCTCACAGTTGACATATCTTCCCTTGTGACTTTATCTATGGATGAGAGAAGGACAAAACATATAAATACAGTTTCACACAAAGTATCACTGCACATGTAAGGCTGCTAGGTCAGGCTTATCTCGCCCATGACGATTTCCAGATAAATCGAGTGACCAATAAGCTCATCTGAAGAGCCAAAAATCAAACCCAGAATTTTACATCTCATCACCTTTAAAATACCGATATATTATGTTGCTGCTTTCATTCTCAATGTAATGTGCAGGAGATTGTTGTAGTTGTTATGTGCCTTCAGTTGCTCTCTGACTTGTGGTGAGCCTATTATAGCGTTTTGTTGGCAAGAGTTATTCAGAGGAGATTTCCCATGATCTTCGTTAAAGGCTTGGAGAATGTGACTTGTCTAAGGTCACATCGATTCTATAAGCAGGGCCAAACCTTGATCCCAGAATCCATTCCAACACTCAAATGGCTATGATACATTGCTTCCCTGCAGAGCACACTGGGAAGTGCCTTCTCTTAGCCCTACCAAAATTGACCAGAAATCTCTTGACCATCACCAAACTACAAATTCCAGAATTCAGCTGTTTATTTTATTTATTTATTTACTGTATTTGTATACCACCTTTCTCAGCCCACAGGTGACTCAGAGCAGATTACAGGGCAAAATTCAATGCCAAAAATACGATAAGTACAATTAAAACATTAACATATAATAAAAACCATAACAACATTAATAAAAGCATAAGTCATTAGTGTCTCCTTATTAAAAGCTTTGTCCATTCCAATTGTCAAGTCATTCCATTTTCCTATGTCAGTTACTCGGTGTTTGCAAACGCTTGTTCAAAAAGCCACGTCTTGACTTTTTTCCAAAATGTTAAAAGGGGGGGGGGGGGCTGATCTGATATCCCTAGAGAAGGAATTCCATAGCCGAGGGGTCGCCACTGAGAATGCCCTGTCTCTCGTCCCCGCTAGACGTACTTGTGACAAAGGCAGGACCGAGAGCAGGGCCTCCCCAGAGGATCTTAAGGCCTGGATGGTTCATAAGGAGATATGCATTCAGACAGGTAAGTTGGGCCAGAACCATTTAGGGCTTTATAGGCCAAAGCCAGCACTTTGAATTGTGCCCGGTAGCAAACTGACAGCCAGTGGAGCTGGCACAGCAGGGGAGCACTGTTCCTGTTAGTAACCTGGCTTCCGTCCGTTGGACCATTTGAAGCTTCCCGACAGTCTTCAAAGGCAGCCCCTTTTTATTGTAAATGTGAAGAAAATAATAAAAATATATTGGGGGGGGGGGGAGGCAACTCCACGTAGAATGTGTTGCAGTAGTCTATACGGGATGTAACAAGAGCGTGGACTACCATGGCCAAGTCAGACTTCCCAAGGTACGGGCGCAACTGGTGGACAAGCTTTAACTGTGCAAATGCTCCCCTGGTCACCACCAAGACCTGGGGTTCCAGGCTCAGAGATGAGTCCAGGATCACACCCCAGCTTTGATCCTGCATCTTCATGGGAAGTGTAACTCCATCCAACACAGGCTGTAACCCTATGCCCTATTCAGCCTTGCCACTGACCAGGAGTGCCTCTGTCTTGTCTGGATTCAATTTCAGTTTGTTAGCCCTCATCCAGATCGTCACAGTGGCCAAGCATCCATTCGGGACCTGAACAGCCTCCTTAGTAGCAGGTGGGAAGGAGTGACAGAGTTGGATGTCATCTGTGTACAGGGAACATCTCCTCCAGCCACTTCATGTAGATGTTAAACAACATGGGAGATAGTATTGAACCTTGAAGAAACCCCACAAGACAAAGGTTGTGGGGTTGAAGACACTTTCTGGGTGCGACCCTGCAGAAGGGACAGGAGCCACTGTAAAATAGTGCCTCCTAAGCCCATTCCGGCGAGGCATCCCAGAAGGATACCATGGTTAATGATATCGAAAGCTGCTGAGAGGTCCAGCAGAACCAACAGGGACACATTCTCCCTGTCTAACTCCCAGTGTAGATCATCAACTAAGGAGACCAAGGCTGTCTCGGTTCCATGTCCCGGTCTAAAGCAAGGGAGGCATTGACCACCATCTTCACCCACTCGGCCAATCCCCCTCTGGCTTCCTTTAAAAGCCACGATGGGCAGGGGTCTAGGATGCATGTGGTTACCCTCATCCCTCCGAGTATCTTGTCCACATCCTTTGGTTTCATTAAAATGGCATGAAATGGTATATCTGTCTCTTCGCCTATCCATTTTATTCCCACAATAGCCCTATCTAAAAGAAAGTGTGACAAGCCACCCAGAAATGCCTACCTCTGCTGCAGACCAGGAAACTGGGCAATTTCCTGTCGATCAGGAAACTGGACAAGTTGGCATATATAACATGCATTAATCATATGGAGCAACTCCTCTCTCTCTCTCTCTCTCTCTCTCTCTCTATATATATATATTCATTGACCTGGAAAACCATTGCTGTGGCTTGGTTCTGCACATGTATGAGCCTTTAAATGTAATGATACTAGATGCATGCAATCTCTGACCCAATAAATGCTTTTTAGAGGGTAGCTTTCATTGCGTTTGAATCAAACCTTACAACATATTGACAATTTCACATTGCATTGTCCATGTCATTCCAGGTGACTTGCACAAAGCACTAGGTGGCTATTTTGAAATCAATATAGCTCTATAGGTTTACATTAAGCGAACAGAAATAAATATATAAATGCCACTTCATTGGAAAAAAATGTCCTTCTCATTATTTAGGAGACTCGAAAATATGTGAGTAATTTACTCTCTTGTATTGAGGCACTGCAGATCCAAATGATATGCAGATTAGGGAGGAATGGCTGAATTGAAGTTGTTTGTCCAGAATCAAAGGTTTTTTTTCTTCCAGAGGAGCTGTAAAACAAACATGCAAAGAAAGAGGTTAAAATTTATTATATTAAATAACAACAACAACAACAGCAGCAACAACAACAACAACAACAACAGTTTATTTGTATTCTGCCCTTTCTCCCCAACTTTAGAATCAGTCAACTTTAGAATCAGTGTTTGGTCAACTTTAGATTCGGTTTGGTTATTTGGGGTGCTGATACAGAAAATTACATTGGATAGACCACATCAGCTCTAGCTTCTGATACAGAACTCATGCCATCCAGTAGTTGCCATCTGCTCGTCCACAGAAAACCATATGTAATATGCCTCAGCACTATAAGAGAGTTTTGCAAGATCAGGCATTCTTGTTGCAACAGTGTTGTAACAATGAGACCACAGACCATATTTTAGTTCTTGCAGACCACTGGTGGTCCACGAACCACAGGTTAAGAACCACTGATATACACAGACACAAGGCAAACATTCAGTGCCTCGAAACAATGAAACATAAACATACAGATAAAAGTAAAGGCTTCCCCTTCATCTCCAGCTCTGCGGGGTGGCGTTCATCTTCATTTCTAAGCTGAAGAGCCTGCATTGTTCATAGACACCTCCTAGTCATGTGGTTGGCATGACTGCATGGAGTGCTGTTTACCTTCCCATCAAAAAGGTACATCACGTTTGGATTTTTGAACTGCTAGGTTGGCAGGAGATGGAGCTAACAGTGGGAGCTCACCCCATCCCATACAAACCACCAGCCTTCTGGTCAGCAAGCTCTGCAGCTCAACGATTTAACCTATTGCACCACCGTGATCCCCAAAATTATTTATTTATTTATTTACTGCATTTCTATGCCGCCTTTCTCAGCCCAAAGGTGACTCAAGTTTGTTTAATTAATTGTTGAGTTATATCCTACCTTTCCTCCAATAACAGAACTTGAAATGAACTGAAATGAAAGGCACCAAAATTTCTAAACCAGAAATGACTTTCAATCCCCTTCTGTTTTGAGTTTTTAAAATTTGAAGACATACACAGAGAGCAGGAAAATTGGTGGTCATTTGAAACTGCTCTAAGGCCAGGAAAAGTGACCATGTGATCATACGTGACCCATGGTCTATTCCTGGTCTAGTTTATGCAAATCTTTTTTCCTCTCCAGATGAGGTAGGAGGAATAACAAGAATACTTAACACTAAGTATTCATCAAGCTCAGTGATATGTTTCATGGGGACCTCCAGGTGCTGTTTGGTCCTCCAGACATTGTGTGACTGTGGGCCCCATCCACACAGCCCTATGTCCCAGAACATCAAGGCACAAAATTCCACAATATCTGCTTTGTACTGGGTTATCTGAATCCACACTCAGATGATGTAAGATTTTCTGCCTTGATATTCTGGGATATAGGGCTGTGTGAAAGGGCCCTGTGACTCCCAATAGACCTAGCCCACATGGCAAGGGATGGGTGAAAATTATAATCGATCAATACCTAGACGAGGAGCATATATCCAAGCCTTGGTCTTCATTAATAGGTTCTTCAGGCATGTTTCCTACTCTTATGTGGAGATGCTGGAGACTGAACCTGGAAACCTCTACATGTAAAACATACACCCAACTATCTTGGTTCGTCGAAGGCTTTCATGGCTGGAATAACTAGGTTCTTGTGGGTTTTTTTGGGCTATAGAGCCATGTTCTAGAGGCATTTCTCCTGACGTTTCGCCTGCATCTATGGCAAGCATCCTCAGAGGTAGTGAGGTCCGTTGGAATTAGGACAATGGGTCTTGGTTTGGATGGGACAGTCCCAATTAATCTTCTGTCATCTCACACTCTGGGGTTCTTGGTCACACATGTCCTGATTTTTCTCTGTAAAATGTTGGAAGGTGTGGCAAAGCACGTTCTCTATCACAGAGCTATGTCCTTGACTTGAATTAGACCACAGAATGAGGTTACATAATACTGCTGCTGAAAAACTGCAGAAGTAGTCTATTTGATTTATTTATTTATTTATTTGATGCCCTTATTAACCGCCATTCTCAGCCCATAAGGGCGACTCATGGCGGTGTACAGTACACATAAAAGACAATTACAAAAAGCCAGTTTCAACAACATATAAACTATACAACAATTACAGACTACACTAAAAATCCGCTTCGTCTCTTAGTGGAATCATAGCCAGTCTCATATTCCTTATTCCATTCCAGTTCTCATTACCGTATTGTAAAGCACTTAATTAAATGCCCTCTCGAACAGCCATGTCTTGAGGCTTTTTCGAAAGGACATAAGGGAAGGCGCCTGTCTGATGTGTGCAGGGAGAGTGTTCCACAGCCGGGGGGCCACCACCGAGAAGGCCCTCTCCCTCGTCCCCGCCAGCCGTGCCTGTGAGGCAGGCGGGATCGAGAGAAGGGCCTCCCCAGACGATCTCAAGGTCCTCGTGGGCTCGTAGGCCAAGATGCGGTCGGAAAGGTATTTTGGGCCGGAACCGTTTAGGGCTTTGTAGGTCAAAACCAGCACCTTGAATTGGGTCCAGTAGCAAATCGGCAGCCAGTGGAGCTGGGACAACAAGGGCGTTGTGTGCTCCCTGCCACCCGCTTCAGTTAGTAACATGGCTGCCGCGCGCTGAACCAGCTGAAGCTTCCGGGCCGTCTTCAAGGGCAGCCCCACGTAGAGAGCGTTGCAGTAGTCCAGGCGGGATGTGACAAGAGCGTGTACCACCGTGGCCAAGTCAGACTTCCCAAGATACGGGCGCAGCTGGCGCACGAGCCTGAGCTGTGCAAATGCTCCCCTGGTCACCGCTGAAACCTGGGGGTCCAGGCTCAACGATGAGTCCAGGGTCACACCCAAGCTGCGAACCTGCGCCTTCAAGGGGAGTGCGACCCCGTCCAGCACAGGCTGTAACCCTATACCCCGTTCGGCCTTGCGACTGACCAGGAGTACCTCTGTCTTGTCTGGATTCAGTTTCAGTTTGTTTGCCCTCATCCAGACCGTTACAGCGGCCAGGCACCGGTTCAGGACCTCGACAGCCTCCTTAGTAGCAGGTGGGAAGGAGTGACAGAGTTGGACATCATCTGCGTACAGATGACACCGCACCCCGAAACTCCGGATGATCTCACCCAGCGGCTTCATGTAGATATTAAACAGCATGGGGGACAGTATGGAACCCTGTGGCACCCCACAAGTCAAAGGTTGTGGTGCGGAACAGGAGTCCCCCAATAACACCTTCTGGGTGCGGCCCTCCAGAAATGACTGGAGCCACTGCAGAGCAGTGCCCCCAAGACCCATTTCCGCAAGGCGCCCCAGAAGGATACCGTGGTCGACGGTATCGAAGGCCGCTGAGAGGTCCAGGAGCACCAACAGGGACACACTCCCCTGTCTAGCTCCCGGCGCAGATCATCCACTAAGGCGACCAAGACCGTCTCGGTACCATGCCCCGGTCTGAAACCAGACTGTGCCGGATCCAGATAATCCGTGTCTCTCAAGAATACCTGGAGTTGTGAGGCCACCACGCTTTCCATGACTTTGCCCAAGAAGGGGAGATTGGAAACAGGCCGAAAGTTGTCTAATTTAGTGGGGTCCAGTGATGGCTTCTTCAACAGCGGCTTTATGATAGCCTGTTTTAGGCTCGCTGGAATCTTGCCTTCCCGAAGGGAGGCGTTCACCACCACTGTTACCCACTCAGCCAATCCCCCTCTGGCCTCCCTCAGAAGCCAGGATGGGCAGGGGTCTAGGATGGACGTGGTGGGTCTCATTCCTCCAAGTATCTTGTCCACATCCTCGGGTTTCACAAACTGAAAAGAATCCATCAAAATAGGACAAGCAGGTGCTCTTGTTACATTCTCGGAGTCTGCATCTAACGCGGCGTCCAGCCCAGAACGGATCAAGGCGACTTTGTCTGCAAAGAACCGAGCAAATGCTTCACAGCGCGCGACCGAATTGTCAGGGCTCCCACCTGCAGTGGTGGGAGTTAAAAGACCTCTGACAATCCGAAACAACTCCGCCGGACAGTTCTTTGCAGACGCAATAGTGGCCGCAAAGAAAGTTTTCTTTGCGGCCTTTATTGCCGCGGCATATGCCCTAAGAAAGGACACAAACCGTGCTCGGTTTGACTCGCTCGGATCCGAACGCCACACGCTCTCTAGTTCCCTCTTCCTTCGCTTCATCACTGCCAGCTCCTCAGTAAACCAAGGGGCTGGTTTAGCTCGGCTACTTGAGAGGGGACGTTCCGGAGCAATCATGTCAATAGCCCTGGCCATCTCCCCATTCCAGAGAGCCACCAAGGCTTCGACATGGTCACCTACCGAGGTAGCGGGAAAATCCCCAAGAGCCGTCAGGAATCCATTCGGATCCATCAGCCTCCTGGGGCGGACCATCTTAATAGGTCCTCCACCTTTGCAGAGGTTAGGGGGCGCAGTGAGCCTAAATCTGATCAGGAAGTGGTCGGTCCATGGCAACTGAGAGATGGACAACTCCTCCACACCGCCACCCTGTTCCCATCCCTGGCAGAAAACCAAATCCAATGTGTGTCCAGCACAGTGGGTGGGGCCAGATATTTGTTGGGACAGCCCCATGGTTGCCATGGCAGTTATTTGACCTGGTTGTGTGAAAACAACATCTGGGTTATGATCAGAATTCAATGCTAATTGGGTAGGTCTGTTGTTGTTTTTGTTGTGTGCCTTCAGGTAGTTTTCATTTTATGGCAGCCCTATAACATGTGTTACTTATCTTCAAGTTGCCTGTCGACTATCGTGACTCCATTGATTTTATAGGCTTTCATTGTGCAAGGGATACTATTGCAGGGTTTTCTTGGCAAGACTTGTTGAGATGTTTTCCATTGCCTTCCTCAGAGGCTGAGACAGTGTGATGTGTAGAAGATCGCCCAGGACCCTTCCACACAGCCCTATATCCCAGAATATCAAGGCAGAAAACTCCACATTATGTGAGTGTGGACTCAGATAACCCAATTCAAAGCAGATATTGTGGGATTTTCTGCTTTGATATTCAGGGATATAGGGCTATGTGGAAGGGCCCCAGTGGGTTTCAGCCAAGTGTGGATTTGAACCTTGATTCCCAAAGTTGTAGTCTAATACTCAAACTACTACACTATATTGGCTGTCCGGTCAGATGCACTGGGAGCCTAATACTGTACAACAGACTAAGGACCCTTCCACACAGCCCTATATTCCAGAATATCAAGGCAGAAAATCCCACAATGTCTACTTTGA
This sequence comes from Anolis sagrei, assembly GCF_037176765.1. Taxonomy (NCBI): domain Eukaryota; kingdom Metazoa; phylum Chordata; class Lepidosauria; order Squamata; family Anolidae; genus Anolis; species Anolis sagrei. The sequence continues at coordinate 100,454,151 of NC_090026.1, read as the reverse complement.
ACTGGAAAATGTGGGATTTCCTGCCTTGATATTCTGGGATATAGGGCTGTGTGGAAGGGTCCTTGGCCGCAGTAAAGTTTCTCAGGTTTTGCAAAAGCAGCCTCACAGCTTAGTATTTGGTGCAGGTTGTAGGAGAATCACCACTTCCCATAAAAATGAAGGCTCTGTCTTGTTGATGTCAACACTGATTGGTGAAGATGCCAATAAGAACAATGTCACAGAAGAAAGGCAAGCATTAACTGACAAAAACACTTTGTAGCTGGATTCTCTCTCTCTCTCTCTCTCTTGCCTAGAAGAATTTTACCTCTTTGAAAAACACTGTGCTTTGATGAAATAATGTATTCATTCTCACCTCTTCCTGAGTTGTGCACCTAAATGAGGAGGAGCTATCAGCTGCGTGATCTCTTTGAAACAGCTGAAAGTCAGATCAGATTCATCGGGCAAAGTCTTTCACTCACAAGCATCCCAGAGGCGTCTCATGTCCTCTGATCTCAAAACTGATGTCTCTGACACTGAGCAAGTGATAAGAGCTGACAAGTGATGGACGTTTCTCAGACAGCCAGGCTATCATGTGATAGCTGTACAGGGAAGAGAAAAAAATAACCAAACTCTATGGAGTTATTTATTCAGCAAGTTTTTGTGTCTGTCAAGCCCAGAGCTAGGAAAAGTGATTTTGGAGACAAAAATTCTCAGAATCCTCTAGCCAACGTGTACATGGGTCAGCAGAGTCGGGGATCTCTAGCCCTCCAAAAAGGAACTTTCCTAGACATTGCTATAGAAGTGGTGCTGGGGATGTCTCCCTCCATTGTTATAGGGTCTGGTGCTGCACTGCCATATGCTTCAACATTTCAAAGAATTTTTTAATTTTATCATTTTGATTGTTGTTTTTCTTTGGGGGTGGGGGGAATTAGTTTAAATTGATGTATAAAAAGGTAAAGGTTTCCCCTTGACATTAAGTTGTATCCAACTCTGGGAAGTGGTAATCATCTCCATTTCTAAGCCGAAAAGCTGGCGTTGTCCATAGATGCCTCCAAGGTCAGGTGGGTGGCATGACTGCATGGAGTGCCGTTACATTCTTGCTGAAGTGGTACCCATTGATCTACTCACATTTGCATGCTTTCAAACTGCTTGGTTGGCAGAAGCTGGGGCTAACAGCGGGAGTTCACCCCACTCCCTAGATTCAAACTGCCAACTTTTTGGTCAGCAAATTCAGCAGTTCAGCAGTTTAACTTGCTATGGCACCGGGGGCTCCTAAATTGATGCATGTAGTGATATAAATCATATTGGAGAAAACTATTGTCTGTCCAAATTGTATAGTAATATCTATAATGCTCAAAAATGAATAAAGACATAGATATAGATATAACAATATTGATGCTAAGAAAAGTGGTGCCAATAAAATCACTGACTGTGTGTGGGGGGGGGGGGGGAGAGATCATGCATGAAAACCAGAACACATGAAGTCAAGCAAAATCACAGTGGTCAAGATGGCTAGCCTTTCTAATGTGGAAGGTTTGTTTTTATCCAAGTCTGGAGCAGTTTGCTTTTGCCTGAGTCTACAGGGAAGGTCATGAATGTTGCTGAAAGTTGTCTGTATATGATACTTGATCATGAGTAAGTCACATTTCTTGCTGCAGTTACTTATAAGCCACTCCAAAACCTTACCATATGAACTCTCTCAAAAATAGTAAAACAGTAGAGACTCGCTTATCCAACCTTTGCTAATCCAACATTTTGTATTATCCAATGCAGTCTGCCTCCTGCCCAGATCCACGACTGTTTCAATACATTGCAATGTTTTGGTGCTAAATTCATAAATACAGTAATTACTACATAATGTTACTGTGTCTTGAACTGTGTTTTTTGTTGATTAGTTGTAAAACATGATGTTTTGGTGCTCAATTTGTAAAATCATAACATAATTTGACATTTAATAAGCTTTTCCATAATCCCTCCTTACTATCCAACATTTTTGCTTATCCAATGTTCTGCTGGCCCATTTATGTTGGATAAGCGAGACTTTACTGTACAATAAGTACAGTTTGAGAATTCCTATTTTAACAGAAGTATTATCATTTAAGAGTCAAGATCCCAGGACCCTTCAGGAGCTTCTGCTCGCGAGATAATTTATGCCAGTTGAAATGAATGTGTACATGTCTTATGTGTCTTCAAGTTTCCTATTAACCTATCATGATCTGGTGTCTTTAGAGTATTTATGCTTGGAAACCAATGTACATTTCTGTAAATCAGAGTTCTTTAGCTATCTCACTTCACTATTTCCTCATTGTCCTTTTTCTGACATGGAACCAGGCTGATTGTAGCTGATCAGCAATGATGCATTGATGTTAAATTACCATTTAGTAAATTCCCCACACTGCCAGTTTTTGTAGCCAGTTTTTAAAAGGATAATTTAATCTTACAAATGATTAATGATAAGATATTAACCTAACTTGTCAAAACATATGACTTGCTGAAAGTGAGTAGGTACATAAACTTTTTCCCCACACAGTAGTTAAGCCTACACAATTGGTTTTACAGAATTAACTTGCTATAAATCTGCTTTTAAGGAGGATGATTATTATTTTCTCAATACATCCTCACCTACGTGAGGAGGGGGGGTGTTTGAAATGATCAGGTTTCTCAGAAACTTTTTTTAAAAGGTAATTTCATCACATTATTTAAAATGAAGCTAGAGATACTGGTGATTTTTCTTCTTCTCCTCCTACAACATATAAGTCTAGTGAATCAATAGTAATTTAGAGACTCTAGCTTCTGCCAATATAATATATGCCAGTACTTCCTCTTTTTTTTCCACTTCTGCTTCCTCCGCCAATATTTTATCCCCACCTATTAGAGCCAATATGATGTAATGGTTTGAGAATTGGACTACGAGTCCAGAGACCAGGATTCAAATCCCGGCTTGGGCATGAAACCTACTAGGGCCCCTTCCACACAGCTGAATAAAATCCCACATTTTCTGCTTTGAATTGGAATATATGGCAATGTGGACTCAGATAACCCAGTTCAAAGCAGATATTGTGGAATTTTCTGCCTTGATATTCTGGGTTATATGGCTGTGTGGAAGGGCCCTGGGAGTCGCCTTAGGGTTACGATAGGCCAGAAACAACTTGAAAGCACACAACAACAACCACAGTTCTATATCCTCATGGTGTTTAGATATCTGTGATTACTTCTACAGTACAGTAGACACTTATGCCCTTTCTATCTGTTGTGGCTCTTACATATTCAAATGCTGTCCTTAGCATCTGAAACCTGATTTCATCAGTATAGAAATCAAAGAGTATTGAATGTAATAAAAGAGTTTGTGCCTGTTTCTGCCATAGCCAACGAAACCTAGAAACCTGGTAATGGATACTAGGAAGATGTGGGCTTGTGTGGCCGGGCTTTAGCAAAGCTGGTTAATTACCAGCAGCAACTGAAAGGATTGCAGTTCTAGCCCAGGTTGAGGTGAGCATCCAACCTTTAGCCTAGCTTACAGTTTGAAAACAGCTGTGAGCTGGGATAGAAAAATTATACACTGCTTAAGCAGGGAGGTATTTTATGGCACCATTTTTAAAAAGTCAGCAATCAAAGAATAGGAGGAAAGTCTGTGATCAAAGGGTCGTCATCATAAAGAATGGAGTGACAGCACCCCCTGTGGCCGGAATTGAGCATAACCTCCAGGATGCCAAAGTTAGGAAAATGCCTTTATCTGTTGTCTGTCCTGTATGTCTAATGGCATTGCCTTTTTGCTGTGTATGTGTTCTGTGATCCACCCTGAGTCCCCGTTGGGGATGAGAAGGGTGGAATGGAAATGCTGTAAATAAATAAATAATAATACATTCTACACTGCTCTATGGCTCATTGGATAGGGGGACTTCTGGGAGCTGTATTTGTTGGCTGTAATCCCATTGGAGACCATTATTTGCTTGCTGCATAAAGAATTCTGCTTGCTCAGAGTTTGCATAAACGTTATCCTTAGTCCAGCCCATCAGCGTGTATGTAGCTTTTTTGGCTTGGGAGGAAGCTATTTACCATTACACAACAAATGAACTCAAGTTTTTAGTGCTTGTTGTACAATTATTTATTTATTTACCATATTTATACTTGTGTAACTGTAGAATCCAGTGCAACTGTAAGTAGGATGTAAAATGCTACATTAAAACTGTATTGTATCTTGGCATCTAAAGAGTAACTCTCCTAAATTCGGCTATAAATATTTTTAATTTTTAATCCCATTATTATGAGTGCATACTTTGAAAGGCTGAAATCTGGAAGTGAGTAGATGATTGAATGAAATAGGCTAATTGTCCCTGTCCCTGTCGTTGTCGTTGTTGTTGTTGTTGTTGTTGTTGTTGTGTGCCTTCTAATTTTTTTCACATGTATGGTGCCCTAACCTATCACAGGGTTTCTAAAGCCTCTTCCACACAGCTGAATAAAATCCCACATTATCTGCTTTAAGCTGGAATATATGGCAGTGAGGACTCGGGGCCCTTCCACACAGCCCTATATCCCAGAATATCAAAGCAGAAAATCCCACAATATCTGCTTTGAACTGGGTTATTTGAGTCCACACTCACATAATGTGGGGTTTTCTGCCTTGATGACTCTTCATCCAATTGTACAAAGCATAAAGGTGACAAAACGACCCATTACAAGAGATGCAGTAAAGAAAAAAACCCAGTTCATAATTCAGAAAGATACATCTTCACCAATCAGTGTTGACATCAACAAGGCAAAGTGTTGCACAGTATTTTTGGCCTAGAGCTGTGTATTTATAAGGAAATTCAATTTGAATTTTCAATCTTATTTCTTGGCTGCTGTGATTTTTTGTTGTTGTTGCAAAAACTGAATTTTGCTTGCCTTTTTTGCCTTTTCCATCCATATATTCAGCGGGCGTTTCATCTCCATCCAACGTGCAGCTGCAGATTCGTGTGATCCGATATTTCCTTGGAAATGCAAAGGGATGGGCATCTTGATGCGACATCTGAAACCTGCCCATGCCTCTTAACATGTTGTATTTCCTTTCCCGAGTCAGGCTTGTCACAGAGATGTAGAACAGCAGCTAAATGATCATTATTATTTTGAAGTGTCAAATTCTGATCTTTCCCACATGGTGCCCCGTGTAGGATGAGATTTTCCTAATGCATAAACAATAACTATGATTATGACTTTTGACAATGAAGGTGTTGCAGAAATGCTATTCTTGTATAAAACCTGCCATTTGGGGAGTGGAGACCATCTAAGATGACAGTTGGCCCTCCATATCCACAGGTTCTGCATCAATTGACTCAACCATCCACAGCTTGAAAATATTCAGAAGAAGATCCTAAAAGCAAACTGTGATTGTGTCATGTGCCAAGCACTATGCTGACATGTAAACATACTCTGCTATAGCCTTCCACTATTTCACAGATCTTCAGGCTCTCTCTAGCACTCGTTTGAGTTGTTTGCCATTTTCTATCCAGAACGCCATTTTACTGTCGGGTTGTATATAATGAGATTTAGCACCCACAGATTTTGGTATCCACAGGGCTGGAACCAAACCTCAGCAGATACCAAGGGTCCACTGTAAATTATGTGCAGTTTTCTTTCAAAATAAAGTCTATAACATCTTTAGCATCAGGTTGTTGTAAGTTTTCCAGACTATATGGCCATTTGTTAGAAGTATTCTCTCCTGACATTTCGCCTGCATCTATGGCAGGCATCCTCAGAGGTTGCATGGTCTGTTGGAAACTAGGAAAATTGGGTTTATATATCTGTAGAAAGTCCAGGGTGGGAGCTAGGTGTGAATGTTTCCATTGGCCACCTTGAATAAATGGCCTGACAGTTTTTGATATGGCTTGTTACTGCCTGGGGGAATCCTTTGTTCAGACGTGATTGGCTGTCCCTGATTGTTTCTTCTCTGGGGTTCCCCTGCGTTTGAGTTTTGTTCTTCATTTACTTATAATTTTTTAGTTTTTTAATACTGGTAGCCAGATTTTGGTCATTTTCATTTCTTTCTTTCTGTTGAAATTGTCCACATGCTTGTGGATTTCAGTGGCTTCTCTGTGTAGCCTGACATGGTAGTTGTTAGAGTGGTCCAGCATTTCTGTGTTCTCAAATAACATCCTATGTCCAGGTTGGTTCATCAGGTGCTCTGCTACGGCTGACTTCTCTGCAGTCTCTTTCATGTTCCTTGATTCGTGTTTGGGCAATGCTGCATTTGGTGGTCTCTATGTAGACTTGTCCACAGCTGAATGGTATACAGTACACTCCTGCAGAGGTGAAAGGATCCCTCTTGTCCTTTGCTGAATGCAGCATTTCTTGGATTTTCTTAGTGGGTCTGTAGATGGCTTGTAGGTTGTATTTCCTCACCAGCTTCCCAATGCGGTCAGTGGTTCCCTTGATGTATGGCAAGAACACTTTTCCTCTGGGTGGATCTTTGTCTTTACTCTTGTGGCTTCTTCCCAGTCTTGCAGCTCTTCTGATGTCTGTGGTGAAGTATCCATTGGCCTGTAAAACCCAGTTTAGGTGGTTCAGTTCCTCTTGGAGGAGGTGGAGTTCGCAGATTCTTTTTGCACAGTCTGCCAGGGCTTTAATGGTGCTCCATTTTGGCTTGGGTAATGGTTGGATTTTTTATATAGGTATCTTTAGCATCATGCAGGCAATACTGCATAGACACATATATATACATCTAGAAAACCCAGCCAAAGGGGGAAAAAACCAATCCAAAACACTTATCCACAAGTCAATCTGAATATTGCAATCTGTTTTATTGATTAGCCCTTAGGCCATACACCAATATCAAACCAAATTTGCCCTTGGCTTACACCTGAGGTCAACCTATACAAAGATTTGGTATATTGCATCATTTGAACTATTAGATGATGACAGTGATGGTGATAGCTTCTAGGTTTTGGTAAGTCCTAGATAAGTTGTGTGGGGTGCCCCTTTCCCTAGCTATGTAGCCCCTTCACCTACTTGTTGGGCACCATCAAATGGGGTCATGGGCCTACTCAATCTCTGTGTCTCATGCTCTCTGGTTTAGAAGTAGGGAGATTGAAAAGGTAAACCAACTGAAGAATGTTTGAACATTTGGAAATCATCAATGGATCCTTTTCTATTACAGTTCGAGATTTGGAGGAAGGAGGTCAGAGTTTATTAGCGTGTTAGAGTTTCAGTTAATTACTCTTTGGAATTTTAGGTTTGGAATTTGGTTGGCTGTTTAGTTCTAGCTTAGCTTAACTCTAGTTTAGTTTTAGTTATTTTGTTATTTATTCATTCGGTCACTGAACCTCATGAACCAGCCCATGCCAGAGCTCCGTGTTGGCTGTCACCACTCCCAGCTCCTTCAAACTCAAGCCAGTCACTTCAAGGATAACATCCATCCATCTTGTCCTTGGTCAGCCCCTCTTCCCTTTTCCTTCCACTTTCCCCAGCATCATTATCATTCTCATATATACACACACACACACATACATGTGCAGTTTTTCCTTTGCATATCTACTTCTTTGCCTTTGTTTGTTTCATGTATTTTCTTTTCTGAAGAGGAGTAGGTGATTCCTAGGGCCTGTAGTGTCTACACTTGAAAAAAAATTCTTATTGGTACTATATTTTCCCAATCCACATAGACCCCACATTTCCCTCATGCAGCATGATGTGTTTGTTTTATGTGGCTATAGTCCAAAGAGATCCCCAAATTTGGATCAAATAGAAGAGGTTCACTTGTTGCATGTCACCAGTTTCAGAAGCCAATTAGCTCCTGCAGGCACATTACAATCAATATGTTTCCTTTTCTTCCTGGAATGTTGAACCTCAGCAATATATTTTTTGTATGAAAAAAAAACTATACCACAGCTCTGTTGCTTTGAAAAGAGGGCAAGGGCTAGAGGAAGAAATATAAAAATGAAATAGTGGTGCAATGGGATCTTGATGTGAAGGGAAATTACTTTCTACAAGCTGTGTAAACTTTAGTTAGAAAAGAAAGGGCTCTCTTTTCTTCCCAACACAAGTTATGCTTAGATCGCACTCTCCTGATACTTGGGATGGAACAAAGAGAAGAACAGGTTTTGTAGCTTGAATCAAAGCTCAGCTTTCTCAGGATTTAACATCCCACACAGAGTTGCAATCATTGTATGTAGGAGATACAATTTCTCCTGAATCCCCATCTACACTGCCATATAGTGCAATTTAAAACTGCATTATGTGGTACTGACCAGGCATGGGCAAACTTCAGCTCTCCAGGTGTTTCGGACTCCAATTCCTAACAGCCAGTAGACCAGCTTTTTTCAACCTGGGAGATAGGACTCCTGAGGGGGTTGCGAGAGGGTGTCAGAGAGGTTGTCAAAGACCATCAGCAAACACTATTTTCTGTTGGTCATGGGCATCCTGTGTAGGAATTTTAGTCCAATTCTATCATTGGTGGGGTTTGGAATGCTCTTTGATTGTAGGTGAACTATAAATCCCAGCAACTACAACTCCCAAATGTCAAGGTCTATTTTCCCCAAACTCCACCAGTGTTTACATTTGGGCATATTGAGTATTTGTGCCAAGTTTGGTCCAGAGCCACCATTGTTTGAGTCCACAGGTGTAGGTGAACTACAACTCCAAAACTCAAGGTCAATGCCTACCAGACGCTTCCAGTATTTTCTGTTGGTCATGGGAGTTCTGTGTGCCAAGTTTGGTTCAATTCCATCGCTGGTGGAGTTCAGAATATTCTTTGAATATAGGTTAACTATAAATCCCAGCAACTACAACTCCCAAATGACAAAATCAACACACACCCCAACCCCACCAGTATTCAAATTTGGGCGTATCGAGTATTTGTGCAAAATTTGGTCCAGGGATTGAAAATACATCATACATATCACATATTTACATTACAATTCACAACAGTAGCAAAATTACAGTTATGAAGTATCAACGAAAATAATGTTATGGTTGGGGGTGACCACAATATGAAGAACTGCATTTCAGGGGTCACGGCATAAGGAAGGTTGAGGAACACTGTGATAGTCTGTTAAGAATTGTGAGAGTTGACATCCAAAACACCTGGAGGGCCAAAGTTTGCCCATGCCTGGTCTAGATAATATAATGCAATTTAAATGCATTGAGCAGCATTATATGAGTCTACAATTGGAGTACAAATCCAGGTGCACCACAGTCCAAATCCCAAAGTCCTGAATCTATGCAGGAAGCTGGTGGCTGTGAATTTTAGTCTAAACTTTAAAGAGGCTTTTCCAATAGCCTGCCTCTTCTTGGGAAGACTTATTTACTTTGTGAAACCTCTATAAAGACTAGACTAAAATCCAAAATTGATTCTTCAGTGCCATGATATTGGAGCTACCAGCTTCCTAAATAGGTTCAACACACTGGAGAGATCCTTTAAAGTTCAGACTAAACACTAGTGTGGACCATCTATCATACTGACATGTGAATCGGTATGGAGGGTGAATTTTACACATATTGTCACAGCATTTCACAGCTGAAAACTGGGCAAAAATTACAACTGGAAGTCAATTCTGATGGTAATTCCAGGGAATAGATATGAGCTGCTAATCCACAAATGGGAGCTGATTGATGTGGGGTGAAAAACATCTCCACATATGAAATTTAATGTTGACGAGAATCTAGAAGCTTTAAGGGCTCCAGGAAGTTGGTGCAAAAAAAAGTTTTATAAGGCTCATAGGCTATAAGGCACAATGCCCATCAGTGAGTGAAAAGCATGTGTAAACCCATAAGAAACTCTTGAGAAGTAAACTCTACTACTGCAGAATTCACCAAAGTATGTTTTAGGTTATGTCATTGACTGGAAACAGATGCCCATAACTGAAATGTATTTCCAAGTAAAATATGCCTATGGAGTCCTTGCCCAAGTTTCTCCATCCTAAAACCAGAGATTTCTTAGACTCCACCCACTACTGCTTTAGCAGATATATAGTTGTTTTTCATAAAATGTTTTATTTTTCCTTTGGCTTATTAGTTGAGAAATACATACAGACAAGATGAAAACCAGTAGCAGCAAATACTCAAATGAGAGCTGTTGCCAGTAACACACCTTTCTGAAGCCTGCTTGTTCTTACAAAATCATATGAGTTTTGTCAAGTCAAGTCAACTTTATTTATATCCCATCCCATCTTCCCTTGGGGGACTCTTCTTAGTCCTGTACTTTTTGGTAAGGATTTTTGCTGGAATATCAATTAATCTAGTTAGCCCAGAGTTTCTGGAGTTCTTCGGGTCTCTTTTTTCAAAGTGGGGGTATTATTATTATTATTATTATTATTATTATTATTATGCCCTATCTCCCCAAGGAAACTCAGCGCAGATTCCAGCATATATATACAAACACAGGCAAACATGAAATGCCTTGAAACATTGAAACACAAATACACAGGCAAAGGCAAAGGCTTCCCTTTTCATCTTTGGCTCTGGAGGTGGGGCTCATCTCCAACTGGGGGTGGTGCTCATCTCCATTTCCAAGCCAAGGTGCCTGCATTGTATGTAGATACCTCTTAGGTTGTGTTGCTGGCATGACTGCATGGAGAGCCTTGTACCGTCCTGCCAAGGCAGCACCTATTGATCTACTCACATTTGCATGTTTCCAAACTGCTAGGTTGGCAGGAGCTGGAGCTAACAGTGGGAGCTCACCTTGTCTGGCAGATTCTAACTGCCAACCTTCAGGTCAACAAGTTCAGCAGCTGGATGGTTTAACCCGTTGCCCCATCATGGCCCAACCACTAGGTGAACAGCTTGGAATATTTATATGGGTGAACAGGCCTACTCGTTGTTTTTGGGGGGGGGGGGGGGTTGGCAAAGATAACATGCCCACACATATGTACATATATGTGCAAATACCCCAAGAATATTACTGCACTCCACGTTCTTCCTCATTAATATATTTTTGCCATCTTGTCCTCAACAGGATGTTTCCCACACATCTCCCTGTTTTCATCTGTGAAAGGTGAGTTGTGTAGCATAGGATCAAAACCAAGCTGAGCTGTTTTGTCGTAGAACTTATAAAATTTCACAGGAAGTAACAATGAATAATTAACATTGTTCTGCCCTTCTGTGACATCCATAATCTGTCCTATGAAGCAGCAGTTTTCTGATTGGCAGGGCAGGTTTTAACCAATCTGCATTAGGCCCTGCTATAGTGGCTTTTTCTAGGTGCTTCCGTTGCTACAGGACTGAAATTTAAATGATGCACCTGATTTTGACAAAACTTTGGGTCTGTATTATTTTTGGAAATAAACATAAATTATTATTATTATTATTATTATTATTATATCACCTGGATTTAGTTTTTGTCTCAATAATTTGCCCTCTTGTGACTGATACTAATCCAGGAAAAATATAAGGGCTTCATTACTGCTTAATTACAATAATGGAAATTATTTTATATTTATGGAGATCACATTTTGCTTTATTTTGGTCTATCCCACATGATTAAATGATGCTCAGGAAGAGCACCAAGCAGAGAGCATGAGATCAGAAGACAGAAAGACCTATGGATGTGTTGTGTATGTGCCTTCACGTTGCCTCTCACCTTATGGCAATTCTGTGAATTTCAATGGGTTTTCTTCAACAAGGAATATTCAGAGGCGATTTTCTGGTTCTTTCCTCTGAAATATAGCCTGCAGTACCTGGCATTCATTGACAGTCTCCCATCCAATTACTAAGTAGAGCTGAGCTTGTTTTGCTTCCAAGATCAGATGGGATCTAGTGCCTTTATGGCATTTAGGACCATGATACGGAAAGAAAATAAGGAGGCAAATAACCAAAATGAAGATAGTAAGAAAACAACAATCGTGATGGAATACAGGGAGGGGGGAAGAGGGTCATGTGGGACACAGAGAGACACACTTTGTGGAGAAAGAAAAAATGGAATCGCAAAAGGACCTACCAAGTGCTGAAAGTAGAACACGTTATGGAGCATAGGTAGAAAATAAGGGAGAACACACAAAAATTGTGCAAGGGGATCTATATGTGGCAGAACAGAAACTGAAGTTATGTAGAGAGAATAGAGATGGAAGAAAGCATATACTAGGGCTGGGTCAACATTTGGAAACATTACTTTTCTGGTCCTGTCTTCCAATCTATGCATTAGCAGCAGCACCAGTAGTGCCTCCTGGGGAATTTTGGAGCTGGTGTCCAAAAAAGGAACTTTTCTAAACATTAAGTGGGAAAACTGCCTTAAGACCTCATCAGGTGGAAATAATTTCATGTCCTAGGATGCTTTCGCCCCATCTAATGGATGGAGCCCCACGCCAGCCATCACACAACATTGTGACTTCCAGCAGATGTCCTGCTCCTAACTGGTGTTAAAGCATTGCTATACACTTCCACCCCAATACAGGAAGCTTCCCGTGTTGTGCTCTCCAGGATCGGTTCCAGGAATGTGACGCTTTCCCTGTGTGATGGGGAAAGCATCATGGAGAGGGAGCTGCACACAGGGTGGCAGATTCGCCCTGCTACTCGTCTCCTTTCACCTTTGTGATGAGGTACTTAGTGTAGTAGAAATGTCACTGCATGATTCAAAATTAGAGCTGCCTAGAATCTAAATATTGCAACAATATATCAAAATATGAAACATAAGAGAGAGAGAAAGAGGGAGACAGAGATTAGAAAGATGGGGTGGGGGTGAGCAACCCTCAAAATGCTTGGAACCAGAAATGTTTTGGAATTCATTTTTTTCAGACTTTGGAATTCCTATATTTGCATACAGGTATATATGATATGTGATGCAGGTTTTGTTTTTGTTTTTCATATCAGGAGCGACATGAGAAACTGCAAGTCACTTCTGGTGTGAGAAAATTGGCCATCTGCAAGGACGTTGCCCAGGGGATGCCTGGATGTTTTGATGTTTTACCATTCTTGTGGGAGGCTTCTCTCATGTCCCTGCATGGGGAGCTGGAGCTGACAGATGGGAGCTCATCCACTCTCTCCCCAGATTCAAACCTCTGACCTGTTGGTTTTTAGTCCTGCAGGCAAAAGGGTTTGACCTATTGCACCACCAGTGGCTCTTTATGATACAGGTATAAATGAAATATCTCTGAGATGGGACTGAACTCATGTATAATTCATATATGCCTTATAACATTTTATCATAATTTTAACAATTGTGTGCATGAGACAAAGCTTATGTACACCAAACTATCAGAAACCAAAGCTGTCACTACTTCAATCACATATCTGGAGTATTTTGAAAATCCATATAAGTGTTGCTCAGCCTATATTTTAATATATGTTGCCTTCTGCATATTGTAAAAGTGCCTCAAAAATGTGTCGCTGCCCTGAGTGAGAGTCTCAAAATATCTGTATCTCTCTATACAATAAAATTTAGCATACAGAGGGAGTCAAAAGTACTCTCCACACTCAAATCAAATGCAAGCTAACATAGCATTTGTGTGTACACGCATACGCACAGAGGCTGGTAAACACATCCCATGTTGCGTGGGAGCAAGGAGCAATTGCGACACTCTTAATCTATAGGGTAATAGCCTATGTGTTGACTGAAGTTGTTTTAATCTCCCATCTGAAATGACCAGTTATTCCTTTATACCAACCATTCTTTTGCTGCCACCTGGCAATAGAGGCCCCTGAAACCAAGGGTTATATCTCGCAAAAAGCTTTTTTCCCCACTGTGTGATGACCTGATTACTGCTGTGATCCCCCTTTACAGATCAAAGAAAGATTAGCGTGATTTTCCCCCTTTTGTGTATGTGTTTTCCTGGCACATCACAAACCTCTAGAGATGTAATGGAAATGAGGAGCAGATTTGCAGTGGGAAGAGAATGTAACCCAGGGTGCATTTAATGGGAACATGTCAAAAGTGGTTTGTCCCATCAGCTGAATAATTTCAACTGGAGTTTAAACATGAATATGTTGGTGTGTTTTAGACAAATCAAACAACCTTTTTGATATAATGCGGAGTCCTTATATTTACATGTACTAAAACATGTCTTCCAACCACTATGTGATCTTACCCATTTTACTTCGATTACTTATTATTTATTTGCAATATTTCTGTCCCACCTTTCTCAGCCCAAAGGCAACGCAAGGTGATGTACAAACAGGCAACAATTTGATGCCACAAAATATATAAATGTCAGTTTAAAACATTTAACATAGCATAATAAAAATCCATATAAAACCATTAAAACTATAATAATCAATGTCTTCTAGTTAAACTCATTATCCATTAGCATTGTTCAAGCCATTCTGTTTGTTCTTTAATAGTACTGTGTTTATCTATTACACTGTATTTCCAAAAGCTTGTTCAAAGAGCCAATTTTTTACTTTTTTCCAGAAAGTCAGGAGGGAGGGGGCTAATCTAATATCCCTAGAAAGGAAGTTCCACAGCCAAGGGGCCACCACTGAGATGGCCCTGTCTCTCATCCCTGCCAAACGCACCTGCAAGGAAGGTGGGAATGAGAGCAGGGCCTCCCCAGATTATCGTAAGTTCCTAGATAGTTCATGGTTTTAAAAAACCTAACATTAAGTCTTCTGGCCAAGGCAAGCTCAAGTTTTTTGCTAACAGAGAATACATCTACACTATAGAATTAATGCAGTTCAGTACCAGTGTAACCACCATTGCTCAGTGGTATGGAATCATATGAGCTGTTGTTTTAAAAGATTGGCCTTCTCTGCCCAAGAGTGCTGGTACCTCAACAAACTACAAATTCCAGGATTCCATAGCATTGGGCCATGGCAGCTAAGGTGGTATATTCTAGAGTGTATATTCACCCTTGAGCAGAGGAGCAAATGGCACACCTTTCCATCTTCATTAAGCTGGCTAATATCCAAAGCATAGAAGGTAGACACTATTAAGTGCCTTTATTAAACACTTTTTATAATATTTTATCAAATTCCAACATTAGAAATTGGGTGCTCCTTCCTGCCACCCAAAATGCCATGCTTCATTAAATTGTACCATGTTGTTTAATAGGAGGGCTGGCCCTCAAATGAGGACTGGGCATGCTCGGTAGCCAGGGAACGCTGACTAAATGTCTGCAAGGAAGAAAGAAAAAACAGGCAATGGAATGGATTTACTCAATAAGAAGTGCTGTGCACAGCAACATTTTATGCCAATTTCGACTTTTAATCGAAATCCTAGCTTAAAAGTCAATAAACCATACATTGCTGGAGCAGCAGGATGACCAGGCAGGCCAACTGTCTTCATGCTCTACTTGTGAGCTTCCATGAGGCATCTGCTAGACCTTCGAAGGAAAACAGCATGCAGGAGAGAGGCTGTTCTTCTGATCCAGCAAGCCCCTTAAGTTATCCACTCAAGTTCCACTATAAGAAATGGGTTGTGAGGGAGATTTCAGTAAGGTCACCAAAGACCATCAGAAAACACATATTTCTGATGGTCTTGGGAACCCCTTTGGTGGAGAACGCTGAAGATCTCTCCACCTGTCGTTCTCTTCCTTTTTGGAAACAGACGGCAAATCCTCCCACCAAAAGCCCTCCTCTTGCTGTCTGGATGTAGGTGAACTAACACTCCAAAATTCAAGGTCAGTGCCCACCAAAGCCTTCCAGTATTTTCTGTCAGTCATGGGAGTTCTGTGTGCCAACACTGGTTCAATTTCATCATTGGTGGAGTTCAGAATGCTCTTTGATTGTAGGTGAACTATAAATCCCAGCAACTACAACTCCCAAATGTCAAGGTCTATTCCCCCCCCCCCCCCCAAGACTCCACCAGTTTTCACATTTGGGAATATTGAGTATTTGTGCCAAGTTTGGTCCAGGTCCATCATTGTTTGAGTCTGCAGTCACTCTGGTTATAGGTAAACTACAACTCCAAAACTCAAGGTCAATGCCCACCAAACCCTTCCAATATTTTCTGTTGTTCATAGGAGTTCTGTGTGCCAAGTTTGATTCAATTCCATCATTAGTGGAGTTCAGAATGCTCTTTGATTGGAGGTGAACTATAAATCCCAGCAACTAGAACTCCCAAATGACAAAACCAATCACCCCTCCCCCAGGCCCGTAGCCAGGATTTTGTTTCAGGGGGGGCTGAGTTTGGTTCGGGGGGGGCTGAGTCTGAGTGAAAGAGGGTCTACCCTAGCAAACCTTTTGTATCGTTACCCCAATACCCCCATGCATATGGGATGTATTGAGCATGGTGATCAGATCATGATATGAATAAACATAACAATTTAAATAATGTACCAGTAAGGCCTTCTCGTGGACCACCATGAGAATTTCGGGGGGGGGGGGCTGAAGCCCCCCAAGCCCCCCCCCCCCGGCTAAATGCCTGCCCCCCCAACCCCATCAGTATGCAAATTTGGGCATATTGGGTATTTGTGCTAAATTTGGTACAGGGAATGAAAACACATCCTGCATATCAGATATTTACATTACAATTCATAACAGTAGTAAAATTACAGTTATGAAGTAGCAACGAAAATAATTTTATGGTTGGGGGTCACCACAACATGAGGAACTTGTATTAATGGGTTGCTGCATTAGGAAGGTTGAGAACCACTGTCTTAGACAGTCTGTAGGTACATCTGCACTGCAGAATTAATGCCGTTTGATGCCACTTTAACTGCCATGGTTCAATGCTATGGAATTATCAGAGCTGCAGTTTTGCCATGTCCTTGACTTACTTTCACAAGGAGTGCTGGTGCCTCACCAAATTAAAACTCCCATGATGCCAAAACATTGGATCATTGCAGTTAACGTCCTGCCAAACTGTATTAAGTGTACAGTGTAGATGCATCCTGATATGATGACATCAGGCAGTCTAAGTTCGGAGGTGGCAGTATGGTGTTGAAGGAGAGAGTTCTGTGTTTCACACTGCCTGTTCTGTACTCTAAAGCCTAGTTGTCTGTTGTGTCCACTAGTTATAGCAGCAGATGATGTATCTTATTACTGGTGTTGACAAAAGATTTAGCCATCAGTCCAGTTAAGTTTTGTTCTTGAAGTGAGAATAAAATCCCATTTTGTACTTTGGCAAAAGGAGTGAAATACCTTGGGTTGCCCTGCTCAGTCCTATCAGAATGAGGTGACTTTCTTGAACCACAGTTGAGAGTCAATGAGATGTGATGGCTAAAGTGTTGGGATATTCAGTTTGAAATTCTCACTCAGCCATGAAACTTACTGGGCAACTTTGAGGCAGTCAATCTCTCTCTGTATGATCCACCTGGTAGAGTTGTTATAAAAAGGAAGTGGAAAGAATAGCCATATGAATTGCTTTGAGGACTTATCAGGAGTATTTTATAGTTGGTTATGGGGTTTACACTGATACCAGAACAATGTTAACTTCAGTTCTTGTGGGTTTTTTCGGGCTATATGGCCATGTTCTAGAGGCATTTCTCCTGACGTTTCGCCTGCATCTATGGCAAGCATCCTCAGAGGGTCCTGCATCTATGGCAAGCATCCTCAGAAGAATGTTAACTTCACTGATCTTGCCTCTCTGCCTATCTAGGAGGAAACCTCCATTTGCTTAGACTTAACTCTTCCTAATTATTTTTGCTGCCAAGCCAGCCCATTGAACATCTCAGTCCAAAGCAGTCAAATAAACCCCTAGGTATCTAGATGATCTTGCCAATTCTTTTTATCATTTGCCCACTCTTGGCAAGGGATCCATTCACAGCTGCTTGAAAAGTCTGCTCAACAGGAGACCTCGCGCAGCTGCTGGCTTCTGCTGAGCAAAACAGAATTGGCTAGATTTCAGCCTCCCAAGCAGCTGCAATAAAGCAAAGCTGTACTGCCTGCTTTTTTATAAATATGACCTGTGACTTGTCCTCTTATCCTTCCTAAGAATACGGGAAGAGATATGCTAGAGCCCACAATGGCCAAAAATCTATAGAGAACTCACAAGCTACTGGCACTCACAGGTGTGCCACCTCCGATATTGGAGGTAATATATAGCCTTCAGTGGTGCAGTGGGTTAAACCACTGAGCTGCTGAACTTGATGACCAAAAGGTCAGCAGTTTGAATCCAGGAAGTGGGGTGAGCTTCCCCTGTCAGCCCCAGCTTCTGCCAACCTAGCAGTTCGAAAATATGCAGTGGATTTCCATGCGTGAGCAGGGATTCAAATCCCGGTCTCCCCAAATTGTACTCAAATGCTCAATCCATTGTGTGACAATAACATCTAAGAGCAACTTCTATGAAAACTTATAGAGGACTTCTTGCCATGTACTTCAAATTTTGACCTATCTCAATGATTTGGAGAGGAAAATCAAACCCAAATCCAAACACTATGCATAAAAGAGACCACCAGGGAGCCATCATCTAGCCCTATCACCTTTCACACCCTGTGGTGTCCACATGCCAGTCTTCCAACCCACAGTATTAAGGACACAGAGCAATTCCTTCTGTTAACCAGGATCTTTTTCACACCACATAACTATAGCACTATGGTTCTCCTTTAACTGCCATAGTTCCATCCTAAGGAATCTTGGGATTTGTAGTTTGTGATGGGTATTTAGGCCTCTCTGCAGAAACATTCCAGGGCTTCACCAAGCTACAAACCCAAGTAATGGATCCAGCTTAAGAATTGCTGGTTTTCAACTCAATGGTGAATCCTAGCTATATTCTAAACCATGGGGGAGCTATCCAAAGTGCTGAACCTGTTTTGAGTATAGGGTTCCTGGCATTATTTAGATCCTTTAATGTTTGGATTATAAATGAAGCAGAATCACCATCTCACAGACTTGGAAGCCTCCAACTACGTCTTCTATTGGCCTTAATCCTAACTACCTCTGAGTAGGAGTAAATGCAGAAAGTCTTACTCCTAAGTAGGTATGCAATGAGACTAAAATTGTATGCACTCTTATTCTAATGAGGTCAACCCAGTTTCTTATAAAGATTCAAAGGATTGAGTTGTTGTGAGTTTTCTGGGCTGCATGGCCATGTTCCAGAAGCATTCTCTCCTGATGTTTCACCTTCATCTATGACAGGTATCCTCAGAGATTGTAAGGTGTACCACAGATGCAGGTGAAGGAGATAATGTTTCTGGAACATGGGTCATACAGCCTGGAAAACTCACAACAACCGAATGATTCCAGCCATGAAAGCCATCGAGAACACATTCAAAGGATTGCATGAACCAATTCACACAAAAAGTAGGAACAAAACCTAGATGTTTTATTTTGCTTGTGTGTGCTTTTAGAGGAAATTGTAGTCAACATTCCTCTTACATACAGTGGTCTAAACCCTGTCATGTATTTATTTAATGCATATTCCATATTTTCCTGTTATGGAATTATCTCCTGGGATGGGTTCCAACTATTAAAGGAGATAACTTATTTGAGATCTAAACTAGAGTTAACCCAATGGGATTTCTCCATATGTTGACTCACTACTCAACAATTCACTGAATGGGTCTACTTCCCGGATTCTTAGGTTGCATGCAATAAAGACATCAAAAGCTGAGAGCACCTATAAAAGGTGAAAGGGCAAGTTCTTTGAAGCCAGTCCCTACTGGGAAATGGTTGACTGGATATTTGCAAGCCTGCAGGCTGTGCACAGTGCATGAGGTTTAAGAGAGAGCTCACATTATTCAACAGCATACTGTGTGAGATTGCACTGTTTGGGACACTACCCAATTTTATTTTGAGCTGTAACATAGTGCTGTGGGAAAGTGGATCCTGTACCGAGAGAAGAGCAGGATAAAACTTTAAAAATAATAAAATGGTCCTGTGCTGCTGAAGTCATCATGGTCCAATGATTTCAGTGTTGGATTAGGACTCTGGAAGACCAGAGTTCAGCTTTAAGGCACATATTGCAACAATAGCAAATATTATTTATATTTGTATGAGGGAGAAAGACAAGGAAATTGGGTAGGGAAACAAATACATCTCAATTGGACTAGTTTCCTCTATATATCTATATCAAAAGGGAACTAGTCCAATTAGCAGGATTATTTCTCTACACAATTTCCTTATAATCTATCTAAACCAGTGCCTGTCATCAGTTATGGACTGGATGAGGGCTAACAAGTTGAAGGTCATGTGGCTGGCATGGAGAGCCTTTACCTTCCTGCCAAAGCAATACCTATTGATCTACTCACATTTGCATGTTTTTGAATTGCCAGGTTGGCAGAAGCTGGGGCTTACAGGGGGAGCTCACCTCGCTCCCTGGACTCGAACACACACATATATCTAAATCTACCTAAAAAAAACACTCCTCCCCTGGAAAAAATGTACCTTAATCTAGATTCCATAACCTCCTATGTGCATTCACATGTGCATACCCGTGTACAGACATGTATATTTTTATAGCCATCTATCTCAGGGATGGGCAAACTTGGACCCGCCCACAATTCCTAACAACCTCAGACCCTTTCCTTTTCCCCCTCAGCCACTTAAGTCCAGGATGAGAAGTTTCTAAGTTTATGGGTGGATTTTACATTTCCAATAATGGAGGATCAAATATTTCTGTATCTTTTGCCCCCGATGCCTCTAAGGGTGATTCCAGGTGGAATCTCAAACCATCCCATCACCTGTCAGAATTGAATGTCCTTTATTCCACAGTAGAACATTGTATCAACATGATGGACCAAGTCTAATTGTTAGTTCCAACCAAAGCAGAAACATTGCAACATTTGTTTCAACTCATGATTGTGGTAAATAATAGGACAGAAATGAGAAACCTTTTTTAACCTTGCGGTTGCATTTCTGTGCATTTGACAGCTCTGGGCAAGGCTATTGTCTAAAGTAAAAAAATAGGGCCCAACCATATTACTTAAGATTTCCATGAATTTGAAGACACCAAATTTGATCTTTGAAGCCAAACAGGACCAGAGCTGGTTAGCACTTAGTTGTGGGACCATTGTTGACTGTATGCTATATTTCAGAAGAAAGCAATGGCAAAGCACCTCTGATTTTTCCTTGTCTTAAAAAAATCTCCATGATATTCATGGGGTCACCACACACACATTGAACAGGACCAACAATTCAATCTACAAAGCAGTTAACAAGAAGCCATTGGACTTACTAGTCCTTACTAATGTTCCCTTATTAGACTGTAGATACAAGATGCCCTTCCCTCCTTCTCATATAGAGCTTGAAGGCAAGTAACTGGATTGTGGTTTAGTTTCAATGGGGCTGATGTGTGTTAGGGTCTTTTGCGCTGGAATAATTGAAAGCTGTTTCCATGTTCCCAATGTGCTCCATGTGTGGATCAAAGGCTGGCCATGATCTAGAGGCCGAGGTGAATCCACCTTATTAGGTGCTTAAGCGGCTGAGGGGGAAAAGGAAGGGGCCCAAGGCTGTTAGGAATTCTGGGAGTTGAAGTCCAAAACACCTGGAGGGCCAAGGTTTGCCCATGCTTGGTCTATCTCTATCTCGAAATCCACTCGCCTGTTAGATTTACTCCTTGATCTAGATGCCACACATCTATCTATCCCTCTATCTATTTCGAAATCCCTCCCCTAGAGGAAAAACTGTGCCTTGATCCAGATCAATCTTTCTCAACCTGGGTGTCGGGACCCCTGGGGGGTCATGAGGGGCATTTCAGAGGGGTCGCCAAAGACCATCAGTAAACACACATTTCTGATGGTCTTAGGGACCCTTTTGGAAAAGAAGGCTGAAGTTCTCTATGCCTGTCTTTCTCTTCCTTTTTGGTGTTGGTGAACTACAACTCCCATCATGGGCTGGGATCAGGGTGCTCTTTGATTGTAGGTAACTATAAATCCCAGCAACTACAACTCCCAAATGTCAAGGTCTATTTTCCCCAAACTCCATCAGTGTTCACATCTGAACATATTGAGTATTCATACCAACTCTAACCTGTGGCCACCCCCAGCTCCTTCAGAGTCAAGCCAGTCACTTCAAGGATACCATCCATCCATCTTGTCCTTGGTTGGCCCCTCTTCTTTTTTTCTTTCACTTTCCCCAGCATCATTGTCTTCTCTAAGCTTTCCTGTCTTCTCATGATGTGGCCAAAGTACTTCATCTTGGCCTCTAATATCTTTCCCTTCAGTGAGCAATCAGGTTTTATTTCCTGAAGTATGGACTGGTTGGATCTTCTGGCAGTCCAAGGCACTCTCAGAATTTTCCTCCTGCATCACAGTTCAAAAGCATCTATCTTCCTTTGCTCAGCCTTCCCTATCGTCCAGCTCTCACATCCGTAGGTTACTACAGGGAATACCATTGCTTTTACTATGTGGATCTTCATTGCCAGTGTGATGTTTCTACTCTTCACTATTTTATCAAGATTGGTCATTGCTCTCCTCCCAAGAAGTAAGCGTCTTCTGATTTCCTGGCTACAGTCTGCGTCTGCAGTAATCTTTGCACCTAGAAGTACAAAGTCTGTCACGGCCTCCACGTTTTCTCCCTCTATTTCCCAGTTGTCAATCATTCTTGTTGCCATAATCTTGGTTTTTTTATGTTTAACTGCAACCCAGCCTTTTCACTTTCTTCTTTCACCTTGATTAGAAGGCTCCTCAGTTCCTTCTTGCTCTCAGTCATCAAAGTGGTACCATCTGCATATCTAAAGTTGTTAATGTTTTGTCCAGCAATTTTAACCTCCAGCCTTGCATTCGTCAAGCCCCGCACATCGCATGATGTGTTCTGCATACAAGTTGAATAGATTGGGTGAGAATATACAACCCTGCCATACAGCTTTCCCAATCTTGAACCAGTCTGTTGTTTCATGGTTCTTACTGTTGCTACTTGGTCATTATACAGATTCCTCAGGAGACAGGCAAGGTGATTTGGTATGCCCATACCACCAAGAACTTGCCACAATTTATTATGATCCACACAGTCAAAGGCTTTAGAATAGTCAATAAAACAGAAATATGAGGGTTGAATGAAAAGTAGTGGCTCCATAACTCCTCAACAGATTATAGTTCTGGTATGTGGTAGATACTGGCTTGTTCAGTAGACTCTCCTCTACAGTTCCATTTTTGGCGGGAAGTCTTAACATTGAACGGTTGTGTTGTTAAAGTGCGAAGTATGGAATCCTGTGCCAATGGTCGGTCAATGCGACTTAAGCAATGTGCAGTCATTGAATTCTTGACAGCAGTAGGTGTCACCCCAAAGGAGATTGTGTTGATGTGAGTACTGTGCACCATTGGGCGAGTAAGTTTAAAGATGGTGGGAACATCTGACTTGTGTAACAAACAAAGAGTTGGACGTCCTGTGACGGCAACCACCAAGTTTCACAAGCAAAAGGTTGACAGGTTGATTCAGAACAATTGTCATATCACTCAGAGAAATTTCAAGCATGATTGGCATTTCACAAGAATGTGTGGGTCAAATTATTGCTTTGCTTGGCTATCGGAAGATCTGTGCACAATGGGTTGTGGAAACAGAGTGACGACTTCTTCTGTGACGGCTTCAAAAAACTTGTTTATCGTTGGCAGAAATGTATCCAATTGTCTGGTGATTATGTGGGAAAGTGAATAGTGGTAGCTAAAGAGCACATCCTAATGATTATTTCTGTGTTTAATTTATTAAAATATTCCCATCCAAACCCAAATAATGAAGTTGGAGGCATTACTATTCATTCAACCCTCGTAAATGGCCAAATTTGCTCCAGTGAATGAAAATACATCCTGCATTTCAGACATTGACATTATGATTCATAACAGTAGCAAAATTACAGTTCTGAAGTAGCAATGAAAATAATTTTATGGTTGGGGGGTTACCAGAACATGAGGAACTATATTAAGGAGTCACGGTATGAGGAAGCTTGAGAACCACTGATCTAGATAGCACAGCCTTCTATCTTTTTCAGTCTCCATGTCCCAATATTCCCTGCAATTCTTCTTTACACACAGAGAGAGAAACACTACAAACCAGAGAAAGGAGGGATAATAAAACTGATGGTTGTGTGAAAGAAGAGACCAAAAGAAAGGAAGAAGAAAGACTCGGGTTTCTCTCTGGTCTTTCTCTTCTGCTGGTTTGTTTCTGTCTCGACTTCCAAGGCAGGCAGCCCGTCCTCGCGTGTCCCCCCGCCACGACCACCGCCACGAACACCCCCTTTTCCCCTACGAATTCATTTGAATAGCTTTCAAGCTGTAAAATGGAAATGTAGCTCCTGCCCTCTATTTCAGCAGCAGCCGCGGCAGCGTCCTGGCAACAGAGCAATTTTCTATCATCAAGGATAAATGGCATCGAACAGAACATTCTGATAAAAAAGGGGGGAGGGTTGGTGGAGGAAAAGAAAGAGGGGAGAAGGAGAGATTGTGTGCCTCTGGGTGTGTGTGTGTGTGTGTGTGTGTGTTGGAGGGGGAGAGCTTGAGCCCGGGAAGAGTGTGTGATTGCTGCCCTTCCTGTCTGTCATCCCATTACAAAACCTTCCCTTCCAAACCTGAGCTGCATGCTGTCAGAACTAATAACGCCTCTGTAATAAAGAGTTTGTGTGTGTGCGTCGGGGAGGGGGCTGCATTCAGGCACAATGTTCCCATTTATGACATAGAGCTCCTTCCTTCCTTTCTCCCTCCTCTCCTCCTCCTCCCCACCCCCTTGTTTCAAAAGAAAGAGGTCCAAAATTGTGTGTGTGTATGTGTGTATGCAAAGCTGGCTTGCAAATTGGAAACAAAAACGTGGTCCCCTTCCTCCTTGGCATAGCAAAACATCAGACCCTCCATATCTGATTTCCTTGTTTAGATAATGTTGTTGTTGGGTTGCTGTTAGTTTTCCCGGCTGTATGTTCCAGAAGCATTCTCTCCTGACATTTCACCCACATCTATGACAGGCATCCTCAGAGGTTGTGAAGGAGTTCTGATGGAAACTAGGCAAGTGCATTTTATATATCTGTGGAATGTCCTGAGTGGGCGAAAGAATTCTTGTCTCGGTTACTTTGAGTTTCCCGGTCTTTATGGCCATGTTCCAGAAGTATTCTCTCCTGACGTTTCACCTGCATCTATGGCAGGCATCCTTAGAGGTTGTGAGGTCTGTTGGAAACTAGGAAAGTGGGGTTTATATATCTGTGGAATGTCCAGGGTGGGAGAAAGAATTATTGTCTGGGTTACTTTGAGTTTTCCGGGCTGTATAGCCATGTCCCAGAAGTATTCTCTACTGACGTTTCACCCACATCTATGACAGGCATCCCCAGAGATTGTAAGGAGGTCTAATGGAAACTTGGTAAGTGGGGTTTATATATCTTTGGAATATCCAGGGTGGGAGAAAGAATTCTTGTCTGGGTTGCTGTGAGTTTTCCAGGCTATATGGCCATGTTCCTGAAGCATTCTCTCCTGACGTTTTGCCCACATCTATGGCAGGCATCCTCAGAGGTTGTGAGGGAGGTCTGTTGGAAACTAGGTAAGTGAGGTTTATATATCTGTAGATTGACCAGGGTGGGCAAAAGAACTCTTGTCTGTTTGAGGCAGGTGTGAATTCCAGACAGGAAACAATCAGGCACAGCTAATGCCTCCTAACAAAGGATTCCCCAAGCAGGAAGCAGCCAGGCTTTGAAGCTGCAATGTTATTCGATGTAATGTTTTAAAATGTTTTAATGTATTTCAATTTTGACCTTAATTTAATTTAAATGTTTATTTTAATTGTATATTGTTGTTCAGGCATTGAATTGTTGTCTATCTGTAAGCTGTCTTGAGCCCCCTTCGGGGTCGAGAAAGGCGGGATATAAATTTAGTAAATAAATAAAACAAATGAATATTCAATGCTAATCAAGGTGGCTAACTGCAACATTCGCACCTGCCTCAAGTAGACAAGAATTCTTTCTCCCACCCTGGACATTCCACAGATATGTAAACCCCACTTGCCTAGTTTCCAACAGACCTCACAACCTCTGAGGATGCCTGCCATAGATATGGGAGAAATATAGCATACAGTAGATGGTGGTCCCACAACCAAATCTGGCCCTGTTTGGCTTCAGAGATCAAATTTGGTGCCTTCAAGTTTCAGGAGAGGTTAAGTAATATGGTTGAGCCCTATTTACGTAGTTTAGACAATAGCCTTGCCCAGAGCTGTCAAACACATAGAAATGCGACCACAAGGTTGAAGAAAGTTTCTCATTTCTGTCCTATAAGGTATTTACCACAAACATGGGTTGAAACAAACGTTGCAATGTTTCTGCTCTGGTTGGAACTAACAATTAGACTTGGTCCGTGATGTTGATATAATGTTCTACTGTGGAATAAAGGACATTCAACTCTGACAGGTGATGGGATGGTTTGAGGTTTCACCTGGAATCACCCCTAGAGGCATCAGGGGCAAAAGATACAGAAACATTTGATCCTCCATTATTGGAAATGTAAAATCCACCCATAAACTTAGAAACTTCTCATCCTGGATAAAGGACAGTAGCTCTTTTGTTGGCAGAAAGCAGAGAGAAAGCAGGCAGTCTTTATATTAACAGGGCTGGAGATGCTAGATTAGTAGTCAAAGTCAATCAAAACCCAAACTGGATAGCATAATTTTGTGACTGGAGGATAGAAAACAATTGTTTTCAGTGTGTGGAATGTTATCTGCAATAGTTAACCAGGATCTCCAAGTCTAAGCCAAACAGGTCCATATGTAAGGCATTCACACATGTCACATCCTTCTCTCTAGCATGGTTGTAAAATCCAAATAGAACTAACAACCTATAAAACACCAACTAACTATAGCAAACAGTATTTTGTGTACTCCTCTTCTAAGGAGGAAGAGGTAGAACAGGAGGCTGAAGATGTAAGAGTTGGGGATTTGGGGCCAGGTGTTGAGGAGGAAGAAGAGGTAGAGCAAAACATACTGCTAGTTCCTACCTTTAAGCAATGTCAAAGGGCGAAAGAAGAAAGGAGAAAGTCAGCTAGAATTGCTACAAGGATGCTGAGCAATCAGACCTCACTCTAGAAACTCCTGTGCTGGGATCTGAGGGCTATAAATCAGCAGTAAAGCAAGTGGTCAATGCTGGCAGCAACCACTCTATTCAGTGCTTCTGTGCTCCGGTTTCCTTGTTTGCAGCTCCAGCAAAGACTTTTTTGCCAAAGACTCTAATTTCATGTCTGCTGTAAGACTTTTGCTTTGCTTTTGGGATTTTCCTTCTGCTCCTTTGCTGCAGTTTGTTAGAGTATTATCATTTCGCTGAAGTAAAGCTTTTTACTTGCTTTAACCCTTGTTGTAAGGCTGTTTCTAGGGCAAAACAGGACAGGTGTGTAGATTTAACAAAAATAAATCAATCTGTATTTCAATACTCAAAAGAAATGTCATACTATTTCAGTAAGTTCTCAAAGTATGAATCTTCCAGTTCTGAGCATATTTATTTGGGAACAAGCTCTACTGAACTCAGTGAAAAGTGCTTCTGATGTGCCTTGTTAGATCTGGCTGCTCATTCCTTTGAAGGGTCAGCTTTTCCGCTTTGACTAACCGGCAGAATTTGTTCCTTGCAAAATTAAACGTTACTTTGCCCAACAGAGGCTAGAACAAATGAATAGAGTATTTCTGTTTCATGCTTTGGACTGCAAAAATGGTGAGACCAAAGTGTACTTGGTACAAAATAAGACATGCTCCATCATTCTCTCTGTGTCCATAATACATTAATTGTGAGAAAAGTCAAACTTGTTTGCACAGATAGCCATGCAGCCTCTATAACCCAGGAATTGAACTTATACAATGATTCGCATATTCACATCTTAAGTTTTTAAAAAACTGCCAAAATTTCTGGCAAACGTCCCACAGCATCCATTTTGGGCGCTTCAAAATCCCAAGACAAAGCAGCAAGTGTGAACAAGGGAGGCAGAAATCCCATTACCAATATGTTTGTATGTGGACCTCTTCTCAGGTACCTTTTTTTTTTGCCCCTGACTAAAACCCACAATTTGGTGCTGTCTGGAAGCACCCTTCATTCCATACCTTTTCAGTGAACCAGGACACTTTTACCTTGCATTTAATTGTTCTTGTATACCTTTAATTATTTTCCAATTTATTGCAATCCTAGAGCAATCGTATGAGGGGAATTTCTTGGCAAGATTTACTCAAAGCAGCTTTGCCTTCCACTGAAGCTGAGAGAGTGTTGCTTGTTCAGGTCACAAAGTGGGTTTCCATGACAGTACAGAGATTCAAACCCTGAATTCAAAGCCATGGTCCAGCACAAAAATCACTAGACTACACTGAATTTAGAATCATAGAATGTAATCATAGAGTTGGAAGAGACCTTGTGGGCCATCTAGTCCAACCTCCTGCCAAGAAGCAGGAAAATCACATTCAATGTACCCCCAACAGATGGCTTTCCAGTCTCTGTTTAAAAGCCTCCAAAAGAAGCAGCCTCCACCACACTCCGGGGCAGAAAGTTCCACTGTTGAACAGTTCTCACAGTTAGGAAGTTCTTCCTACTGTTCAGGTGGAATCTCCTTTCCTGTAGTTTGAAGTAATTTCACCCCTTGCATTTACAGTAGAGTTTCGCTTATCTGGCATAAATGGGCCGGCAGAACATCAGATAAGTGAAAATGTCAGATAATATAGAGTCTTATCCTGTTCCCTGTCCAACATGGTGCTAGACACCTAGAATACTAACAACAGGGACTCAAAAGGTTAAAGCAAAGCAACACCTCAGGGGGAGCCCCCGGTGGCGCAGTGGGTTAAAGCCCTGTGCCTGCAGGACTGAAGACCGACAGGGCGCAGGTTCGAATCTGGGGAAAGGCGGATGAGCTCCCTCTATCAGCTCCAGCTCCTCATGCAGGGACATGAGAGAAGCCTCACACAAGGATGATAAAACATCAAAATCATCCAGGCGTCCCCTGGGCAACGTCCTTGCAGACGGCCAATTCTCTCATAACAGGATGCTCCTGACCCGACAAAAAAAAAAACCTCAGGGCTAGAGCCGGCCACCAGGAAGTGCCTGGGTATGTAAAAGGAGCATGGAAATCAAAGAGGGGAGGATGCTTCCACTTCCAGTTCTGCCTCTTTTCCCCCTTTCCCTCCCTCCTTCTTATCTTGCCCTTTTCACTTATTGGGAATAGAGAGAGAGTTGGGGAATACTCCTTTAATTGAAGGGGAAATGGTGGAGGAAAAGGGGGTGTCGGATAAGACGGAATGTTGGATAAGGGAAGGTCGGATAAGAGACACTCTAATGTACTACAAAGAAATTCAGGGCCCATGTCAAAAAAAGGCTGACTCAAATCTCACTTAGTAATCTTTGTGCCTCTGGGGACAGGCATGTAGCCAGGGGGGAAGCTCGGGGGGCTTCAGCCCCCCCCCCCCCGAAATTTTCATGGTGGTTCGCGAAAAGGCCTTATTGGTGCATTATTTAAACTGTTATATTTATTCATATCATGATCTGATCACCATGCTCAATATATCCCATATGCATGGGGGTATTGGGGTAATGATACAAAAGGTTTGCTAGGCTAGACCCTCTTTCACTCAGACTCAGCCCCCCCCCCCCGAAACTCAGCCCCCCCCCCGAAACCCCCCCTGAAAAAAAATTCACCCCCCCCCCCCAAAACGAAATCCTGGCTACGGGCCTGTCCGGGGAGATTTGAACTCTGACCATCCCAGAAATTTCTAGATATCTCTAGATATTTCTTATGTAATTGCTCAAAGGGAGGCTTCTTATTGAGATTGTGCTTTACTTTTAAAACCTTTTGTATGACTTTTAGATCATTTTAAAGTGTTTAGCATGATGATTTTGATTGTTGTTATGGTTTTCCATTTATTCCTTTTGTGAGTCACCTTGGATCCCAGTTTGGGAAAAAAGTGGCATACACATTATTTTGTGATACAAAATCCAGCGTATATATATTGTTTGCTGTGTTATACTGTGTTTTGTGTCGGTAAAATAATAATAATTCAAATTGGTCATGGAATAACTGAAGTTCAGCAGGAGTCAGACGCTAACAAGCTACGTACATTTTCTTGGTTATGATTCTCCCTTATTTCAGTAGAAATTTTGGTTACTAGCTACATATGTTAGAAAATCTAGAGAGAATCAAGCAAGCAAACAAACAAATGCATTGGTTTCCTCAAAGTTTTATGACTCATTACAGGAAATAAAGCACACTGATATCTGTATTCCTATTTCAGGTGCTGAAGCATATCAACGGAAGGCTACATTTCAACACATTATTTATTCTTCCAATACAATCCTACACATGTTTACCTAATAAATAAGTATCACTGAGTTTGATGAGAAGCACTCCCAGCTTAGTGAGTATGATATCAGTTTATCTGGGAGTAATGCCCATTATGCTTAATGGACTTATTTCTGAGTAGGCTGGTGCTCTTAATCTATATTTACTGAGATATCTAGAAGACAAATGCAATGGGAGTTTTTGTGTTACTTAATTGCCATGGAGAATAAGTTGCAGCTATGTTCTACTTGCACTATTCAGATGAAAAAGGGTTGGTCTTGGATCAAGTGTAGCTTGTGAATCCTTATATAATGCTGCTCTGAACTCTTTGAATGATGAAGGATGAAAAAAAAATTTTGGTAAGAAACAGTACATGGCTGTTTTAAGGCACATAGAGGAGGTCACATCAATCTTAGTATCCTAATTGGGATGTTCAGAGACCCATTAGAAACTGTGCTACCAGCTTTCTTTTATGGCCTATCTTTTGGGATTGAGCTGGTGCTTTGGTAACATTTTTTGACCCCAGTGTTTTTCATCTTTAATGGATAGCCCAAAGCAACTGTTTGGTTTAAGGTGAAAAGCAAAATGGTCTGGAAGTTGACTCATCTACAACAATGGCATTGGGACAGCATCCTCCTCCACCCATAAAAGGTAGCAGATTATTGGGTTGTTGTAGGTTTTTCGGGCTGTATGCCATGTTCTAGAAGCATTCTCTCCTGATGTTTTGCCTGCATCTATGGCAGGCATCCTCAGAAATTGTGAGGTCTGTTGGAAACTAGTAATATATATAAACCCAATTTTCCTAGTTTCCAACAGACCTTCCAACCTGTGACGATACCTGCCATAGATGCAGGTGAAATGTCAGGAGAGAATGCTTCTAGAACATGGCCATACAGCTCAAAAAAACCTACAACAATCCAGTGATTCTGGCCATGAAAGCCTTTGACAATACATGGTGGCAGGTTAGGTTGCCACATTGCTATTTTTTTAACCTGAGAGAGCATGTCTCCAGGGATGTTTATGATTTCCAACATGACTCTATGATCAACTTCCACTGGAAGCAGACCACAGAATCATATCGACACACCTACAAATCCCTAGAGAGCTGTTTTCTCTAGAAATTTCTAGGTCTTCCACCATGACTGGAGGAAGTTGACCATAGAGTCACACTGGACAACCTGGAGATTCGCAGGTGATATTGAACTGCTATGGCTGAATGCTATGGAAGCCTGACAGTTGCAGTTTATCAAGGCACCATCACTGTTTGAGAGAGAAAGCTATAGACATGGCAGTCAAAGTAGTGTCAAACTGCATTAATTTGACAGTATTGAGCAGGCATGGGCAAACTTCAGCCCACGCTCCTAGCGTTTTGGACTTCAACTCCCACAATTCCTAACAGCCCCAGTCCCCTTTCTTTTCCCCTTCAACCACTTAAGCCATCTCCTCCAAAAGCGTGAAAAGCAAGCACTCATCGGCAGCTCCCTATATTGCCCAGACACGGTCGCATTGCCGCAGTCAAAATCCAATCAAGGAAGGATCTGGTTAGTCTCCACCAGGAGGTAATTAGCAGTTTTAATTTGCCTGTGTCGACAGCTTTCAAAAAGGGGGAAAGGGGGAGAAAGAAAGGAAAGAAAGACTGAGAGACAAGCTCCATCAATCTTCCAGTCTTCAAGTTAGATATGGGGCAGGAGAAGGGAGAAATTGGGTCCAGAACCCAATTTATTCCCAGCTTGTAATTCAAGCATTAGGTTGGCATTGACACTCTGAAGCATGGTTGGAGAGTCACTGAATCAGGTTTAGTCTTAAACTGGACTTAGGATCTGTCTAAGAGAACCTTTTGTCCCATCTCAGGCCCTTGGGTATTAAAATAGTGAGCCATCCAGTTGGGATGGAGGTGCAAGACAAGCATTTGATTACAGAAAACTGTCAGAAAATGTTTTCCCCCAGTTGCCTGTCATAGTTTTATTGTAAGTGCAAATAAGAGATTATGAGAATCACGGTAGAAAATAGCCTAGCTCTGTGGAGGCTGTCCCAATACAATTCGTAGGTCCTTTCAAACAATCACAGTCACACACAACACACACACAAAAGTTTTTTTTTTTCTTGGCATCTTGGTTGTTAGACCTGAACATAGGCTTATTTGGGGCACTAATTCAAGAAATTGCATTGGATAGACTGCATAAGCCCTAGTTTCTTAGATATGGTCTTGGTTATCATAATTTTCTATGGGTGAGAATAGGGCCACCTTCACAGAAGTTTGGAAAATTTTGAGCCTTTCCCTCCCCTCACTGTTTGAGAGAGAAAGCTATAGACGTTGAGTCATGGCAGTCAAAGTAGTGTCAAACTGCATTAATTTAACAGTGTAGAGCAGGCATGGGCAAACTTCAACCCACCCCCCTTGTGTTTTGGACTGAGTGGATGGGGACTACACATCTTTGCCTTTCTGCACTATTATAAACAGCCTCACTCAGGCCCGTAGCCAGGATTTTGATTCGAGGGGGGGGGGCTGAGTTTGTTTCGGGGGGGGGGAGGCTGAGTCTGAGTGAAAGAGAGTCTACCCTAGCAAACCTTTTATATCATTACCCCAATACCCCCATGCATATGGAATATATTGAGTATGTTAATCAGATCATGATATGAATAAACATAACAGTTTAAATAATGCACCAGTAAGGCCTTTTCGCGAACCACCATGAGAATTTCAGGGGGGGGGGGCTGAAGCCCCTCAAGCCCCCCCCCCCCCCCAGCTACATGCCTGGCCTCACTATATCGTTATCTTTATATGTCACATAAGTAACTTCCCTAGCCAAATAGTAAATTCGGTGGGACTTCTTTCAGAATTAACATGCTAAAGCTGAGATAGAAAGACCAGCATATCCCATAGAAGTCTTTGAGACTAATACTTTCCAAACTGAGCCAATACAAATTCCACTTCAAGTCTCCTTGATTTTTTTTCATGTCAGGAGCGACTTGAGAAACTGCAAGTCACTTCTGGTGTGAGAGAATTGGCCATCTGCAAGGACGTTGTCCAGGGGACACCCAGAAGTTTTACCATCCTGTGGGAGGCTTCTCTCATGTCTCTGCATGAGAAGCTGGAGTTGACAGATGGGAGAGCGAGGTGAGCTCCCAGAAATGGTAGCAAACCCTTCAGATTCTGTAGCGGGCGGAGGGAAAGGCTCAACATTTTCCAAACTTCTGTGAAGGTGGCCCTATTTTCCAAACATGTTCCTAGCTTGGCCACTCAGTCCTCTTCCATCTTTCTATGACTAATGTTTTCTGAAATCCTATGGTTTCCTGAAAGAATCTGTGGAAGGTGCATAACTTGGGTTAGCTCTTTACACTTTTATTTGGGAACAAACTTTACTGAACTCTATGAAAAGGGCTTCTGACTTAACTTGTGAAGTCTGGGTGCTCATTCCACTGCAAGGCCATGCCCAGAATGTGTTCCTTGTGAAGTCAAACACTGCTTTGCTCAACAGAGACTGAAATAACTAGGTATTTCTGTAATCGTTCTTCTATACATATAGAAGTGAAAATCTGTATGTGTGTATATTACACAGGTGTCCACTTACACAGACAGGCTCCTGTCTCCACAAACAGCTATAACCCACAGTGCTGAGGAGCCACCAAAAGCACTCCCTCCAGGGACATTGCAGGTTACAGTGAGCGCCACATCCCAGTGTTCCTTTCTCTCTCCATTGGTGTGGAATTTGCATAACCCCACTCACTCCCTCTCCCTTAACCCTTTTCTACTCTTTTCTATGGCACACAGCAAACCGGAATTGCACCCAGACAATAATGGATCTGGACCACACTTGGCACACAGACCCAACATGGTCCCTCCTGGTGGGGGGTTGGGGCAATTGACCTTGACATATGGGAGGTGCAATTCATCCTTATCTACTCATTGGCCTGATACGTGCATTGTGTCCAAATTTGGTGTCAATTCATCCAGTGGTTTTTGAGTTATGTTAGTCCCACAAATGAACATTACATTTTTATTTATATAGATGTCTTCTAGGAAATTCAGGGTGGCTAACAAAGGTCAGTCTTCCCATTCTTGACTCTGAGCATTTCCTTTTCAAGAAGGATATGGCACCATGTTTTGCCTGTGTAGACTATACTCTAGGTTTTAGAATCTTTTTCCCATTTCCAGCCAAGGACTCTCATACATTCACTAGCCGTGAGGACTGATTGCAATGGGAAATTGAGGTGATCACATCTAAAGGGTATCAAAGTGGAGGAGGATGTCAAATTCCACAAAGAGGAAGATCTCGATTTCTCTTTCATTTGGAAAGGCCTAAATAGGAAGCCATCCAGAAATGTGATTTTAAAAAGTTGAATGTATTTGTAGAAGAGAAAGAAGGAATATTTCTGCAGTATAGGCAGAAGTGGAACTTGATGTTTTCTTGCCTTTTCCCAAATATGGCCGTCATTACATGCCTTCCAGCTCTGAACAATTACACAAAATACAACATGGTACATCCAACCAAAGCTACTGGTAAATGTGGTTATTAGTTTGTATTAAAGGCATTCAGGTATTTTTTAAGATCTGAGACAACAGTAAATGCCACCCTATGAGTCGGTTTAGGCTTCTTAGGTGGTGAATAAGAGAAGAAAACTGAATAACCTCACAAAACACAGTGAGCCAGAAACATAGATTCCCAGAATTGGAAAGGAACACAAGAGCCATCTAATCCAACTTCAGTCATACATACAACAAAGGCACTCCTAAATGTTGGCAATACAGCCTGTGTTTAAAGTCCATCATCCACCAAGGGCTCTTTCACACTAGGCAGTTATGTAGTCCTATAATTCTACTGGGCTTGACTATGGCCTACCGAATCCTGTGGTTCATAATTTAGACAGAGACACTAAATACCCTAAAAGCATTGAATCCTACCTGTTCTTGGATGCTAAGTAGTTTCAGGCCTGGTTAGCTTTTGGATGGGACATCGACTCCCAGTCACTGCAGGCAATATTTCAGAGGAAGGAACTAACAAAACACCCTCTCATTCTTCCTTGCCTAAGAATACACTTTAGAATCAAAAGAGTTGCCATAAGTACCATAAGTCCACAGGCAACTTGAACACTCATACAGAGGCACTAGAGCTCTCTGACTGAGAAACCTGAAAACTTCATGCAATTACAAATACCAGGATTACAAAGGATGGAATTGTAGCAGATAAGGTGAAATCACAGCTGGAAGCTCAGTCATGGAAATATGGGTTTTAAAGACTATATTGATCTGCCAAAGATTATCTGTAAGGCCATGGACTCGCAAATAACCTTCAGAGCTGTGTTTTCTATACTTTGACCATAAAGGAAGGGAGATAGATGGAACCCTTATGAATTATCCATGTCAACAACATGTTTTTAGTCCAACCTATTTGCTAGCATGAAGTGAAAAACCAGCTGAGTCTTGGCTGAGGGTGCATCTACACCATCAAATTAATGCAGTTTGATATCACTTGAACTTGTACAGTGCTGTGGAATCCTGGGAGCTGTGATTTGATGATGCACCACCACTCTTTGGCAGAGAAGGCCAAAGACCTTGTAAAACTACAATTCTCATTATTCCATACCACACGGGGTGTCTGCGACCCACACCACTGGAGAAATTACACTGCTTAGCCGGTATTGCACCACCTGACATCCGCCGGGAAGTAGCAGCCAATAGTGAAAGGACCAAGGCAGAGACATCTCCAGCTCATCCCCTGTTTGGGTATCAGCCAGCACGTCAACGACTTAAATCAAGACATAGTTTTCTTAGAACTACAGAGACACTCGCTGGAACACCCCAGCAAGCGAGAGTCCAAAAGTGGCAGGCCCAAACCCAGCACCTCAATTCATGGGTGATACCAGATGAGAGACTCCCCCCTGGGCACTCAGAAGACTGGGCGACTTGGAAGGCGCTGAACAGATTGCGCTCTGGCACCACGAGATGCAGAGCCAATCTTAAGAAATGGGGCTACAGGGTGGAATCCTCGGCATGCGAGTGCGGAGAAGAACAAACCACTGACCACCTGCTGCAATGCAACCTGAGCCCTGCCGCATGCACAATGGAGGACCTTCTTGCGGCAACACCAGAGGCACTCCAAGTGGCCAGATACTGGTCAAAGGACATTTAACCAAATACCAAATTTACAAAATCTGTGTGGTTTTTTTTCTTTCTTTTTTTTTTCTTTTTCTTTTTAATCTCTGTGTTTGTTTTGCTCTGTTGGAATTGTAATACAATGGTTGCTGATGACACGATAAATATAAATAAATAAATTATTCCATACCATACTGATTCAGAAAATTGCATTGGATAGACCACATCAGCTCTAGTTTCTGATACAGAACATATGTCATCCAGTAGTCACCATCTGCTCACCCACAGAAAACCATATTTAGTAATCTAGAACTGATGTGGTAGTAGTCATCATTTGTGGGTAGTCAGCCTCTCCCCTCCTGACATCCCCATTGCCTTGGCACTATAAGAGGGTTTCGCGAGACCAGTCACTCTCATTGACATGTGGTTTCGAGGCAACTGTGTAATAATGGTGAGGTTGCGGACCATATTTGCATTCTTGTGGACCACTGAAGGTCCATGGACCACAGGTCGGGAACCACTGCTTTAGACGAAGAAAATCTAAATAAATGTGGAGGGTCGGTTTGTAGGCCAGAGGACCCAAGAAAAAATAATGCAGCCATTAAAGGTTTGAGATAGATAGACAGACAGACAGACAGGCAGACAGACAGACAGATAGATAGATAGACAGATAATCTAAGAATGAGAGAGTTCTCTTCAATATAAACATACATATTGAATAATAAAAACTGTGACATAGATAGATACACAGATGGAAACTCTCATCTAGCTGGTCTCCCAATATCAGCTTAAAGCTTTCATTCCCTTCCTTAGGTGTGTGTGTGTGTTTTTAAATGAATTGATGGTTTAAATAAATATATATGTGAGAAAGCTCTGAGATGTGTGTGTGTGTGTGTGTGTGTGTACATAAACATGAATAAAATCTCTCATATACTGGTATTATAGATATAGTACCCTCATATCACTTTCAGCTTTCATTATCTCAGATACATATATTACATATAATGGAAGTTCTCAGATAAATATATAGATGAGAGAATGAATGTTCTCTCATCTGTATTAGGGGGGAGAAAGGGAGAGGGAGATTATTAGAAGATGCTATAAAATGATCTGTTATTCTAAATGACTCCAGAACTAGAACCTGTGGGGTGGGGGAAAATTACATCTTTCGATGTGGTGCCTCAAATAATTGAAGATCTTGGGGGCCAGGGAGATTAATGACCCTTCTTGATGTGTATTTTATTTATTGTCACCCGGAAATGTTTATTTATTTCAGCTGTTTTGGTTAGAAGTCTATGAGTTAAGAAATAAATGGGTGAAGGCCCTTATAAGCATACAGATCTCAAGGTTGAGGGTTCCATAGCATTGAGTCTTGGCGGTTCAAGTGGTGTCAAACTGCATTCATTCTACAGTGTAGAGATACACCCTTGGGTTGCTTTTAGAGAAGAGATAGAAGTGGAGAGATCTGAGCTGCCTGTGTGGAAGAGAGTAATGGGTTACCAACAAGGAGGAGGAGAAGGAGATATTGCCTGCAGAGCCTGAAATATTGATGGAAGTCCTGCAACTTGATCAGGAAGAAGAAGAGGAGCCCTGTCTTGGCTTGGGAGGAAATGATAGCCTTCTCCTTAAGGGCGGGTTGAATGCATAAATAGACCAAGGCTGAGTCTTGCCTTCCTGGAGGGAAAGGGGAGATTCTCAGAAGCAAAGCCCAGCTGGACCATAAGAGAATCCCCCCAAAACTGTAGGTTTCCTACAAGACAAAACATCAATTACTAATCTTATTATATTTATGCTATCAAAGATTAGACACACTGAGGAAGGCAGATTATTGCAGAAAAATATCTTTTTTTATGCATTACCATTTGATGCAGTTGGTGCTGCATTATATGGTCACTGTAGACCCATATAATGCAGTTCAATGTGGTTCAATCCACATTATATGGGCCTACACTAACCATACAAGGCCATTCCAACTGCATTATATGGTAGTGAAGATACAGCCTGCATTCCCAATCTTCTATGAGTGCATCCATATCATAGAATGAATGCGCTTTTGTTGGATTTCATCCCTGGACTCCCCTGGCTCACTTGATATGATAAATAAATAAATCCCTAGACTGCGCAAGTCTTTTGTGTCATCAGATTTCCAGATCTCAATGAGTAGCTAGACTAAAAACAGGATTAGGCTGAGAGATCCCCCCCCCCCCTCCCATTCCTATGCATGTTTTCCCATAAAGGGCTTTGTCCTCTCTTCCTGCTAGCCACTGTTTCCTCCCAGTTTAGTGCTGTAGTAATGGAATTCTGTGAGGGAACTTCCTCTTTAAGTTTTATTGCCATAGATCCATCATTTTCCAGTCTCTTCTGCTTTTTCCTTCCTTCCAGTAAGGATGCATTTTGCCTCTCTCTAGACAAAATGTAGCTGCGTGGATCTTTTACCGTTTAACTTCCTTAGAAAATTGGATTTAGTCAGCTAGTTAGCTCCAAGACCTTTTCTATCAAGAATGTATTTTTTTACATCACTAAATACTTTTGAACCTAAAGTTCTGACTCTGCAATCCTGTGCTATGGAGTAAAAGCTTATCCTAGCTCATCATGGGTAAGTTTCTGCTGGTTATGAAGTGTACTTCTGGTACTTTACTATATTGATAGTGGAATCACCCCAACTGACGGTGATTTTGAGCCTAACGGTTCTAATTCCCCAACAATATGGGCCTACATTGACCATACAATGTTGTAGATCCAGCCTTCATTCCCAATCTCTTATGAGTACATTCAAATCATAGAATGAATGCACTTCGGCACCACTTTCAATGCAATGTCTCACTGCTATGAAATCCTGGGTTTGTAATTTGATTAGGCTGAGGCACAAGCCCTCTTTAACAGAGGACATCAAAGACCTTGTCAAACTACCACTGCCATGGTTCCAGAGCAGTGTTTCTCAACCAGGGGATCTGGGACCCTTGGGGGGGGGGTTGCGAGGGGAGTTTCAGAGGGGTCATCAAAGACCATCAGAAAACACATATTTCTGATGGTCTTAGGAACCCTTTTAGCAGAGAAGGCTGAAGATCTCCCTGCCAACACTTTTATGGTGTTGGTGAACTACAACTCCCTGAATTCAAAAAGAACCCCCAACCAAGTCCACCAGTATACAATGCTGGCCATATAGGTAGTCTGTCAAGTTTGGTGAAGATCCATTGTGGGCTGACTTCAGAATGTTCTTTGATGGTAGGTTAACTATAAATCCCAGCAACTACAACTCCCAAATGTCAAGGTCTATTCCACCAGTGTTCACATTTGGGCATATTGAGTATTTGCGTCAAGTGTGGTCCAGATCATCATTGTTTGAGTCCACAGTGCTCTCTGGAGGTAGGTGAACTACAACTCCAAAACTCAAGGTCAATGCCCACCAAACCCAGTTTGGAGGTTCTGTGTGGGAAGTTCAGCCCAGTTCTATCATTGGTGGGGGTTCAGAATGCTCTTTGATTGTAGATGAACTATATACCCAGCAACTACACCTCCCAAATGACAAAACCAACCCCCACCCCACCAGTATTCAAATTTGGGCATTTGTGCCAAATTTAGTCCAATGAATAAAAATACAGCCTGCATATTAGATATTTACGTTACGGTTCATAACATTAGCAAAATTACAGTTATGAAGTAGCAACAAAAATAATGTTATGGTTGGGGGTCACCATAACATTAGGAATTGTATTAAAGGGTCAAGGCATTAGGAAGGTTGAGAAAAGGAAAGGGTCTGAGGTTGTTAGGAATGGTGGGTGTTGAAGTCCAAAATACCTAGAGGGCCCAAGTTGGCCCATGCCTGATGTAGATGGAGCTTTGCTTTTGCCCCCCACATCCACACTCCCAACAACTTTATGAGGTAGAACCATGTTGGTCACCCACAAAAACTTAGAAATAGTTTTTGAAATAGAAATAGAAATAGAAATAGAAATAGTCTGCTTTCCTCCTGTACATCCCTCCCCCCTTTCGGTGTTTGTCTCACTTCCTTGATTTTATATGGGCCACTTTCGGCTTCGATCCAACATTCTTAATCTGTCAGGGGGAATCAGGCGCTGGGTTGAACTCCTGCCTGCCCTGAGCCCTCCACACTGACTTGCAACTAAGGCGTGGAGGGAAGGGAGAAAGCAAGGACTGGGTGCATTAGAGGGGTTGGTCCATTCTACACAGTAGAAAGAATGCAGTTTTGTGACCCCCATTTGAACAGCCATGGCTTAATGCTCTGGAACATTGTTTCCCCCTTAGCCAACAGATATTTTGATGCCTCTAATGTTATAGTGTCCTATATCTGGGTATATTGGATCTGCAGATTCTATAACCCTAATTCCCTCTCAAACAAAGGCTAGGCAATCTTTGGGTTGCATAGAGAGGCTTTCCAAGTAACACAGAAAGTCTAGGAATAGGGTTGGACAGCTTTCCTGAAGCTTCCTTTCCAACAAATCCACCAAATCCCACAAGAATAATATTTTTAAAAGGGTGGTTCTCCTTGTCAAATCACTGGCCAACAGATATTTTGATGCCTCCAATGTTATAATGCCCTATACCTGGGTATATTGGACCTGCGGATTCAAAAAATAGAACCGGTCCTCCCCCATCAACTCTAGTTTTTGGGATACAGAACATATGACTTCTACTAAATACACATGAGGACGATATCTAAGGGACTTGAGTTGATGTTGCCTATCCAAAGGGATTTAACCCTTCAAAGAACCCTAGGAGCAGACCTAAAGTTTAAGCGGCTGAGGGTGGAGGGGAAAGAAGGGGCCTAAGGCTGTTAGGAATGGTGGGAGTAGAAGTCCAAAACACCTGGAGGGAGGGCCCAAGTTTGCTCACGCCTGGTGAAGATGCACATGTGAGCCTCTCTTGACCTGGGGCCTCATCCCAATACATACCTGGACCTGGAATAATGGGAGGAATCATCCTAGCCTACAATTCAGACGTCTGAGCTCTGCAGCTGGAGACTTGCAAAGCCTGCCTCCTGCCTGGGCTCCTCGACACACATTGAATTCATCTCAAAGGAGGGGAACTGGAATCCGGTTTAAATTACCGGACAAATCTGTACAAGAGACAGTGGCTGGGTCTCTCGGTGGATCTTTCCCTTCTGCCTTCGATTATGTCGTTCGACCCAGAGAGAACAGCGCGGGTGGGATCCCCTCTTCCCCTTCTCTGGGGCAGCCTACAAACCTTCACCTCCCCAACAAAAATAAAACCCATCCTCTCCCCACTTCCTTCGCCTTCGCGGTATGGAAAGCCCTTGACGCCTGCCAGTCTGTTCCAAGGCGGGTGGGTGCCAATCCAGAAAAGCCAGGGAGAGGGAGGGGGAGAGATAAAGAGAAGGAGATGGGGAAGGAAAGGAAGGGAAGGGGGGGGAGAATCTCCTTTCCTCCCCGCCTCCCCCCTCGGACTGGCAGCGTTTAACTCTTCCCTAAAATAGCTCGCTTTCCGAGGGAGGGGGTCTGTGACCTGGTTTTGTGGGATCCTTTGCTTCCCACTCTCTGGCTGCTCAAGAGAGATGACAGCACGACATCCCCGCAGAAGAGCAAATGCTCTGAAACTGGGGCGGGAATGGGAATGCGAGCTGCAGATGGAGAAAGATGGCAGGAAAAAGAGAGAGGGAGGGAGGGAAGAAAGACAAACAAGGAAGAAGGGGAGAAAGAAAGAAAGAGGAAAGAAGTGGGAAGGAGGGGAAGGAAGGAACAAAGGGAGAAGGAATAGAAAGGAGAGAGGAAGGAGGAAAGAAAAGGAAGGGGAGGAGGAAGGAAGGAAGGAAGGAAGGAAGGAAGGAAGGAAGGAAGGAAGGGAGAAGGGAGGGAGGGAGGAACACAGAAGGAAGGAAGAAACAAAGGGAGAAAGAATAGGAAGAAGGAGAGAGCGAAGGAGGAAAGAAAAGGAAGGGAAGGAAGGGGAGAGGAAGGAAGGAAGGAAGGAAGGAAGGGAGGGAGGGAGAGAGGGAGGGAGGGAGGGAGGAAGGAAAGAGGGAAGGAAGACAGTGTTGATGGGAGGGAAGAGAAATTAAGGGGAACTGAGAGGAAAGAAGATTATAAAGTGAGGAAGTGATTATAAAGGTATTATGAGGAAGATTATAAGGTGAGGAAGAAGGAGCAAGAGATGAAAGAAAGAAAGAGTAGGAAATAAAGAGAGGGAAGGAGAGAGGAAAGGAAGGAAATGAAAAGAGGGGAGAAGCAAGGGAGGGAAGACAGAAAGAAAGAGTATGAAATAAAGAGAGGGAAGGAGGGAGGAAAGGGAAGGAAATGAAGAGATAGAAGGAAGGAGCAAGGGAGGGGAGAAAAGAAGGGGGTAAAGAAAGAGAAAGGAAGGAAGAGCAAAGTAGAAAGGAAAGAAGAAAGCAAGAGAAAGGAAAGAAGGTGAGAAGAAAGAAAGAAAGAATGAATGAAAGAAAGGAAAGGAGACGGTAAGGGAGAAAGTGGAAGAATGTGGGAGGCAGAAAAAGGAAAGAAGAGAGAAGGCGAGGAAAAGGAAGGAGTGAAAAAGAAAGGAAGGAATAAAGGAGGAGAGAGAAATGGAGGAAGGGCAACAAAGCAAGGAAAAGACGGG
Source organism: Anolis sagrei (assembly GCF_037176765.1). Taxonomy (NCBI): domain Eukaryota; kingdom Metazoa; phylum Chordata; class Lepidosauria; order Squamata; family Anolidae; genus Anolis; species Anolis sagrei. Next base: position 100,411,527 of record NC_090026.1, on the reverse strand, counting down.
AAGGAAAAAAGGGGGAAGGTTTCCAAGAGAGAGATAGAAAAGAAGGTGACAAAGTATAAATAGAGGAAAGAGAGAAGGAATGGATACAAAGGAAAGGAGAGAAGTCGCGGTAAAAAAGAAAGAAAGAAAGAAAGAAAGAAAGAAAGAAAGAAAGAAAGGTCGATTCTCAAAGGAAAGAAGAAATTAAAATGAGGGAGGTGGTCAAAGAAAGAAAGCAGAAGGGAAGGAAGGAAGGAAGGAAGGAAGGAAGGAGGAAAGAAGAAAGCCAGAGAAAGGGGAGGGCGAAGGAAGGGAGGGAGGGAGGAAGAAAGGAAAGAGGAAAGAAAGAAGGAGACAAGGAGAGGAAAAAGAAGGAAAACCAGCAGCCTTCTTTGCATGAATTCATATAAGTGTTCAGTAAGGATCAGCTGACCTCTGGGAGGATTGTCAAAATGGTTGGGTTTCATCCCTGACTGCACAAGTCTCTAGCCCTCAATGAGTAGTTAGTCTAGATAGATTAGAGTGAGGGATTCCTTCCCCAAATTCCTTATGCATGCCTATCTTAAAAAGGGGCTTAGAAGGCCCAGAAGGGGGTTGTCTTTTTCATCCTGCATGCCACTATCTACTGTGCTGGCATTCTTCTATATTTTTGTGGAATCACCCCCAAGTGAGGGTTATTTTTGACCCTAACAGCTCTTGATTCCCAACAAGAATAAAGCAAATGGGAGAAGTGGAGGCAGCTCCACTTCCAAGCAGATGCCTGTGCCTCTCTTCCTCTGGACTTGACTCTGGGCAGCTGTTTAAAAGAATGGGGAATATACTTATATACTTTTATGGTCTTGCATGATTTCTTTTTCGTGTCAGGAGCGACTTGAAAAACTGCAAGTTGCTTATGGTGTGAGAGAATTGGCCGCCTGCAAGCACATTGCCCAGGGGACGCCCGATATGGCGATATAACTTCTTATACTAATTCTGACAACTTCTGATATTGTGTTAATGTGCGTGTAGGGTTCTTTGGAAATATTTAAACACCCGCAAGCACTATTTCAACACATTTCAAATATATCAGGGAGTGTGGCAGTTTGCGCCTTGTCCTATGGCTCTGGGTTCAGCCTTGGAAACCCACTGGGCAGCCTAGGGGAGGTCACACTTTCTCAGCCACAGAGGAAGGCCAAGGCAAACCCCCTCTGAACAACCCGTCTCAAGAAAACCAACCTCATGATAGGTTCGTCTCATGGTTGTCATTACGAGTTGGAAGCACACAATAAGAACAACAACGCGGCTCATTCATAGGGAAATTATAATCGGGTTATTCTTCTGATGCCAATTCTGTGTCAATGGGTAAACACACTCACTAGAGACCCAGCGATTTGGGTCCAGGCCTCATCAGGCTTAGACTGGAGTTAGGCAGGACTTACTGGTCCTGTTAATAACATCGGGTTTTTTTGAAATGGACTAAAGGGTTCGCGCTACACTGTAGAAGGAATGCGGTGGTTTGACACCACTATAACTGCCATGGCTCAATGCTGCAGAATCATGGGAGCTGTAGTTTGACCAGGTCTTGTGTCTTCTGTGCCAAAGAATGCACAAACCACCGTTCTCAACATTCCATAACATTGACGTGGCGTCAAACTGCATTCATTCTGTAGTGTAGATGCACCCTAAGTCTAGATTCAACTCTTGTCAACAAAGACTTTTAGGCTTCCACAACTTTTACCAGACCCATTGAAAGGAGATTCGAATGTTATCCATTCCCGGATTAAGATTTTCCAGAAGTGGGAGAAGAAAATCGAATCACAATGTTAATTCGCTTTTACAGAACTGGCCTTAGGGGATAGATAGAAGAAAACAAAAGGAAAACAGATGAAAACATGAGGCCTGAACATAATGCGCAAATAATATTACTTGTTGTCCTGAGTTTTAAAAAGAAATTCTGACTACCAGTATTTTTTTTTTTTAAAAAAAACACTCAGGACAGTAAAGAAAGAACAACACTCAAAGACAGTGGAACTCCAGACAAGAAACAATCAGGGCCAGCTAACACCTCCAACAAAGGATTTCCCCCAGGCAGGAAGCAGCCAAGCCTTGAAGCTGCAAAGCCTTTCAATGCTAATCACGGTGATCAATTGCAGCATCCACACTTGCTGGAGGCAAGTTCTTTCTCCCACCCTGGACATTCCACAGATATATAAACCCCACTTGCCTTGTTTTCAACAGACCCCACAACCTCTGAGGATGCTTGCCATAGATGTGGGTGAGAATCAGGAGAGAATGCTTCTAGAGCATGGCAATACAGCCCGGAAAACTCACAGCAACCCAGTGACAGCACATCTCATGATTATGATGGGAAGGGGAGGGAGAAAAGAAAATATCACTCTGGAGGCTTTGCTTTAGACAGGTTAGGTCCAGATCCTGTCAATCTTCCTCTTCTCCTTGGGATGTGTTTGTGGTGTGTATGTGTGTGTGTGTGTAGAGAGAGAGAGAGAGAGAGATAGGCCCCATCTACACTCATCATTTAGTGCATTTCGAAGCTAGCTTCAATCTGCCTTGGAGCCAAGTGAAAGAAAGCCTTTAATGCGCATTAGTCCTCTTAGTGGTTTGTGTATTCACCATCTGGGCCTCCAACTAGTTCCAGGATTTCAGGTGCATTTCAGGATTTCATCTGCACAGCCATAGCAGTTGAAACTGCATTAAATGATTAGTGCAGGTGGGGCTAGAAAGAGAGGGAGAGTGCAATGAATCCTGCCATGTTCAGAAAACTTTCTCTCCAGTGGCTTGTGTGCATATGGGTGACACACATACATACACACACACACACACATATGCAACTTTCACTCCAATGGCTTTTGGATACATAGATGTCTACAGAGTCCCACCGGCTGGGGGCCCAACTTTGCATATGGGATGTTCCCGCTAAGCTCATTCCCCATCCCATGCCTCCCCACTCCCAAAATACACATAAATATGAACTTTCTCTCCAGCGTTTTTGCATATCTATCTATCCATCCATCTATCTAGATAAATATAAATATGCAAAAGTCCCTGAAGTGTATGTGTGCAACCTCCTTAGGTCCACTTCCTTCTGAATAATAATAATAATAATAATAATAATAATAATGGGTTGTTGTGAGTTTTTTGGGCTGGATGGCCATGTTCCAGAAGCATTCTCTCCTGACATTTCACTCTCATCTATAGCAGGCATCCTCGGAGGTTGTGAGGCTTGTTGGAAACTAAGCAAGTGGGGTTTATATATCTGTGAAATGTCCAGGGTGGGAAAAAGAACTCATGTCTGCTTAAAGCAAGTGTGAATGCTGCCGTAGCACATGTATTGCATTTGATTAGCATTGAATAGTTTTGCAGCTTCACGGCTTGGCTGCTTCCTGCCTGGGCGAATCCTTTGTTGGGAGGGGATTCGCAGGCCCTGAGAGTAAACTAGGAAAATTGAGTTTGTATAACTATGGAATGTCCAGGGTGGGAAAAAGAGCTCATGTCTGCTTAAGGCAAGTATGAATGCTGCAATTGGCCGCCTTGATTAGCATTGAATAGTCTTGCAGCTTCAAGTCCTGGTTGCTTCCTGCCTGGGGGGAATCCTTTGTTGGGAGGGGATTCGCTGGCCCTGAGAGTAAACTAGGAAAATTGGGTTTATATCACTATGAAATGTCCAGAGTGGGGAAAAGAGCTCATGTCTGCTTAAGGCAAGTGTGAATGCTGCAATTGGCCACATTGATTAGTATTGAATAGCCTTGCAGCTTCAAAGCTTGGCTGCTTCCTGCCTGGCCTTGGGGAAATTTTTTGTTGAGAGGTAATTAGCTGGCCCTGAGAGTAAAGACAAAGATCTCTGCCCAGAGGAAAAGTGCTCTTAACCATACATTAAGAGAACTACTGACCGCATTGGGAAGCTGATTAAAAAAGCACAACCTACAAACATGGCCACACAGCCCGGAAAACTCACACCCAGTGATTCCTGCCATGAAAACCTTCGACAACACAATAATGATGATGATGGTGATGATGGACATACATATATATTTAGAGAGAGGGGAGAGAGATGCAAGTAGCTATAAATATCGCTAAATGGTTTTAGAAAGAGAATAATCCTCTTAGCGAGATTTATTTCTGAATTATATGTGTCTGCGTGTGTGTGTGTGTGTCATTCAGAAGTAAAATATGCCAAAGTTACTGGAGAGAGAGTAGCAAGCTTTCTGAGCCTGGCACGATTCTCTGCACACCCGTGTAAACGAACACCCAGTGATTCCGCCGCCTTCGAGGGCTGCTTCTTCCAGGTCTAATTTCTTTAGACCCGAGCCTTGTAACTGAGCTCATCGTAGCAACCACCGCACCTCTCCTTGGAGCACGAAGGGAAGCCTAAGGAAAGCAACAGAGGAACCCACCAACGCCAAGGACTTGAGTTAGGGGGGTGGGGGTGGAGACAGAAAAGGAACAGAGGTGCAGACCAAGGGATGAAAGAGAGCGAAGGGATAGGACATCTGGAGTGTTGTGCATATTTCTCTTGCTCTCACACACACTTTGCAGTATCTCTAGGAATGTTGCTATGGGAGGAGAAGCAAAATAGAGGCATTCCTACTGAGAATCAACCTCTCCCCCCCCCCCCCCCAATTAAATTTTCCTTCAAATTTCTCACGTTGCGGTAATTTAAATCTGGCTGGGAGCATTTCAGAAATCCAGCTTAGGCCTCCAAAGAAAAGGAGCAAGGAGAAGAGAGAGCGATTTTTAGTGTTTACCTCCCAGCAATGCTAGACATTGGAGAACTAATGGGAAATTCATTGAAAGGGGATTTGAATTTGGATTGGAGGGGCAATGTCCTCATATTTGCCCCCTCTAGCTACACCCAGTTTCTCTATCGCTGGTGAAATTAAGGTGCCCGAATTCAAGGAAATGTACACCCCAGTCCTACACAGTGAATATTAATGGGCTTGGAGACCATTATCCTAAGCAACATGTCCCAAAGCAAAACACCATTGTGATTCTAAGCATGGAGTATGGAATGGTCTTATGTTGCATCTATAGATTTTAACTATGCTGCACTTTGCCTCTAGCTTTGAGAAAAGGCGGGTAACCAACAATAATTGTAATAGTAATAATGCAAAAGCCAGCATAGTGATCTTATTTGCAGTGTAATAATCTTGACCATGAAATAATAACAGTAATACAAAATTATAATTATAATACAATATAATAATAATACAATATAATAATAACAACAATAATAATAATAATAATAATAATAATAATACAAAAGCCAGCATAGTGATGTTGTTTGCAGTGTAATAATCTTATGTATCAAATAATAATAATAATAATAATAATAATACATAATTATAATTGTAATATAATATAATAATAATAATAATACAAAAGCCAGCATAGTGATGTTGTTTGCAGTGTAATAATCTTATGTATATAATAATAATAATAATAATACAAAATTATAATTATAATACAATATAATAATACAATATAATAATAATAATACAAAAGTCAGCATAGTGATCTTGTTTGCAGTGTAATAATCTTATGTATCAAATAATAATAATAATAATAATAATAATAATAATAATAATACAAAAGCCAGCATAGTGATCTTGTTTGCGGGGTAATAATCTTATGTATCAAATAACAACAACAATAATACAAAAGTATAATTATAATACAATATAATAATACCATATAATAATAATACAAAAGTCAGCATAATGGTCTTTTTGCTGTGTACTAATCTTGTAGTGTATTAAATAATAATAATAACAACAATAATAATAATAATATTAATACAAAATAATAATATAATACAATAATAATACAATATGATAACAATAAAATAAGAATACAATATAATAATAACAGTAATAATAATAATAATAATAATAATACAAAAGCCAGCATAGTGAACTGGTTTGCATGTAGTAATCTTGTTGTGTATCAAATAGTAATAGTAATAATAATAATAATAATAATAATACAAAATAATAATAATAATACAAAATAATAATAATATACATAATAATATACATAATATACATAATAATAATAAAGCCAGCATAGCGATCTTGTTTGCTGTGTACTAATCGTGTTGTGTATCTAATAATAATAATAATAATAATAATAACACCAATAATTATGGATTCACCAAGCAATTCACTGGCCAACACACATTTTAGTGCCTCAAATGTTTCTGGGTATATTTGACCTGCTGATTCCAAAAATGTCACCAGTTTCCCCCTATCAGCTCTATTTTGAGATGCAGAATATATACCAACCAGTTATCTGTTCGCCCATAGGAAACCATGATAGCCATATCTAAAAACCTAGAGCCGATGAGATCTAACCAATGCAATTCTCTGAATCAGCGCCCCAAATATCCCCAGGCCTACAAACCAAGACACCAAGAATTTTTAAATTAATAATTAATAATAATATGGAATTTCTTCAGCAAAGCTGCAATGTATGGGAAATAATAATAATAATAATAATAATAATAATAATGTCATATTAGACTTCTTTGAGAGTAACTCCACTGCGGGTAAAATGGGGTTATTATTGTCCTCCTATGATACTCCTTTCCCTCTTCCAGGATTTTTCTTCCCTTCAGTTTGGACATTTTTACCATTTACAATAATTTAAAACTCCAGTCGAGCATTTAGAAATACAGTTTAGGGAACCAAAGGAACAGGGCAGGCAAAATGATGACTGGGAACAAATAGAAAAGACTGAGATGTTAGCAATTTTTAATATTTCAGGCTCTGCATTGCTAGAAATTTGGGGACTCAAGGAAAATGTCATTGGGGGAGAATTCTTATTGGAGGGATGGTCTCATTTCCCTCCTCCCACGTCCCTGGTTGAGTTCCATTGGACACAGAGCAGTGTTGCCCACGGATTGCCCTTTTCTGCAGGGAAGGCTACAATCGACTGCAGGCACGGGCAAACTTGGGCCCTCCAGGTGTTTTGGACTTAAAGTCCCACCATTCCTAACAGCCTCAGGGAATAAAGAAAGGGCCTGAGTCTGTTAGGAATGGTGGAAGTCCAAAATACCTGGAGGGCCCAAGTTTGCCCATACCTGATCTATAGGATGCCACAGCCTTGAGCCATTGCAGTTCATGCAGTGCCAAACTGAATTAATTCTATAGCATAGTGCAGAAAACCCCCTGGCTCTTAGACCCCTACACCCACTCCTTGCAAGCCACGGGAAGTGAGTGGCCAAAGGTTTCAAGCAGAGGACGTGCGGTTTAGCTCTCATGCAAAGTCTCTCCCTCCCACTCGTGCTCGTGCTCAGCGTGGGAAATTGCTATCAAGGAGGAAGCGCAGTTCTTCCAGTTTGGAGTCCCACCCACCCCCCGGCCGAGTCGGGGTTCGTGGGCCAAGGCTCCAGAAGGCCACAACCACGTGCGAAGTTCCACCCACGCGTGGATCTCTCTCCGGACAGAGAAAGAGGATCATTGGACTTTTTGAAGCCAAGACTCATTCAGGCCAGCCAATAGGAAGCTGCAGATAGTTCGCTCCAACTTGTTACGTTTATTATTATTATTATTATTATTATTATTATTATTAATTTTATTATTATTATTTATATTATTTTATTTTTATTATTATTATTAATAATAATAATGTGTATTTGTTCGTTTATTAGGTTTTGGCTAGTTACTGCATCTACACTGACCAATTAATGCAGTTTGACACCACTTGAATTTTCATGGTTCAGTGCTATGGAGGATTTTCCCACCAGGTCTCAAGCCTTCTCTGTCCTTACTTAGGTGCTTCACCAAACTAGAAACTACACCCCTCATGATTCCATAGCGTTGAGCTACGACAGTTAATGTGGTGCCAAATTGTATTCATTCTGCAGTGTAGAAGCAGCCTAAGTGCGAGATGATGCCAACTTTGCAGAGCACCAGCTTCCTCCTCCCGAATAGGAATATTGTCAAGGCTGTAAACTAGTGAATTGTCGAAGGCTTTCATGGCCGGAAGCACTGGGTTGTTGCGAGTTTTCCGGGCTGTATGGCCATGTTCCGGAAGCATTCTCTCCTGACGTTTCGCCTGCATCTATGGCAGGCATCCTCGGAGATTTGAGGTAGGTGTGAATGTTTCAATTGGCCACCTTGATTAGCATATAATGGACTGGCAGTTTCAAGGTCTGACTTCTTACTGCCTGGGGGAATCCTTTGTTAGAAGGGGATTAGCTGGTTGTGTCTTATCTGGAATTCCCCTAGTTTTTAGTGTTTTTCTTTATTTACTATTATGATTTTAGAATTTGTAGTACTGGCAGTAAGAAGCCAGACCTTGAAACTGCTAGGCCATCAAATGCTAATCAAGGTGACCAACTGAAATATTCACACCTACCTCAAACAGGCAAGAGTGCTTTCTCCCACCCTGGAAATTCCACAGATATATAAACCTCACTTTTCCTGGTCTCCAATGGACCTCACAACCTTTGAGGATGCCTGACATAGATGCAGGCGAAACGACAGGAGAGAATGCTTCTGGAACATGGTCATACAGCCCGGAAAACTCACAACAACCCTGCAAATGAGTGACCTTACTCTCATTCCTCTCTCTTTCTGCTTGCCTATCCGAGAAGATAGCATGGATAAAGGAGATGGAGGGAAATGTAGATTGAAAACAAGCAACTAAATAGAGGATAGAATAGGAGAAAGGGGATTCTTTTGACGACGTGCTCTGCGCAGTGTTTATAGTTCTAATCCCTGTACTGTGGAAGGCTTTCATGGCCAGAATCACTGGGTTGTTGTGAGTTTTCCGGGCTGTATGGCCGTATTCCAGAAGCATTCTCTCCTGACGATTCACTTGCATCTAAAATCATAACAGTAAATAAAGAAGAACACTCAAAAATTGGGGAATTCCAGAGAAGAAACAATCAGGGCCAGCTAATCACCTCCCACCAAGGGATTCCCCCAGACAGTAAGAAGCCAGACCTAGGCTATTAAATGCTAACCAATTGAAACATTCACACCTACTTCAAACAGACAAGAGTTTTTTCTCCCACCCTGGACATTCCACAAACTCAATTTTCCTAGTTTCCAACAAATCTCACAACCTCTGAGGATGCCTGCCATAGATGCAGGCGAAACGTCAGGAGAGAATGCTTCTGGAGCATGGCCATACAGCCCGGAAACCTCACAACAACCCCGTTCTAATCTCTTTGTCTTTGTTTTGGTATTTACCTCTGCTCCCTCCCTCCTTCCACGTTCCTCCTTCCCTGAAATCCTCGAAAGCGTCTTCCTTTCGCAAATTGGCACTTTCGGAGTATTCGGGGTTTTTTTATCCTTCCAGGATCCCTTGGCAAGTGGATTCCATGCAGACACCCGGCTCTCGGGTTTCTGCCCTCAATGGTTCTGATTCTCTAGGTCAAGGCGCCCAGGAATCGCAGCCCCAGAAGGAGAGGGCAAGGTTGGGGGTCTGCCTGTGCCTCTCTCTGGGGGGTTCTGCTTTCTCCCCAAAACAGGGAGAGCATTTCCTGGCACCTCCGCCAAATACTGTTGTTAACGCGTAACAACGAGCTGGAGGGCAGAAAGCAATCAACCTGCCAAATCTGCCTGAGCGTTTGCTACATCCTAAGAATTAAGGAAAGCCTCCCAGCAAATTGGCAGCAGCAGAAAGCGAAGGGAGGCCGGGCTCACTCCGCTTCACATACATCCGAACCCTTCCTTTCCTTCCTTCCCCGCTTCCCACTAACTTCCTCCACGGCTCTAGGAATTAGGAAGGGAAGAAATTAAGGCAGGTTTGCAAACTGCCCGGTTCGGGTTACCCTTTCCGCGCGTGGAAGAGGGCCACCCTTGTTCCTCAAAGCCAACAAGGGGCGAGAGACACTTCCAGCCGCATTCAGAGTCACTGAACCGACTCCAGAAGCTCAAGAAGTCAAACGCCGGGGAAAGAAAAGAAGGCTGAGGAAGGGGGCAGAAAGGAGGAAAAAGAAGCCCAGTAAAGCAGAGCACTGGTTGTATTGTCGAAGGCGTTCATGGCCGCAATCACTGGGTTGTTGTGAATTTTCGGGGCTGTATGGCAATGTTCCAGAAGCATTCTCTTCTGACGTTTCGCCTGCATGTATGGCAGGCATGCTCAGAGGTTGTGAGAGTTTTCCGGGCTATATCACCACGTTCCATAAGCATTCTCTCCTGACGTTTCGCCTGCATCTATGGCAGGCATCCTCAGAGGTTGTGAGAGTTTTCCGGGCTATATCACCATGTTCCAGAAGCATTCTCTCCTGACGTTTCGCCTGCATCTATGGCAGGCATGCTCAGAGGTTGTGAGAGTTTTCGGGGCTGTATGGCCATGTTCCAGAAGCATTATCTCCTGACGTTTCGCCTGCATCTATGGCAGGCATGCTCAGAGGTTGTGAGAGTTTTCCGGGCTCTATCGCCATGTTCCAAAAGCATTCTCTCCTGACGTTTCGCCTGCATCTATGGCAGGCATGCTCAGAGGTTGTGAGAATTTTCGGGGCTGTATGGCCATGTTCCAGAAGCATTATCTCCTGACGTTTCGCCTGCATCTATGGCAGGCAACTCGTTCAGCTAATCACCTCCCAACAAAGGATTCTGCTAGGCTAGTAAATGCTATTCAAGGTATCCAATTGCAACATTCACACCTACTTCAAACAGAAAAGAGTTCTTTCTCCCACCCTGGACATTCCACAGATATATAAACCCTGTTCTCCTAGTTTCCAATAGACCTCACAACCTCTGAGGATGCCTGCCATTGATGCAGGAGAAACGTCAGGAGAGAATGCTTCTAGAGTATGGCCATACAGCCCGGAAAACCCACAGCAACCCAAAGCACCGGTTCTCCAAAAGAGAGAGATAGGCGTCGCTTTGCCTGTCCCCACCATCGAGTTTCCCTAGCCTGCAATATTATCAACCTGCAATCCTTTTTATACAGCATGGGGAGGAAAATAGGAAAGCCACTGGGAGTTTGGAGAGAGAAAGGAATAAAAAGGGAAAGAAAGGGGGGCAAGAGAGAAAGGCAGGGAAAGAACGAGAGAGAGAGGAGGGGATCTATACTACTGTATCATACTCAGTGTAGACCCACACAATGCAGTTCAAACTGCATTGCGTGGTAGTATAGATCAAGGCACAGCAGAAAGCAGAGGGAAGGGATAAAGACACAGAAAGAAGGAAATGGCAGAGAGAAAGAAGGAAATGGAAGAGAGGAAGACACAGAAAAGAAAGCTGACCACTAGCTCCCCTAAAGAGAGGGACACGCTCTGCTTTGAAGCCTCCAACAATCGGGTTTCCCTGAAGACAGAATGGGGTGTCTGTATTGCAATTCAGCCTTGCCTTGAATACACCATGGGGATAAAATAGCAAAGCTGTTGGAGATCTAGTGTTAGCTAAGTTGGAAAAGAAAGGCACATGAAAGGAGAGAGAAAGGAAGGAAGGAAAGAGAGAGAGAGAGAGAGAGAGAGAGAGACGCGTCGCTTTGCTTGTCCTCACAACTGAGTTTCCCTGGGGACAGAAGAGTGTGAGTGTGTCTGTGTTGCAAAAAAAAAGTCAACCTGCAACCCTCTTTAGGCATCGGGTGCAAAATAGCAAAACCACTGGATGTCCAGAGACTTTAAAGAGAAAGAAAAATGAAAAGAAAAAAGAGGGAGTAGAAATAAAGAGGGAAGAGAGAGAGAGAAAGGAGAAGGGGGAGAGCAGGATGTGAGAAAAAGGAGAAAGGGGGAAAAGACACAGAAGAAGAAGGAAGAGAGAAAGACAGAAAAAAGGAAGAGATAAAAAGGAAGGGATGATGCAGAAAGAATGAGAGGAAAGAGGGAAAGATAGGGGGGAAAAGAAGAGGGAAAGACAGAAAAGAGGAGAAGGAAGAGAGAAAGATATGAGAAGAAGGAGATGAAAGAGAGAAAGACTCAGAAAGAAGAAAAGGAAAGGGAGAAAGACAGAAAAACGAAGAGAGAAAGACACAGAAAGAAAGGGAAGGAAGAGGAAAAGACACAAAAAGAGAAGGGAGAAAGACACAGACAGAAAGGGAAGGGGGAAAGATAGAAGAAAGGAGAGGGAAGAGAGAGATATGAGAAAGAGAAAGACACAGAAAGAAGGAGAGGAAAGGGAGAAAGACAGGAAAAAGGAAGACACAGAAAAAGACAGGGAAGAAAGACAGAAAAAAGGAGAGGGGAGATAGAAAGATGTGAGAAGAAAGAAAGAGACTCAGAAAGAAGGAGAGGAAAGAGGGAAAGACACAGAAAGAAAAAGAAGAGTGAAAGACACAGAAATAAAAGGAAGAGAGAAAGACACATAAAGAAAGGGAATGAAGGAAGGGGAAAGACAGAAAAAAAGAAGAGGAAGGAGAGAAAGATATGAGGAGGAGAGGAAAGAAAGACACAGAAAGAAGAAAAGGAAATGGAGAAAGACAAAAAAGGGAAGAAAGACACAGAAAGAAAGAGAAGGAAGAGGGAAAGACACAGAAAGAAAAGGAAGGGGGGAAGACACAGAAAAAAAGAGAAGGAAGAGGGAAAGACACAGAAAGAAAAGGAAGGGGAAAGACACGGAAAGAAAGGGAAGGAAGAGGAAAGACACTGAAAGAGAAGAAAAGGAGAAAGATACAGAAAGAAAGGGAAGGAAGAGGGAAAGACACTGAAAGAAAGGGAAGAGGGAAAGACACAGAAAGAAAGGAAAGGACACAGAAAGAGAAGGAAAGGAGAAAGACACAGAAAGAAAAGTTGGGAGGAGAGACAGAAATCAGAGCACTAGCTCCTCCAAAGAGAGAGACACGCGTGGCGTTGCCTGTCCCCACAACCGAGTTTTTTTCCCTTTGGGACAGAGTCGGGTGTCTATGTCGCAACATCAGGAGGCAACCCTGTTTATAACATCACCGGGAGAAAAATCGCTAAGCCATTGGAGGTCCAACTAAATGAGAAGAGAGAGGGGAATAAAAAGGAAGGGAGCAAAGAGAGAGAGAGAGAGAGAGAGAGAATACCGGTTTCTTAATGTAAGGCCTTTCCAAAAGCAAACCCTGGAATAAAAATGCTTTTCTCTGCCCTGGTTCCCTTTGGCGGTGCTGAAATCCCACAACCGGGGAGTTTCTCCCACTGAGGCTTTTCTCCTACCTGGCTCCTCTTGCGAAATCTCCAAAGATCTCCAAAGATCTTGTATTTTCCCCCTTGACTGGACTGGACACCACATTTTTTTCAAACCAAAGCAAACCCAAAACAGCCCTAGAAGGGAGAAAAGCCCCCTCCCCCCCCCCAAAAAAAAAAGAGCGGAAGGAAGGCGAGAGATAGATCCTCCTCGGCGTTGCTTCCAACCTCATGCCTCTCTCTCTCCCCGGTCCATCTTTGCGAGAGATGTGGCGATAACCACCTGGATGCTCAGCTATAAATCCCCTTTGCAAATAATAAATGGATTAATAATAACAAGGTATGAAGTTCTTTTTATAGAAGGGGGGAGAAAAAGGGAGAGAGAGAGAGAGAATTGAAACTAAATGCGGCAGTTAGACAACCATTTTGATAAGAGGATAATTGAGGCGACACTGGTGTATAATTAGAGGATAATTTATGCTATATCCACTTTTATTCCACCTCCCAAAATAAACCCAGTCCATAATCATTACAGGCAAATTGTTCTGAATTTTATAGCTGCAATTTTGAACAAAGTAGTGCAGTTAATCATGGGAGATTTTTTTTCCCTCTCCCCTCATTTTGTGTGTGTGTGTGTGTGTATTCCTGATTAGAAGTCTAATTGCCTCCTTTCGGAAAGTGAAAAAAAATAATCATATCTAACGCTATTTTTATCATTAGCCGTGTTGACAATAAAATAAAATCAACTGGAATTGTAATCGAAAGGCACATTTAGGGCGAAGGCACTTCTCCTCGGGTAGTTTATATTGCAATCAAGGTTTGCCAAACCACTAACCGCACGCCTCATTTGCATATTATTTGAAAGCATTTACAGGCGCTTCTGTTTGCAACGCGGATGGAGGGAAGGGGGTGTATTCCTGTCGGATCTTGGAGGATTCGCCCTCAGAACACGGGCACAAATCGCGGTTTGGCATGTGATGGAATGTATATACACCAAACATGAGCAAACTTGGGCCCTCCAGGTGTTTTGGACTTCAAGTCCCATAATTCCTGGCCTCAGGCCCCTTCCTTTTCCCCCTCAGCCGCTTAAGCGGCTGAGGGGGAAAAGGAAGGGGCCTGAGGCCAGGAATTATGGGACTTGAAGTCCAAAACACCCGGAGGGCCCAAGTTTGCCCATGCCTGACATAAACACATATAGACACTCACTTGTGTCTATGTGGTTGGATATATATATATAATCTCTCTCTCTTGGGCTCTTCCCGAGTGCAGCTTTTGTTCCGCTGCTGTATACACAAAAACACACAAAACACACACACACATAAAGCGCCCGCCGCTCTGGTTGGCTGCTTCTGGGTCGCTTCTCTCTGGCTTTGAAGTTGTTGCAAGCCCAAGACGGTGGCCTCCCGGGCTGGCGCGCGCGCGCCAGTAGAACTGCCCGGGCTTTGGTGACGTCAGGCGCGGAGTGACCAATCAGGAGCCGCTGCCCTTTGGAGAGGCCAACCATGCGACTCGTGGGCTTTTCTTTTTTCTCTCTGTTTAAATGTTATGGTTCTAGGTCTATGTCGCTCCCTGGGAGTGCGCGCGGGCGGGCGGGAGTGTGTGTGTGCGCCCGCGCGCGTTTGTGTTTTTGTATTGCTGTCCTCCTCCTCTTTCTTTTTCTTTTTGTAAAGAGAAGCTCAACTTTTAATTAACCCTATATGTGTGTGTGTGTGTGTAATGTTCGTTTGTGGGATTAACATAACTCAAAAACTACTGGACGAATTGACACCAAATTTGGACACAATACACCTATCTGAGCAACGAGTGACCATCACTCATAAAAACACTGGAAAACACAGCAGAAGCGACAAACATCACATAGCAACGCATGCACAAAACCACATATATATACGCAAACACACATATACATAAAATATATACATACATATACATAAATACATACACACACACACATACACACACAAAACACATATACACTGCCTGAGACACATCAACGCCTGGCAAAGGATGGCTGGTGTGTATGTATGTGTGTGTCTTCTCGAAGGCCTTCATGGCCGGAATCACTGGGTTGTTGTGAGTTTTCCGGCCTGTATGGCCATATTCCAGAAGCACACATAGATTTAGATGTGCAGAAAACACTGAAGTAAAAGTTGGATATGTGTATATATGCAACAGATGTAGATGTGCAGAAACCACTGAAGTAAAAGTTGGATATGTGTATGTATGCAACCGCCTTAGGGACACTTCCTTTTGAATAATAATAAAAATAATACTAAGGGGTTGCTGTGAGTTTTCCGGGCTGTATGGTCATGTTCCAGAAGCATTCTCTCCTGACGTTTCACCTGCATCAATGGCAGGCATCCTCGGAGGTTGTGAGGGAGGTCTGTTTGAAACTAGGGAACTGGGAAAACGGGGTTTATATATCTGTGGGGTGTCCAGGGTGGGAGAAAGAACTCTTGTTTGCTTGAGGCAAGTGTGAAAGCTGCAATGGATCACCTTGCTTAGTCTTGCAGCTTCAAGGCTTGGTTGCTTCCTGCCTGGGGGAATCCTTTGTTGGGATGTAATTAGCTGGCCCTGAGAGTAAACTAGGAAAATGGGGCTTATATAACTGTGGAATATCCAGGTTGGGAGAAAGAACTCTTGTTTACTTGAGGCAAGTGTGAATGCTGCAATGGATCACCTTGATTAGCATTTAATAGTCTTGCAGCTTCAAGGCTTGGCTGCTTCCTGCCTGGGGAATCCTTTGTTGGGAGGTGATTAGCTGGCCCTGAGAGTAAACTAGAGCAATGTGTGTGTGTGAGAGAGAGAGTTTAAAGCTGAGAGTGAACCATTCAACCTACCTCAAACAGACAAGAGTTCTTTCTCTTACCCTGGACATTCCACAGATATAAACCCTTGTGTCCGTGGAAGGGAGAAAGAACTCTTGTCTGTTTGGGGTAGGTTGAATGTTTCACTCTCAGCTTTAAACTCTATCTATTTAAACTCACACAGAGAGAAAAAGAAATCGAATTCAACCCAAAAGAAAGGAAAAGAAACCAAACCCCAATGAGTAGTGAGGGAGGGAAAGAAAGAAAGAGTGAAGGAAGGCAGGAAAGGTGGGAAAGGAGAGCGAGAGAGTGAAAGAGAAAACTCCCAAGTTGGGAATGGAGAGGAAGGTGGGGGGGGGGGAGAGGAAAGAGGCGGAAAGGCCCAGGAAGGACTAGGTTCTGCCTTCCTGCCCCCCTCCTCCCTTCCTCCTTTCCCTTCCCCTCTCTCCTCTCTCTCCTTTCCCCGCTCTCCCTCCCCGGCTGCTCTCACACTCCTCCTCCCCTCCCTCAGTTAACAAGGCCCCTCTCCCCCTATTGCTCGCGCGCTCCTCTCCTCTCCGCTCCGCCGCTGGCTCGCGCCTTTTCCTCCCCCCTCCCCTCCCCTCCCTTCTCTCTCTCTCTCTCTCTCGCTCACACACACACCTTCAAACACACACACACACTGAAAAGAAGAAGAAGGGAGGAATGTTTTGTGTTTTGTTGAAAAAAGAAAGAATGTGAGAGAGAAGAGAGAGGAGGAAAAGAGGAAGCGGGGAAAGAAGAAAGAGGAGGAGGAGGAAGAGAAGAGGAACAGCAGCAGCAGAGGCACCAGGGAGGCACTTGGTGGCTGCCTCGCCCGCCTTGGATGATGACCATGACTACGATGGCGGAGGGGCTGGAGGCGCAGGACTCGTCCAAGTCCGCCTTCATGGAGTTTGGGCAGCAGCAGCAGCAGCAGCAAACAACGGCGCCTCCGCAGCCTTCCGGGACACAAGCGCCCGGAGGCTCCTCTCAGCAGCAGCAGCAGCAGCAACAACAAGCTCAGCCTCAGCAGCAGCAGCAGCAGCAACAGCAGCAGCAACAACAACCTCCTCCGCCGCAGAGCTCCCCGGCGTCGGCGATGGCGGCGGGCGCTCACTACCCGCTCCACTGCCTCCACTCCACGCCGCCGGCCTCGCACTCCCACCACTCGCACCACCAGCACCACCCGCCGCACCCCACCCACCACCACCATCACCACCCGCACCACCACCACCACCACCACGCCGCGCCCTACTCCACGGCCGCGGCGGGGACGGGACCCGGAGGCGCCAACTCCTACAGCCACCGCTCGCTGGCCGCCGCCGCCGCCGCTGCCGCCGCCGCCTACCCCTACGTGGGCCACGCGCAACACAGCCCCTACCTCCAGCCCTACCACCAGGGCGGCGGAGCGGGCGGAGGAGGCGGAGGAGGGAGCGGAGGGGGAGTGGGCCAGGCCAGGCCCGACGACGCAGGTGGGTCCGAGCGGAGGCCTTCCTGCCTGCCCTCCTTCCTTCCATCCTTCCTGCCTTCCTTTGTTTCACTCCCCCCCTTCCCCTCTCGCTTTGCTTCCCTTCTCCATCCCCGGCTTCATCCTCTTCCCCTTTCCTTCCTTGCCGCTTTCTTTCCTTCCTTCCTTCTTTCTCTCCTTCTTGGGGCCCTTCCACATAGCCCTACATCCCAGAATACCAAGGCAGAAAATCCCACAATATATGCTTTGAACTCTGTTATCTGGGGGCCTTTCCACACAGCCCTGCATCCCAGAATACATAGGCAGAAAATCCCACCTTATCTGAGTGTGGACTCGGAAAACCCAGGGCACTTCCACACAGCCATATAACCCAGAATATCAAGGCAGAAAAATCCCACTTTCTCGAAGGCCCCTTCCACACAGCTGAATAAAAATCCCACTTTATCTACTTTGAACTGGGATATATGGCAACTTGGACTCAGATATTGTTCAAAGCAGATACTGTGAGATTTTCTGACTCTATATTCTGGGTTATATGGCTGCGTGGACGGACCCTATGTGTGGACTATATGTGGCCCTATGTGTAGACCCAGGGCACTTCCACGCAGCTATATAAACCCAGAATATCAAGGCAGAAAATCCCACAATATGTGCTTTGAACTGGGTTATCTGGGGGCCCTGGAATATATGGCAGTGTGGACTCAGCGTCCTTCCATACAGCCCTATATCCCAGAATATCAAAATCCCACGTTATCTGAGTGTGGATTTAGATAACCTAGTTCAAAGAAGATATTATGAGATTTTCTGCCTTTATATTCTGGGTTATAGGGCTGTGTGGAAGGACCCTGAGTCCACACTGCCATATATTCCAGTTCAAAGCAGATAATGTGGGATTTCCTGCCTTTATATTCTGAGATATAGAGTTGTGTGGAAGGGCCCTTGGTGTCCCTCCTTGCCTCTTGTTGTTCCCCTTCTTTCTTCCCTCCTTTCTCGCTTTGTCTTTCAAGAGTCCATCCTTCGCTTTGCCCCCCTCCCCCCCACCTTCGCTCTCCCCTTTTTCCTTCTTTCTTGCTTCCTTCTCTCTTCCTTGTTTCCCCTCTTCCCTTCCCACTTTCTCCACTTCCTTCTATTGTTCTCTGCTCCCTTCCTTTTTTCTTCTTCTGCCCCTCCTGACCCCTTTTCCATTCTTTTCATGCTTTCTTTGGAGCCCCGCTTTTGCAATGGGTTAAACCCTTGTGGCGGCAACATCCTTGCAGACAGCCAGTTCTCTCACATCAGAAGCTACTTGCAGTTTCTCAAGTAGCTCCTGACACGAATTAAAATGCTTTGATTTCCTCTCCCCCCCCCCCCCCCCGTTTCCTACTTCCTTTTCTCTTATTATGTCTCTCATGGCCCCTTTTTCTTTTCAATTCATTTCATGGAAGCCCTCCTAGCGCAATGGGTTAAATCTGCGGACTGCTGACCGACAGGTCGGAGGTTGGAGTGAGTGAGTTCCCACAGTCAGCTCCAGCTCCCCATGCAGGGACATGAGAGAAGCCTCCCACAAGGATGGTAAAACACCAAACATCCAGTCCCCTGGGCAACCTCCTTGCAGGCAGCCAATTCTCTCTTGCAGTTTTTCAAGTTGCTCTTGACACAAAAAAGATTTCATTTCTTCTTCCCCCTCCCTTCCCGCTTCCTTCCTTTTCTCCTTGCCTCTTCGTTTTTTATTATTATTATTCCTTTATCGCTTTCCCATTCCTTCCCTCTTTTCTTCCTCATCCCTATAATTGCAATTCCTTTTGCCTCTTTTTGGGTGCCTTCGAGTTTCGGTATTTCCATGTCCACTCCTTCACTTTGCTTCCTTATCGCTCTTTCATGCCTTCTTTGCCTTTCCTACTTCCCTACTTCATTCCTCCTTTCCTACTACATTCTCTCCCTTGTTCCTTCCTTGCCCTCTGGCTTTGGCATCCCTTTCTTTGCCTTCCTCTTTCCTTCCTTCTTGCGTCCTTCTTTTCTTCTTTCTTTTCTATTTCCTGATTGTTTTCCCTCCTTTTTCTCCCCCTTTTCCTGCTCCCTTCCTCCCTATAAGTCAAATCACCTTTTGCTTCTTCTTTCTTTCTTTCAATTCTATCCTTTTCTTGTTTCCTTCTTTTTCTTCTTTGGGCGCCCGTCTTTGCCTCTTGCTTTCCCATTCCCTTTTGGCTTTCCTTCCTTCTTTCCCACAAGCCAAATTCCCACCTTGCCCGGTCCTTTCATTCGGAAAGTCCATCCCCCTCCTTTCCGTGGAGTTTCACCCTTTAATAGGGCTCCCTTCCTTTTGAAGCCTTTTCTCTTGCTTCCGGGAGCCTCAGCAAACCGACTTCCCACGCGCGGATCTGTCCCGCGTGGATCTTTTTTCCCCGGGAGGCCGACTGGCGCGTGGTTTCCGTGCCTGGGGGCCATTCCCACGCGCCTCCTCCTTGTTCCTTAGCTTAACCCCGTCGGCCTCCTCCTCCGTGGCCCTCTGAAGGTGGAATAGGAGTGTAATATGTTGGTGTATATTTTCCTTCGAGATTTATTCGCGTGGCCCGCCGTGGTGACCTTTCCCGGCGGAAGCGCTCCTCCAAAGAGCGAGCGGGCCTTTTCCTTCCCAGGCCAAGTCTAAAGAAGGACAAGGCCGCTCCTATGGTGGCTTGATGCAGGACGAAAGCGAGTTAAGAACTGGCTTAGCACCCGCAGGAAAAAAAACTCGATAGGTTGCCCCTGATCGTGGTCTTTTCCTAGAGGCAGAGTGTGTTTCTAACACAGCTTATTCCACTTGGTCCCAACCATTGTCTATATATCGGAGGCACACCATCATCTGCCCCAAAATAACTCCCTCCCCGCTTAGTCAATGCTCCAGTGTGGCCCTTAGATTGCCATTCTCAATATTGCCATCGAGGATCCTTTGGATCCTTCTTTCTTTCTCACTCTCGGTGGGATCAATCAGCCTGTGTTTGTGAATCTCTGAGTTCCAGCTCTCTTTCTCCCTCTCTGTGGATCAACCAAGCGGTCTTTGTGGTATGTGAATGCTGAAGGACATTGGACTAGAAGCTCATCTTTGGGTGTATCAATCAACCTGGGTTTGTGAATGAGTAAGAGCTGTGTAAATGCCGAAGGACATTCAGGTAGAATATCCGTATCTTTGGGTGTACAGGGGGAAAGGGGCAACTCTGTATATGTGTGTGTGTAAAGATAAGGAGATTCAAAATATTTGCATACACCTTTATTCCAACATTGTGTGTGTGTGTGTGTGTGTGTGTGTGTAGAGAGAGAGAGAGAGACACGGACACAGAGCCGCCTTCCCCTTTACAGTAAAAGGGAATGTATGTATGTGTATACTATATATGTATATGTGTGTCTGCATGCATGTGTGTGCAGAAATAAGGTGATTCTAAATATTTACACACACCTTTATTCCAACATTATGTATATGTATATGTATGTGTATATGTATATGTATGGACACACGCAGACAGATCCGCCTTCCCCCCTACACTAAAAGGGAATGTATGTATGTGCATATATGTATACATTTGTGTGCATGCATGTGTGCGTTGAGATAAGGAGATTCTAAATATTTACACATACCTTTATTCCAACATTATGTATATGTGTATGTATATGTAATATATATAGACACACGCACACAGAGCCGCCTTTTCCCCATGTACACTAAAAGGGAATGTATGTATGTGTATATATGTATATGTGTGTGTGTGTGTGTGTGCATGTGTAAAGATAAGGAGGTACTAAATATTTGCACACACCTTTATTCCAACATTATGTATATGTATTATGTGTGTGTGCATATGCATATATATAGAAACACACTCAAAAAGGGAATATGTGTATGTATATGCGTGTGTGTATAAATATATGTATATGTGTGTGCGTGTGTGCATATGTGTGTGTAAAGATAAGGTGATTTTAAATATTTGCACACACCTTTACTACAAATTATATATATGTATGTATGTAAGTACATATATATATGCATAGGCCCACACACAGAGCCGCCTTTTCTCCCTGTACACTAAAAGGAAATGTGTATATGTGTGTATATGTATGTACATATATACACTCATATATATATATGCACACACACATATATACATACACCAAAAAAAGTAAAATGTAGCAGTATCAACTACCTTACAGGGTTGTTTTATATGTGTGTGAGGAAATAAATGGGTGGAACAAGGGAGAGATAATTTGTTGTTGAAGCAAAATAGTGCCTACAATAAGTTTACCAGGCCTCTGGAATAGGAGTCATCGACCAAAACTATGTGGGAAAAGTATTGGTCGCAAAGGTGAATCCCAAAGTGACCCCAGAAAGGCCTGATTAGATGATTTTGCCAGTGGTTTGGCCCATATTTCCTCAGACTCTTTTAGTAATGGAATGGGAGCGGATTTGTTGCGAGATGGTCACATAGAAACCGAAGAGGAACCACCAAGGATAGGTCTGGCCACCTCCTTTCCAACCTGCTTGCCCTTTTGATTTCAGATCAGCAAAAGACGACAGTCATCGAAAACGGGGAGATCAGATTTAATGGGAAGGGGAAGAAGATCCGGAAGCCTCGCACCATTTACTCCAGCCTCCAGCTGCAGGCTTTGAACCACCGTTTCCAACAGACCCAGTACCTGGCGCTTCCCGAGAGAGCAGAACTGGCAGCCTCACTAGGACTGACTCAGACACAGGTAAACACCATTCCTGGGAGGGACCCAGGCCTTTGTCATCCTGGACAATATAACTGGCAGCCCCTTTCCCAAAACAACACCATGGTTTCCAATCAACAGAGCTGGAGGTCATCCATGGGTGAAGCCAAAACAAACCCCAAGTGTCATGTTTATATTCCTTTGCTTGGTGTATCTGACTTTTGTGGAGGTTTGGGTCCACCAGTCCAAAATATAGACATTGATTTGTCCTGTTACAAAGGAGAGAGATTTGACATGGTTGGTTTTATATATATATACACAGCCTCCGGGGCCCCAGAGAAAGCACACCTCCCTTGGTAATATTCAATAGTAAATTATCCTGGATGAGTAAGTGGAATTCAGTGGGTGCCCTGAGGCGAAATGTTCAGAAGGTGAGGAGAGAGCTGTGGATCAAAGGGAAGCGTGTAGAAAATTAGAGGAAGTTAAGCCACAGTTAAATGTGGTTGGTTGATTTCCCTGCAAATATAAGCCCGAATGACACACATACAACTAAAGTGATTATTTGCATTCACAACTAGAAGTTTCTTTGGGTATTTTTAAATATCATGGTGGCATTTATATCTTCTGGGCACAATAAGGGGGAGAGGTATCTCCTGCAGGTGCTTTTTTTAACAGCTAGTAAGGAAAAAATATACTATTTGGGAGGCTGGGTGACTTCTGTTGAGGCAGCTTTGCAACGTTGTTGTCGTTTTTTAAAGGACATGGAAGTGTAAGTACAATATGACTTTAGTCTTTGGAAAGCTGGACCTATATGAGATACGTTCATTTTATTTATGTATGTATTTATTTTTGTATGGTACACAATTCTTTGAAATTGTTGCAAAGGTTCAGTAGGTTTATCGAAGGCTTTCATGGACGAAATCACTGGGTTGTTGTGAGTTTTCGGGGCTGCATGGCCATGTTCTACAAGCATTCTCTCCTGACGTTTCGCCTGCATCTATGGCAGGCATCCTCAGAGGTTGTGAGAGTTTTCGGGGTTGTATGGTTATGTTCCAGAAGCATTCTCTCCTGATGTTTCGCCTGCATCTATGGCAGGCATCCTCAGAGGTTGTGAGAGTTTTCGGGGCTGTATGGTTATGTTCCAGAAGTATTCTCTCCTGACGTTTCACCTGCATCTATGGTAGGCAACTCGCCCAGCTAATCACCCCCCAACAAAGGATTCCCCCAGGCAGTGAGAAGCCAGACCTTGAAACTGCTAGGCCATTAAATGCTATTCAAAGTAGCCAATTGCAACGTTCACACCTACTTCAAACAGAAAAGACTTCTTTCTCCCACCCTGGACGTACAACAGATATATAAACCCAATTTTCCTAGTTTCCAACAGACCTCACAACCTCTGAGGATGCCCGCCATAGATGCAGGCAGAACGTCAGGAGAGAATGCTTCTGGAACATGGCCATACAGCCCGGAAAACTCACAACCCCCTTTCCTAGGTTTTCTTTGTCAAATGCGGCCTAGCTTTTCATTTTCCCTTCATGCAAAGACTCCTTTCGTTGGTGATATTCTTGGGGACTTTCCTTAAAGACACTGGGGCGGTTTTCCAGGCCTTTCCTGCGCCCTGGGAAGTAGGATGCTGGAAATGCTCCGTTCCTCATCATGCAGGACTTCTTTGTAGGTCAGATTGGAATCCAGCAAAAGTGACCTACTGAAGCCAATCCTCAGACCATTTTTGAGACTGCTTTGAAGGCCTTCTCTTAACATGGAAGTCCCCCTTCCCTCCGTTTTCCAAATCCAAGGGACTGTGAGGGTTTTGTGTGTGTGTGTGCCAGGAGCCTACAAGTCGCTTCTGGTGTGAGATAATTGGCCGTCTACAAGGACGTGTCCCAGAGGACGCCCGGATCCTGTGGAAAGCTTCTCTCATGTCCCTGCATAAGAAGCTGGAGCTGACAGAGGGGAGCTTACCCCACTCCCCGGATTCGAACTGCCGACCAGTCTGTCAGCAGTCCTGCCAGCCCAAGGGTTTAACCCATTGCACCAGCGGAGGCTCCTAGGGACTGTGGTGAAGCTTCTGAATCTGTGTGTTTAGGAGGGCATCTTTGTCTCATTGAAATGCATGATGTCAGTGGTTGCAGAAGTCTTGGAATTGGGGCGATTGGTGTAATGGTTGAGCATTGGAGTCTGGAGACCATTAGGTGATGGCTTGAGCTGGGTGACTTTGGGCGAGTCATACTCGTTCAGTCCCAGGCCCCTTGGAACAAACCTTGCCTGGTTGGGCAACCCTGGATAGGCTGAAAGGCAGACAACAACAAAGGAAGCCCAGGGAGCTTAAGCTGGGGCTGGCAGTGGAGGTGTCTGTGGGACAGCAGTTCCCATCAACCCTCACCACTCCAGTTGCAGAGTATGGCCAATGAGATCTGAAGTCTAGGGAGGTCACAACGGCTCACCCCTAAGCCAAAGGATGGGTGGAAGGGGTGGAAGGGAAAACCAAGTATCCAAACTACGTGCCCTGAACCTGCTCCCACTCCCATCATTCTAAAAGGGTAATTACCTGCTGGTAATTATGCCAGGCGCTGGAGACCCGATGCCTATCGGATCTTGCCCACGTCGGCAGACTTGTCTACTTGCGTAGGTGACTTTAAATGGATGCATGGGAAATAAAGGGACAAGAATGCCCGACTGCGTTGTTAAGTGTCCCAGAGAAGGGAATGTCCTTTGAAAGAGAGAGAAAAACAAGCCGAAAATGCGAGGCACAAAGGTACCCAAGCAGGCCTGAATGGAAGGCGGTTGAAACAATGGCAGCAAAAGAGAAGGGGGGGCACAGCAGTAGAGGGTTGGGTATAGTGGGAACCAGAGGGAGGGAGGAGGGAAGGAAGGGAGAGAAGGAAGGAAAGAAGGAAAGAAAAAAGGGAAGAGGGGAGGAGGGGAGGAAGAAGAAAGGAAGGAGGGAAAGAGGAAGGAGAGAGAGTAGGAGCGAGGAAGGGAAGGAGGGAAGAAGGAAGGAAGAAGGGTGGGAGGTAGGAAGGGAGGAAATCGAAGGCAGGGGGAAGGAAGGAGGGAAGGGAGAAAGGGAAAGAGGGAGGGAGAAAAGGAAGTAAGTCGGTGAATGGAACTCCTTTGATTTCCTTCCTTCCCCTTTTGGGTTTCTTCCTTCCCCTTTGAGTTTCTTCCTCCCCTCTATGGTTCTATTCCTTCCTGCTTTGGGTCTCTTCCTTCCTTCATCCTCTGGATCTCTTCCTTTCCCTCTTTGGGACTTTTCCTCCCCGCCCCCCTTGGGTCTCTTCCTTTCTCCTTTGGGTTTCTTCCCCCTGTGGACCTCTTCCTTTTGTGCTCTTCCTTCTCCCTTTGTCTGTCTTCCTTCATCCTCTAGATTTCTTTCTGCCCCCTTTGGTGCTCTTCCTTTCCCCTTTGGGTCTCTTCCTTTAGTGCTCTTCCTTTCCCCTTTGGGTTTCTTCTTACTTCTCCCTTTGGTGCTCTTCCTTCCTTCCCCCTTTAGGTCTGTTTCTTCAACCTTTGGATTTCTTCCTCTAATGCTCTTCATTCCCCCTTTGGGTTTCTTCCTTCTCCCTTTGGTGCTCTTCCTTCCTTCATCCTCTGGATCTCTTCCTTCCCCCCCTTTGGTGCTCTTCCTTCCTTACCCCTTTAGATCTCTTCCTTCCACCTTTCGGTATCTTCCTTTAGGTCTCTTCCTTCCCCCTTTGGGTCTGTTCCTTTAGAGCTCTTCTTTCCCCCGTTAGTGCTCTTCCTTCTTTCCCCCTTTAGGTGTATTCCATCCCCTTTTGGATCTCTTCCTTTAGTGCTCTTCCTTCCCCCTTTGGCAGTCTCCCTTCACCCTCTGGGTTTCTTCCTTCCCCCTTTGGCTCTCTCTCCCCGTTGACCTTGGGATGGGCTCTGTGCATGGCTCTGATGCCTCTCTTGCCTCCTCTGCTCGCAGGTGAAGATCTGGTTCCAGAACAAGCGCTCCAAGTTCAAGAAGCTGCTGAAGCAGGGCGGGAACCCCCACGAGAGCGACCCCCTGCCCGGCTCGGCCACCCTCTCCCCGCGCTCCCCGGGCCTGCCTCCTGTCTGGGACGTTTCGGCCTCTGCCAAAGGCGTCAACATGCCTCCCAGCAGCTACATGCCGGGCTATTCTCACTGGTACTCTTCTCCACATCAAGACACAATGCAGAGACCGCAGATGATGTGAGCGGGCCAAGAGAAACACGCCGTTCCGGGAGCAGCCCGCCCGCCCGCCTTCCCGCCCGCCCGCCAGCCAGCCTGGCCCCGCCGAGAAAGAGGGAAAGAGAGAGGGCCGATCGCGGGTTTGGGGGGCCCATGGGGCGCTGTGCGGCCGAGGGAGACAGACTGGGGCTTGGCCTCCCCCTTCCCTTGGACCTCAGCGATTGATCTTGAACTGAAAGACCCACATCAGATGCTCGCTTTGGGATATTTCTACCGCGACTCGGAGGCAACAACCCTCCCTGGGAGTATAAATCCAGGCGCAAAGCAAACAACAACAATCCCAAAACAACCAGAAGTGGAGCGGACCGGAGGATACACACTTTCCCCACCAGTCCACGCAGCAACATTTTTAGGGCTTTTTTTTTTAAGGAAACAAAAAGGCTGGAGGAGTCAGACGTGTCTAATTCACTGAGGACCATTGCAAGCAGCAGACTCCCTCCTGCTCCCTCCAAGTGGAACTGATAACCGGCTGCGAAGACCAATCCAATCTGTCTCACTTTTTTCGAGGCTGTACATTCCCTGACATAACCCTGGCTCCTAGAATTGGCCAAGAAATCCGCCTCCACGCCTCCTATTATCAAAGTTCGGGGACTTTCGGACTATAAATCCCCAAATCCCCCAATCGCATCTCCACCGGGTTGGAGATTCTGGGGGTTGCTATCATCACATACACACAAAATGACTTTCCTGAGTTTTTCCCATTGCGGGGAAAGAGCAAGAGGGGAAAGTAAGACAAAAAAGAAGAAGAATAACCCCACCCAGATCCTAAAGCTCAAGTCCCACCTTGTCAATCTTCTCGGTCCCTTTCGCTGCCGAGCAAACCTGTTGTACATATTGTTGAATTTTAGTTGTACATATCCTTTGTATGTTTTGTCTCCTTTCATATAGAGAGTAAAAGCCAGAAAACGCCCAAGAGAGTCCTGCTTTTGTGTTGTCTAAGAAATCATTGAGTTGTTGTGAGTTTTCTGGGCTGTATGGCCATGTTTCGGAAGCATTCTCTCCTGACTTTTCACCTGCATCTATGGCAGGCATCCTCAGAGGTTGTGAGGTCTGTTGGAAACTAGAAAAACAGGGTTTATATATGTGTAAAATATCCAGGGTGGGAGAAAGAACTCTTTGAAGTAGGTGTGAATGTTACACTTGGCTACCTTGATTAACATTTAATGGCCTAGCTGTTTCAAGGTCTGGCTTCTCACTGCCTTGGGAAATCCTTTGTCGGAAGGTGATTAGATGGGTGAGTTGCCTGCCATAGATGCAGGTGAAATGTTAGGAGAAAATGCTTCCAGAACATGGCAATACAGTCCGGAAATCTCTCACAACTTCTGAGGATGCCTGCCATAGATGCAGGCGAAATGTAAGAAGAGAATGCTTCTGGAATATGGCCATACAGTCCGGAAAACTCACAACAACCCTGCCCTGTTGTTCTCTATGCTTGGAAAGCTTTTTTCTCCTCTGCCTTCCTATTATCCAAGAGGGCTAGTTATGAAGTACACCCTAAAAAGGGTTCTATATCAGGCCTGGGCAAACTTGTCCCTCCTGGTGTTTTGGATTCGACTCCCACAATTCCTAACAGCAGGTAAACTGGCAGGGATTTCTGGGAGTTGAAGTCCAAAACACCTAGAGGGCTGAAGTTTGCCCATGCCTGTTCTATATTAATAGACAGTTGACCTTCCTGAAAGAGAGCAGCCCTAATAATCTATGCACATAGGCCTTCTTGAGAGTCAACATGCTCTAAGTAAATAGGGGGAAATAATCTATTAAATGGTGAGAATGCAGAGAGAGAGCCCTATATTTACTCTACCCACAGCTTTGCCTGTGGGCAGATGCTGAGCCATGACAGACTAATATAGAAGCAAAACACCTCCTAAAATTGTGTCTGGCTTTGCCACTCTTTCTTTATTATCTAATAGACCAAATTGGGACAAAAGTAAGAGGAATCTGAGCTGATTTGTATTTTTACCTTTTTGGAGAGGGATCCTTTCTTGAATTAGTGTTTGGCAAATAATACAGTTTGAACTGCATTATATGGTTTTACAAGAGGCATGGGCAAGCTTGGGCCCTCCAGGTGTTTTGGATTTTGTTGGGAATCAGAGCTGTCAGGGTCAAAAAATAACCCTCATTTGGGGTGATTCCTCCATAAATATAGCAGAGTGCTAGAAGCAGAAATTTACAGTGTGGTGAGTCAGAATTAGCTTCCATTCAACAGAATGGTACAGGATTACAGAGACAAAACTTTAGGTTCAAAATATTTATTCAAGTAAAGAGAAATCCATTGTAGATAGAAAAGGTCTTGGAGTTAACTAGCGTACTAGGCTCATCTTCTAAGGAAGGTAAAAGGATAAAATATCAAAGATATTCATGCAGCTACATTTTGCCTGGAGAAAGGCAAAATGCTCCTTACTGGAAGAGAGACAAAGGCAGAGAGAGGCAATGGAGAATGACCACATGGTCAAAACCCAGGGCAATGAAAATATCTTTAAAGAGGAAGTTACCTCATCCCTCACAGAGATTCCATTGCTACATTCTAAAATGGAGGAGAAGATAGTGGCAAGCAAGAAGAGTAAATGGCATGCATAGGAATGTGGAGAAAGGAATCCCTCACTGTCTAATCCTATATCTAAGTCTAGCTATTCATTGAGGACTGGAGACTTGTGCAGTCCAGGGATGAAACCCAACAGATTTCAACAGCCTCAGGTGCCTTCCTTTCCCTCCTCAGCCGTTTAAGTGGGAAAGGGAAAAGGAAAAGGAAGGGGCCCAAGGCTGTTAGGAATTGTAGGAGTTGACGTCCAAAACACCTGGAGGGCCCAAGTTTGTTCATGCCTGGTCTACATTAGCCCATATAGTGCAGTCCACATTGCATTAGAAGTTATAACGCACAGCCTAAATTAGGCCTGCTCCTCGGGTTCTTTGAGGCGCTGATTAAATTGCATTGGATAGACCACATCAACTCAAGTCTCTTAGATATCATGTACTTAGTAAAAACCATATGTTCTGTATCTCAAAAACTAGAGCTGATGGGGAAAAACTGGTTACATTTTTTGAATCAGTAGGTCAAATATACCCAGAAAGGGGCATCAAAATGTCTGTTGGCCTGTGATGGAGAAGCAACATTTTTTTAATATTATTCTTATGAGATTTGGTGGATTGGTTGGAAAGGAAGCTTCAGGAAAGCCATCCAAACCCTATTCCTAAACTTTCTGGACTAGTTGGAAGGCTTCCCTATGCAACCCAAAGACTGAATAGCTTTTGTCTGAAAGGGAATTGTGGTTATAGAATCTGTGGTTGGGAGTGATCTACACCAGGCCTGGGCAAACTTGTGCCCTCCAGATGTTTTGGACTTCTACTTCCACCATTCCTAACAGCCTCAGACCCTTTCCTTTCCCTCCTCAGCGGCTTAAAAAAAAAGGAAGGAGCCCGAGGCTGTTAGAAATGGTGGGTGTTGAAGTCCAAAGCACCTGGAGGGCCCAAGTTTTCCCAGGCCTGATCTACACTGATCCGAAATCCGGAAGGAAACCAGCATATAGGAAAGGATTTTCCTATCGGAATCACTGGATTATAGTGAGTTTTCTGGACTGTATGCCCAGATTTCTGTAGCATTCTCTTCTGAGGTTTCACCTGCATCTATGAGAGGCATCCTCCGAGTTTGTGAGGTCTGTTGGAAACTAGGATAATTGGGTTAATATATCTGTGGAGTGTTCAGGGTGGGAGAAAGAACTCTCGTTTGTTTGAGGTAGGTGTGAACATTGAGGTAGGTGTGAACACATTCCACGGATATATAAACCCCATTTGTCTAGCTTCCAACAGACCTCTGAAGATGCCTGCCATAGATGCAAGCCAAACATCAGGAGAGAATACTCCTGGAACTTGGCAATACAGCCCGGAAACTTCACAACAAGCCAGAAAGGATCTTCATTTGCAAGTCCTGGAAGTGTTCAGGAAGGTGTCAATACACCCTTGCTTTCTATCATCAAGTCTTCCTCCCAAGGCAGGTAGGTGTGAACCTTGAGGTAGGTGTGAACACATGCCACAGATATATAAACCCAATTTTCCTAGTTTCCAACAGGCCTCACAACCTCTGAGGATTTTTTTTCATGCAGAAATTGCAAGTTGCTCCTGGTGTGTGAGAGAATTGGCAGTCTGCAAGGAGGTTGCCCAGGGACGCCCCGGGTGTTTGGTGTTTTACCATCCTTGTGGGAGGCTTCTCCCCTGTCCCCGCATGGAGAGCTGGAGCTAACAGAGGGAGCTCTCCCCGGATTTGCAGGGGCTCCACTTCTGAGGATGTCTGCCATAGATGCAGGCGAAACGTCAGGAGAGAATGCTTCTGGAACATGGCCATACAGGCCAGAAAACTCACAACCACCCAGAAAAGGATATTCATTTGCAAGTCCTGGAAGTGGTCAGGAGGGTGTCAACACACCTTTGCTTTCTATCATCAAGTCTTCCTCCCAAGGCAGGTAGGTGTGAACCTTGAGGTAGGTGTGAACCTATTCCACAGACATATAAACCCCATTTTTCTAGTTTCCAACAGACCTCACAAACCCTGAGGATTTTTTTCCGTGTCAAGAGCCACTTGAGAAACTGGCGTGTGAGAGAATTGGCTGTCTGTAAGGACACCCTTGCTCTCTATCATCAGGTCTTGCTCACAAGGCAGGTAGGTGTGAACCTTGAGGTAGGCGTGAACATATTCCACAGATATATCAACCCAATTTTCCTAACTTCCAACAGACCTCACAACCTCTGAGGATCTTCTTTCAGTATCAGGAGATACTTGAGAAACTGCAAGTCGCTTCTGGTGTGTGAGAGAATTGGTGTCTGTAAAGACACCCTTGCTTTCTATCATCAGGTCTTGCTTTCTATCATCAGGACTTGAGAAACTGCAAGTCACTTCTGGTGTGTGAGAGAACTGGCTTTCTGTAAGGACACCCTTGCTTTCTGTCAACAAGTCTTGCTCCCAAGGCAGGTAGGTGTGAACCTCGAGGTAGGTGTGAACCCATTCCACAGACATATAAACCCATTTTCCTAATTTCCAACAGACCTCACAACCTCTGAGGATCTTCTTTCAGTGTCAGGGGCCACTTGAGAAACTGCAAATCGCTTTTGGTGTGGGAGAAAATTGGCGTCTGTAAGGACACCCTTGCTTTCTATCATCAGGTCTTGCTTTCTATCATCAGGACTTGAGAAACTGCAAGTCGTTTCTAGTGTGGGAGAGAATTGGCTGTCTGTAAGGACACCCAACAGACCTCACAACCTCTGAGGATTTTCTTTTCCTTTGACAGGAGCGACTTGATAAACTGCAAGTCGCTTTTGGTGTGGGAGAGAATTGGCTGTCTGCAAGGACACCCAACAGACCTCACAACCTCTGAGGATTTTCTTTCAGTGTCAGGAGCGACTTGAGAAACTACAAGTTGCTTCTGGTGTGTGAGAGAATTGGCTGTCTGTAAGGACACCCAACAGACCTCACAACCTCTGAGAATTTTCTTTCAGTATCAGGAGCGTGTGTGAGAGAATTGGCTGTCTGTAAGGACACCCAACAGACCTCACATCCTCTAAGGATTTTCCTTCAGTATCAGGAGCGACTTGAGAAAATGCAAGTCGCTTTTGGTGTGGGAGAGAATTGGCTCTCTGTGAGGACACACTTGCTTTCTATCATCAGGTCTTGATCCCAAGGCAGGTAGGCGTGAACCCATTCCACAGACATATAAACCCCATTTTCCTAGTTTCCAATAGACCTCACAATCTCTGAGGATTTTCTTTCAGTGTCAGGAGCAACTTGAGAAACGACAAGTCGCTTCTGGTGTGAGAAAATTGGCCATCTGTAAGGACACCCTTGCTTTCTATCATCAGGTCTTGCTCCCAAGGCAGGTAGGTGTGAACCTTGAGGTAGGTGTGAACCTTGAAGTAGGTGTGAACCCATTCCACAGACATATAAACCCCATTTTCCTAGTTTCCAACAGACCTCACAATCTCTGAGGATTTTCTTTCAGTGTCAGGAGCAACTTGAGCAACGACAAGTCGCTTCTGGTGTGTGAGAAAATTGGCCATCTGTAAGGACACCCTTGCTTTCTACCATCAGGTCTTGCTCCCAAGGTTGGAGAAAGAGAGAAAGAGAGAAAGAGAGAGAGGTCTCCCTTGGTCCTCCAGCCTGCCTCCTGTCCCTGGCGAATGAATGCGATCCCTTCGATAGGCGAGCACGCCGCCTCAAGCCCCGCAAAGCCCCCATTTCGCGTCACACAAGCAGGATGGCCCCACGCTGCGAGAATTAATGGCTCGAGCCCTGGGCATCCTTCAAATTATGAACCTTGAAACCACGGAGCCCATTTATCCCGAGTCAATGGAGATCCTGAGAGTGCCTCCATCTAATGACAGCTCCACACAGCCGCGCAGAAAAAGGACAGTCACTATAATTAGACACAAAAGCCAAGACTACTTACCCAGATACCAGCGCCGGTTTTTTGTTGAGCAACTTCCACGCGCAGCCAGTCTTCAGAATGGCTTAAAACCCGATCAAGTCTTGTCATTTTCTACCCATTCGCATTGTTTAACGTGGGGAGGGGGGACGACTCGCTTTCCCCCCTTTCTCTTTCTTCCCCGCGCCCCCCTCTCTGCCCCGTTCCCACTGTGAAACTTCGGGTTCGGCGCTCCCCAGGTTCAATGGGGAACAAAGACCCCAGCTGCAGTGCCATCCAATTTCGAGGCAGACATTGGGGACAATTTAAGGTTTTTATCCCCCTAAGAAGGGGTTTTTCTCCCTCTCTCTCTCTCTCTCTCTCCCCATTCTCTTAAATGCAGCCATAATTAGAGTAATTTTTCATGTAGCCCGCTGATTACAGCGTTTTTACCGTCAAAGATAATTACCTGTAATTTTCTTCCACTTTTAATACTAAAAAGCCATCTTTATTTAGATTCAGGAACAGGAAAGGCGAAACAAAAGAGGGAAATTATTCTGTTATTCATACACAAATTGCAGAGACGTTCGGGCCCAAAATTGAAAATTAACCCAAATTATAATGCGGGGAAAGAATGGGAGAGGTACAGCTGGTTGTGGGGTTCGCTGAATTATTCAGAGCCGCCTTCGAGGGAGAAAAGCTCCCAGACATTCAGAGCCAGGGCCAGGCGGGCGGGCGGCCGGGCGGGCATGCCTCTGGCGGGGGGCAGGCAGGGTCTCCCCAAGGCGGCCGGAGGAACCAGGGTCAGGCTCAAGCCCACCCAGGCCCAGGCGCAAGGGAAAGGGAAAGGCAGCATCCAGGACCACCGTCTGAAGGCGCACTCGGGTGCAAGGGAAGGCCTTGGGGCTGAGGCAGGAATACGCCATAGGGTTTCGGATCAGGGCGGTCTAGGAGAAGGGAGGTTGTCGCCTAGTCAAGCCTCGCACTCATTTTGACAGCACTGAACCGCGAGAAAAACATTCCACATCACCCACAATATTTTGGGATTCACCAGTTTTTGTGCTGGGCTGTTCGATCTAAACAATCTCATTTATGTATGTGGATAGATGGCTTAGATAGAATATATATGTGTGTGTATGTGTGTGTGTATGTATACAAACACATAGAAGGAGAGGGAGTTCACAGACACACACACACATACTATATATAAGTTCTGGACACCTTACCTATCTATATAGATTCAGGTAGATATGCATATACACGCACGCACACATAGAGCAAGAGAAAGAGTTCATACACACAAATACACATGAATGTGTGTGTGTGTATAATCTATCTTTATAGATGCAGGTAACCTCATCCATAAACACACATACACAAACACACACAGAGAGAGAGTTCATATACACAAACACACGCGTGGATAGATAGATAGATAGATAGATAGATAGATAGATAGATAGATATGATATGATATGATATGATATGATATGATATGATATGATATGATATGATATGAGAAGGGTTCTGGACCTTATCTATCTCTATAGATGCAGGTAACCTC
Source organism: Anolis sagrei (assembly GCF_037176765.1). Lineage (NCBI taxonomy): Eukaryota > Metazoa > Chordata > Lepidosauria > Squamata > Anolidae > Anolis > Anolis sagrei. Next base: position 100,377,404 of record NC_090026.1, on the reverse strand, counting down.
ATTCATATATTACACACACACACACACACACACGAATGCATGTGTATATATACAGTACAAGAAGGGTTCTGGACACCTTAACTATCTATTTAGATACAGGTAACCTCATTAATATATATACATTACATACACATAGAGAGAGAGTTCATACACACATATGAATGAATACACACACACACACATATAGGGTTCAGGGCACCTTAGCTATCTATCTAGATGCAGGTAACCTAATTCTCTCTCTCTCTCTCTCTCTCTCTCTCACACACACACACACACATAAATGTGTGTGTGTATATATATATTTCGTTCTGGACAACTTATCTATCTATGTCAATGTAGGTAACTTCATTTACACACACACACACACACGAATGAGGTTGCCTGGATATATTCGTGTACACGATGCTTTGAGGAGAGTGACTGGAATAATATATTTGTGTGTGTGTGTGTGTGTGTGTGTGTGTGTGTATGTATAGACTGGACTATTATCGATATAGATCAAGGTAACCCCATTCAGATTGTCTGGATCCATCTATGTATCTCTCTCTTTGTCCACGTTGGCTTTCCTCTTAGGAGGAAAGGATACTGGAGGAGATGGAATGGGATGACAGACAGAATTATTCTCCCTCTGTCCTCCGATTTCCCCCTCTCTCCTCCATAAGGAGTCTCCTTCCTTATTTTGGAGGCTGGGTATGGGAGTTCAATTTGAAGAAGACTAAATAAGCTAGCCAAATAGAAGAAGGGTATAAAGTGGATCACAGGATCAGTTCCTAAAAGTCAAACGCGAGGCCTGAACCACTCAAGGAAGGAGGGAGGAAAACCCTACAAAATACAGATAAGAGTGAACCCAAAGTAAGGATTTCTTGGTATGTTCCATACTTCGCCATCAATTCATATTTGGGGAGGGGTGGGAGAATGCCCCCAACTCTTCCCAAAGCCCCTCAAAGTTCTCGCGTGGGTCTCAACCATAGTACAAAAGCACCCGAGGTCCATTTGTAAAAGGGCTTTTTGGCCAGCTCAAGACTTGACCCCCAAAATTCAGGTAGGAGTCAGGAGAGAGGGGCCCAGATCCTGAAACTACTAAAGGTATAGCTTGATTAGTTTCCCGAAAATACTCCGAAGTAGCCCCTCAACACACATGAAAACTAGAACCGGTATATTGTTCAAATCCTAGCTGCTGGTTTGGGGTGTCCTTGCAGGTTTCCTCATCACTCTTTTTTATAAGGGAAAGAATTAAATTCCATTTGGAAAGAGGCTAAAGGGGGGTTGGTGGAATTACCTGGGAGAAAATCTGAGCATGCGTACTCCGAAATGTGCCCCTACCCTTCACGAGGCTGGCTTACTCTGGAGTAAGTGTGCCTGACGCGTGTCAGCCTTAAATAAACTGGCATTACACCCACCTAACTCATGCACACCCGGGTACCTTCCGTGCATAAGACCACCTCAACCACCCCCACTTCGAAATACAGATCCCGACTGCACATCCTCTGGACAGCCCTGAAAGAGAGGGGTGTGACTTCTTACTATCCTCCCCCATTAAGGAATACATCACTGGTATTAAGACGACTTTCACACACACACTCACATCCTGATTCTGTTCCAATATCCCCCCCATTCTCGGGGAGGGGGGTTGGAAGTGAGTCATTGGCAGTGAAAATCTCAAGGCTGCTGAATGGGGTGGAAAGACACCCGAATTTCGAAGCCTCCCACCCAGAGAGTCGTAGGAATTACGCTTGGAAGCTGACAACGAGAAAAAGGAAGGAAAGAAAGGAGGAAATAAGGGGGAAGGGAGGGAAGGAAGGAAGGAAGGAAGGAAGGAAGGAAGAAGGGAGGGCGGGAGGGAGGGAAGGAATGAAAGAAGGAGGGAGAGAGGGAGGAGGGGAAGGAAGGAAGGAAGGAAGGAAGGAAGGAGAGAGGGAGATAGGGAAGGAAAGAAGGAAGGAAAGAAAGAAAGAAGGAGGGAGGGAGGGAAGGAAGGAAAGCAGGAAGGAAAGAAGGAAAGAAGGAGGGAGGGAGGGAGAGAGGGAGGGAAGGAAGGAAAGGAGGGAGGGAGAGAGGGAAGGAAGGATGGATGGAAGGAAGGAAAGAATGAAAGAAGGAGAGAGGGAGGGAAGGAAGGATAGAACAAAGGAAGGAAAGAAGGAGGGAGGAGGGGAAGGAAGGAAGGAAAGAAGGAGAGAGGGATGGAGGGAAAGAAGGAAAGAAGGTGGGAGGGAGGGAAAGAGGGAAGGAAGGAAGGAAAGAAGAAAGGAAAGAAGGAAAGGGAGGAAAGAAAGAAAAGGAAAGAAGAAAGGAAATAAGGAAGGAGGGAGGGAAAGAAGGGAGGATGGGGAGAAGGAAGGAAGGAAGGAAGGAAAGAAGGAAGGAAGGAAGGAAGGAAGGAGAGAAGGAGGGAGAGAGAACGGGAAGGAAAGAAGGCTCATCCTGCTGACTCCATTAAAGACCGAAGAAGGAAGACTGAAAAATTATAAAGAGCAGTTGTGGAAAAAAAAATATTCCAAGCCCGACACCATCCAACCCGTCCTTCCAGATCCCGGAGGAACTCCAGCTCCAGCCGAGCGCCATCCCTGAACCCAAACCAAAGGCGGACTTACCCCCGTGCAACCACCTCTTAAGCAGGGATGAGGGTCTAAAGAAATCTACAGTGAAGAGAAGAAGCAGAGGAGAGGATATTTTTTTGTCTGCGTCTTAGGGCAGAAGCTCTTTCTCTATATTCTTGGTTGACTGAGCACATCCAGGTGTGAAATTGTTTGCACACCCCAGCACCTCTTATATTGCCAGCAAAATTAGCTGTTATTACTGTCACTGTTTAGTGATGGTTAGCTTGATAAAAAAAAAAAAGAAAGGAGGGAAAAAAGCCCGCTGTAATCAAGACCTGGCGCATCTTTGCAAATTACAGATAATTGTAAACGTCCAGATTATGATAATAGCATCCTAATCCAGCCTGCAATATAATTATTACAGAGTGTTACATCTGAAACTGTCCAGTAGGGCTAATTCGGCCATTATTTAGACCTTTCTCTCTCTCCCTCTTTCTCTCTCCCTCTTTCTCTCTTTTTCCCCCCTTTCCTCCCCCCCCCCCCCCGCCCCTCTGCCACTACAAATGGGTTGCTGAGCTGAAAATGTACGATTGTAATTTCACGGGGCACTCAATGAGTAATGATAGAGGAAGAAGGGGAAAAAATACAAAAGTGGAATGGGAACAGGCGCGATCAAATCAAAATTGGAGGACGCACCAAAAAAAGAGGGGGGAAGGGAAGAAAAGAAAAGGAGCCTGAGTTGATGGAGGGGGGAATAAGAAGAGAGGGAATTAAGAACAGAGCAAAAAGGGGGAGGCACCCAAGCTGGGCGAGCAGAGGGTGCTTTGTTGTGCATTCAAACCGCTGCCGCCCCGGTGGCTTCCTTGGTGCGGGTGGATAAAATCCGCATTTCCAGATGCGCTCGCCTCCCGTTGGCTGCAACCGGAGGTCCCTCCCTCCCTCCCTCCCTCCTCCCTTCCTTTCTTCCCCACCCCGCTACACAACAAGGAGAAGCAACCACACGAGCCTTTTCCATCGACCAAGAGCACTGTGGAACCTAATCGCAAGAGGGAACCTAAAGGCGGAGGAATCCAGTTGAGAAAGGCATATCTAGAGCGGATGTCCACACAACACACTGCGCAGCTGAACAGGATTTGGAGGTTTTCAACCAGGGCACATCTTCATGGACTATATAATGTGGGACAAAAGTATCAGGGGCAGAAAGGAAGCGAATGCACACAGGGAAACTAAAATATAGCAACCAGGGACATTATCACACAGCAATAAGGGACATTATCACACAGAGATCAGGGACATTATCACACAGCAACCAGGGACATATCACACATCAACCAGGGACATTATCACACAGAAATCAAGGACATGATCACACAGCAACCAGGGACATTATCACACAGAAATCGGGGACATTATCACACAGCAAACAGGGATATTATCACACAGCAACCAGGGACATTATCACACAGAAATCAAGGACATGATCACACAGCAACCAGGGACATTATCAAACAGCAACCAGGGACATTATCACACAAAAATTAGGGACATTATCACACAGCAAACGGGGATATTGTCACACAGCAACCAGGGACATTATCACATGTCTCCTAAAAACCAATTCTCCAGCTTGCTGAGAGAGGAGGAAGCTTGACTAGCTCCGTTTCTTACCATAGATTATTGCACAAATCCTTTTTGAGGGCACCTTCAGCTATGCTGTGCAATAATCCAGCAGGGATCTTATCACACCCATCTTCTAAAACTTTGGTAAATCCATCTTTCTGCATAGGGAGCAACCTTGTCTGCTTTTTTCCATATAAATCATTGCACACATCCTTTTTGAAGGCTTTTTTAGCTGTGCTGTGTAATCAACCAGCAAGGACATTATCACACATCTTGTAAAACAGATTATCTAGTGGTAAATGAAGGTGCCACAGTGGCACAGTAGGTTAAACTGCTAAACTGCAGAACTTGCTCATTGGAAGATTGGAAGGTCAGTGGTTCGAATCCATGGATAGGGTGAGCTCCCGTTGTTAACCCCAGCTTCTACCAACCCAGCAGTTTGCAAATGTGAATAGATCAATAGGTACCACTTTGGCAGGAACATAACAGTGCTCCATGCAGTCATGCTGGACATATGACCCAGGAGGCATCTACAAACAACATAGGGCTTAGAAATGGAGATGAACATCACCACCCCAGAGTCAGACATCTCTAGACTTAATGTCAAGGGGAAATCTTTACCTTTGTGGTAAATGTGTGGTCAAACCAACTTTCTGAGAAGGGATAAAGCCTGCCTAGCCTTGCTTCTTCTGCATAAAACATTGCACAAATCATTTTTGAAGGCACCTTCAGCTATGCTTTGTGATAATCCATCAAGTTCAAACCAACCTGGGTTCAACCATGGATCCTGTTCCAAGATCCATAGGATCCATGGCTTCATGGCCTAGAGAAGATTTAGGGTTTGTTTTTTTTAAGTTCCCATCATGAGCATGTGTGGTTTCCCTATGTGGTGTATATCTATGTGCACTGATGCTTGGCTCTATTTCAAAGTATTAGCTGATTTTTGCTTATCATCCAGTGAGGACAGTGCTGCAGATGTGTCCCAGGATAAACAAGGTCAAGGTATAGTCCAAATTAGGCCACTTAATGCACTTCAGCATACCTAGGTGAAAACCACATGGGGTACCAGAAGAATGTTAATACCCCTGAAGTCGCAGATGCTGTGGATCCTGGAACCAGGTTAGAGATCTCTCCAACCACAGGCAAGGCCTCAACCAGGATCACCAGTGTTTAAGTGGCCAGGGTAGATGGGGCCCAAATTCCTGCACTGAATCATGTTTCTACAATTGACATGTGATTATGTGCAAGTTGGCTTTGCCTCTGGCCTTGCCACTTTCCTCCCACATTATATGGTCCCTGTAGATGTGGCCCAGGATCTCACCCAAACTTGATTAACCTAACTGAAAGGCTCTACTGCTCTTACACCAGCCTAGCCAGCTCCTTGTTTTTAACCTAATGCACATTAGATTACTTAATTTGTGTTACCTTTTGGTCCCCTTTGCATTCATTCTTCTGATCTCTGGTCCCAAAGTCCCATCCAGAAATCCAGCTGGGCAATGGTTCAGATGAAAAGCCTATCCAGAGCCATTGTCCCCAAGAGCCATTGTCCCCAAGAGTGGACATCTGGGTGGATTTCTGGAACCCACAGGCAGATCAGAAGGCAATGAAATGTTCCTCCCCAGCAGCTGTTTGGCCCTACCTCATCCAGAGTGTTCTAGTTAAACTTGAAGCTTCTAGTTACAGTCACCTTCTTGAAAAACCACAAATAAACAAATTGCTGTTTTATTTTTTATTTTTTTACCTGAGAGAACACCTCTCTAAGAATATTTAGGTCTTCCAGCAGAACTCTATGGCCAACTTCTACTGGAAGCTGAGAATAGAATTGCATTGCAGGACCTAGAACAGTGCTTCCCAATCTTTTTTTTTTTTTGACCAGGGACTACTTGACCATGAACCACTTTGACCAGGACCACTCTCCAACATGAGTACCAAAAGGGTTATGAATCAGTTTTTGGTCAACTTTAGATTTGGCTTGGTTATTTGGTGTGCTGATTCAGAAAACTGTATTGGATAGACTACATCAGCTCTAGTTTCTGATACAGAACATATGCCATCTAGTAGTCACCATCTACAGAAAACCATATTTAATAAGCCTCAGGACTATAAGAGAGTTTTGAAAGACCGGTTGCTCTCATTACAATGGTGTAGTGAGGCCATGAACCATATTTTAGTTCTTGTGGACCACTGGCGGTCCACTGACCACAGGTTGAGAACCACTGACCTAGAGAATCCTAGAGATGTATCCTCTTGAGAAATCTCCAGCATGACTGGAGGAAGTTGACTGTAGAATCACATTGGAGGACTTAGAGATTTTTAGAGAGAACATTTTAAATCTCTGAAGAATCAAATCCACAAAAGTCAAAGGTGCAAATATAGTGGGGATGGCTGTAATTGTCTGTTAATGGAGGGCTATGGAGATTCCCCCTGACTTTTAGTAGTGTTTCCATGTGACCTTAACCACACTGAGTTCTATAACTCAAAGGAAGCTTATGTCCATGCCTGGGAGAAGGATTGTGGCCTTATTTCTAGGTAGTGTTTGGGATCAGATTGTGTGTCTGGTAGGTTGTGTTCCTAAATATGGAGAAGGCTGTACATGAGAAAAAGCCAAAGAGGTATCCTTGTCCTGTGTATTGTCTAGGGTTTTCATGGCCAGAATCACTGGGTTGTTGTTTGTTTTCATGGCCATGTCCCAGAAGCATTCTCTCCTGACGTTTTGCCTGCATCTATAGCAGGTAACTGGACTAGCAAATCACCTCCCAGCAAAGGATTCCCACAGGCAGTAAGATGCCAGACCTTGAAACTGCTAGGCCATTAAATGCTAATTGAGGAGGTCAATTGCAACATCCACACTTACCTCAAACAGACAAGAGTTCGTTCTTCCACCCTAGACATTCCACAGATATATAAGCCCCGTTTTCCTAGTTGCAAACAGACCTCACAACCTCTGAGGATGCCCGCCATAGATGCAGGTGAAACTTCGGGAGAGAATGCTTCTGGAACATGGCCATAGAGCCTGGAAAACTCACAGAAGCCTTACCTTGTCCTGTTTTTACAATACCAGGGGGAGTCTCCTTGCAATACCTCTCCATGTACCATTTTCCCCGGACAAACCCTTGGGACCCCCAAAGGCAATGAGCCGGGCACACTTTTCATTTCAGTTAATTAAACAAAAGCAGCCTGGGTGGAGGATTAATGCTGTCACCTATTGTGCCTGGTGTTTGGCAAATGCTCAATGCGAGGTCTTCCTTCAGCCATCAAAAGAGCCACTTGATATGGAACGATTACACCCTTATACATATTCATTCGCAGCAGACATTGGTGGGATGCAAAACTATTTGTATTTTGCAATTAGCTCCGAATTGCACAAAGATCTGGACAACTCGGTCGTATTATTATTATTGGCTTTAAAATCATAAGGGAGACATATATTCTTGTGCAAAAGAATATGTAAAGACGCCAACTCGTGCATATACACTTCCATCTTCCCACAAAGCAGTTGACATTCCCAATGCCCCGTCACAAGAAGGATGGAAAGGAAGGTGTCTCTCCGAAGCAATAAGAAACACTGTATTGCGAAAGGCCTTCATGGTCGGAATCACTGGATTGGTGTGAGTTTTCTGAGCTGTTTGGTCATGTTCCCAAAGCATTCTCGCCTGACGTTTCACCTGCATCAATGACAAGCATCCTCAGAGGTTATAAGTCTGTTGGAAACTAGGAAACTAGGAAAATGGGGTTTATATATCTGTGGAATGTCCAGGGTGAGAGAAAGAACTCTTGCCTGTTTGTGAATGTTTTAGTTGGCCACCTTGATTAGCATGTAATGGCCTAGCATTTTCAAGGTCTGGCTTCTTACTGCCTGAGACAATCCTTTGTTGGGAGGTGATTAAGTGGCCCTGATTGTTTCTTGTCTGGAATTCCCCTGTTTTTGAGTGTTGTTCTTTATGTACCGTTATGATTTCAGAGTTTTTAGTACTTGTAGTAAGAAGCCAGACTTGAAGCTGCAAGGGCATTACATGCTAATCAAGGCATTCCTTCTCTTTTCCCTCCCTCCCTTCCTTTCATCTTCCCTTCCTTCCCCTTCTCCCTTCCTTCCTTCCCTTTTGTCTTTTCTCCCTGCCTTCCCTCCCTCAAATTCCTTCCATATTTTTGTCCTTCCTTCCATCTTTCTGTTCCTCCCTTCCTTCATTCTCTTTTTCATTCGTCTTTCCCTTCTACCCTTTCATTCTTCCTTCCCTCTTTCCTCCCCCCTCCCTCTATTCCCTTCCACCCTTCCTTCCCTTTTGCCTTTCCTTCCTTCTCTCTTTCCTTCCTCCTTATCTCCCTCTCCCCCTTACCTCCCTCTTTCTCTTTCCATCCTTCCCTTCCATCCTTCCATCCTTCCTTCCCTCTTTCCTCTCTTTCTCCTTCCATCCTTCCCTTCCTTCCTTCCAACATGGGCAGTCAGTCCTCTTAGTAGCGTGTGTGTTGGGTTTCTTCCCCGACTGCACAAGTCTCCAGCCCTCAATGAGTAGTTAGCCTAAATAGATTAGAATGAGGGATTCCTTCCTCTACATTTCCTATGCATACCTATCTCAAGTAGGGGCTTAGAAGGGGTGGGTGGGTTATCGTACTCATCCTGCATGCCATTATCACTGGCCCCTTTGAATAAGTAGCAATGTGATATCTTCAGGGAAGATTTAATTTCCTCTTTAAATTCATTTTTATTTTTATTCTCTAATTTGGCCTCTCTCTTGCCTTTGTTCTCCTTGAGTGAGGATGCATCTTGCTATTCTCCAGTCAAGACATAGTAGACCTGGCTATTTTGTTATTTTTCCTTTTCCTTTTCCTTTTCCTTAGAAGACAGCTCCGTGAAGCTAGTTAGCTCCAAGAACCTTTCCTATCTAGAATGGATTTCTTTTGACCTCAATAAACATATTATTTTTTAGAACCTATGAAGTTGTGGCTCTGCAATCCTGTTCCATCCTGTTGAATGGAAACCAACCCTTGCTCTCTGAGCTTCTGTTGGTAATGAATTGTGCTTCTGGCACTCTGATATATTTTTATGGAATCGCCCCCAAGTGAGGGTTATTTTTGAGCCTAGCAGCTCTTGATTCCTAACAGAGTGCTAGCATTGGGGGGGGGGGGCACATGCCTGGTCAGGAGGGATTGGGAAGGGGCAAGTTTCCCACCCCCAGTTTTCTAAATAGAATATTGAATTGGACAAGGAGAAATGAGGAAGGGAGAGGCGAGGGCGGATTTCAGGGAGAAAGAAAAGCAGCAGAAGCCTGCGAGGGGGAGATTCTGCCAAAGTTTCTTCCAAGGGCGAGTTTTTCAAACAATAGTTTGATCTGTCTTGTTCTCTATGGGGATGGGATGGAGGAGAGACAAACCTGGCGTATGTAGACAGGCACAAGGAGGGGAATTGTGCGCACAGAGGTCCATTGGGGCTTCTGGTGCCACTTTGGCCCCTCCATCCAACCCAACTGGCTCTGCAGCTGTCCTTTCCACACTCCCACCAGTTTAAAGTCTACCAACCCCAGGAGGTCATTGCGCCTCTCCAAGTCAAGGCTTTGCATCCAGGCTTTCTCGGGTGGCGCACAATGGGGTGGGAGGAAGGGGAGGCGAGCCTAGAGGGTGCGCCTGCGGGTGGCTGTGGGGCTGGACCCTGGGTGGAGCCCCAGGCCAGAAGAACCAGATCAAGGCAGAGGAAAAGTCTGCGGGCGGCTGGCTCTCTCCCGTTTGGGCGAAGGAAGGCCCTTGCGGCCCAGCCCTGGAGCCATTCGGCCTCCGCAGGAATGTGTCTCCTCCGCCCTGGAACCGAAGGACGAGAGGGGAGAGAAGGGAGGAAGGAAAGAAAGAAAGAAGGCGGGGACTCCTGCAAAGGGCAGGCCTCCCAAGCCCCACGGATTCATTGGCCTCCGGATCCAGCGCTGAGGACCAACTAGAGCAAACCCATGCTCCAATGGGGTGCCATGCTTTGAGTGTTGGACCAGACAGGACACTGGGAGACTAGGGTTGCAATCCCAGCTGGGCCAAAGAAACCAGGCCTCATCGACACTGCTATTGTAATGCAGATTGAACTGTGAGCCCACACTGACCATACATATAATGCCGTTCAATCTGCATTGCAATGGCAGTGTAGGTGAGGTCTCTGGCTCAGGGGAAGGCAATGGCAACCGCCCCTCACTCACAATTATGCCAAGATAACCCTATTATTGGGGTTCACCTCTGAACAGCCATGTCTCCTGTGTCATCAAGTCTCCAGTCCCCAATGAGTAGCCAGGCTAGAGACAGGGCTAAGCTGAGGGATTTCTTTCCCCACTTTCCTATGCACGTTTCTGCTGGTTATGAAGTTTACTTCTGGTACTCTGCTATATTTATGGTGGAATCACCCCAACTGAGAGTTGTTTGGAGTCTAACAGCTTAGATTCCCCAACAAGGGGTTATGGGCCCAGCACACTTCCAAAGGGAAAATAGCTTTGAAGGACTGGTAAAAAGGAGCAACACCTATAAATCAGAAATGAGTTGAAAGCACACAATAATATCCCCCCACCCCCCAAAAAAGAGCAAACCCATTTAATGCTTGGGATTTACTTCTATTCATTATTCAATAATTAAATCAATCAATCTCTTGTAAGTGTTCTTACCAGTTTCTAGATATTTTGGACTTCAGCTCCCAGACTCTCTGATTGTTGGCCAAGACAGCTGAGGCTTCTGGGAGTTAGAAAGAAACCCTAGAGGGATAGAGTTTGGGAATCACTGCCTAATCATTGGGTGTTAGTTTTCATCTATATATATATTCATTCATATTTAGGGAAAAACCAGTGGTGCAAACCCCTTTCCCAACACCCCAGAACTTCCATTCCAACCTGGATCTTCCATGAAGTCTCAGTGGTACATTATTATTATTATTATTATTATTATTATTATTATTTTCCTGAATTTGATTTTCCTACTTCTTGGCAGGAAGAAGGATGGCCCACGAGGTCTCTTCCAACTCTGTGATTCTATGATTCTAATAATAATAATAATAATAATAATAATAATAGATGCACACTGAGGTACACTAACCTACATTTCTTCTCTGTCAATAGGAAGAACAGCCCACAATGGATAAAAAATGGACAATATTTCATTTCCACCCATAAAAACAATATCCTACAGTGGCTCAACATGGCACAACAGCCTAATGTTTTGCTCAAAAGGAACAATAAGCTAAAGTGGGTCAACATTGTGAAATAGGCTACCTTTTGTTTCTGCCTGTAAAAACAATAGGCTACAATGGGTAGACGTGGTGAAACAGGCAACATTTAATTCCTGCCCATAGGAACAATATCCTACAGTGGACCAACATGGGACAATAGCCTATATTTAATACTTGCCCATAGGAACAATAGCTTACTGTGGATCAACATGGTCAAATAGCCTACATTTGCTCTCTTCCCCTAGGAACAATAGTTTGCAGTGGATCAACAGGATGCAATAGCCTAGGTTTGATCTCTACCCATAGGAATAATAACAGATGGTGGCTCAACATGGTCTTTGCCCATTGAAACAACAGCCTATAGTGGATCAAACTTGGAGATGGACAAGGGCTCGGGTTCTATAAGCTCTTCCAGCTTTATTATTCCATTTTCTGACCTCAAGGGGGGAGGAAAGAGATAAGAAGGACTAGCATAATTTGAGGTGTAAGGAGGAGGGGCAAGGTGGAAATAACTGCGGGGGAGGGGCACACAATACAAAACCCAGTAAGGCCCTTTTCCGCAATGGCAAAAGTGGAAAAGGGTACACTTTTTCAACTGGAGATCAAGAAAGGACTATTTTTTAGGTCAGGCTTTAGGAACAGGGGGATCCCCTCAAATGGAGCAGGTCAAATGCTAAGGATATCCCTGTTTTGCTGACTGTTTACAAGGCATGGGTACTCAAAGGGTAAATAAAGGCAAGGAAAACAATCGAGGAAGAAATCCTATGTGGATCTGCTTCCTTCATTCATTAAAATGCAAAGCAGTTCTAAAATAAGACATAATTTATTTTCTCGCTATCTCTTTCTGTGTGTTTTTTAAAAATTCATTTGGCAAAACCACCTCTGAGTAATCCTCTCCTAAGTTCATGGTGATGCCATAAATCGACAGAGGACTCGAAGGCACACACAGATTTTCGAGGAAAAGAATTATTATATTCGTTCTTCTCTCTTTAAAAATAAACCCAAGTTAAAAGGAAAGACTGGGAGGAAAAGAGGGAGGCGGAAAAGAAAGAAAGAAAGAAAGAGGGAGGGAGGGAAGAAGAAGGGCGAAAGATTAAAGACAGGTAGATGTGCTCGGGGCTACAAAGCGTGCCTTTTCAGGTTTGGCCTCCAAACCCTGGAACATCTCTTACTGAACTCCTCAAATGACAGGATGTAATTTTTATGGGGTTCTTTTTCCTTTCTTTCTGTTTGAAAATGTTCTCAACTTGTCCACGGAAGGGAAACACACACACATACACAACCTCTGTCACGTTTCTAGAGAATCTGAAAAGGAGGAGGAAGGTTTTCAAAAAGCACACCCCTTCTATATTATTATTATTATTATTATTATTATTATTATTATTATTATTATTAGAAACACAACAAGATTACTACACAGCAAATAAGATCACTATGCTGGCTGTTGTATTGGATCACAAGTCGGTCCCTTCCCAAGTGTCTAGGACTCTTGTTATAATTATATCACTATTATTATTATTATTATTATTATTATTACTATTATTATTACTATTATTATTATTATTATCAAGTCGCTCCTGACACGAAAAAAATATATTATTGGAACCTTTTGTACATTGAAAAAGGGCCCATCAGCATATAACTGCGCCAAGATTTGGGGCGAATTAGTGAATGGTTTCTCATTTTTATTATTACTGCAGTTATGTTTACAATTCAGTTCTAAGCCAAGAGGAAACATGCCTCTAGTTTTGTAGACGCCTCGCCTCTTCCGGCACCCGAGCGACGCCGTCAAGAGGTCTAACTGGACCCCCGGAGGTCTTGCGAGTCACTCCACCCGTGTTTCCCTTTTCCCCGCATCCACCTTTATGCTCGATAGTAAAGAGAGAGCCTGATCCTTTCAAAGGCGGGCTCCCTCCTCCCCCGCCGCATCCCTTGTCTTTCCAGATCGCCTTTGTTTTGAGCTGTCTCTCTCTCTCTCTCTCTTTCTCTCTCTCTCTCTGCCTCCCCATCTCCAGCCCGCCAGTTCAAGTATTTATAGGAGCTCCAATTGGAAGGGAACCTAATTTGGATAATTAGCCGATGGGATTCTCCCGGGTAATTGCTCTCATTGTTGATCTGAAGGGTTAGAAAGAGAAAGACAGCGCGATTTGTTCTGTTCTTACCTAGGAGCTGATTATCCTTTCTCTTCCCTATCGCCACATTTCTGTCTGTCTCTCTCCCTCTCCCTATATATTTCAACGACTTACTTTTGTAAATTACTGGCCTTACTAAAAGGAATATGTTATTATTATCATCAGTAACATCAAATAATTTATTATTTAAGGTTCTTTAATATAATATTTTTATTTTAGTATATTATATAATAATATTATATCATTATAATATAGCAATATATTATTATATTAAATAATTTATTACTAATTACTTAAGGTTCTTCAATATAATATTCTTATTATTTAGTATATTATATAATAATATAATTATTATATAGGACTATATTAGTATATTAAACAGCATTAAATAATTTATTAAGATTATTTAATGTTCTTTAATATAACATTCTTATTATGTATTATATTATATAATTATATAATATAATTATTATCTAGGGATATATTATTATATTAAACAACATTAATTTATTATTAATTAAGGTTCTTTCATATAATAATATTCTCATTCTATATTGTTATTATATTAAATAATATTAAATAGTTTATTATTATTTGAGGTCCTTTCATATAATATTCTTATTATCATATAATATAATAATATTATATAAGATTATATAATATTATATAAGATTATATTATTAATTATTGAATGTTCTTTAATATATTATTAATTATATTATATAATAAAATAATATAATTATTCTATAGGAGTATATTATTATTATAGTAAATAACATTAAATAATTTATTATGAATTATCAGTTCTTTAATATAATATTCTTGTTATTTATTATATAATAATATTATATAATTAGTATGTATACCCTGCTTTCCTCTTTTTAACGAGACTCAAAGCAGCAGTTGACCTCACCATTTCAGTACCCAAATCACCTTCTAGGGCTGGGAAACGAGTGGCTCAATCCCTCTCCATACATTTTCAAATGACTGACTAGTTTCCTCTGGATTTGCCAAACTGCATGGGAACTAGTGCGCGGAGGATTGGTCCCCACGAGGCCAAAAACACCCATTCACACGTTATTACAACTCTACACGTGTCTAATCAGAATCCGGGTTGGTTAGGATTTTTTTTTTGCCCGGTTGAAGCTATTGCCATTTCTGCGAGATGGTCAGTTGCCTTTCCCCTTCTAGAAAAAGATAATATGACTATATAGCTTAGGCATGGGCAAACTTGGGCCCTCCAGTTGTTTTGGACTTCAACTCCCACCATTCCTAACAGCCTAAGCGGCTGAGGGGAGAAAGGAAGGAGCCTGAGGAATGCTGTTAGGAATGGTGGGAGTTGAAGTCCAAAACAGCTCGAGGGCCCAAGTTCCCCAATGGAAAAGTACACGGAGGAAAAGGAGGAAGAAAGAGAGCAAAAAGGGACTGCCAGGCATCCTCCCCCTCCATTCCCCCATTCACCAAATCCAACAGGAACGCTATTGGAAACCATTCTCAAATATATTTGTTTGTATTCTCTTTTTCTTTCCTTTCTTTTCCTGTTCCGTTGTTGGAAATAATTTTATTTTATTCAGAATATACATTTAATTCCTCTATCTACAGGTATGTACAGGGTTGAAAATGACATTTTGAAGGGGGTGGGGGTGGGGAGAGAGAGAAAAAAAAAGTCTCTGGGAAAAAAGTGTTTGAGGTCGAGAAGATTTCAAGGCACCTTTGAAAAGTGTCCACGGCTGATAAAAAAAAATTCCAACAACAAGAACAACAACAAAAAAACAACACCCCAAAATGAAACCAAAACAAGAAAACAACCACCTGGAAGTCCGTTTTAAAAAAAAGTAGGCGGGGATTGGAACGTTTCCTTTGAAATGCAATAAGTTACATGCACAAGCGTTACACAAGTCATCCTCCTGTATAGGCTCCTTGAGAAAGTCTCTCCCTTTTGCAATATCTTTTTTTTCTTCCTCCTTCTAGGAGAATAATCATCAGAGTCCCAAAGTGAAGAGCAAAAGGGGGCCGAAGAAGGAACTGACGTTGCTGTGATTCTTATTAGTGTTTTTTAAAAAATAATAATAACAAAGGGCCCGGTTCTAATAAATTGTCCCGGTGGCCAAAGCTAAGGGGTGTTGTAGCGAAGTGTGGGGCTGGAGGTGGGCGTTGAGGGCGTTCCCGCTGGAGTACCACGAGGCCGAGTTCTCCAGGAAGCTGGAGGCCGGGGAAGGGTGGGAGGCGGGCCCGTGTCCCTGTCCCGCGTGGGGGTGGTGGCTCAGGGACCGACCGCTGCCCTGCGAGTCCCACACCGCCGGGGACTGCGGGGAGTTGCACGCCATGGGGTCGCTGGCGCTGGGGCTGTGCTCCGGGGGCATCTCCCCGTTCTTCATGATCTTCTTGATCTTGGACCGCTTGTTCTGGAACCAGATCTTCACCTGGAGAGAGAAGGAAGGCGGGGGGAGGGGGACACAAGGAGGGAGATCGTGAGCTGCCACTCAGGACAAGGTGCATTCTCACCAGCCCAATGTGCATTCTGCTCCATGGTCTTGCATTTGGCACAATGGGTTGAACCAAGCATCCTCCAACTGCAGCCCTCCAGCTGTTTGGGTCTCCAGCTCCCAGAAGCCCCAATGAGCTTGTTCAATTGTCAGGAATTCTGGGAGTTGAAGGCCCAAACAGATGGAGGGCCGCAGTTTGAGGCTGCCTGGGTTAAACCCTTGTACGGGCAGGACTAAAGACTGACAGGTCAGAGGTGCTCCAGCTCCCCATGCAGGTACTGAGAGAAGCCTCCCACAAGGATGATAAAACATCAAAACATCCCCAACGTCCTTGCAGATGTCTAATTCTCTCAAGCCAGAAACTACTTGCAGTATCTCAAGTCGCTCCTGACACACACACACACACAAAAATTGTGAGATAGGTTTATCCCCAACGTCCTTGCAGATGTCTAATTCTCTCACGCCAGAAACGACTTGCAGTATCTCAAGTCGCTCCTGACACACACAAAAAAATCATTTGTGGAATAGGTTTATTATTATTGTTGTTGTTTGTGTGTTAGGAGCGACTTAGTCGCTTCTGGTGTGAGAGAATTGGCCTTCTGCAAGGACGTTGCCCAGGGAACGCCCAGATGTGTTACCATCCTGTGGGGGACTTCTCTACTTGAAAACAGAGTCTTTGATTTGAGTTAGATCCAATGGGATAAATAAATCCAGGGACTCTTGATTTATTTATCCCATTGGGTCTAACTCAAATCATGACTAAATCTTGGTCCAAGTAAATCCACTTTCTTATCGTGTCAGAAGCAGCTTGAGAAACTGCAGGTCGCTTCTGGCGTAAGAGAAATGCAAGTCGCTTCTGGTATGAGAAAATTGGCCGTCTGCAGAGAGGTTGCCCAGGGGACACCGTGTTAGAAGCAGCTTGAGAAACTGCAAGTCGCTTCTGGTGTGAGAGAATTGGCTGTCTGCAGGGAAGTTGCCCAGGGAACACCATGTCAAAAGCACCTCGAGAAACTGCAAGTCGCTTCTGGTGTGCGAGAATTTGCCATCTGCAGAGAGGTTGCCCAGGGGACACCCTGCTAGAAGCAGCTTGAGAAACTGCAAGTCGCTTCTGGTGTGAGAGAATTGGCTGTCTGCAGAGAGGTTGCCCAGGGAACACCCTGCCAGAAGCAGCTTGAGAAACTGCAAGTCGCTTCTGGTGTGAGAGAATTGGCTGTCTGCAGAGAGGTTACCCAGGGGGTGCCAGATGTGTTACCATCCTGTAGGAGGCTCCTCTCATGTCCCCGCATGAGAAGCTGGAGCTGACACACGGGAGCTTCCCCCCCCCCCCCCCCCGGGTTCGAACCTACGACCTTTCCTGCCTTCCTGCCCAGGGGCTTCTCTGTAGTAATAGAATAGAATAACTATTCTGTGAGATAGTAATAGAATAGAATAACTTTGTTGTACAACAAAATCAAATGCTTTCCCCAGCATACATCACAACACAACGCACCCATCCCTTCACACTCCCACCACCACCACCACATAGCCCCCAATGCCCCATCAATGCTAAATCATGGAGTTGAATCCAGGGCCCTTCCACACAGCCATATAACCCAGAATATTAAGGCAGAAAATCCCACAATGTCTGATTTGAACTGGGTTATCTGAGTCCACACTGCCATATATTCCAGTTCTAAGCAGATAATGTGGGGTTTTATTCAGCTGTGTGGAAGGGGCGATAATTACAGTTCTAGGATAAAATCTGTCTCTTAGTCTGTATGTCTTTCAGAGCCCCCAAGGCAGTATAATATATGGTCAGTATAATAATCAATCAATCAATCAATCAATCAATATAAATTGAGATTAATCCAGGTATGGGCAAACTTGGGCCCTCCAGGTGTTTTGGACGTCAACTCTCAGAATTCCTAACAGCCAGAGTTGATGTCCAAAACACCTGGGGGGGGTCCAAGTTTGCCCAATGTCTGAATTAATGTCTCTCTCCTTGCAGCTGGAGGTGGGGTACAACAAGCTTAAACAGGGAAATAAAATACAACGATACTCCATATAACAATAAATAGATCCATATAATGCGGTTTGACTATATAACAGCAATGTGGATGCAGCTAGAGATCATGCACCTAAAGATCAGTGTGGATGGGACCTGAGACTGGTTCTACACTGTTGTATAACTTTATTATATGGGTCTACACACTGACCACATAGCTGTTCCAACTGTATTATACAGTAATGTAGAACAAGCCTCAGTTGATTTCTCCTCATCTGCACTGATCATTTGGTGCAGTTCAGATCTAGCTTCAAACTGCGGTGGCCAGACAACAGACTCCCACAAAAGCAAGGCCCTAATGTTCACCACTACTCTATGGCAGGTGTCATCATCACCTGGGCCTCCAACTAGTTCCAGTTTTCCTATGGAATCACCGGCTCAACAAAATCAGTCTTCAAGACCTTTGACATTGCTGTAAAATCCTGGAAGTTGTGGATTTACAAGGCCTTTGGCCTTCTCTGCCCAAGAGCGCTGATGCCTCATCAAACTGCAAATCCCAGGATGCTACAGCAATGATCCATGGCAGTTGAAGTGGTGCCACACTGCACCCCTTCGAATATGCACTGCTAACTGTCGGGATCCTATAGAAATGGGGCTGACTATCCTTGGCATCCTTTTCCTTGAAAGCAACCCACAAATATATTGGGGGTTTTCCTTTCTTTCCTTTCTTTCTTTTTGCGTGTCAGGAGCAACTTGAGAAACTTCAAGTCGCTTCTGGTGTGAGAGAATTGGCTGTCTGAAAGGACGTTGCCCAGAGGAAGCCCGGATGTTTTGATGTTTTACCATCCTCCTTGCGGCAACACCAGAGGCACTCCAAGTGGCCAGATACTGGTCAAAGGACATGTAGTCAACTACCAAGCTTGCAAACTTTGCATTTTTTTCTGTTGTTTGTTTATTTTGTTAAAAATGTAATACAAATGTCTGCTTGCTCCTGACACGATAAATAAAATACCATCCTTGTGGGAGGCTTCTCTCATGCCCCTACATGGGGAGCTAGAGCTGTCAGAGGGAGCTCGTCCGCAGCTCTCCCCCGATTCGAACCTCCGACATGTCGGTCTTCAGTCCTGCCGCCACAAGGGTTTAACCCCTTGTGCCACCTCTGAGAGGGCTGACTCTCAGAGACACGGGTGGGCTTCAGTTCCCTCCTATTTTGCGCTCCAATGAGCCTCATGCATCAATCCAATTCACCAGTTTTAGGTCCTCTCTACACTGACCATTTAACGCGGTTTCGAAGCTTGTTTCAAACTGTGGCAGTCAGACAACTCCTACAAAAGCACGGGGGGGGGAGGCCCGGGGGGGGGGTTCAAATTCAAGAATTTCCTGTATAATCATATGCATAGCGAAACTACTTTCTTCAGTATCAGTTTAGAACTGTATTACATGGTCAGTGTGGATGTGCCTCTGGGTTGCAAGACAGCAGAGAGGGGAAGCCCACAAAAGCCAATTCAATTCCCCGGGAAACAAACTGGGAGGGTGATATTCCTTTCAAACAACCCCTCAGAAACACACCCTCCAAGGATCCAACACAATGCCTGTCCTTCCACGCAATGCCCCACGCCCCAATTCGCGATCTCGGTATCTGAGTGGGAAAAGGGCAAAAGCGAGAATCGGGGCCCTCCCAGTGTTGGGAGTTGAGGCCTCTCTGCCCTTTCCACGTTGCAAAAGGCAAGCCAATGGGAACAAAGGTGAGTGTGGATTGAGGTGCTTGTGTGAGCAACCTTGCTTCCACCTGTACGAAAAGCCCTACGGCGAGTTGGACCGCTTTCCCCAAAACTGCAGCCAATCCGAGGCCCCACGCGTGTAATTCCCCATACCCCACCCCACACACCACCTTTGTTTCCACGAGGTTAGAAACTAGACTTCATCCGGTGTGCTTATTTAGAAAACAAGAGTGGAAATTTCTGTGTTGGGGAACCAAAAGGGAAGCCTTATGGAAGTGGGCCGAAACGGAATAGATTTCCACCTTTTCCACACTTTTCCCCAGAATCTGACCATCCTAAAATAAAAAACACACCTCAAACCAAAAAGGGTTCAACCCAGATTGGTGAGGGATATAAAAAATCCGGAGCAATCTTGAAGAGAAACGCGCTTCACCGGCGCCTCCGTGTGCGTTGTGCCTAAATGCGCTTTTAGAGACACTCTTTGGACAGAGAGACACAGATACGTGAACTACACTCTGCGCTCACGGTAGAGGCATCTGATGCAGCTTGAGCTGCTTGATATGGCAGTGTGGGTCCAGCCCCAAGTGAGGCCTTACCTGCGTCTGCGTGAGTCCCAAGGAGGCCGCCAGCTCGGCTCTTTCCGGCAGGGCCAGATACTGGGTTTTCTGGAACCGCCGCTGCAAAGCCGCCAGCTGGAAACTGGAGTAAATCGTCCGCGGTTTGCGGACTTTCTTTGGTTTGCCGTTCACCATTCGCACCTCCGGCTCCGCCACGTCTTTTTCTATAGGGCGATGGGTAGGTGAGGCGGGGGGGGGGGGGGGGGGGGGAGACAAAGGATGGATGGAAGGAAAGAACAAGGAAACTTAGAAACCAAAAAAGAAGAGGAAAGCTGGCATCTCACCCTGCTCGACCCCGACGTGGCCCAAGCCAAGTTTGCAAACAAATGCTTTGGGGGGGAAATGGGACAAATGGGGGTGTCTATACTACTGGGGTAACGGCGCTCCATGCAGTCATGCTGGCCACATGACCTTGGAGGTGTCTACTGACAATGCTGGCTCTTCGGCTTAGAAATGGAGATGAGCGCCACCCCCCAGAGTCGGATACGACTAGACTTAATGTCAGGGGAAACCTTTACCTTTTACCTATAGTACTGGGGAATCTGTGTTGTTAGGCTCTAAATAACCCTCCGTTGGGGTGATTCC
This sequence comes from Anolis sagrei, assembly GCF_037176765.1. Taxonomy (NCBI): domain Eukaryota; kingdom Metazoa; phylum Chordata; class Lepidosauria; order Squamata; family Anolidae; genus Anolis; species Anolis sagrei. Next base: position 100,356,536 of record NC_090026.1, on the reverse strand, counting down.
ACCATAAATATTCCTCAGCACACGAGAAGCCCGTCTAGAGAAAATTTAAGAAAATAGGTGGGGTGAAGAGGAATGCAGGACCTTCCACACAGCCCTCTATCCCAGAATATCAAGACAGAAAATCCCACATAATCTGAGTGTAGCCTGTGACAACCCAGTTCAGATATTGTGGGATTTTCTGGCTTGATATTCTGGGATATTTGTTGTTCATTTAGTCGCTTTAGATTCTTCTTGACCTCATGAACCAGCCCACGCCAGAGCTCCCTGTTGGCCCGGCACCACCCCCAGCTCCTTCAAGGTATGTGTGTGTGTGTATAGATAGATAGATAGATAGATAATAGATAGATAGATGAGCTTTGAGATATAGATATTATATATGGATGTAGAAGAGCCTGGAGGGCCTTTTCACACAGCCCTATATCCCAGAATATCAAGCCAGAAAACCCCAAGATCTGCTTTGAACTGGGTTATCTGAGTTCATACTTAGATAATGTGAGATTTTCTGCCTTGATATTCTGGGATTTAGGGGTGTGTGGAAGGGCCCTGAGAGTGAGGACCCGGATCTTCAACATCATCCAATATTTTTGCCCTTTCTCCTCCGCAGTAACAGCAAAGCAACGACTGACAAAGAGTTATGGTTCGCAGTCCCAATCTAATTTTGCGCAAGGAGAAAGAGTATGTATTGTCGAAGGCTTTCATGGCCGGAATCACTGGGTTGTTGTGAGTTTTCCGGGCTGTCCGTCCATCTTCCCGAATCATTTTCTCCTGACCTTTCTCCTGCATCCTCAGAGGATGTGAGGTCTGTAGGAAACTAGGAAAACTGGGTTTATATATCTGTCCAGAGTGGGAGAAAGGACTCGTGTTTGAGGTAGGTGTGAATGTTTTATTTGGCCACCGTGATTAGCATTTGATGGCCTAGCAGTTCCGAGCACTTTTTACTGCCTGGGGGAATCCTTTGTTGGGAGGTGATTAGCTGGTCCTGATTGTTTCTTGTGTGGAATTCCCCCCTTTTTTAATATTGTTCTTTATTTATTGTTATGATTTTAGAGTTTTTAATTGATTTAATTGAGTCGCCTGAGGGCTGAGAAAGGCAGTATACAAATACAGTAAATAAATAAACAAATTAAATAATTTTTCATAGAATTGTAGAATCATAGAGTTGGAAGAGACCTCATGGGCCATCTAGTCCAGCCCCCTGCCAAGAAGCAGGAATATTTTCCTTGATTGTTTCTTGTCTGGAGAGAATACTTCTGGAACATGGCCACACAGCCCCGGAAAACTCACAACAACCGAGAGAGCGAGTTCTTTTCCCACCATCTTCTCTTTCTCTTTCAGTCTCTCTTTCATGGGGAGCTTCGTGTTTGTATCCTCCACCCTGAGGCTGGTTTCGGAGGGGGAGAAGAGTGTGTGTATGTGTGTGTTCCTACAAAGCGTGCCACCCTCCCTTCCTTACAAGAACAGGGTTCCCCTCCATTGCAGCCGAAAGTAGCCAAATCCGGTCCAGACAGAGAGGCGATTATATGGTATACATTCGCCGCCTTTGCAGAAGGAGGAGGAGGAGGAGAAGAAGAAGCGGGATGTGGTTTCGTGGAGGGAGGGGGGATAGAGAGGGCACTGAAGGGAAGAGTTCCCTTCGCAACCCTCAAATGCGCCCGGGGGTGTTTTTCTTCCCTTTTTATGACCCATTTGCACGTTTGCAAAGCTTTTCCCAAGCACGCAAGTCGGGAAAAGAAGGGGAGGAAAAGGAGAAGGAGACATTGTATCGGTATTAAGACACTTCTGTCTGGAGAAGTCCCAAATCTAAGCATTGGATGCAGTTTAAATGGAGGGAGAGAAAAAAACTCACGGAGGGAAAAGTGTCAAAAGCGAGTGATTCACAAAAAGCGCGTCCGCATTTGCGACAGGAAGATTCGCATCTGTTTCTATGTGTGTGTGTTTATGAAGGGAGTAGAAAAATGTGGAGGGGGAAAGGAGACATTGAGGGAAAAGAGGGCAGTGTGGCCTCCCGGATAGTTTTCGAGTTTTCCTGGGGAACCGCAAGGAAACGGCGTGACCGCGCTTCTCCGTGTGTGGGATGGCTCTCTCGGCCGCACCACAAGTTAAAATTAGCTTTTTCGGAGGGGAGTTTGGGGGGTAAAAGGAGAGGAGGCAAGAGATCAAACCCTGTCCTCCCTGCCTTCCTTCCCCCTCCCTCCTTCTTTCCTCCCCTTTACACACCAAAACAACCTTCGGCCTGTTGTCGCCCGCGGCTATTGGGAAGGAGAAAGAATTGTGCACTAGGTTGCCATCGCTTGGAACGAGCGTAAAAAAACTCCAAATATATAAATGGATTGATAGATTAATTGATAGATAGATCTCCCCTCAAATGCCTCTTCCAAGACAATATTAAATATGGTTCTCTGTGGGCGAGGAGATGGCGACCACTGGATGGCATATGGTCAGTATCAGAAACTAGAGCTGAGGTGGTCTATCCAATGCAATTTTCTGAATCAGCACCCCAGATAGCCAAACCGAATCTAAAGCTGACCAAAAACTGATTCCTAACCCCTTTGGTACTAATGCTGGAGAATGGTCCCTGGTCAAAGTGGTCCCTGGTCCAAAAAAGGTTGGGCACCACTGCTCTAACAGTACTATACTGAAGTGGGATGTCTATCTATCTATCTATGACCCATTCATCTGTCCGTCCGTCCATCCATCTGTCCATCCATCTGTCCATCTATCTGTCCATCCATCTGTCCATCCATCTGTCTATCTATCTATCGATCGATCGATCGTTACATTCTTCTAAACTGTCTTTCTCTGCGGTGTGACGAGGTTAGAGATTCTCTCCAAGCCCCATTTTTACGCACCGAAGTGAAGCCTTCCAAGGAAAATATCCTAAGATTTTCAACCCCCTAAATAGCTGCAAACTCGAAGGTTTTTTTTTAAAGGAACCCCTATCACTATGGCAAAATGAAGGGAAGGGAAAACACACCCCCAAAGCCCTCCGTTTCCTGTTTCTCCCCACAGCCCAGTTGGGCACAACAAGACAGGATCCTAAATGGGAAAGCTCTCCTCCGCCTTGGCGTCCCTTTGGCTTGGGAACAAGGCTTCGCGCCCTCCTCTGCTTCAACTCCGGATTTAAACACGGGGAAGGGGGGTGGGGGGGTCGAAGTACTATGGGGGCTACCAAACAAACGCCTTGCTTAAATATCTATCATCTATCTATCTATCTATCTATCTATCTATCTAATAATAATAATAATAATAATAATAGGACCGATCCCTGTTGAAGATCACGAGGGCACCCACAAGGCTCCCTATTTGGCACCACTCTCCAGCCCAGACACCCCAGCGAAGTCCCCATTCCCACTGACCACTTCCTGTAGTTTCAAAGTCTGGGCTGCTGTGAGTTTTCCGGGCTGTATGGCCATGCTCCAGAAACATTCTCTCTTCACGTTTCAAGCATCCTCAAAGGTTGTGAGGCAAACTGGAAAATAGGCAATTGGGGTTTATATATGTGGAAGGTCCAGGATGGGAGAAAGAAATCTTGGTCTGTTGTGTGAACGTTGCAATTGATCACCTTGATTAGCATTGCAAAGCCTTGCAGCTTCAAGGCCTGAATGATTCCTGTTTAAGGACCTTCCACGAATATATATACCTCTGGGTTCTTGTGAGTTTGCCGGGCTGTATGGTTATGTTCCAGTAGTCTTGTCTCTTGATGTTTCGCCTGCATCTATGGCAGGCATCCTCAGAGGTTGTGAGGTCTGTTGGAAAGTCGGAAAATGGAGTTTATAATCCTCCCTTGCTTAGGACCTCACAACCTCTGAGGATGTGGCCGAAACGTCAGGAGAGAATGCTTCTGGAACGTTGGCCATACAGCCCGGAAAACTCACAGCAACTCAGTGATTCCGGCCACGAAAGCCTTCACAAACCTCTGAGGATGCCTGCCATCCTTTACTTAGTTTCCAACAGGACCTCACAACCTCTGAGGATGTGGGCGAAAAACGTGGGGAGAGAATGCTTCTGGAATATTGGCCATACAGCCCGGAAAACTCACAGCAACCCAGCGATTCTTGCCATGAAAGCAGTTTCGTTGTGCAGATGATTCCATAAGAAATCCGTCCCCGGATGGCGTGGACACAAAACCACAGAGGGAGACCAAGGGCTCCTCCATAAGAGAGCTTTTCGTGCACTTTGGGGTCAGTTTCTTGTCTGGCCTGAAGGGCATTTAGTGCAGTGCAGACGCGGCGGCAAACTCCGTCTCCAACCCGCGTTTGCCCACCTTCCCCTCGCCCTTCCTCCTCCTGCTCACCTGGCTGGCTTGTGGCGGTCTGAGCCCGGCTGTACGCCCCTCCGTACTGGTGGTAAGGGCTGGCGTAGCTGCTGTAGTCTGCGTAGGCTTTGGCCGGGTATCCGGCGGCGCCGTTCATGCCTTGGTAGGCCTGGTACTGGTACGGGTGGAGGGCTTTGGCGTAAGGCGCCGTCGAGGGCGAGCAGTAGCCTCCTCCTCCTCCGCCGCCTCCTCCTCCTCCTCCTCCGGGCGCGGAGCTGTAGTAATCGGCGTCGGTGGCGGAGGACTCGGGCAGCGTGGGCGACTCCTGCGGCGGGTGGCCGTGCATGGCGGTCGAGAAGGGCGCCTGGAAGTCTCCGGCTCGGATGGCGGCGGGGACTCTTCGCTCGAAGACGCCGGTCATCGTTTGGGGAAGGAAGGAGGGAAGGAGGAAGAAGGAGGGAGGGAGGCGGGAGGGCGTCGCGCTCTTCTAGGCAGCCATGGCGGGGCGGGCGGAGAGAGGGAGAGGGAGGGAGAGACAGAGAAAGAGGAGGAGGAGGAAGAGAAGGAGAGGAAAGAGGAGGAGGAGGCGGAGGCGCCGTCGGCTGGGAGCGCTCCCTCTCTCTCTCTCTCTGGGGCTGCGCCTGGCTCTGGCAGACTGCGCGCGGGGAGCGGAGAGGCTTGGTTAAATCCATAATTGCGCTCTTACGCACAGCGGGGTGGATCGGGTTCCATTGGCCAGAGCAATCAGGAGCAGCCAGCGACACCCGAACTCGCCCAACGAGTTTCGCACAACAAAGCGCTCGCCTTTCCCTCTGGCTTGCTTGCTTTTCCTTTCTTTCTTTCTTTCTCTCCCTCTTTCTCTCTTTCTCTCTCTCTCTCTTTCTTTCTTTCTTTCTTTCTTTTCCTCTTTCTCTCCCTCTTTCTTTCTCTCCCTCTTTCTCTCTCCCTCTTTCTCTCTTTCCCTCTCCCTTCACACTCCCCCCTTCACTTCTATTCAAGCGCCCTGAAAAGCAAAAAAGGGGGGCAGAATTGGTACCCCTTTATCTCGGGACTCTCTCTCTCTTTTCTTTGAGTCAAGATTTTCGGAGGAGGTTTTGAGGACACTATTACACACAGAGAGCGACTTATATATGCACGTGTTTATATTATATGGCATTTATGTGTCTACACACACACACACATATAAGGTATGCGTCTATGTACATACACACATGCATACACAGACATCTTACATAATACAATACAATACAATATATAGTTAATATAATATATACACATGGAAGGTCTCTGTGTTTGTATGTACACATATCTTACATAACATCATATATAACTAATGTAACATATATACATATATAAGGTATGTGAATATGTACATATATATATATCTTACATAATATCATACATAACTAATGTAACATATATACATATATACATACACACACATATAAGGTATGTGTCTTTGTACATATATATATATATATCTTACATAATATAATATATAACTAATGCAACATATATACATACACATATAAGGTATGTGTGTATGTACATATATGTGCATATCTTACATAATATAATATATAACTAATGTAACATATACAAACATATATACATACATATATAAGGTATGAACTTATCTACAAATATATACACACACGTCTTACACAATATAATATATAACTAGTATATAATATACACATATATACATACATATGTAATGTATGTGTGTATGTACACAAATGCACATATATCTTACATTATATCTATATATATATAATGTAACACACATGCATATATAAAGTATATATGTATGCACACACATACACACATATCTTACATAATAAAATATATATGTACATATATAAGGTATGTGTGTATGTACATATATGTGTATGTACATATATAGCTTACATAATATATAATTAATGTAACATATACACACATTTATATATACACACATTTATCTTACATAATATAATATATAACTAATATAGTATATACATATGTGTGTCTATATTATACACATATGTGTATATATATTACAAGGCATATTGCATGTACACACATATCTTACATTATAATATAATATCTACACTCATATCTTATATACTGAAGGCTCTCAGTTAATTGATTCCTCGTAGGAATTGGTAGACGCCAGATAAAAGTTATTTCTGGTTGCTTGAGCCATACTGATACTATACCCCATTCTACATAACATGCCATAAACTATTAATATTGACATTGAAGTGCGATCATTAAAAGCGTGTTGAGACAAATAAAAACAAACGTGGCAGCCTTTTTATTGTATAATATGGGTATTTCAATTTTATTTAAAGTATTTCCTCGTTTTTTTCGGTTGCTTGAGAGCTTCGGTTAACCGAGAGTCCACTTATATATGATATGTGTGACTACCTTCTCTATTTATCCACGAGAAGTATATATAAGGAAGGAAGAAAAATGCATTTCAAACAGCGCCTTTAGGGACACAACGGGTGTGCAGAGAACGTATGAACGCTCGACTCCCGTGTTTTGTTACCCAAAACTAGGGAGAAAGGCTCATTCGTGAGGCTGAGCCTTCTAGAGGAGAGTCGCATTGGATGTACTATTATAATCCAGCTCAAATTGGATCATTTGGCCTTGTAGTGGGCCAACGAGTCCAGATTGCAACTGCTTAATTCGGAGCAGGCGTTTGAAACGCGTCGGGAACTCTTTTGGAACACAACCAGGACTAGGTTTGTTGTTGTTTGATTGCTGCCAACTATGGCGACCCTATGTCTAGGCAGAGCTAGGCAGTGCCTTTCTAAACGCATCTCTCTTATGTGCGACAGATATAATATGGAGTCTACATTGACTTGACTTGGAAAGAAGCCCCATTTGCTGCTTATTCCGGAGCAAAACGTTTTGCATAAGCTGTTTGTGTGAAGGAAGAGGTTTCATGCATCCAGGAGAGGTTAAGAAACTCTATGTGCCTATTGAGAAGCCAAAAGTGGTGGCTAAAGCTGTATCTATACCTGGCATGGGCAAAATTGGGCCTTCCAGGTGTTTTGGACTCCAACTCCCAGCATTCCTAACAGCCTGAGGCCCCTTCCTTTTCCCTCTCAGCCGCTTAAGGGGCCTCAGGCTGTTAGGAATGCTGGGAGTTGGAGTCCAAAACACCTGGAAGGCCCAAGTTGGCCCATCCCTGATCTACACTGCAGAATGGCCTTTCTCTCGTGTCTTGCTCCTGCTCTTGCTCCACCGCGGTTTATATTTGGCACATCCGGGCTGGGGAGTCCAGGCAAGCACAATCTCCTCATTGTTTGATGCCTGGGGATGAAGTGGTCAAGGCCGGAGCCTGTGGCCGCAGTGGCGGCGGCCCTTGGGCTTGGAAGAGCCTTCAAGTCCAGCCCAGCCAGAGCTTCTGCCGAGCTTGGCCTTTGCCTCCTTGGAAGACGAACAGCAGCAGCGTTGGCGGCCGCTCTTGGTCCAAATAAGGCTCCCCTTCGGGACAGGAAGCAACCTCAAGGCCACCCCAAACGGCGTGACACGTAGGAAGAAAACCCGAGCCCTTCTTGTGTCCCACTTTGCAAAAATAACTCGGATTCTCAATTTCTCGGCATCGCCAGGCTCTGGTTTAAGGAGACGCTGAAGTCTTTACTAAGAGTGCCATCTAGTGGTCTAAAGGGGAATTGTGTTATCGAAGGCTGGAATCATTGGATGCCCAATATCCCAGAATATCAAGGCAGAAAATCCCACATTATCTGAGTGTGGGCTCAGGGCCCTTCCTCACAGACATATAACCCAGAATATCAAGGCAGATAATCCACAATATCTGCTTTGAACTGGGTTGCCTGAGTCCACACAGCCATATAACCCAGTTCAAAAGCAGATAATGTGGGATTTATACAGCTGTGTGGAAGGGGCCTCAGCTAACCCAGTTCAAAGCAGATATTGTGAAATTTTCTGCCTTGATATTCTGGGATATAGGGCTGTGTGGAAGAGCCCTGGGTTGCTGTGAGTTTTCCCGGCTTTATTTTATTTTATTTTATTTACAGTATTTGTATTCCACCCATCTCACCCCGCAGGAGACTCAGGGTGACTTACAATGCACATATACATAGCAAACATTCAATGCTATAGACCAGGGGTCCTCAAACTTCTTAAACAGAGGGCCAGGTCACAGCCCCTCAAACTGTTGGAGGGCCAGGTTATAATTTGAAAAAAATTACTTCCTATGCACACGGCACATTTTTATTTGTAGTGCAAAAACACCTAAAAACAATACAACAATTAAAATGAAGAACAGTTTTAACAAATATAAACATATTAGTATTTCAATGGGAAGTAAGGGCCTGCTTTTGGCTGATGAGATAGGATTGTTAATGTTGTTGTGTGCTTTCAAGTCATTTCAGACTTAGGTTGACCTTGAGTGAGGGCCGGGTAAATGACTTTGGAGCCGAGTTGTTGTAGGTTTTTTCGGGCTATATGGCCATGGTCTAGAGGCATTCTCTCCTGACGTTTCGCCTGCATCTATGGCAAGCATCATCAGAGGTAGTGAGGTCTGAGGGTGCTTGTCATAGATGCAGACGAAACGTCAGGAGAGAATGCCTCTAGACCATGGCCTTTTAGCCCGAAAGAACCTACAACAACCCTTCAACAAGACTTTGGAGCTGCTGCTCCATTGTCCACTTATGACACTGAGTCCTTGATGGACTCACACATTGCTGAAAGATTTTGTGGTGTCGTAAATCAGTTAAATTAGCCTCACCGCATAAAGCGGTACCTACATTTCCTACTTGACAGGTTGCACTGCATAGGTCAAAAACAACCTAGATTTAATGGTCGTGAGCTTACTCCGACCCGGGCTGGCTTCAAACTTATGACCTCTCAGTCAGTAGTGATATAATGCAACTGGCTACTAACTAGCTGTGTCATGGAGCCCCTGGTGGTGCAGTGGGTTAAACCCTTGTGTCTGCAGGACTGAAGACTGACAGATCATAGGTTCGAATCTGGGAGAGCGCGGATGAGTTCCCTCTATCACTTCCAGCTCCTCATGCGGGGACATGAGAGAAGCCTTCCACAAGGTTGGTTAAAAGATCAAAACATCCAGGCATCCCCTGGGCAACGTTGTTGTAGACGGCCAATTCTCTCACACCAGAAGCTACTTGCAGTTTCTCAAGTTGCTCCTGACATGACAAAAAAAAAAAAAAAAAAAGCAAAAGCTGCATCACAGCCCAGTCCTTTGCCTCCTTTATGGCCATGTTCCAAAAGCATTATCTCCTGACTGTTGGGTTTCATCCCTGGTTTGCACAAGTCTCTTGTGTCACCAAGTCTCCAGTTCTCAATGCCTAGCTAGACTAGATATAGCATTCAAGTGAGGGATTTATCTCCCCCCCCCCCCATTCCTATGCATCAGTGTTTCTCAACTTTCCTAATGCTGCCACCTCTCATGTTGTGGTGACCCCCAACCATAAAATTATTTTCGTTGCTACTTCATAACTGTAATTTTCCTACTGTTAGGGATCGTAATGTAAATATCCGATATGCAGGATGTATTTTCGTTCACTGGACCAAATTTGGCACAAATAGCCAATACACCCAAATTTGAATACTGGTGGGGTGGGGGGTTTGATTTTGTCATTTGGGAGTTGTAGTTGCTGGGATTTATAGTTAGCCTACAATCAAAGAGCATTCTGAACTCCACCAATGATGGAATTGAACCAAATTTGGCATACAGAACTCCCATGACCAACAGAAAATACTGGAAGGGTTTGGTGGTCATTAACCTTGAATTTTGGAGTTGGAGTTCACCTACATCCAGAGAGAATTGTGGACTCAAACAATGATGGATTTGGACCAAGCTTGGCACAAATACTCAATATGCCCAAACGTGAACAGTGGTGGAGTTTGGGGAAAATAGACCTTGACATTTGGGAGTGGTAGTTGCTGGGATTTGTAGTTCACCTAAAATCAAAGGGCATCCTGAACTCCACCAATGAAAAAATTGGGCCAAACTTCCCACATAGGACTCCCATGACCAACAGAAAATACTGTGTTTTATGATGGTCTTTGATGACCCCTCTGACACTCCCTTGTTATGCCCCAGGGATCCTGACCCCCAAGTTGAGAAACACTGCTAAGCATCCCAGAAGGGGCCTTTGTCTTTATTCTTCTTGCTTGCTGCTATCTCCTTCCCCTTTGAAGATGTCAAAATGGAATCTCTGTGAGGGATGAGGTAACTTCCTCTTTAAAGGTATTTTTATTGCCCTGGGTTTGGCCATGTGGTCATCCTCCATTGTTGTTCTCTCTGCCTTTTCTTCCTTCTAGTGAGGACGCATTTTGCCTCTCTCCAGGCAAAATGTAACTGCATGGATATTTTTGACTCTTGATCCTTTTACCCTTCTTAGAATTATGAGTTTTAGTAAGCTAGTTAGCTCCAAGACCTTTTCCATCTAGAATGGATTTCTTTTTTACTTCAATAAATATTTTGAACCTAAAGTTGTGATTCTGCAATCCTGTGTCATCCTGTTGAATGGTAACTTGTCCTAGCTCACCACACGTAAGTTTCTGCTGGTTATGAAGTTTGCTTCTAGCACTGCTATATTTATGATGGAATCACCCCAACTGGGAGTTATTTTGAGCCTAATAGCTCAGATTTCCAACACTGATGTTTAACCTACATCTATGGCAGACATCCTCAGAGGTTGTGAGACTAGTTGGAAACTAGGCAAGTGAAGTTTATATATCTTTGGAATGCCCAGGGTGGGAGAAAGAACTCTTGTCTGCTTGATTCAAGTGTGAATGCTGCGATTGGCCACCTTGGTTGGTATTGAATGGCCTTACAGCTTCAAAGCCTGTCTGATTGAACTGATGAATGGTTCTGAATTGCCAAAGGAGGTCCATAGAATTATAGCGCTGGAAGAGAACAACTGTATTCTACCACATAATCAAAGCACTCCCAATAGATGGCCATACAATCTCTGCTGGACAATCACCAAACAAAAGGATTTCACCACACTCTGAGGCTGTATCTACACTGCCCTACATCCCAGGATCCAATCCCAGATTATCTGTTTATCCCAGATTATCTGGCAGTGTAGAGTCATATAATCCAGTTCAAAGCAAATAATCTGGGATCTGATCCTGGGATATAAGGCCCCTGTTGGAAACTGCAAGCTCCCTAGCCTTTCACTATTGATTTGTTAATGTATATATTTGCTAACCTGCTATTCTACGCGTATGTTGATTTGCCAGTTTGACTTACCTCTTTAATGTGAGAGGGGTTAGAGACATGTGATTATACTGAGCATGTTCAGACTCAGGACTTCATTTTGTAGGAAGGTGGATGTATGTGTTTGGACTTCTATGAAAGCAGGTTGCTGTTTGGACACAGTATGACTTATGGACTTCAGTGAGTACGGCTATATTTAAAGACTATGGACTATTGATAAAGAATGATACCCTGGGTACTCAACACAGGGATAAACCTACACCCTATCTATAACTGAACTTTAATACGAAATGTGCCTGTATGGTGAAAACATACTAGATGTTTGTGAGTAAACAATATATGTTACTTTTTCAAAGAAGATATACACTCCCTTGAAACTAAGAGGTTTCAAGGGAGAGTATATCTTTTGGGCAACTGCAATTTCAACTTCAAAGAAACAACCATCCTCTGCTAACCAAATATATTTTTGTAGTGGCATATCTTTGTCCTTGGCAGTTTAAAGACATGGTTCTTCAGTTTAACAGCTGAGTTACCTGTGTGCCATTACACGAATGCTTATGAATAATTCAGGGTTTTGCTTCTTAACCCATGATTTTAAAGCTTTTTAAAAGTCGTTCAAGTTATTGAATCTGAAACTATGTAGGTTGTCTTTCAGAGGTCCAAACAGGTAAAAGTCAGGAGGGGCCAAATCATAAACATTCTTCAAACGATTATGGGTTTCCTTGGGTGCACAACCTTCTTTTGCCATAAATTCACTGACGACTCTTTCTTTTAGCTTCAGATTCATGGTTCTAACCAGTCAATCAGAAAAAAGAAAAGACTATAACCATAGAGTAAGGTTACTTCTATGATATTGTGTATAGATAGTCCAGTATCTGTGAAAGAAATACAAGTTAGAGTGATGGAAGCATTACTTTTTGACCCACCCAGCCACCCACATATATGCATATATATATACACACACAAATATATGTATAGGTAAGGTAAAGGTTTCTCCTAACATTAAGTCTAGTTGTGTCCAACTCTGGGAGGTGGTGCTCATCTCCAATTGTAAGCCGAAGAGATGGCATGGTCCGTAGACACCTCCAAGGTCATGTGGCCAGCATGACTACATGGAGTGCTGTTCACTTCCTGCAGAAGTGGTACCTACTGATCTACTTATTTGCATGTTTTCAAACTGCTAGGTTGGCAGAAGCTGGGCCTAAGAGCAGGAGCTCCCCCGCTCCCCGGATTCAAACCCCCAACCTTTTGGTCAGCAAGTTCAGCAGCTCAGCTGTTTAATCTGCTGCGTCTCACACACACACATCACCATACTTCCATGCTTAGATGTTGACAGCCACATCTAAGCATAGGAGACAACCTGGGAGACAACCTGGGCATGGAAACCCATAGCAACCATGGCAAGATATGCTCAACCTCAAAGGAAGGCAAAACAAACCCTCTCTGAATGAATCCTGCCAAGAAAACCCCATGGTAGGCTTTCCATAAATCGGAAATAATTCGAAAGCACACAGCAAGTGCTAAAACAGCACTCATATAAAGTCAAGACGTCTACCCTATTGAGTCAAGACGTCTACCCTAACTGGAGGTAGCAATTGTATTTAAGACATTGGAATTTGCAATGTTGCAGCCAGCCTGGTGTAGTAGGTTTAGTATTAGACTTAGATTACAAGATATCAGGATTCAAACAGTAGCTTGGCTATGGAAACCCAATGGATGATCTTGGGCAAGTAATTCTCAGCCTCTCATCGCCTCAGAGAAGGGCAATGGCAAACCTCCTCTGAAGAAATGTTGACAAAAAACCCTTGAAGGCACACAACAATAATATTGCATATATCCTATAATCATAGAACCATATAACTGGAAGAGACCACAAGGGGCCATACAATCGAACCTCTTGCTGTGCAGGAACACACAATCAAAGCACCCTCAACAAATGGCCAACCAGCCTCTACTTAAAAACCTACAGAGGAGACTCTACCACATTCTGAATGGTAGTTGCACATCCTTGTAATTAAAAAAGGAAACTTCAGAAAGCTTTAAGATTTAGCTCAACAAGTTAACAGTAGGATCCTAAACATGTCTGCTCAGAAGTCAAGAGGGGTTTTCTCCTAGGTGTATGTATAGCTGTTAGGTTTGGCTAGTGAAGGAGTTTGTGCTCATAGAAATAAATCTGTTTCATCTGATTTAGCGAAAAGTACCAAGATGGATAAATATTTACTCTTCAAAATATAAGCAAATTTAAACATGAAGTACGCTGTCCTTATGGATAGCACCATTCTTCCTTAGTTTCTCCTTCACATGCTTCAAGACTACATTATTTATTTGGGAAGGCAGGGGAGGGGGAATGGGGAATTGATTTTGACAACATTGTCTTGTATATTTTGTGATGTGGCCTCTCTGCAATTTCTTTGTATTTGCAAGGTTTATTAGAATTTCTTTCCAGTTTGTTTTGCCACCATTTAAAGGCATTTGGGAGGATAATAACCATAAATGTGTTTTCTCCTTAAAATGAGTCATTTGAAATCATGTTTTTAAAACTCTCTAATAGCAAATTTGGGGAGAAGAATACCTGATGCTTTGTTTAAAAAATAATTGTGCAGAGGACTATTTTTCAGTTAAATCAATCACTCGTATGTTGCGTACAATGTTCTTTCTGAATGGATTTAAGAAATAAATGCTGTCAAAAGAAGAAGTGGATTGTTTAGTAGGTACAATATGTTTGTTGTTCTTATGTGCCTTCAAGCTGACTCCAACTAATGGCACCTCAAAGGGCTTTTTTGGCAGGATTTGTTCAGAGAGGGTTTGCCTTCGCCTTCCTAAGCGGCTGATATAATGTGACTCACCCAAGGTCACTATCGTGGGATTCCATGACTGAACATGGATTTGAACTCAGGGCTCTTCCACACAGCTATATAACCCAGAATATCAAGGCAGAAAATCCCACAATGTTCACTTTGAACTGGGTTATGTGACTCCACAATGCCATATATCCCAGTTCAAAGCAGATAATGTGGGATCGTATTCAGCTGTGTGGAAGGGGTCCCAGATTCCTAATCCAACACTCAAACCACATTGGATTATGTCTCTCTGTGTGTTTGTGCCCATGGCTGTCAATTTGTGATAGCCTCATGAGTTTCATAGGGTTTTCTTAGGCAGTATGCCATTGCTTTCTACTGAAATATAGCCTACAGCACCTGGTATTCCTTGGTGACCTCCCATTCTAGTATTAGGAATGTCACTTTAACGTCCCAATTCAGATGGGAATTTGGTGCCTTCAAGGGTATTTAGGCCCAATATTATGTTACCTGAAATTATCTGAAATTAAATCAATGAATTATAGATATACGAGAGATAGAAATATGAGAGATAGATATATGATAGATAGATAGATAGATAGATAGATAGATAGATAGATATCCCACTCCTGTATAGTACTGTTAAAGCAGTGGTTCCCAACCTTTTTTTGACCAGGGACCACTCTTGAACATTAGTACCAAAAGGGATACAAATCAGTGTTTGATCAACTTTAGATCCAGTTTGGTTATTTTGGGTGCCAATTCAGAAAATTGCATTGGATAGACCATATCAGTTCTAGTTTCTGATACAGAACATATGCCACCCAGGAGTTTCCACCTGCTCACCCACAGAAAACCATATTTAATAATCTAGAGCTGATGTGGTAGTAATAATACTTCATGAGTAGTCAGCTGTGGACCATATGTTCTTATGGACCACTGGTTGGGAACCACTGCATTAGAGAGTCCCTTAATAGTTTTAGCAAAGTAGGCAAATTAACTCTTGTTAGCAAGAAAGGCTGTGTGATTCTTCTCCGTGGCTGGAACTTCTTTCCAAATGTTGAAGATGCTGGAAATGTGACATGCCTTCCTTGCTGTAGGAAGATGTCATGTAAGTCTCTTTGTGAAAAGAAACAATAAGCTGCCATTCTTGAGCAATGTAGCAGAAGATGAAACAAGTAGTGCATATGTACTGTGGAATTAATACTGTTTGACACCACTTGAACTGCCATGACTCAATGCTATGGGATCCTGGGATTTGTAGTTTGGTGAGGCACTCTATGACTGAGAAGACTAAAGACCTTGTAAAACTAGTTCTCATGATTCTGTGGTATTGCGCCATGGCAGTTCACTCCAAGTGATGTTAAACTGCATCAATTCTACAGTATAGATACACCCAAGAAGACATTTGTTTTAGGAGTAACAAGTCTGTAAACTAACTACATTTTGCTTCTTTCTGATGTGGGACAATAGATGTGGTGGTCTGAGTCTCATTAGTTGTCCCAGCTAGAGGAGATCCATGAAATCAGTCACTAAATGGCCAATAAACATTTTTTGTAAATTCATTGATTTTAGTTGGAACTGCTGCCAATTGAATGGAGCCCAGAAAGTTTAAGCAATGCCTCCATCTTTGCTCAATCTTTATATTTTTCTCAAAATATTACAAATGCCATAAATCACTCAATAAGGAAATCCAAGCCAAATTCAGGTAAATGCAACATCTATGCAATTTCCTATCCCTTGGGGAAGGAGACATTCACATATGTGGTGGTGTGTATAAAATAAATACATTCTAAATTTACATTTCCAGAACTGTTTTCAGGCCTTCAGAGGGAAAGATGATATGGTTGATTTATGAACAGGAAAAGACACCCCTGAGACAGATTTCTTAAACTTAAGGCAAACAAGGATTTTGTATGAACAGAAATATCCCCTGTTTCTGGGATAAGGCAGGCAGGACCTCCTGCAAACAATCCGGATGGGCATTACAATCAGGACTGGGTCAAAATGGTTTGCTATCAGAGCCAAAGGATAACATGGCTTTTTCTGAGCTCCGCTGCACCACATGTATACAGTTAACTGGACTGGCAAATAAATCCTACTTCAATACTGACAAGAGTATCTTCCACAGTCTTACATTTTTATCTATGAATTTTAACTGTGTTGTACCATTCCTTGACCCTTGAAGAGAGACAGGAAATCATCATCATCTTCCTCTTCCTCTTCCTCTTCTTCTTCTTCTTCTTCTTCTTCTTCTTCTTCTTCTTCTTCTTCTTCTTCTTCTCCCCTTTCCCCTTTCTCTTCCTCTTCCCTCTCCCCTCCCCCTCCTTCTTTTTCCTCCTCCTCCACCATTTCTTCTCCTTCTATCCTTCCTCTTCCTCTTCATTCAAAGGAAGACGATGTGGCCCTAGTATGTGGTTTTCTTGGTAGGATTTGTCCTGAGGAGGTTTATATATACCTTCCTCTGAGGCTGAGGGAGTCTTAGGCCCCTTCCACATGGTTGCATAAAATCCACATTGAATTGGATTATATGGCAGTGTGGACTAAGATAATCAGTTCAAAGCAGATATTGTGGATTATCTGCCTTGATATTCTGGGTTATATGGCTGTGTGGAGGGACCCTGACTTGCAGAAGGTCACCCTGTGGGTTTCCAGGGGAATTACAATCCTAGTTTAATGTTGACCAAAAACCTTGTAACCTTTTTTGTACTAATGTTGGAAAGTGGTCCCTGGTCAAAAAAAGGTTGGTAACCACTGTTCTAGGTTATATGGCTGTGTGGAAGGGCCCTGACTTGCAGAAGGTCATCTAGTGGGTTTCCATGATTGAATGGGAAGTTCAGTCCTAGTTTTCCTGTGTTCAAGTCCAATACTCAAAATACATCCTATATCACAGGAGTGGGCAACTATCTAGTGTCAGAGGGCCACATTAGCCCTCTGGAGCCTTTTGGTGGCTCACTTCCTTCCACTACTCCTACCTCCCTGATTTTTTTCTAACTATCCAACAGTTGGTGGGCTAAAAGGTATCAGCTAACTGCCTAAGGGTCCTTTCACACAGCCATATAACCCAGAATATCAAGACAGAAAAGCCCACAATATCTGATTTGAACTGGGATGTCTGTGTTCACACTGCCATATATTCCAGTTTAAAGCAGATAGTGTGGGATTTTATTCAGTTGTGTGGAAGGGGCTTTAAGGAAAACTCGGTAATAAGCCTGTGTAGAGAATCCTGGTGATATTGATATAAACCACTTAGGTATCCTAATATTGTTTATATCTGGGAATTTTCAGTTCAAGTTACATTTTTTTTGACGTATAGGTCCCAGAATCCCTTAACCAGCAGGGACAATGGTCATGCTGACTGGGGGATTCTGAGACCTGTAGTCCAACAACATCTGGAAACACAAACATCACACACCACTACTTTAAAAGAATGTATTTTGGTTCTATTTTTCAGTATCCCCTCCCTTAGTTGTACAATTTTGGTATATTAATACAGAACCAAAATATGGGGGTGGGGGACCCTTATTTTACAGCTGTGCTTAAATTGTGCCCCCCTTCCCATCAGGATAATCATCCTGAGATATGAGTTTCCCCTAAGACAGACTCACTTGCACATGAAGAACATCACACCTTGTAGTCTAAGAACACCAAACTGTAGAAGCAGTTAAAAATGTCATTCTTTTCTTCAACAAGGGACAATTGATAGGCCAACAGATCCACTTGTTATTTTAATAATACAACTGCGGGGTAGACCTTGAAGTGACAGTTTTCACTGGATGCTGTGACTGTGCAGGAAAAATAAAGAAGTGGGTGATCAGTCTTTTCAAAGGAATCACATCTGCTTCTTACTACGTCTCTGACCTGAATAACAATCTAAGCCTTTGTTGTGAACTTTGTAGTTTGAATTTGGCATTTCCAACATTGATGATTAAAGGCATCATACAATTCAGCTAGGAAAATACTTTGTTATAACACTGACATTTTGAATATCTTGTGTGTTGGGTACCATTTTTTGAGCCTAGGCTATTTTTTGATGGAGAAAGAGCAGTTGTATTTTAAAATGAGTTTCCGTAACAGGAACCAGATTTGAAAGATTTTACCAGTTTGGATCTTTCTGATGTTTAGATCTTGAGATGGATACATGTATGCTTAATAATCTCCTCTCTGAAAATAGAAATTTATTTCACATCTCCTTCTAACTATATAAGGAACTATATATCAGCTCTTAGAGCTGGGGGATAGTAGACTTGGGATAGATAAAAAGGGGTACTTCTACTCAAAAAGCATAGCTAAACTGTGGAGTTTGCTACCTAAAATGTAGTGGTGGCTGCTCACTTGGATGCCTTTCAATGGGGAGGAAAACCCACAGAGAATAGGACTTTCAATGGTTATTGGCCCCAATGGCCATACTGCATCAAACTAGAGTTAAATGTCCAAGATTGTACAAATGTACCTGATTTAATGTCTTGTGTGGAACAAAATTCAATAGCATAGCATGTGGTGTAATGTAAAATAAACCACATGTAGTTCACATTTGATCAGCCCACACACTGCTTTGCCAGAGAAATAAAATATGCCACACAGATTAATAATACTCTTCGTAGTTCAGAACAACATATGTACTATCATGTGATCAATCGCATCAACTCATATAAGGTACTTTTAATGAGAGATTTAAAATGGTCATTCTTTGTCCGTGTGGATAAACTCTTTCAGGAGCTCATGAAGCAAGAGCACATTGCAAACTCTGTTTCTCTCTGCTTTTCTCCAAGTATCTGCATAGCTCAAGCTTGAAAAATGTAACAGTATCCAAAAGGTTCAGCTTCCCAGGCATAGCCTAACCAATCAGCTTCATGCATCTTATTTTACAGTTGACACACACACGCTAACTGATTTCTCACAACTCCAACATAGAGCAGATTTATTTATTTATTTATTTATTTGCTTACAGTACTTATATTCCACATTTTTTACCCCGAAGGGGACTCAGGGCGGATCACAGAACACATATACAGCAAACATTCAATGCTGAGTATACAATGACAAAACAGACAGCAGATAGAGGTATATATAGACTTTTTCTCATCATTCGGCATCTTTGGAGGCTGTGCTCGGTTCTGGGCACAGGGGGGTGCTGTTGCTCCATCTTCTTGCTGAAGAGCTTTCTTTGTTTGTAATCTTTCCTATGAAATGCTGTGCCTAAAATACCTTCCCACTTAATGCAGTTCCTATTCATCTACTCACATGGCTGTTTTCGATCTGCTAGGTGGGCGGGGAGCTGGGCTGACGGTCAGGAGCTTACCCTGGCCTGGCTTTGAACTGTCAAGCATTTGGTTGGCAAGATTTACTTCAGCTGCAGCTGATGATTAACCTGCTGTGCTAAAGCAGAGAAGGCTCTCTCATATATTTTCACCAAATGGGTCTTTGTCAATGGTAGGGTCGTAACAAAACTTGCATCCAAGGATCTTGATACTCATATAGCAAGCTCATATAGGGAGTTGATTAGTAGGTGAATAGTAACTAGCACTGAGGGGTTTGGGGACTAACAATAGTATTTAGGCCTAGATGAAATGGTGACACTTATGGAACTCTGCTTAAGCAGCCATGGACTGAATATATCCACCGCACAATATCCTAAAAAGTAAAACCAATAAGATTCTAGCCTCTGATCATAAATATTACACATTTGAACATTGACTCTTAAATGCAATTGTTTCCCCACCAATTTCTTAAAGAATAACTAAAATGATAATGACTAGACAACCTTATGTTTTTGCTGGCCCAATGGTCAAAATAATAAAAATAATCTTCCTTATCTGTGCTCGATTATAATAAAACATGACTTATCCCAGAGGGAAAAATCAACGATGGAATTGAACCAAACTTGGAACACACCTACACCCAGAGAGCACTGTGGACTCAAACAATGATGGATCTGAACCAAACTTGGCATGCATACTCCATATGTCAAAATGTGAACACTGGTGGAGTTTGGGGAAAACAGACCTTGACATTTGAGAGTTGTAGTTGCTGGGATTTATGGTTCACCTACAATGAAAGAGCATTCTGAACCTCACCAGTGATAGAATTGGGCCAAACTTCCCACACAAAACCCCAGTGACCAACAGAAAATACTGTTAATTTTTATGGTCTTTGGTGACCCCTCTGACACCCCCTCATGATCCCCAGGGGTCCCAATCCCCAGGTTGAGAAACACTGTCCTAGAACAAGAAATATACACAACACGAGAGAGGCTTAAACAACA
Organism: Anolis sagrei; assembly: GCF_037176765.1. Taxonomy (NCBI): domain Eukaryota; kingdom Metazoa; phylum Chordata; class Lepidosauria; order Squamata; family Anolidae; genus Anolis; species Anolis sagrei. Next base: position 100,336,008 of record NC_090026.1, on the reverse strand, counting down.
GCTTGTGAGTGTTAAACAGTACATGATAAGGAGAGTTGGAAAAATTGCTTAAGTGGAGAAAATGAAGTTGAACAATCCGATTGAATCCAATCTATTCCAGAAGTTTGCGGTAACTTCACGAAAGCAAATTGTTCTTAAAGACTGAAAGCTACATCCCTCCTCCTCCCCAAGCCCTTGTAAAGATTTTGCCAGAGACAAATAATTTTATTCATTTTTTAAAAGCATGTTTCCAAGGAGTTGGGCCATTTAAATATGCTTGGAAGGGTGCGGGCCTCTGTATTTATACATCATCCTGTCAGAATCCTTTTCTGTTGCCGAACAATACTGATCATCTATGATGCACAGTATTGTGCTGAAATCTATAATTGGGTGATTGAAACACTAAGGCTCCCCCCCAACCCCACAAAGAGTGTCAGCTTTTCTAAGTATCTGTGAACATTAGTAAGAAGAATACTAGACGGATGACAGGCAGAGATTGATCATACCAACAATGCCAATATAGTCTTTCGCACGGGATACAGTGTCATTTTATCTCTCTGAAAAGGAACTTCTATGCCTTTCATACAGAAACTGAATGTGGCAAGCTTTGCTTTATACACAGCTTTTCGTATCTCTAAAGGAGAGGTGACCATTATTAGTATTTTTTTAAAAAAGGGAATTGCGGGCCTTAAAAGGGCATCTTGAGGAAGAAACAAAAAGACACTAGGTTGAAAATAGAAGAGACCTTTCTTTTAGAAAAAAACAAACCCACACATTACTGTCCTGTGCAAAACGATACCCATTTCCCCGTGTAGGATATGAACAAATATCTTAATAGATCTATTGGATAAAGAGAGCTATTTGGTTGCTGAAAAATGCCAGCCTCTCTCTCTCTCTCTGTCTCTTTAAAAGGAGCATTTCTGTCACAACACAACAGGGTCCTAAATTGTGAAGCCTTTTCTATTTTTACAATTTGTTGAGTGGCTGCAGAAACACACACTGATATAATTTCCTTTCATTTCTGTCACCCTGATGTCATCTTTATAGCCTCGCACTGACAGGATTTCATCTTGACATCATTATATTACCTCCAAATTGTTTTGCATCGAGAATCCTGGGAGTGTGTTGTGATGATAATACAGAAAACACCAGTTGATCAAGTAGGTGATTGTGATTGCAGAAGAAAATTTCCTGGAAATTAATGGTTACCATACGCTCAGTTTTCTTGGGCCTACCAGGCATTTTGAATTTTCTCCCCTCTCATCTTGTTAGAAATGTTGAAACAATATTATTGACCACTGGCACCTAATACAGTATATGTGGCACTAAAGGTCTTGCTAGAAATATACAGTGGAGCATGAAATGGACTGATAACCTACATATTGGGCTGGCCCATATTTATGTTGTTATTTACACCAGTTTACAATAACAGAGGATTTAAACATGCTCCCCGCAGCAGTCTTCCAGGCTACTTTGCACATCCCCAGTCCTCCCAAATTTTGAATCCCCCAAATGGTTGGTTGCTTTCATTGCCTTAAAAAATGGACCCCCAGATGAGAAAATGTATCTGAAAGTCCCGGGATTTCATGCACAAACTGATTTTTAAAGATCCACAAGATATTTTCCTCATCCTAAAGTATTTCCTGAAAATTCCTGATACTTCTTTTGCCCTAAAATAAGTCATAGCCATAAAATAAGCCATAGCAGGATTTTTAAGCATTGGCGCAATATAAGCCATACCCCGATAATAAGACATAGTGATAGGCGAGGCTATGCAGCGTACAAGGTTGGCTCCCCCGTCAGGTCTGGATTGCTCTGTTTGTGCTGCAAGCTGAGGCATAGAGGGGGACATAGTAAGTGAAAGTAAAAGTCTCCTCAGTGAAGTGCGGAGCAGGACACTCTGCTTTAGGTATTGTGTGTCCTCAGGGGGAAGAAGTAAAGCGGTGGCTTCCATTTTATTCAGCACTGTGGGTCTCCCTCCCTCAGCACCAACCAGCAACAGTCTACAGGTCTCTCTCACCCTCCCCGCCCCCAAACACCAGTAAAGTTGCTGCTCCACAGCACTGACCACCAACTCTCTGTGGGTCTCTCTCATCCCATACAAACACCAGTAAAGCTGCTGCTCCCCAGCACTGACCAGCAGCTCTCTGTGAGTCTCACCCACCCTCCACAAACACCAGTATACTTAGTAAAACTTGAGCAGGAACCCCAAAAACAGAGACATAGAAACTTCCAGAATGCTTGAATCCAAAAACAAGGCTTGACTTGCAACAAGAATCAGAGAACTCAGGCCTAGCTTCTCACTTACCTGAACTAACCCTTAAGTAAACAACTTGCTCTTCAATAGATACCATAAAAGCATTCCGTTTCCCATGATTTTTTCCACAACTTTCCTATGTAATCGCTCTGACCTATGATGCCTATTTTCTGCTCTGCTCTGTAAATGAAGACCTTTGTTGACCTCTGTAGGTCCAGATGTTTCTTCTTGGGAACCTTCCGTATCATTTAGCTCTTAACTCAAGTCCTTATCTAATGTTGCAGTTTCTGGCTCCTCTCACTGTACTTTCAGAGTCAGATTTCTCACAGAGAGAAGCATCATTCCCCTGACTTGAGCCCCAGGAAATTCCACAGGCAATTCTACAATCCTCCCTAAATCATCAGTGAACTCAGAAACTGAATTCAACAGAGTGATTCGACATTGTATTATCCTGGAATTAGCAATGGCAGCTACTGCCAGTAAACACCTATTGTTTCAAAGGCACATATTCAGCATAGCTCAATGGAGGAAAAGAAAACTGTTAGTTCAGTGGGCCCTTGAGAATCCAAAAATCCCATGACATACAATGATGTAATAAACTGGCATCCGTTGTAATATAAAATGGTAAAATCAAGGTTTGCTCTTGGGAATTTGTTCAAGCCATAGATGGTTGAATCTGTGTACATGGAGGCTGAATGTTCTAAAACAAAAATAATCTTAACATTTATTAATATAATATCATTAAAGCACTTTGAGCACTTTGACTATAACTACTGAATAATAGTAAAGATGGTTCAATGGAAATTGGTGCAACCCAGTCTCTGAAAAGAGGTAAAATGTGATCAGTAGGAGATGGAGAAGAAAGAAGGGGAGGAGGGAGGGAAACCTAGATATTCCAAGAAAGAGTTTGCATGGAGATCTGGGAATATGCAGGCGAGATCAAAACAAAGGTAGCATACCTCTGAGGATGCTTGCCATAGATGCAGGTGGAACGTCAGGAGAGAATGCTTCTAGACCATGGCCATATAGTCCGAAAAAACCTACAACAACCCAGTGATTCCGGCCATGAAAGCCTTCGACAAAACAACGATAACTGGAAACCCTCAACATTTCCAGAGACATTTCTCTTTTTTGGTGGGCAGAAAAAACGTCTCTGGGGGATATATTTGGACAGCAAATTGTGTCTGGCAGAGGCTTCTAGATGTGTGGTTTGCCTTTTCAAGGTGTTATTTTATTTTCTGGGGAAAGGGGTTTATAGATGCCTTATGTAGCTGTTCTCAAGATATAAAGCTAATTGACCTAGGAATAATAAAACAGTAATCCGCAATCACAATGTTGAAAATGCTGCAAGGGAATTCTTGGCACCCTGGCACAAGATGTGAGGCTCTGTTCTCGTGGCACATGCCTCAGGCTTGGAATATGACTTGAGATCGTGTTTGTAGCTGTACCAGCGCATGCATTTGGGAAAATGTGAACCAAAGAGTTTCTTCAAAGCTGGTCACCCTTCTCTGATTCTTTTCCTAGCAGCATTCCAAAAGTTGAAGGACAAAGCGGGAATGTGTGTGCATGTATGCATTGAGCCGGTCAACATGCCCCCTTGATATTTTAGTGTTGAATGGCTGTATTGTATCTTGCAGGAATGAAGAGAAAAAATGCCTCTATGGCCTGGGAAATGGTTGTCATATTTAAGGATCTGTGCAAATTGTATTCAAAATGAAAATGTTAGTTGGTATGAATGTTAATGCGAAAATCAGGGGCATGTTAGACTTGAAAAGGTACTGAAAAATATGAGTACAGAAAAATAATTTCTGATACTTAATTAGTTGGGCTATAATTTCTAGAGTCACTCCTCTAGTATGTTTTTTGAGTAGGATGGATGGGGGATTCTGGAAAATGAAATCCAAAAAATTAACATTTTCAAGTGTAGAAAGATACATAGGGCACTCTTTGTGGTGTGTTGCAGTAGAGCAGTGTTGTATGGCCTGTGGTTGTGTCTGATGTTCCTGTTGATATTCATGATGGAAATGATGTTTATGTTGATGTGCATAATGGGAATGGTGTTCCCGATGATGGGCTTGGGGTTGAGTTAAGTTCAGAAGAGACGCCTGAGCTGTTTCAGGAAGATTCCCAAGGCTTCAGTCCTGGGAGTGACCTTTCATTGCTTTTCTCAGAGCAACTGTCTGAAAATGATGCTGAGATTGTTTTGCCAGGTGTAGAGGCTAATGAGGGTGAAGACAGTAAAACCTTGGTCAGAAAGCGTTTTTTAAATAAACAGAGACAGAACTTTCAGAAACTGAGGCAATCCCTTCATCCACAGCAGAAAAAAGATAACAAACTGTTATCTAGTGGGAAGTCAAGAAGAATGTATTGTCGAAGGCTTTCATGGCTGGAATTACTGAGTTGTTGTAGGTTTTTCGGGCTGCATGGCCATGTTCTAGAAGCATTCTCTCCTGACGTTTCGCCTGCATATGTGGCAGGCATCCTCAGAGGTTGTGACCTCACAACCTCTGAGGATGCCTGCCACAGATGCAGGTGAAACGTCAGGGGAGAATGCTTCTAGAACATGGCCATACAGCCTGAAAAACCTACAACAACTCAAGAAGAATGCTTTCTTGTCAGTTCTGGGTTCTGAAAAAGGCATCTAATGATTCATGAGAGTGAATTACCTCAGTTGAGGCAACGTCGCTATTTATCACGGTCTTGGTTTCAAGTCCTCTAAGTTTCATACACCAGGTTTTTTGCCAAGTGTAAGTTTTGCCTATGGGATTTTCCTGCTGCTTTGTTTCATGGTTTCATGTGCCCTGATCATGGATTTCTATAGACTCCTTTGAAGCTCATGAACTATTTTGTATTTTGATTGTTTTGCTACTTGTATTGCTTTGCTTACATATATTCTGCAATAAATTGCTAGCTGATTTTTGCCAAGTTGCTGTAGTGTTTAAGGTCAGAAGTGTTCCTGCTCTGGTGAACGACAAGCACTACTATAATACTTCTTAACTTATCTTGAAATATCTCAGTAGCATTCTTTATTCCTCTGCATTCAGAAGACATGTGAAAACCACATTTAAATGTGCTTTTGGCTTGGTTAAGTATGGTATTGACATTTGGAGTTTCATTGTTTGGTATTTGGGGGATGTATTGGACCCTCTTACACTTTCAATGATGATGTGGTATATGATCTTTACTGATTTTAACACAGAATAAATTTAAGGTTTTTTTTTTTTAGTTTGGGGAGAATAGTTTGATTTTTCAAATCCAGTTCAAAATCTAAATTAGGAGAGTTTTTCTCATTGTTAATCACTTTACACTCATTTAGTGTGGTCTCATGCTATGCAGGAATAAACAAGAAAAGCATTCCCAGTGATGACAATCAAATTTCTATTTAGAGACCTCCAAAGAAGAAGAGTTAATCACCTTCCAAGACAGTCTATTCCACTGTCAGCAGTTTTTTTTACTCAAGAATTCATTCCTGAAGTTAAGGTAGAATCTCCTTTTTTTGTAATTGGAATCCATTGGATTTGTGTTCTTGTCTGCAGAGTAGCTGGAGACAAGTGCACTCCCTCTGCTACAAGAGATTCCTTCTTATATATATCAGATAGCTGTCACTCTTCAGGTGAGTTTACACTGGATGCTGAATCCAGAGCATAAATGTTTGGTACTGGTCTGGAGGCAGGCAGATGCACCTGGCTGAATTCACTGTGGTGATTTATATGTGTCCACACATTAGACCATATTGTCTTTGTTGAATTATCACTTCACCCTCCATGTTACTGCCACTCCTAGCTGCCATCTGTTGTATGTCAGCCTGTTCAGCTGATTGTATCTAATGCTCATGATGATGTTCATATTGGGAATTATGTTCATATTGATGTGCATATTGGCAATGGGAATGATGTTCCTGATGCTGGGCTTGAGGATGTGGGTTTGCCCAGGCCAGAATTAAGTTCAGAATAGAGGACTGAGCAAGGTCACATTTCTGGGAAAGACCTTTCACTGCTTTTCTCAGAGCAGCAGCCTGAAAATAATGATGAGATTGCTTTGCTAGGTGCAAAAGGAGATGATAGTGAAACATTGGGCAGCAAACAAAGTTTTAGTAAACAAAGGCAGAACTTTCAGAATCTCAGGAATTCTGCTCGCTCACAACAAAAGAAAGATAACACAATATCTAGTGGGAAAGTGTTGCACTCCAGGCCAGGAATCCCTATGACTTCAAACACCATACAGTTGAATAAAATAGAAAACAGTTTATTGAAGATAATTAAAAGCAGTAGCAGTAAAAAAAATAATCCACAGTAAAAGGTAAATCCAAATAGGCAGAAAAGATAGATAGGAACAGAAAATCCAGTAAACTAGTCCAAAAGAGTTAAATGAAAACAAATACTGGAACTTCCAAGGCAAAAATCCCAAAGTACTTAAACACGAATCAAAGCACTTCAACATGAATAACAAGGCATTTAATACAGGAATCAATGCAAAGCAAGGCATCCAGGAACCTGAGACGAGATCTTGACCTAATTCCAACATTGCTTCTTCTGGCTACAGATTCTGTACTTGAGAGTTTTATCCCTGCTATCTCTACAACTGAGTTTCCCAAGTGACCAAGAAGGGATTCTTTCTCAGCCTTGGGTTGCCTACCAGCCTCTGTTGTAATCTGGCTGAGTGCCTAAGAGCCTGGTTTGTTTGTCTTTGCTGACTGGAAGTATTTCTTCTGTTCAGGGGCTCATCAACTTCTGCACCTGGACCAGGCTCAAGGTCTTGAGAATCCTCTTGTAATAATTCAGTCCCAGGAAAACAGACCATCATCCCCAATCCCTTCAGGAACATTACTATCAGAAGAGTCATTTTGAACATGAACCACATTGCCATTCCCTGCATTCACAGCAGCCTGTTAATCAGACATATGAACCACATTGTCACTCCCATGATCCAAAGTACCCTGATAATTAGACACAATCACAGGCTGAACTCCAACAGAAAGTGAGAAAGAATGCTTTCCTGTCTTTGGAATGGGTTTATAATGATTCATGGGAGACCAATGTCTCAGACGAGGCATCATCTTTAATTCATGCCTGTTTCATTTTCCATTGTGCTATGTTTCATGTATGTAGTTGTTTCCAAGCCTAAGTTTTTGCCTAAGAGTTCCTGCTGTTTTGTTCTGTTTTCAAGTGCCTTGCTTCATGGATTCCTATGTACTAATGGACCTGGTTTCCTGTTAAAGTTTATGGAATATCTTGGATTTTGGATTTTTACTGTTTTAGTATTTTTTTACTGCTTTGGCTACATATAAACTGATACAAATAAGTTGTGATGATACAAACAAATTGTGATGATCTGTTTTGAACTGGATTATCTGAGTCCACACTGCCATATATTCCAGTTCAAAGCAAATAATGTGGGGTTTTCTGTCTTGATATTCTGGGATATAGGGCTGTATGGAAGGGCCCTCAGTGACCTTCTGCAAGTCAGGGCCCTTCCACACAGCCATATAACCCAGAATATCAAGGCAGATAAGCCACAATATCTGCTTTGAACTGGATTATTTGAGTCCACATTGACACATAATCCAGTTCAATGTGGATTTTATACAGCTGTGTGGAAGGGGCCCAGGACAGCAATTTGGAAGTTTTGGGTTCAAAATGGCATAAAAGTGTGAGGATAAATGAGAAGTGGGGTGAGAGGAGTACATATGCAGCCTTGAATTCAGTGGGGAATGCACATTTATTGGATGAGAAATGTGACTGGTACAGCTCTCCCTCATTATAGATGGATTTAACTATCCATGGCTTGAAAATATAAAAAAATTACAAAAGGACATGATTTTACTACCCCATTTTATATTATGAGACTTGAGCATCAATGGAGGTTAATATCCAGAGGCCTGGAACCACACTCCAGCAAACAGCAAGGGCCCACTGTAGTGCTAAACAAATATACAAATATGAAATATCTCAACTTCGTATATATATATTCTCTGTCTGAATAGATCACCTTTTTTTTGTTCATCGCGATCCCTTCCGATACTTTGATTTATTGACAGATGGGTTAGCCAGAACTTGATTTTCTGAGATAAACTTCATAAACATTACTCTCTTGTTCCCAAGGACCTTCCATTGAGAGCTACAGAAAGAAAGAGAAACTTTGGCTTCTAGGCAGTTACGTTTCCAACAGTCTGCAGTCAGAAAGCTGGTGAACATCCTCTTATTCAATGGTGGTGTTTAAGCTATTTTTGAACGTTTCAACATGGGTTTGCTTTGATTCTCCTGAGGTTATATGCGCGGTTACAATGCTGGCAGCGTTACACAAATACCGTGTTCACAGCTCAGCAATCTTTGGATCCACATTTGGAGTTCAAGGTGGGTGGCATGTCAGTAAATGCCAATAAAGTGGCTACAGCAAGGTTGTTGCAGAGACTTGGTGACTCAGTACAGACCTTGTGCAAACTTTGAATTAAAGGGCCAGAAAGCTTTTTTCCTTTGATTACAAAAAAGTGAGGAGCAAAACTCAAGTCAAAAGTGGATTCCTTTTAATGGGTTTCTTCCCCTTGTCTTTATCAAAAACAAAATACAGTTGACCCCCCACCTTTATGGGTTCAACTTTGCAGATCTGATTAAAATATTCTCTGTGGGAATACCTAGGTCTTCTAGTGAGATTCTATTATTTCAACTGAAAGTTGGCCTAGAGATTCTTGGGCCCTTTCTACACTGCCATATAATCCAGGTTATCAAGGCAGATAGTACACATTATGCTTTGAAATGGATTATATGAGTCTACATTGCCATATAATCCGGTTCAGAGCAGATAATCTAGATTTTATATGGCAGTGTAGAAGGAGCCTTAACTAGCTTTTGTTTGGAGCTGTGGTGCTTGCTCAGAATGTGGAAACACCTTTCTTTCTTGTTTCTATCTACATATCTTATGTTCAACACGTTTTGTTTTGTAGTTGACTGGTAGAAGGAACACATCGGCTTAATTTGCAAATCTGATTACCTAGGTATGTATTGTGGCGGAATGAAAATCATGCGTAGTTCACGTCTTTACCAATCCACACACTGTCTTGCTAGGGAAAAGATATGCCACACAGGTAATCAGTAAAGAATAAAGTGTTTGCTCTTTATTATGCAGAGCAACATACAGTCATGTGAACAGTTGTGAACAGTTGTATTGATTCATACAATGTCCTTTGAGAGAGATTCAAATGGTCCTTGGGTGTCCATGTGAGAGATCTTCTTCCAGCAACCAAGAAGAAAAAATACTAATAGTCTTAGGCAAGCTCCTGCACAGAAAACTAAAACATGTAACTGTTGCCAAAACTCCCAGGCTCAACTAGCTTCTGGGTGTGGCCCAATCAAGTTACTCATAAAATACTATAAGCTACAAAGTGATGGGAGGTGACATGTACCCTTTTCAAATAAGCAAAAAGGCTGGTGATGTTGGATCATGTGGACAGATTCATAGAACCATAGAGTTGGAAGAGATCACAAGGGCAATCCAGTCCAATCTCCTGCCATAAGGAAAACACAATCAAGGCACCCCCTAATACATGGCCAACCAGCCTCTGCTTAAAAACCTCCACAAAAAGAGACTCTTCCATACTCTATTAACATATTCCACTATTAAGCAACTCTTACAATCAGGAAGAGCTGCTTCCTAATGTTTAGGTGAAATCTCTTTCCTGCAATTTGAATCTATTGCTCCATATCATAGTCTCCAGAGCAACAGAAAACAGGCTTGCCCCTTCCGCAATGCGACATCCGTTCAAATATTTAAACATGGCTGTCATGTCCCCTCTCAATCTTATTTTCTCCAAACTAAGCATATCCAGCTCCCTCAGCCAAATAATTATCCGCTGGACCTGGTCTGCATGGGACCTAGACGACTTAAATGGTCAGGGCCCATGAGCGATAAGTTGACAGACCTTCTTAATGGACCGACTCTCGAAACTTGCAGAGACAAGATACTCAAAAGCACTATCGACCCAATAGAAGGTTATCAGCAAATTATTACCTCCCTCAAACCTCATCTGATTCACTCAGAGCCAGCTAAAGGCATCAAGCATGGTAAAGGAAGTTGGTTTGATGCAGAATGCAGGAGCCAAAAAAAGACCCTTGCCCTGGCCATCAGAGTAGCCAACAAAACTGGGACCGAACAATCCTATAAAAGTCTGAGTGAAATCCGTTCACAGTATAAATCCCTACTAAAAAGGAAGAAAATTGAATTCAACAGGCAAAACTGGATGAAACTGGATCTGGCAGTTAGACAAAAGGATGAGGGCAAATTCTGGAACATGGTGCATTCCGGGCTAAGGTCCATGCAACCTCATTTAGATCCCCAAATTTCAGCTCCTACTTGGGAAGCCTATTTTGGAGAGGTTTTTGGCGACCCGGAGGCTGTGGGGGAGGTGTTCGAACATGTTGATGCTCCTGTTTGGCCTCCAGTTTCATTAGAGGAAATGGAAGGCCTACTTCAAAAATTAAAAACTGGAAAAGCCCCAGGAGAGGATATGCTTCCCCCAGAATTGTTCAAATGCAACATCACCTGGTGGGCCCCCATCCTGGCCAAACTGTTTACATATATCAACCAGACAGGAATCATTCCAAATGGGTGGAAAACTAGTATAATTGTTCCCCTATATAAAAAAGGCAATAGGACGGATCCACACAATTATAGACCAATTAGCCTGATGGATGTAGTATCAAAAATCTATGGTAGGTTTCTGTTAAACAAATTACATAGTTGGGCGGAGGAAAATAATATTATTGCGGAAGAACAGGCGGGATTTCGACATGGCAGAAGCACAATAGATCAATGCTTTGTACTGTCACACTTAATCCAAAATAGTCTGAGGAAACCAAAGGGTTGCCTATACGCAGCATTTGTAGATTTTACCTCAGCTTTTGATTTAATCGACAGACAGCGTTTGTGGGCAAAGTTGGCAAAGTCGAATGTGGACAGACGACTGCTGTTATTACTGCACCAGCTATACTCGGGAACGGATCTAAGAGTGAGGTTAGGGCTATCAGGCAAGCTATCGAACAATATTGAAACTAAAAGAGGAGTTAGGCAAGGTTGCTTACTAGCTCCTTTTTTGTTCAACTTCTACGTGAACAACCTAGTGGCCGAGTTGAGTTCCCCTGATCACTTTCCGCCATTAGTAGGTAATAGGAGAATCCAGATCCTATTATATGCGGATGACATGGTGCTCCTGTCATCTACGCAAATAGGTCTCAGGAGACTTTTGAGGTCATTAAGTAGAATTTGTAGACAAGAGAAGCTGTCGATCAATCACTCAAAAACCAAGGTGATGGTATTTTCCAAAAGGAAGCAAAGACACACTTGGAAATTGGATGGTCACTCAATAGAGCAGTGTGATAGCTTTAAATACTTGGGCTTACACTTCTCACATAATGGAAACTGGAAGAACCACATAGAGGCAGCCAAATTATCTGCCTGGAGGGCAGCGAAGTCAATCTTAGCCTTTGGAAAAACAAAGGGAGGTTCCCTGGTATGTCCCACAGTAAAGATTTTTGCCGCTAAAATTTTACCCCAAATCTTATACGGAGCGGAAATTTGGGGGCAAGGTAATACAGAACAGGTTGAACGTATTCAGAACAAGTTCGCAAGAGCTCTTCTAGCCCTTCCCCCTGGGACCCCAGCTGCCCTGTTAAGATTGGAATTAGATCTTCCCTCACTTAAGGCCAGAATGCATAAACTCATCATCTCGTATGGGAAGAGATTGCTAGGAATGGAGGAGGTGAGCATAGCAAAGCAATGCTTGAGGGAGCAGTATAAACGGGGAGGATGGGTGCAATCCTGGCTAGCCTTGCTTCATCAGTATTTTGACGGGACAATAACAACTCTAATGCAGCTGGACAAGAAGGAGATTAGTGATAAAATCTTTGAGATGGATGCAGCTGGCAATTTGGAGATTAGTAAAAAGCAAGGTTTTTCTACATGGTATCCCAGACTAAAGAGTGACCAATACTGCCAACAATATCTTCAAGATCTAACGTCACCAGTGTTGAGGAAAGCCTTTACAGCTCTGCGCTTCCAAACAATGCCCTCAAACTGGCTAGAAGGGAGATACAAAGGGATCCCCCATGCCCAAAGGCTTTGCATTTGTGGCTCTGGGGATAAAGAAGATCTAACACACTATCTATTACACTGCCCTCTATATAATGATCCCAGAAAGAATCTCCTGGGAACACTCCTTGAAGAAAGGGCAGCATGGCAAGAATCGGCCGTGATCGGTGACTTGTTAGCAGATTATGACAAAAATATAACACTAAAAGTAGCCACATTTGCAAGTGCAGCCCAAAAGATCAGAGACAGAGTAGCAAAATCCTCGTTGGAGTCCAGATAGGGAAAGGGAGAAGGTTAAGGATGACACATACTACTGTTAGGTTTCTGCCAGTAAAATTTTAAAGATCTAGTTTTTAAATTTTGAAGGGTTTTGATTTGTATTGGAATGTGTTTATAAAGGTTGTATGTTGTTGATGTCATGGCCTATGGCTAGTGCAATAAAAAAAAAAAAAAAAGCTCCCTCAGCCGCTCCTCATAGGGCTTGGCGTTCACACCTTTGACCATTTGGGTTGCCCTTCTCTGGATGTATTCCAGCTTTGCAATATCCCTCTTGAATTGTGGGGCCCAAAACTGGACACAAGCTTATTCCAGAGAAGGTCTGACCAAAGCAGAATGGAGTGGGACTATGACTTCTCTTGATCCAGGCACATTGCTCCTATTGATGCAGCATAGAATTGCATTGGCCTTTTTTGCTGCCTTATCACATTCATATTCAACATGTGGTCTAAGACTTTTGGAAAAAAATGCATTCATGACTTTTTTGAAAAGGAAAAATAATGTCATATCTTTTTGACAAATGCGAATCTCCATGAACATCTGGAGACCATCTTTTGAAAACCACTAGTCGAGGAAAGGCATGAGCTTGTTAGAAGTCAACCCTTTGAAAAAGTGATATTCACAAGCATTCATGTAATAGCACACAGGTAATTCAGCTGTTAACTTGATAAACCATGTCTTTGAACTGCCAGGGACAAAGACACGCCACTGTACGAAAAACATATTATTGGATAGAAGAGTTTTTATAATGCTTCTTTGAAGCTGAAGTTGAAATTGGAATTTCAAAATATATACTCTCCCTTGAAATTTCTTAGTTTAAAATATGCACTCAAAGACAAAAAAACAAAACAAGTAACATATCTTGTTTACTCACAACATCTTGCATTAATTCAGCATACAGGTACATGATTTATTAAAGTTCAGTTATAGACAGGATGTAGTTTCTCTGTGTTGAGAACACAGGACAACATTCTTAATAGTCCATTGTCCAAAGTCTTTAAGGATGCATCTTATGAAAGTCCAAACTTTATAATTGTACTCACTGCTTCTTAAAGCAAACATATAGTAAACTGTTCTTGCATAAGTCCAAAATGCAAACCGTTTCCATTGAAGTCCAAAATCAAACTGCATACACCGCCATTGAGGTCTACAGCAAACTGCTAACATTGAAGTCTAAAAGCATAGGTAAAGGTAGTCCCCTGACATTAAGTCCAGTCATGTCTGACTCTGGGGTGTGGTGCTCATCTCCATTTCTAAGCCGAAGAGCCAGCGTTGTCCATAGACACCTCCAAGGTCATGTGGCCAGCATGACTGCATGGAGCGCCGTTACCTTCCCGCCGGAGCGGTACCTATTGATCTACTCACATTTGCATGTTTTCGAACTGCTAGGTTGGCAGAAGCTAGGGCTGACAGCGGAAGCTCACGCCGCTCCCCGGAATCGAACCTACGACCTTTTGATCAACAAGCTCAGCAGCTCAGTGCTTTAACCCACTGCGCCACCGGGGGCTCCTTCTAAAAGCATACAGATAACAAAATGGAGTCTTGAGTCTGAACATTCTCAGTACAATTACATTTCCGTAGTCCCTTCCACACCAAAGAGGTTGATCAAACTGGCAAATCAATATATACATGCAATAAAGTTAGCAAATATATTTTATTTTATTTATTTATTTCCTATATTTATATCCCGCCCTTCTCTCCCCCCCCCCCCGAAGGGGGACTCAGGGCGGCCATAAATATATATTAACAAACAAATAGTGAAGGATTGGAAGGTTGCTATTTCCAATTCCAACAAAGACGCTTCAATTCCTTTTGTACTATTTTCAAGCCAGGTGTACCCATCATATATATGTGCATTTCATTTTAATTGTCTGAGTGTAACTGGTATGGATTAGAGACCATTGAGCTGCCCATACTCATCCCGAAATGCAGGCTGCTCCAGGGTTTCAGCAAAACTCTGGGGCACCCCCAACTTTGTGTAATCCAGGGTACATTTGGGGTAATTCCCCCTTGGTACACTTGAGCCCTGCGTACGGGCAGGGGCGGCTCAACCCATTACGCAAAGTAAGCATTTGTTTGCCCAGGAGCGCTCTTGAGGCGCTCTTGTGGGAAAATAGACCTTGACATATGCGAGTTGTAGTTACTGGGATGTATAGTTTACCTACAATCAAAGAGCATTCCGAACTCCACCAATGATGGAACTGAACCAAATATGGCACACAGAACTCCCACGACAAACAGAAAATATATATCAGTGATTGGTTGGGGAAGGGGGGGGGGCAAAATACTGTTTGCTTACCGTTGAAAATTACCTAGGGCCGCCTCTGCGTACAGGCCTCCTTGCCATGTGGATACCGGGCCTCCGCACAAGGTCGGGTCCTCCCAGTATCCGCATATTAAGCATTGGAAGTCCGTGAATTCTAGTCCCATGAAGGGTATACGGTAGACAAGTGTAGACAAGTCCCAAGTTCTCTTGGTTGTTCTGTTGCAAACTCAATAGCCCTAAGAAGGAGCAAGGGACTACCTATTGCTGGCACATGTCAGAAATAGTGACAATAAGGCTCCTTGTAGCATCTGTGCTGGCATGAGGGTGTACCAGAGGTGTGAGGCATCTTTTCTTTCTTGTTATTTTTCTTTTTATTGTCCAGACACATGCCAATGCTCTTTTTATTATTATTGTTATTACTTTGTTATATCCCTTTTATTTTTTTTAAACTTTTTCTGCAAGAAGACAGTGCTGCTTTTAAGTAAATACGTTTTCTATCAGGGCAGCAGGTGCAGGGGCTTTCGGGTGAGGCTTTTATCATGCTAGCAGTTAGAAGGCACTTTGCAGCCGTTTTCTCTTTTTGCCTTAATGGATTTTCTGAGGTAAGAGGTGGAGGAAAGGGTTGAAAGACAAGGGAAGGTTAGAAGTAGAGAATGACAGAAAGTACCCATAAAAGTTCGACAGTGAAACAGGATAATATCCTGATTCTGCCCATAGAGTCAGTTTTATATCTGTATACATTATACCGTTAGATTTGAAACAATGAACAAGAGTGGTAACTACAGTTTCGCTTGGATGGCCTCTTTGATGACAATCCTTATATTATCCTAAAGGCTCCAGATCATGTCTCATCTTGAAATTTAAGCAGGCTCAACACTGGTTAATATTTGGATGGGATACCACAGCTGTTTTGGACCTCCTCTAGATTATCAAAGCAGATAATACACATTATCTACTTTGAACTGGATTATGAGCCTACACTGCCATATAAGCTTACCTGTCTGAACATATCTCCCTTTGTGATCTGGTGTGACTGTTAAGATCTTCTGGGGAGACCCTGCTCTCGGTCCCGCCCTCATTGCAGGTATGGTTAGCGGGGATAAAAGACAGGGCCTTCTTGGTGGTGGCCCCGCAGCTGTGGAACTCCCTGCCCAGCGACATCATAACAGCCTTCTAGCTCTTAAGATTCAGGAAGAATCTTAAGACCTGGTTATTTTAGCAAACCTTTGGGGATTAATATGACCCATAAGTATGATGGAAGAACGGCAAAGCAATTGGTTCAATGTTTACAATGCTCAGTTTGTGCTAGACTTTTGATATGTTTTGTTTGAAAGGCTATGTTAATTGTGATATATATATATATATATATATATATATGGTTTTTACATTTTTATAATATTGTGTTTTACTGATATTGTTACTGCCATAGTTTGTAAACCGCCCTGAGTCCCCCTTTTGGGGTGAGAAGGGCAGGGTATAAGTACAGTAAACAAATAATATAACATAATATAATCCAGTTCAAGACAGATAATCTGTATTTTATATGGCAATATAGAAGGAGCTTCAGAGGGTCTGGACCTCAGTCAGTTTGGAAGCTGCCTCGTTTGCGAATCTTTCCTGGTCGTTGAAGTTAAAAAGCCTTAAAACCTATCTCTTATTGACTTTTTTTCCCAAATAAAAGGGCTTGAACTTTTTCAACCCCCTTTTGCATAAGTCTCGTTGCCAAAACTGAAGCAGCCACACAGAGTGGTAAGGAAAATATAAAAATCTAGAAAGGGGATAAAAGTAAACAAAATAATATTATGGTGTATTTACTCAGAGCAGCAACCCTGCCAAGGAAACCACATAGCTTGCAGTAATACGTCTCACAAAACACACGTTTAATTAAAACAAGAGACCAGGCAGTGGGCTCTCTTTTAATTTTGCTTAAATGCATGTTACTGTTTTTGTTTAATATCCTTTTGGGTTAATATGAAGTCGATCTTAAAGCTTGCAAACAATAAATACACAAGACTGCGAGCATAATAGCTCATAGCTGCAATACAATAAATCCTTACCTGGTAGTAAGTCTTATAAGAGAAAGTGAGCTTTACTTTTCTGATGATGATGATGATGATGATGATGATGATGATGATGATGATGATGATAGCAGCAGCATGGGTAAGCCTGTTCCCAATCTGATTCTTTCCAGAGGTAATGTATTACAACTCCCATCAATAGACATGTAGAAATTTTTTTAGCCAATGAAAAACTTTAGTTAGAACTAGCTAAAGGAAGACACAATCAAAGCCTTCCCAACAGATGTCCTCCTCTGCAGTCTTTTCTCATAAGAGGTGGAGAGGCTGTTTGATTTATTATTATTATTATTATTATTATTATTATTATTATTATTATTAAGCAGAGGCACCTACTATAACATCCTCTGCCTGAAGGAAGGTGGCCTCCTCAGTGCTCTTTGCCTCCTTCATCTCCTCTCTGGATCCTGTGTTGCTCACTGTGTCACTTATGTGTGTGTGTGTGTGTGTGTGGCCATGCACACGTGCTTGGCTCCTGAAACAGGTACGGCCAGCACCTCCACTATGGATGCTTGGATTTTTCCCTCGTGCAGGAGGGGGCGGGGCTAGGTGAGTCATTTTCACGCATGCATTGTATCATCTTATAGATTTGGGGTTTTTCATAGAATCATAGAATCATAGAATCAAAGAGTTGGAAGAGACCTCATGGGCCATCCAGTCCAACCCCCTGCCAAGAAGCAGGAATATTGCATTCAAATCACCCCTGACAAATGGCCATCCAGCCTCTGTTTAAAAGCTTCCAAAGAAGGAGCCTCCACCACACTCCGGGGCAGAGAGTTCCACTGCTGAACGGCTCTCACAGTCAGGAAGTTCTTCCTAATGTTCAGATGGAATCTCCTCTCTTGTAGTTTGAAGCCATTGTTCCGCGTCCTAGTCTCCAAGGAAGCAGAAAACAAGCTTGCTCCCTCCTCCCTGTGGCTTCCTCTCACATATTTATACATGGCTATCATATCTCCTCTCAGCCTTCTCTTCTTCAGGCTAAACATGCCCAGTTCCCTAAGCCGCTCCTCATAGGGCTTGTTCTCCAGACCCTTGATCATTTTAGTCGCCCTTCTCTGGACACATTCCAGCTTGTCAATATCTCTCTTGAATTGTGGCGCCCAGAATTGGACACAATATTCCAGGTGTGGTCTAACCAAAGCAGAATAGAGGGGTAGCATTACTTCCTTAGATCTAGACACTATGCTCCTATTGATGCAGGCCAAAATCCCATTGGCTTTTTTTGCCGCCACGTCACATTGTTGGCTCATGTTTAACTTGTTGTCCACGAGGACTCCAAGATCTTTTTCACACGTACTGCTCTCGAGCCAGGCGTCACCCATTCTGTATCTTTGCATTTCGTTTTTTCTGCCAAAGTGGAGTATCTTGCATTTGTCGCTGTTGAACTTCATTTTGTTAGTTTTGGCCCATCTCTCTAATCTGTCAAGATCGTTTTGAATTCTGCTCCTGTCCTCTGGACTATTGGCTATCCCTCCCAATTTGGTGTCGTCTGCAAACTTGATGATCATGCCTTCTAGCCCTTCATCTATCATTTTAAAGTTCTTGTCGCTGTGTTTTTTTTGTGGTGTTTTTGTGAGTGATTGTCACTTGTTGGCTTGGTAGTTGTATTGTGCCCACATTTCGTGTCAATTTGTACAGTGGTTTTGGAGTTATGAGATCACCACAAACAAACATTACATCAATATATTCTGTTTTTAAGTTCTGAGCAAGGTCTTTAGGCAGTAGTGTCAAGCACTACTGGGACCACTTTTACTGGCTTGTGCCAGAGTCTTTGCAGTTCAATCTTTAAATCCTCATATCTTGTAAGCTTTTCCAGTTGCTTCTCATCAATTCTGCTGTCACCTGGGATTGCAACATCAACTATCCATTTTTTTTTGTTTCTATAATTGTGATGATGATGATTAACTTGAGGACTGCCTATATGAGAGAGAATGCCCAGCCATGAAACCCATTGGGGAAGTCACATACTCTCAGCTACAGAGAATCCTGTGATAGTGTCACTCTAGCAGTGGTTCTCAACCTGGTGTTTTGGCCTACAACTCCCAGAAATCCCAGCCAGATTATCAGATGTTAGGATTTCTGGGAATTGAAGGCCAAACAGCTGGGGACCCACAGGTTGAGAACCACTGCTCTAGGGTTACCATAAGTCAGAAATGACTTAAAGGCACATAACCACCAGCAGCAGCATAAATTCTCTGAAATGTTTCCTCTTGGCATGTTTTTGGCCACAAAGAGGAGCCTACAAATCTCAATCAAATTTACATTTTTAAAAGGCCTTAACCCCCCCCCCCCAACCAATCTCCCAGCAAACATGGCTAGACTTGTAGTTACAAAACTTTTCAAGCTTTTGGTCTCAGGTTGGTATCCTATTGTGTCTCTACACTAGTCATTGCACAAGTGTTTACACATTCCAAAAGGTTGTGTAAATGCAGCCTGTTACTTACAAGCAAATATCCAGCTCCCTCACTAATTTTTGATGTGACAAATTGTTTTTGATTCAACAGCATTATACGTCTACTCTGAAAGTCCAGCATTATTTATTACTCTCATCACAAATGGTACAATATGAATTTCAGTTCCATATCTTCGGCTGTTGACTTTTGAAACACTGCCACATGCCATAACTGACATAATATATTTAGAGCAACAGGGTTCATATCAGGGATATACATATGGGAGGTCAGCTATGTGCCAGAATACTGATGGTTGCATCAATAAGGCACTCAAAAATAGCTCAGATATAGTTTTCCGCCCACCCTTAAAGTCAATAAATCTAAAAGATAAACATAGAAGTGTCAGCCACTTGGAGAAGGATTTCCATATTCTTTCCTTGTCTCACAGTACAAACAGTGTTTTTAAAATATTAAAATGCCGGTACTAAAATAGTTATAATCCAGTCCTGGTATTTGCAATATAGCAGTTTTTCCCATCAAATGTGAAGGCTATAACTTTATTGCCTATGGCTGATGGAAGGATGTAAACATGAGAGTGGCTCCTGCATGTTGTAAACTCCGGCCTCATTTGCACTGCCTTGAAATGCAGTTTGAAACTGCAAGTCAGTATAGACTCATAGAAGGCAGCAGATTACAGAAGCTGTCTTCATAGACGTGTCATCAGCTTAAGACACTGTAAACCATCACCTTCTCCTGAGAAAAACTTATAATATCACAAAGGACTACCATCTCACCTGCTTCATAGGAAATCTGCTACATAACAGGAGCTTTTTTGTTGAATTCCAGGGCCAGAGAAGCAGATGGCGAAAACAGAAGAACGGCCTGCCTCAAGAGTGTGTGTTTGCTCCATCAAATGTTTCACAATAAAATTAGGAAAACCAGCAGATTCCTAATTCATCTAAAACACAAACATGTGTTTTTCATCTTAAGAACAGAAAAGCATCTTGAGCTCTGAAGATTACCTGGGAAGGAATCCCACCTGAGCATTGCAGCACACCCAAATACCTGGCAGTTACCCTGAACCGTTCTCTGACCTACAAGAAGCACTGCCTGAATATCAAGCAAAAAGTGGGCGCTAGAAACAATATCATAGGCAGTGGCATCTCCGGCCCATCCCCTATTCAGATATCAGCCAGCACGTCAATGACTTAAATCAAGAAATAGTTTGCTAAGATCTACAGAGACACTCGCTGGAACACCTCAGCAAGCGAGAGTCCAAAAATAGCAGGGTAAAACCCGGAACCTCAATCTATGGCTGATACCAAATGAGAGACACCCCACAGGGCACAAGGAAGGCACTGAACAGACTGCACTCTGGCACCACGAGATGCAGAGCCAACCTTAAGAACTGAGGCCACAAAGTGGAGTCATTACATGCGAGTGTAGAGAAGAGCAAGCCACAGGCCACCTATTACAATGCAGTCTGAGCCCTGCCACATGCACAATGGAGGACCTTCTTATAGCAACATCAGAGGCACTCCAAGTGGCCAACTGCTGGTCAAAGGATATTTAATATAATGCCAAGTTTGTAAACTTTGTGTTCTTTTAAATACATTACAAATGCATCCTTGGTTCACTCTTGATACGATAAATAAAGAAATAGACTCATATAATGCAGTTAAACTAAATTATATGAAACTGCATTATACGGCAGTGTAAATGAGGTCTCTGTATTGTAGTTGGTCATATAAATCTTAGAAGGATCGTTGTATAGTATCAACAGATCTATAGTATCAACAAGTCTGTTTTGAAAAGATATGTTCTCTATTAAGGTTAAAAGAGGCTAGGTCAAAGCTCTCTGCTGCCCCCAACAGGCTATATGGGATATTGCAGGTTACCAAAAGGAATGGGCTAGTTTGGGACCACTACATTTAGCAGAGGCATCTAGTCCCATTGAAATTGCACATTCCAATGTTTGACCCATTGCATGTCATATAAAACACTGCAATTGCACTAAACACACAATGCCTGCATGTTTGTGACAAGTATAACTTCAATAGCTAATCTGTAATTAGAGTTTTGACAGAAAAGAAAGAAAACACAAAATGGATGGTGCAGCAAAAATATGTTTCCATAGCAGTTAAGACTGGAATCATTGTGCTATAGTTATGTAGTGAGGAAGAGCCCTGAGGATGGATCCACACTGCCACATGAAATCCAGATTATCTGCTTTGAACTGGATTATATAGCAGCGTGAACTAATATAATCCAGTTCAGAGCAGGAAATCTGGATTACCTGTTTTGATAATCTGGATTATATGGCAGTGCAAACCCAGCCTGCATCTACACTGTAGAATTAAGGGCCAGGTTAGTAGCCAGAAGCATTAAATCACTACTGATCGAGAGGTCATGAGTTTGAAGCCAGCCCAGTTGGAGTGAGCTCCCGACCATTCATAGTCTAGCTTGCTGTTGACCTATATAGCCCGAAAGACGGTTGCATCTGTCAAGTAGAAAATTTAGATACTTCTTTATAACTCGGCAGCTCCCCCTGTGGCCGGAATCAAGCATACTCTCATGAAGCCGGAAAGTTAAATTGCCTCTGTGTCTGTCTATATATGTTGTATGTCCAAATGGCATTGAATGTTTGCCATGTTTATGTGCATTGTAATCTGCCCTGTGTCCCCTACGGGGTGAGAAGGGCAGAATAGAAATAAATACTGAAAATAAATCTTCTATACACATAATAAAAGTGAAAAATGTGTATGTGGCAGAAGTGTCCATTTACACAGTCAGCCTCTGCCCCACACAAACAGGCTATAGTTCCAAGTACTGAGAAACCTTCAAAGGCACTTCCTCAACTGACATTGCAGTTTATAGCGTGTGCCATGAACATGTAGCCCAAACCCTGGCAATGTCCTCCCCAAACACTACAGCCCATCACCCAAGGAATGCTTTCATTCGAGGAGAATTTCATCCTAGATTTGACGTGTTTCCTCCACCACAGGCAGTCATCCCAGGGTTCCTTGTGTGGAATTTGCATGACCCCGCCCAATGCCTCTCCCTTAACTCTTTCCTACCCCTTCCTAAACACAGAGGAATTGATCAGCAACTGAACAGACTGGAGGAGTTTTTGGGGACTGAGGCCAACTGTAAATACTGTCAGGATTTGGGTGGTGACTGCCCCTTGGCATATGAGAGTTGTAGTTCACCCTTATCCAGAGAGCACTGGACTTAACCAATGATAGCTCTGCACCAAACTTGGCACACACACCCAACATGGCCAACTGTGCGTGCAGGCCTGGTTTGGGAAGGACTGACCCATGATTCTGGGAATTATAGTTCACCCACATCATTATGTATTTACTAATGGGAGCATTCATTAAAAACGGAATCAATGACTGGCTTTTTCCTAATAAACAGAGTTACTAATTAATTAATTGATATTACCTAACACCTCAAAAGAAACAATGCCTTTCTCAAATAACCCAGGCACCGCCAGGTACAGCTAGTCTATATAAATAAAAATGTAATGTTAGTTTGTGGGATTAACATAACTCAAAAACCACTGGACGAATTGACACCAAATATGGACACAAGACACCTATCAGGCCAACGAGTGACCATCACTCATAAAAACACTGAAAAACACAGCAGAAGAGACGTAAAAAGACAAAAAACAAAAATTACATTACAACGCATGCGCAAAAACAACCCCCCCCTGGCAAACAAAACATACAATAGCATAGCCACACTCTCTTTCGGACGACAGCTCCCAGCATCCCCTAGACCAGGCCTTTTAGGAGAGGCAGATGATCCAAATGCACTGCTTCGAAGCTGCAATCTTTCTTCTCCTTGGATTTCTTTGAGAGCAGCATCCCAATCCCTGCATACTTCCAATTTCCTATTCCTAGACTCCACCTCCCAGCAATCCTCCAAATGGAGATAGATAGGTAGGTAGGTAGACATATCAGGAGGACTGCTGGGAGCTGCAGTCCAAGAATAGGTAGAGGTGGAAGAAAGGGGAGAAAGGGGAAGGGAAAGAAAAGGGGGGAAGGAAGGGAAAAGGAAGAGAGGGAAGGAGAGAAGGAAATTTAAAAAGGAAAGGAAGGAAGGAAAGAGGGAGAGAAGGAAAGAAGGAGAGAAAGAAGAAGGTTGGCTACAGCAGCTAGTAAATAAATAAAATGCAGTTTGGCACAAGTTGAACCGCCATAGCTCAAGGCCATGGAATCCAGGGAGTTGTAGTTTTGCAAGGTCTTGATTCGCTCTCTCTACAGAAGAGAGCTTGTGTCCTACCAAACTGCAACTTTCAGAGTGCTATAGCAGCTCAAAGTGGTGCCAAACTGCACTAATCCCACAGTGTGGGTGCACCCTAACTCTGTAATGCCCACAGAAGAGGTGCTGCTCTTTCTCAGTCCCTCCCAGGGAGGAGCCAGGCGCAAGACCGCCTTCTGGTGCCTTGGCTTCAATGCTCCGGGTCTCCTTTCCTGCTGCTTCTATCCAGCAGGTAAAAGAGCTCATTCCTCCCCGGGACCCTTTGCTTTTCTCCCCGGACTTCTTTCTTCCCAGCTCCAAACAGATCTCTCTGCAAGCGCCTCCTTTACCAGCGGCCCTGACGCAAAGGCTCCCCCCAGAATGGTTGCTGATTGCTCTAGCCTTGCAGGGGTTGATCCCAAAGAAGGGCCTTGAACCCTTGGGTCGTTGCTCAAGCTTTCCCTCCAATATGCTTCCGGTTTATTTGGGAGGAGGCTGATTAACGTGCTGGGGAGGGGGAGATCTACACTGGAGCTTTACTGCAGTTTAACACCACTTGAACTAGTGCTATGGCTCAGTGCTATGGAATTATAGGATTTGTAGTTTGGTGAGGCACCAGAACACTCTGGCAGAAGTGTTTTGCCCAGTAACTCCCAAAAATCTCAACCAGTTTATCAGCTGTTTCTGAAGATCAAAACATCTGGGGACCCACAGGTTGAGAACCACTGGTCTAAGACCTTGCAAAACTACAAGTTTCATGATTCCATAGCATTGAGCCATGGCAGTTCATGGGGTGTCAAGCTGCATGAATTTGCCAATGTTAAGACGGAGCTTTCCAAATGTTTCATGTCGGTCGACATACTTTTGAGATGTGCATCACTTTGCGACACAGTAATTCAGGTTTACTAGCAAACGGGATTAAACCAACCCCTTTAAAAGAAATATCAATTGTGATAATGAAATGTATGGAGACACAACCTAGTACGTGAATGTAATGATAATAACATACGTTTCCAATATGTTTGTCATTTCTCGTTATATTTACGCAACACACTTACTTACTTAGGCGATCCCTCGTTGCCCGAGGATGATGGCCCTCCAAGTGTAGTCCTCCGTTCCAAGTCGCATGTGGGCTGAGAGGAGAGGTATATAAATGTAGTAAATAAATAAATAGTGTCTTGGCGGTGGGTCTGTAGGTGGCTGTGGAGCCCTATTCTTGATCCAGATGTTCTCCTACAGTGAGAACATCGGTTTCCAGATGGAAGATGGTTCTGGTCAGGGTTGACTTGAAACACCTTCCTCTTGACACATTTCTCCCTTTTGTCCTCCATTCGTGCCTCTTTGAATTCTGCAGCACTGCTAGTTACAGCTGACCTCCAGTTAGAGCGTTCAAGGGCCAGGGCTTCCCAGTTCTCAGTGTCTATGCCACAGTTCTTAAGGTTGGCTTTAAGCCCATCTTTAAATCTCTTTTCCTGACCACCAATATTACATTTCCTGTTCTTGAGTTGGGAGATGGTGATCCGACGTTTGGACAACATGACCAGTCCAGCGGAGTTGATGGCGTAGGAGTATCACTTCAATGCTGGTGGTCTTTGAGCGCTCATGGCTAGTGTTACATCTTATACACAGTTTTAAAATTGCTTTGTTCTCTGTGTCCTGTACTGAGATTGTTTGATGAAGGATGAGAGGTGGATGTTATAACAACTAGAACTTAATAAATATATGCTCAAAGTGGCATTCAACAAATCAAGGAATTGTTTCACAGACAGGATTACTATCTCCTATTTAAAAAATGCGCAGTTTATACAAAAACTTCAAAAGGCAATGGAGGAAATAAAGGTTTACATGGGTTGTAACCTTTTATACTGCAGGTATTCCACACAACAACAACAACAACAACAAAACTTTATTCATATACCGCTCTATCTCCCCAGGGGGACTCAGGGCGGTTTCCAAGCAACAACATCAAAACATACAGTCACAAATTGAACAAAAAAATAACAGTAACAGCAACATAAGCATGGAATTGGTAATAAGCAATATGGTGGGATTTGACATAGTTACTCCCAGCTGTGCTGGATGGGATTATATTATCTCTGAAATCTCTTTTGTTTTAAACTTGGATGCTTAGATTTTCATTTGTAATCAGGAAAACATATTATTGGAATCTGTGGTTGTATTTTTTTTAACTTTTGTATATATTTTAAATGATTTTATACTGTTTAATATGGGAATTTTAAGATATATAAACCCATTTTCCTAGTTCCAACAGACCTCACTACCTCTGAGGATGCTTGCCATAGATGCAGGCGAAACGTCAGGAGAGAATGCCTCTAGAACATAGCCATCTAGCCCGAAAAAACCTACAACAACCCAGTGATTCCAGCAATGAAAGCCTTCGACAATACATGGAATTTTAATTGTTTTTTTTTTAATTTTCCTTATGTTCAGTTGACTTTCTTTGGGAGGCGTGTTTAGTTCAACTCTGGGGAAGAGGTGGCATACAAAGGAAATAAATAAGTAAATATAGTCACCCCTTCATGTCCATGGTTCTACATCCAAAGAGATTCAAACACACATGGCTTGAACACACACACACACACACATCTCCCTTATTACTGTTATCATCCAACTAATTATGCTTTTCAAATTATTTTCGCAGAGCCAACTTGGTCTGAAACACCTCTTACAATTCTCAACATCAGATGAGCCCAGTGCCATTTGTTGTGGGTTATGCCAGGAAGTGTCAGCCATCATGTCTCCCGGGTAAGGACTCTGTACAAGAAGATCCTGCAGCTGCACAGGGCTTTGCCACTGGAGCTGAAGGCTCTGGGAGATCAGTATGTGAAAGACGAATTCCGGAGACACAAATCAGTCAGACCCGAAGAGGCCCAGAAGTTTCTGCAGGAGTGGGAGGCAAGTGTCTTCTAGCATCACTTTACTTTTTGTTTCTTTTACAATTATGCTTTGATGTTAGGTCATTTGAGGCCATTGTGGCTCATTATCTATATTCTGTTGTCTGCTGTTCTTTTGAGAGTTCCAGTTTTAAAAATGTGTTATGGGTGTGTTGACATTATTCGTTATATGGAAAACACAAGAATGGCCATCAGACTGGAAAAAATCAATTTATATCTCCATACCAAAAAAGGGAAATGCGAAAGACTGCTCCAACTTCCGTACAGTGACCCTTATTTCTCATGCCAGTAAGGTAATGCTCAAGATCCTGCAAGGAAGACTCCAGCAATACATGGAGCGAGAGTTGCCAGATGTTCAAGCTGGGTTTAGAAAAGGCAGAGGGACGAGAGACCAATATCCGCTGGATAATGGAGAAAGGCAGGGAGTTTCAGAAAAACATCTATTTTTGCTTCATTGATTATTCTAAAGCCTTTGACTGTGTGGATCATAATAAACTGTGGCAAGTTCTTGGTGGGATGGGCATACCAAACCACCTTGTCTCTCTCCTGAGGAATCTGTACAAGGACCAAGTAGCAACAGTAAGAACTGACCACAGAACAACAGACTGGTTCAAGATTGGGAAAGGCGTACGGCAAGGCTGCATCCTCTCACCCAACCTTTTTAACTTGTATGCAGAACACATCATGCAATGTGCGGGGCTGGATGAATGCAAAGCTGGGGTGAAAATTGCTGGAAGAAACATTAACAACCTCAGATATGCAGATGACACCACTCTGATGGCCGAAAGCGAGGAGGAGCTGAGGAGCCTTCTAATCAAGGCGAAAGAAGAAAGCGCAAAAGCTGGGTTGCAGCTAAACATCAAAAAAACCAATATTATGGCAACAAGAATGATTGACAACTGGGAAATAGAGGGAGAAAATGTGGAGGCCGTGACAGACTTTGTATTTCTAGGTGCAAAGATTACTGCAGATGCAGACTGTGGCCAGGAAATCAGAAGACGCTTACTTCTTGGGAGGAGAGCTATGTCCAGTCTCGATAAAATAATAAAGAGTAGAGACATCACACTGGCAACAAAGATCCGCCTAGTCAAAGCCATGGTATTCCCTGTAGTAACCTACGGATGTGAGAGCTGGACCTTAGGGAAGGCTGAGCGAAGGAAGATCGATGCTTTTGAGCTGTGGTGTTGGAGGAAAGTGCTGAGAGTGCCTTGGACTGCGAGAAGATCCAACCAGTCCATCCTCCAGGAAATAAAGCCCGACTGCTCACTGCAGGGAAGGGTACTAGAGACAAAGTTGAAGTACTTTGGCCACATCATGAGAAGACAGCAAAGCCTAGAGAAGACAATTATGCTGGGGAAAGTGGAAGGCAAAAGGAAGAGGGGCCGACCAAGGACAAGATGGATGGATGGCATCCTTGAAGTGACTGGACTGACCTTGAAGGAGCTGGGGGTGGTGACGGCCGACAGGGAGCTCTGGCGTGGGCTGGTCCATGAGGTCACGAAGAGTCGGAGACGACTGAACGAATGAACAAAACAAATGGCTGGACCATGATTATTTGAAGGTCTGTAGGCACTGCACCCAGTGCCTAAAGACCTTCACCTTGACTGGCTTGTGCCAGAGTCTTTGCAGTTCTATCTTTAAATCCTCACATCGTGGAAGCTTTCTAGTTGCTTCTCATCAATTCTGCTGTCACCTGGGATTGCAACATCGATGACCCATATTTCGTTTTTATATATACGTATGCACCAGGCAAAAGGGGAGAGAGAAGAATAAACTCTGCAGAAACTCAACAACTTGTGGTTCACGCCATGAAATACTCTATCTCTGTCTCTGTGTCGCCTTTCTTATATTTGTTTGTTATAGGATTCAATTTTAAATGTCTGTATATGTCTCTTTGATGTGTAACCCCGTACTGTAGGCAGTATGTAGCTTCCAACTTCTCTTCACAGGTTACATCAGTATAATCTCCAGCCGACTTTCAAAAATGTAACTTCAGTCCTGTAACTGGACACGAGACTCTAATACAGTGGTTCTCAACCTTCCTAATGCTGTGACCCCTTAATGCAATTCCTCATGGTGTGGTGACCCCCAACCACAACATTATTTTTGTTGCAACTTCATAACTGTAATTTTGCTAATGTTATGAATCATAATGTAAATATCTGATATGTAGGATGCATTTTCATTCCCTGGACCAAATTTGGCACAAATACCCCATACGCCCAAATCTGAATACTGGTGGTGGGGGGGTGTGTGTGTGTGATTTTGTCATTTGGGAGTTGTAGTTGCTGGGATTTATGGTTCATTCAAATTAAAAGAGCATTCTGGAGTCCACCAACGATGGAATTGAACCAGATTTGGTACACATAACTCTCATGACCAACAAAAAATACTGGAAGGGTTTGGTGGACCTTGAGTTTGGGAGCTGTAGTTCACCTACATCCAGAGAGCACTGTGAATTCAAACAGTGATGTATCTGGACCAAACTTGGCACGAATTCTCAATATGCCCAAATGTGAACACTGGTGGAGTTTAGGGAAAATAGACCTTGACATTTGGGAGTTGTAGTTGCTGGGATGTATAGTTCACCTACAATTAAAATGCCTTCTGAACCCCACCAATGATAGAATTGGGCCAAACTTCCCACAAAGAACCCCCATAACCAACAGAAAATGCTGGGTTTTCTGATGGTCTTTTGCGACCCCTCTGACACCCCTTTGCGACCCCTCCAGGGGTCCCAACCCCCAGGTTGAGAAACACTGCTCTAATATATTAGTTGAAACAAAGAAATGTGTATTTATAAATTCTTGTGTAAATAAAGCGTATTTGTTACACAGTACTTTACTTCAGTTCCACCTAGATATTGTTACATCTGTCTTTTACTCTTGAGAATACATAAAACTGATATTATATAATTTTCAGAACAGTTTCACTTATGTCAACTTGGTTAGGTAACTTCCTTCTCTTTCAAATGTAATACTTGCTCAGCCCTCCGTCTGGATAACTTATATCTTATAGTCACTTTCTTCCATCAACAGTCTGACTGTAAACATAGTCTCAAAGGACTCTCTGTCTCTCAGTTACACCTGTCTGAGGACTTAGACTCAATTTAGTCTCTTACTACTTCAGTACCACAACTGGAGGCACAATCTTATACAAGGGTCTTCTTCCCTCTAGCTCCCAGACTAGAGACTGACTCTATTACTTCAGCATCACATCTGAAGACTCAAACTTAAACTAGGAATCTCTTCACTTTAGCTCTCCTAGCTAGAAATTGACTCATTTTTAGAATGTTCCCTCATGGAAGCTTTTCCAGTTGCTTCTCGTCAATTCTGCTGTCACCTGGGATTGCAACTCAGCAAGCTCTGCCTCTTTTTCTCGCTAGCCACTCTAAAATGGATACATTTCTACTGCAGAAGCTACTCAATCATGATGACACATCAACTAATCATATGTAGCCAATGCCTGCCCTTGCCATAATATCAACATAAACATAGACAAAACCTCCATTATAATTAGTTTTTCTGTTACATGTGGCTTCTCACCCTTCCACAGTTGCTGACTCCTAGTTTAGAACATTTTTCCCAATCTGTTCCATTTCTAGATCACCCAGACTATGGCTTCATCACATCAAAGTGGTCATTTTGGCTGTGATTGATGGGAGTTGCAGTCTGGCACAACTGGAAGTTCTCCTCTGGGTCCATGTGGCCTATATATGTGTGCAGATACTGGATATTTCAGTAGAGAACTTTAATTTTGACTTCATTCCTTTTTCCCCCCTCTTCCTTCTTTTGCTTTGAAATACGCATTCATGAATAAGATGAATAGAAGCACTTTTTGCATGAATGCCAGATCCTAGAAGTAATAAATAGCTGAGTGTCTTGCTTTGCATGCTTGCTTATTTTTATATATTGCTCTCAGATTAATGGTTCTTATCTTGAAAACCACAGGGAAGTATTCATGCCGAAGGAAGGTGTATAAACAAAGCGTGCTTTGTTTACGAGGAAGTACTTGCTCTTCAGGTAGATTCAATCAGCTATATCAATTATTAACACATGCTTCTTTCCAATATAATAAATGTTTACTTTTTTAATTAAAATAATTGCTACTCCACGAAGAGGCAGTTGGTATGAATGGCTTGATCACAGTTATTAGCGCAGAGCATTACTAAATTAATGTAGCTGAGTAATTTAATCCAACCTGTAAAAAAACATTGCTTAGTAATAACTTTGCATTGTTTAGAAGCAAATAATAATGTTTGAACATATTACTTGATTCTCTTGCATTTGTTGAATGATTCGCACACTCTTCTAGTAAGAGCACAAAAGAAATTAGAGTTTTACATCCATCGAAATATTTATGTTTACTTTGAAGTAAATCCAGTTATATTCAATGGGACTTAATCTTAGGTAAGTAGGCATGGATTATAGTATTAGCAACTGATCTGTTTAGCAACCCTTTTATCTTTTTTGATTCTTCATGCTGTAACATTTCTCTGGATAGGTATTCTTGTGCTCTTCTGACGACATTTTCATATTTCATAATTATGATAGTTTAATGTTAAACCGCTGAGCTGCTGAATTTGCTGGCTGAAAGGTCGGCGGTTTGAATCCGGGGAGTGGGGTGAGCTTGCGCTGTTAGCCCCAGCTTCTGCCAACCTAGCAGTTCGAAAACATGCAAAAGTGAGTAGATCAATAGGTACCACTCTGGCGGGCAGGTAACGGTGCACCATGTAGTCATACAGCCACATGACCTTAGAGGTGTCTATGGACAATGCTGGCTCTTCATCTTATAAATGGAGATGAGCACCACCATCCAGACTTAATGTCAATGGTAAACCCATACCTTTACCTTTTAATGCCATTTTGACTGCCATTGCTATATTTTGTGGAATCCCTTGATTTGTCACAGAAAATTCTAATATACATGTGCTAAGATTATATGATGTGAAGGGCATTTTTCAAATGGCTTTCAAGATTAGTCAGTAAGCCTGACCTGGAAGCGTTTGCAGGCTCGGGGAGCGCTACCACGTTCATACATAATACACTGAGGTGTGGTCATCTTGATTGTGATTTATTAAACACTCATTCAGACCATATCTCAATTTAATGTGCTATGTATGGTATAATGGTTTGAGCATTGAGCTCTGACTCTGTGTTGATTCTTGTGTTGATTCTTGCGTAGTTTCCTCAGTAGCTGCTCTGTGTCATTCATCACAAACATAATTGTCAGTAGATTTTATTTTCATTGGTTCCCAGGTTCAAGATTTTTTTGCAGGTGCTTTATATAGCACCAAATTAAAATCTATTTTATGTGGTCTACCAGATACTGGACTGCAATTCCGGTATTCTTGATCATTAGATATCATGGCTAAAGCTGATGGGAGTTCTGATACTGTAACACCTGGAAGACTGTGGTTTGTTCTGCTTAGTCAGCATAGTGTGAATTTAGATACAAGGCTTGTGGATATGTTCAAGGTAAAGATTTTCCCTTGACATTAAGTCTAGTAGAGTCCAACTCTGGGGGTTGGTGCTCATCTCCATTTCTAAGCCAAAGAGCTCCTTATGTCTGTAGATACCTCCAAGGTCATGTGGCCGGCATGACTGTATGGAGCGCCGTTACCTTCCCACTGAAGCAGTACCTATTGATCTACTCACATTTGCATGTTTTTGAACTGCTAGGTTGGCAGAAGCTGGGGCTAACAATTGGAACTCACCCCATCCATGGTTTCGAACCACCAACCTTTCAATTAGCTAGTTCTGCTGCTTAGCGGTTTAAACCTGCTGTACCACCACAGCCTTTGTGGATATGATATCTGACTTTAAATTGTCCTTTAACTTTTCCCCAACCTCAGAGGCACAAATGCTGTTGTCTTGCAGTTCCCATGATCCCCAGTCCTCATGACAGATAATCAAAAAGGATGAGAGTCTTGCAGTTCCCATGATCCCCAGTCCTCATGACAGATAATCAAAAAGGATGAGAGTTGCCATTTAATAATATCTGGGGAACCAAACTGGATAAAAACTAAAGGGCACCAACCACTATGTAAAATATATATATAGTTAGTCCTTTGTATCCACAGATTCTTTGTCTGTGCTCTTTGAAAACAACCATAAGACTGGTGTGGCCTTCAATGAAAATGTGTTTAACACCCTTTCTCTATACCATTCTGTTTAACTCAGTTCTCAAATGAGATATTTGGACAAATATTTACATTGGGATTCTAATTTGGAAATCATTTGTAGGTTGCTTGGAAGAGTTGAAAACCAATCATTGTAGGGAAGAATTACCCCTCTTTTCTGAACTTGGAAGTAGTTGGGTGCTAATGAAAATGACTGTAGAGTGTGGTGTCTGTCTATGGGCCCTTCCACATAGTCATATAACCCAGAGTATCAATGCAGAAAATACCACAATATCTGCTTTGAGCTGGGTTATCTGAGTCCATGCTGCCATATATTTCAGCTCAAAGCAGAAAATGTGGGATTTTATTCAGCTGTGTGGAAGAGGCCCAATATTTCAAATTATTTATTCATTTATTGTGGTGGCTTTTGCTTTCATTTTTTGACCCATCCTCTACAGAAGCTATTGCACAAATCCCTGAATAAATTGTACCTTAATTGACTGTGGGTGGAATCATAAAATCATGGAAAGGTCCACTGGGGGGGCAATGTAATCCAACTTTCTGCCATGTAGGAATGTACAACCTGAAGCACTTCAGAGGATGACCATTCAGAGTCCACCACCCAGGGAGGCAGTCCATTTCACTGACAAATGGCTCCCACCTTCAAGAAGTTCTTCCTGCTATTTAAGTAGAATCTCATTTTCTGTAATTTGAATTGCTTGGTTCATGTCCTTCTTTTTGAAGCAGCACAAAATCAGCCTTCACCATCTTCCACATGACATCCCTTCAACTGTTTAAATTAGCTGTTGTTATCACTTCTCCATCTTCTCTTTTTCAAGCTAAACATATTTATATTCTAGAATATAGTTCTTCAGTGTCTTGGGAAGAGGTCATCTTTCCTGGGACTTTCTGCTGAGGGGTTGCAAAGTGTGGTCTTCCAGATATTATTGTCCACCCACAACTTCATCGGTCCTTGATAGCATATGCAATAATGAGGGAATGAGAGATCTGGAATTATGCTTCAATTAATTGGGTCAATATTACCGCTCTTAATGAGATGTCTGCAAATTTGATGGCATGCCCTCTAGTCCATCATTCAAGTCATGGACAGCCCTATCCTTAGTCAAGGTTTCTTAAACTTTTTCCACCCATGACCCCCTTCCACCTGAGAAATTTTTACATAACTCGGGTTATATAAAATATGTATAAAAATCAAGCATTTATTGATATTAAACCAGCCTTTTCAAGGCTTGCTTAACAGGCTGATTTTCCTTTTTATAGAGGACAGGGTTCCGTCCTGGGCCCGGTCCTGCTCAACATCTCTATTAATGACTTAGATGAAGGGTTAGAAGGCATGATCATCAAGTTTGCAGACTACACCAACTTGGGAGGGATAGCCAATACTCCAGAGGACAGGAGCAGAATTCAAAATGATCTTAACAGATTAGAGAGATGGGCCAAAACTAACAAAATGAAGTTCAACAGGGACAAATATAAGATTTTGGAGTCCTTGTGGACAACAAGTTAAACATGAGCCAACAATGTAATGTGGTGGCTTAAAAAGCCAATGGGGTTTTGGCCTGTATAAATAGAAATGTAGTATCTAGATCCAGGGAAGTCATGCTACCCCTCTATTCTGCCTTGGTCAGACCACATCTGGAATACTGTGTCCAGTTCTGGGCACTGCAATTGAAGGGAGATGTTGACAAGCTGAAATCTGTCCAGAGAAGGGTGACTAAAATGATCAAGGATCTGGAGAACAAGCCCTATGAGGAGTGGCTTAAAGAGCTGGACATGTTTAGCCTGAAAAAGAGAAGGCTGAGAGGAGACATGATAGCCATGTTTAAATATGTAAGGGGAAGTCATAGGGAGGAAGGAGCAAGCTTGTTTTCTGCTGCCCTGGAAACTAGGACGCAGAACAATGGCTTCAAACTACAGGAAAGGAGATTCCACCTGAATATTAGGAAGAACTTCCTAACTGTAAGAGATGTTCAGCAGTGGAACTCTCTGTCCCGGAGTGTGGTGGATGCTCCTTCTTTGGAGGCTTTTAAACAGAGGCTGGATGGCCATTTGCTGGGGGTGCTTTGAATGTGATTTTCTTGCTTCTTGGCTGGGGATTAGACTGGATGGCCCACAAGGTCTCTTCCAACTCTATGATTCTATGGTTCTTTGATTCTATGACATTTTCTGCAGAGTGCACTGTAAACACTGCAGGGAGTTGCTTATAGATTTGTGTAAATGGGTGGCATTGAGAAACCTTTTACTATTGCTATTTTTGTGACCCCAACATTGAGCTAAAGGGATCCCAATTGGGGTTGGGACCCATAGTTTAAGAAGCAGTGGAAAGTAATCTATAAAAGCATCCTCAGCCCTGTTGCTCTGTGTCTTTGTTCCCAGAACTTGGAATAGACCCTGGCAACAGGTAAGTAAGCTCACTATAACATTGTAGACAAACTACTAGCTGATTTAGCTGTTTGGATAACCACACGTTGACTGAGTTCATTGGAGAAATGAAACAATGGGGATTTTATGGACATATTACAGTTCTGTAGCTTTGTTTAGATTGAGTTGTAGTTTCTGAGGCTTCCCACGTGGTGGCACCAAATATCCACACCAGATTTTGTAACACGTGAATGGGTTTTTGTACACAAATGGTCAAAAGAGGTCATAGCAAGCAATGCTGGCTTATCAGGACTCTGTGCCACAGTGGACTTCATTAGTGATGCCCAGAAAGGAAAGCCAAGTGCTTTATGGTGCCATTTTGATCAGGCTTTCAGAGATGCATGGATGAAGGAAGCGCAGGGAGGATTCACCTAGGCAGGTGCTTTTCAGGCTATTTGATATGGTGACTAGCAATTATACATTTCACAGTGCACCAAGGATTCAGCAAAGATTATTCTTGAGATTTACGGCAGAGAACAGTGTATTTAACAGAAGAGTAAACACTATATGAAAACATCAATGACAGCATGCATTAAAAAGTTATTTTTTGTTTTATTTTCAAAATTATTGTGAATTGTGCTACACAAAATTATACAAACATTCATTCATTCAAAACATTTTCCATTGGTAACATATGTTTGCATGATTTCCCCTCTTTTAACAAGTTATTTGAAAGTTATTTGAAAGCAATTAAAGGGTTCATAAAATTAAAAACATTATATACACACACACACCATACAAATTGGACCATAGAGCATTAAAAGCCTATCCTAATATCCCAATCATTTTCTAAAAGCCTGATGGAATAAAATAATTTAACTTGATGGCAGAAGGAGGAGAGCAAAGATGGAGCCATGCTGGCCTCTCTAGAGAAGGACATCCAAAGTCTGGAAGCAATCACTCAGAAAATCTCCTCCCTTATTCCCACCAAACCAGAGATGATAGTAGAATGTGTCTCTAGGCAATCTTAAAGCTCTAATGAGTTCATATATGGCCCTTCAAATAATCTGGACCCAACGTAGCAATTAATAGGCTTTTTTGTTTACAGCAGCCAAATTTATACTAGTTGCACATTGGAGGTGCTACTTATTAAGGGATGTTTGAGGGGGGGGGGGAGGTGGAGAATTGCTTATCTATACAAATCAGAGGCACTTTGCACCTCATTCCAAGATTAATTCCTTGGGGAAAATAACTAGAAAGGGACACTAAAAAGAAAATGTGTAAAAAGGTTTGCTAAACTCTAGCTATTTATGGGTTTATGGTTTGTAATATATTATGTGTTGTCATTTTAATAAATGCGACTCGGAAAATATGAAATACCGTACAACCTCTGTATCCACAGTGAATACCTTTCCAGATTTTGCATAGATACACGAAACATACTAGTAGACATACAGATATAACAAATGCTATTTGATATAAA
Organism: Anolis sagrei; assembly: GCF_037176765.1. Taxonomy (NCBI): domain Eukaryota; kingdom Metazoa; phylum Chordata; class Lepidosauria; order Squamata; family Anolidae; genus Anolis; species Anolis sagrei. Next base: position 100,299,530 of record NC_090026.1, on the reverse strand, counting down.
GGCTTTGTGACCCCAAAATACCATATAGACCAAGATCTATTGGAAATTCCCAGTGTCAAGACCTTGTGTCTAACAGCAACCAGACACAGAGCCTTCACAGCAGTGGCACCATCACTCTGGAATACTCTGCTACCTGAAGTCCGTGCCTTGCGGGATTTATCAGCTTTCCGCAGGGCATGTAAGACATATCTATTTCAACGGGCCTTTGATCTCTGATTGTTTTTAAATTGTTTACATTGTTTTTAAATTGTGTTCGATTTTAGCCTATTCTTGTAAGCCGCTCCGAGCCCCAGGGGAGTGGCGGCATATAAGTTAAAATAATAAATAAATAAATAAATAAATAAATAAATATTGTCAAGCTGGAGGACCTAGAAAATGCCTAGAGATGAGATACTTTGTTGGAGGTGGGTCTTCAAAAAAGTAATAATTTAAACAAAACTGCAATGAAGTTATTTTCAAATAATGATGGAAAAGATCTGTATAAATGAATATGTATTTAATCAGATGCCTAATATGAAAAATTATAACTATAGCTATGTTGGGTCCAGATTATTTGAAGGGCCATATATGAAAAATTATAACTAATGGAGTATGTGCAGTTTTTGAATCCCTGTTTTTTTCTTTGTTTTTCATGAAAGAAAAATCCTGTCCATTTGACTAAGGGGACTTCCAAGAAGTGGGCTTTCCCAGGGGTTGTCCACATGCCAGTGAGGTGGAGTTTTTCTTCATTTTTAAGGCTTTTAGGGGGAGGGTTGGGGAGGGCATGAGTGACCTCCTCAATTCTCCGGGTTTTTGGAAGTTCAAAGAACGGAGATGGGCTGTGCGGACTGACCCCAGGACTACGGAACCAGCCCCATGGGTCAGTCCCCACTAGCTCTATACTCCATTAGACCCAGGCCTTTCAGGAAGACCCAGGTCTAATGGAGTATCAAAATAATTTGGAACAAAGCAGGGTTTACCTGCTTTGTTTCGAATTACTTTGTTTTTACCTGAAGCAGTGTTTGGGCACCTGAGGTAAAAATCGACAGGGCTCGCATTTTGGGCTCTGTCTGGAAGGGCCCTAAGAAGACAGGACACTTTATTTTAGACTAGGCATCATGCAGCATTACAGATAGCCTTTGTACAGATGTTTTTTGTATAATGTCAAAAATGAAAAATTAAATAAAAGAATAAAACCTTCTCTTGCTTGAATGAAAGGAATAAGATGAAACAAATGCAAAAACTATACAGACTCTAACCTCAAAACAACACCCCTGACTCTCTGTGAATGATGGGATTTGTAATCCAATACATCTGGAGGTTGTCAGGTTGATAAGAGCTGCTTTAGAAGAGAAGACATTGCCTAGCCAATATATGTTATTTCACAATATTGAAAGTTTAGAACTAGAGATGGGGATAATATTAAAATACTGGTGAAGTCTGCTAACATCTACAAACTTATTTGTTTGAGCATTAAAATAAGAATATTTTTGAAATATTTCACTTCTGACATGTTTATGAGAACATTTTTGCTGGCAGACTTGCTGATTTAGTATGCCATTTAGCCACATGCTCCCATCTATTCTCTATCTGCTCCATGCTATCAAGTTCTCAAGAGCTGTCACTTTTATGTAGCCATTTTCGGATCAGGAAGTGTTCTCTGTGGAATCTGAGCACAGGTCTAAAAGCTTTAAAAAGTGCCTTCTGTAAACTGACTTCTCTGGTGTCAGGCAGTTTCCTGCCTATTACAATAATAGAGCTAAGAGCCATTACCTTGGCAAAAGGAGATCTTTGAATTAGGCAGACTAGCTATTAATGGAGATAAATAATTTTTGGCTATTGCTTGGAGTCAAAATTGGAGTGGGGGGAATTGGGAACAGTGAATTAGTTTCAGTTTTCAACAAAATCCAGATAGTCTGCAGATTTTTTTCTCAGTCTTTATCAATGGCAACTACACACAATAGCAGTGTAGCCTGTGTCTGAACTATAGAAAGTTACATATATTCCAGTCCACCATCACTCAGATCCACAGTATGATACTCCAAATGGTAGCTAGCTCTATGGAAGGAAAGCTAATATAGAATAGAATAACTTTATTGTCATTGTGCATTTTACAACAAAATTAAATGCTTTCCCCAGGACACACCACAAAAACAACACACCCATCACTCCTTGCTCCAACTACCACCACAAAGCCCTAATGCCACATCAGTGCAAAACTATGGATTTTAGTATAGTTACATCTCTAAGATAAAAGCTATCTCTCAGTCTGCTTGCCCTCGTCAAGTGACAAAATAGGTTGTTGTGACAAGATGTTATGAAAGGAAGATGCACAAATGTGGAATCCATCTAAAAGACCAGTTAAAATGCATGTCTCGTATAAAAATAAGATCTCATTGAGAGTAGAATTTGTACCTAGGTAAATAGGGAACATTTTGAGACTTATTCAGATTATGACTCCATTTAGCCCAATGTTTTGTACCACAATTGGGGAACAACATGTGGTCCTCCAGATAGAGTTAAACTGCAGGTCCTCCCAGGTGGACATTAGTGAGAAATGATGGATGCGAAAGGATTGTGCCCAATCTTGAAGTGTGAGAAAAAACAAGTATTAAATACTTATTATTATTATTATTATTATTATTATTATTATTATTATGCTCCCGTGAATTCCCAACTGTATTGTGTGTCACGTTGACAGGGCTCTGCCTTATTTAGGTAGAGATGAAGCAAACTCCCAGTTTTATCAAACTGTTTAATTAAAACAGCACTTACTTGCTGGCTGTTTTAATAGACCAAAATATAAAACATAAAGATAGCACTCAGCCACAGAATAAACAAAAACCGATAGCAAAAGCTACACTGTAGTCAAAGGGTCCAGTCCAGTGGTCAAATGCAGAGAGTTCAATAAACAAAGTCCAGGGATCAAGAGTTTATACCGTAGTCAAAATCCAGTCCAAAGGTTCAAGATTCCAGGGTTTCAAGATTACAGGAGACAGGTCAGGATACCGAAAATCCATGAGACCTGGGAAAAAAACGGCAGCATCCACTACCAAAATATGACAATACTTTTCTCTCAAAGATCACTGCCAAGGCTCACTCCTTATATCCACAAATAGCCAGCTGCAACCTATCTCTTGCATACCTCCACCCTTAATTGCTTTCACCCATGAACTCTTACTTACAGATTACTAAACCCTTTAGAACTAATACTTACATTAACCCTTCCATCACCAAGCACCATCAACTGCAGAACATATGACATTGTGATTTCTGACTCGTAGTTGTTCTCCATGATCTCAGCCAACAAGGTCTTTCCATCATCTGCTCCTTGAGATCATTTTAACAGGATACATTGAATGGGGGAAATTTTTGAGACTATAGTTCACCTATCCTGACAGCTGTCTCAGTGGTGACCAGCCTAAAACACAACCGAAATGGCTCACAACAGAAATCAGGATGTGATTTTACATTGTTTTCTCCTGGCATCTAATAATGCTGCCCCTACATATGTGTGGAGTGCATTCTGTACTCTTTACTTTTGCGTGAAGGGCTTCTGAACAGATCAGCTGTGTGCACTCATTCTTTTTTAGGATTAGTCATAGGGTTAGATTATGATTAGAATTAGGATCAGGCTCCATTATCGGGATCTAAACCATTCCTTGTTGCTTTCCCCTGGTACCTTGTATGTTGCTTCCACATACGTGTAGAGTGCATTATATACTCTCTTTATTGTTGCATGAATGGTTTGCCAATGGATCATTTAGATCTGTGGTTGTCAATCTGTGGGTCTCCAGATGTTTTGGCTTTCAACTTCCAGAAATCCTAACAGCTGGTAAACTGGCTGGGATTTCTGAGAGTTGTAGGCCAAAACACCTGGGGACCCACAGGTTGAGAACCACTGCTCTAGAGCCACTCATGCTCTTCTAACCAACTTGTGGTGCGCTTGAAGTTATTGAACCTAGAATATAAGAATGACTACAAATGGTTTACATTTCCAAAAAAGGAGTGTGGAATGTATTCTTAATTCTGCACTGAAGAAAATTTAAAAAACTGCAATCTTGAACTTATGTAAGAGTAGGTTTCTCTGATTGTCTATTACTTCTCCTCATCTCAACCATTCACTTAGTCAACTGAGCCAATCCTGTGTCTGTACACCTTTTAAAACCCCATGTGATTTGTATTTACATATATAATGCTTCAGATTGGATACACCATTGTCAAAGGAAGATTGTAGATATTAATTGCATGAATATATTACCTCAATTAAGAACGAAACAGAACCAAAAATGAGCTCAATCAGGAGGTCAGAGGAAGGCGTATCATGGTATTTAATAGGGTTAATTACAGTGTGAATAGGCACTCAGAATTTGATTTAGTTTTCCCTTCCTTGATTCTGTTATGATATCAGATAAGTTCAGTGTCTGCTATATTGCTGTAGTGCTCATGGCCTTGCCCAAATTAGTGTACAGTGGGTTCTCACTATCAGCTAGGGTATAATTCCAAAATTCTCACCATAGATACCACAAACAACAACCAATAACAAATTCAGTTTATCATCATCATTGGACGGACCGGTGCAATAATAATTTAAGGGATTGGCTAGTAACTAAAGCACATATGTCCTATGGCAGCAATAAGGATATGAACAATGGTAAGGTGCAAGGTCATGCTTTTGGGTCTTAGCTGGGGCCAGCTATCTATGGAATTGTCTACTCAAAAGCACAGAGGAACATCCACATCTTTAATGCTTGTGGAAAGTGGGTAGGGAGGGTGCTAGCCTGATCTCCCTGGGGAGAGAATTCCAAGAAGACCCTCTCCCTTCTCCTCACCAATCATGCATGAGACGGGCGTAGAATCGAGAGAAGAGCCTCCCCAGAGGATCTTAGAAATTGCACAGATTCGTAGAGGAAGATGCGGTCACAAAGATAAGCAGGTCTTGAACTGTTTAGAGCTTTATAGGTAATGACCTGCACCTTGAATTGGGACCGGAAACTTATTGGCAGCCAGTGGAGCTGTTTAAACGGGGGGTGGGGGGTGGGGTGTGTTTTACCGCTCCCTGTAGTTTGCTCCAGTTATTAACCTGGCCGCCAACCTTTGCACCAGCTGCAGTTTTTGGGCCGTCTTCAAGGGCAGTCATAGCTTTGGTTCAAAAATTAATGGGATTTGAATTCGACTATAAAAAATTTCAGGCAGGAGGAAGAAGAAGACAGCTGAAAAGTAAAATACAACTAACTGTCGATTTAACAACTAGCAGGAGACGCTAGCTATAGGTGATGAGCAAAATGTTCACAATTTTGTGTTAATCAAAATGCATTAGCACTTCTTGCCATATTTAACATTCTTTAATTCAAGGCCACAAAGGGTAAAGAACACATAATTTTATGAAGCAAAAATGTTGCTATGGCAGCAGAAACAGGAAAGAAAGAAGTTGAGATTTCGGCTTTATTTCTAAGAAGTTGTATTCATTTTTAAAAATCTGCTTTATTCGAGGCTACGTGTATTTTAGGGAAGCAGGGATAGTTCATTGTTTGATTTCTATGAAGAGTTTAAAGAAGATTTCAAAAGCTTTTCTTCCCATGCATGTGAGCTGGGATGCAGTCGCCTTTGGAATGCAAAGATGACAAATGGCATCCTGTATATACACAAACTCATAGTTGAATGATGTTTTATTTCAACATTTATCCGTTTCTTGAAAGTTAACTTTATTTACATGTAGTTTAAAAAAAGGTGTGGGCAAAGGGGGTGTTGAATGGGGAGAGGGGAGAGGAAGTCTGAAAAGTATATCTCTGTGGATCTACATTTCATGTAGGCGGAGCTTCGGGGAGTGTAAAAAAAGAAGGGTAAAAGAGTAGTAATAGAAAGGGGAAGGGGGGGGGGGTTGGACATCTTCCAATCTTCTTCTTCATGGTTAATTTATAGTCATAAAACCTTTTTCTTTAAGTAAAATGTTTCTCCTTTTCCTTTCTCCCATTTTATTGGGACAGTTTTCTTCTATATGGATGGAATTATAATATCACAATCCTTTTCTCTGAATTCATATATTCTTTGACTGGTTGCCAATCCATTATTTTCGTAGGTTTTCCTAAGTTCTTTGTCAAAAGAGTTAATTTATCCATGTCCATGATTTCCATAATTTTGATTAGCCAGTGTTCTTTTGTAGGTATTTCTTTAACTTCCAGCTTCTTGCATATACAATTCTTGCCTCTGTTGTTATATAGTTGAAAAGAATGTCCATTATTCCTAATAAAAATATTCTGGTTTCATTTGTATTTTAATCTTAAGTATCTTCTGCGTTGTTTCCTGAATCTCTTTCCAATATATCTTTGCTTTTTCACATGTCCACCACATGTGATAGAATGTACCTTTTTGAATTCCACATTTCCAACATTTGTTCTGCATAATTTTGTAAATTTATTTCCTAATTCCTCCATCTCTTGATTGGAACCATTATATGGGGGCTAATTCCCCCCATGTCTGAAATTTAGAAATACTCAGAATTCAAAAGACAAAGTGCAATGCCTTTGGAGTTACACCTTAACTGTGTGCGGGGGGACATTTTGGTAGATCAATACATATAGGGTTATAGTATTTATCGAAGGGAAGCAGATGATTGGCATTCTATTTACTGATGCTAATTTCTAAATTTCAAACACACAGGAGAAACATGTGACTTGCATGACATTTTTGTACAGCAACACCTATAACCCATTATTATTACCTATGCTGGCTAAAACAAATAGGGTATGTAGTCCCAAAATTATAATTGGGAGGCCTGCAGTTGTCCACTGATGGCATAGAGAGATAGTGCTTAGAGTCATTACTTAGTAGTTTATAGATTAGTAAATACTGTACAGGTGAGCATGTTACTTTTTCAGATCACTAGGTATCATTTAGATAAGCCCAGAAGCGGAAGAAAATATTTCAGGTCGATTTTCTGGTTGTACCTGTTGTGTCAGGATACATTGTCTTTCTTTATTTTTTTTTCCCATGAAAAATAAGATGTCAGTGTTTACAATTTGATTAGATACCCTATGCTGTGATTGTGTCTCATCTATTTGGTCTCTCACTGCAATGAATCTTTATGACAATAAATGTGCATCCGAACGGAATCCTTGTGGAAATAATAGTTTGTTTCCTGAAGAAAACACACTGTATATAACATCAAATAAATGTAAGGAATATATGTCTCGAAAGGGTTGTCAGGGATGTAGATCTCACAGGTGGGAAGCCAGCAATGTTGACTTGGAAACAGTATTTTCTTTATACATTTGAAACATTTTGGAGTTGATATAGTTTTGATTCCTGTGGTAGGTTGTTTTCCTCCTAGGTTCATTCTCCTGATACCTCCTTTTCTTGAGAGTGAGTGGCCATGGTGACTGGTGAATTCTGGAAGTTGTCATTCAAAAAAGTAACCTTTCCAAGTTCTGTGTTCTCTGCATCCATCTCACAAGCAATGCTGTGGAGCAGTGGCATCAATAGAGGGGTGGAATACTCAATTTCCATAGACTAGTGACTGGACCTTTCTTTGACAGCATCTGTATTGGCTCCTTAAACTGAGAAGTGCATTGTGTTCCAGACTGCCCCTAGATCTGTACTCACATAAACCAGGTCATAACTTCTGTGATGGGCCGTTGCTATCAAAATGGTCCAGTTGGATTGAGACTACATTGCTAGGCCATCGTCTTGTCCACATCACCACCTATTTTCCTCACTGGTCATGGAACTACCTGTAATTACCTGGCCATCGCCTATTGTGTCTCATAAGGTCATAATGGGGCACCCATGAAATCAACAAGATGGAGACAAAGTGCCTCTTCTTTCTTGATGATTGTGTCCTACCCCTTTCTGACCTCAGCAGATGTGACCACAATAAACAGATGCTCACTTGGAGCTCCATGGCCACTGAGGGGAGGCTCGTGACATGCAGACAAAGAGAGCACCCAGTAAGGTTGATATGATCTTAGCCTAACTGGACTATTTGGATAGCAACATCCCACCCAGAGGGTTCAGTCCAGTTCATATGACCACCATCATGGTCAACAAAGAGATTACCCATCCCCTTCTGTGTGTTGATCATTGGTTATTGCAGAGCAAAAATGGGTTAAGGGCTCATAACTCCAAGAACTTACTGGAAATCCCTGTGCATTGTGTTAACACCAGATATCATAGTGATTATGGTTTTCCTCCTTATAGATGGACCCTGCGTTGTCGTTGCTTGTATATGTTTCTCAGAAACAACCATATAAGGCCAACTTTATTGCATTTTAAAGCACTGTTATGACATTTGTATAGAAACTTAAGATTCAGTTGTTCAATATTGATATAAAATAGCATTAATTCAACAGTCCAACTCTAGTTTGGGCTACCAGTAGAATGTACGTCTTAGATCAATATTTGTCCTATATTTAGAACAAACGTCTAAATGGGACAAACTAATTTCATGTCAGTTGGTCAAGGATTTCCCAGGAATATTTCCTTTCTTTATTTTAATTCCTATTATAATTTATACATTTTCTTATTGAGTTAAGAAACCACTGAAATATGGGCCAGTTTCTCTGGTTTTTCTACCCAATCTGTTTAGGACCTTAAAAAATAAACTCTGGTACAGTGGGCTGTCTTGTCTACCATGCAGAAATAACTAGAGTGCAGAAGGGAACACTTTGAAATAACTAGAATGCAGAAGGTACAGTTTTCAAAGGCCCAAATGTCTTTGAACTGCACAGGTCTTTTTTTCAGTGGAATCTTTAAAAAGTCCCCAAATTAGGTACTAGATCCAAATGACTGGTTTCCTTGTGACTCTTGTTTGGTTTCTTTGAAAATCCTTCCTTTTATGCATGCTGTTCTGGCTTTCTGTTGTCATGGGAGTACAGTAGGCAAATATGAAAGTCCTAGCATAGAGAAGACAAAAAATGGAGACAAATTTTGTCATAGACTCTGATGTCCTCATGCTTCAAAGCAAGAAGCCTGATCCCTAGCCCTTTTGAGTATAGTCATTGGGAGTTGTGGAAGAAGCCACGTTGGGGAAAGCTGTAGCTGAGTAGCAGAGTGTATGTTTTGGGTGTAAAAAGTTTCACATTTGGACCCTGGCATCTCCAGATAGGACCAACCACTGGTTGAACCTGTGCCAGTAAGCTTAGATCAAAAGAGGGAATCCCGGGCCCTACAAGCAAATATTGCCCTCTTTTGGTTACTGTTCACCCACCTTCCACAGAAGTTCATGCCCCTTCCCCATGATGCCATAATTCATGTGTTTTTCAAATTCTAAAATATTCAATTACTTGTTAAGCTAAAATAGTCTGGATCCTTTTGGCCTTTGTCTGTGCCCATGACTAGGATGTAGTCCCCTAAGAAGCTCTCTGAATTGAACCCAACCCTCCAGGTGAAAAGCAAAATCCACCCATTCTATTGAATTAGATAGCTCACTGAGAGCCAGTTTCCTAGCTTCATGAACATGTCAAGTTGATTGACACCTGAATCTTTTATTGACTTCAATCAATTTCTCCAACTTTACTCTATATTGAGGTTTTTCTTAATTCAGGCCATCATGGTTCTCTGTCCAGGAGATAGAAAGTTTTGCAGATTCCTGAGTGGGATGATGGAGATGGATGGGGTATATAATGCAGGATAGTTTCTCTGAAAGAGCCCAATAAGGAATAAGTGCATTCATTTCTGTCCTTGCATGGCTTAGTTTGAAGTCTGCTGATAAGAATGATTAGAGGAATTTTGCATATGTTTGAGAACAGAAAAGAAAAAAGAGTAGTCCAGATCCGTGAATGGTAAGACCGCAGCCATCCAGGACTTGATCCTGGATGAGAGGGCGGATCTGGCATGCATTACCGAGACCTGGTTGGACGAGGTGGGAGGTGTAAACCTTTCCCAGCTGTGTCCTCCAGGTTTCGGAGTGCATCAACAGGCCAGACAAGGGGGGCGGGGAGGAGGGGTCGCAGTGGTCTTCCGGCAAACCATCGCCGTGACCAGATGCGTTGTCCCGCAAGCGTCTGGGTTTGAATGTGTCCACCTGAAGGTGGGGAGCCGTGACAGTGTGGGGTTCCTGCTGGTATATCGCCCACCCCGAGATCCAGCAGCTTCCCTGGCTGAGTTAGCGGAGGTGGTCTCTAATTCGGCATTGGTCTCCCAGCGCCTTGTGGTGCTGGGAGACTTTAACATCCACGCCGAGACCACTTTATCTGGCGCAGCTCAGGATTTTATGGCCACCATGACGGCCATAGGACTGTCACAGATAATATCTGGCCCCACGCATCATGCTGGGCACACTCTTGACCTCGTCTTTGTGGCGGACGACGAATTGATCAGAGTGGAAGATCAAAACATCCTTCCAGTGTCATGGTCTGACCATCATCTGATCACATTTAGACTTACTGCGACCCTAAACCCTCCCAGGGGTGGAGGACAAATTAAGATGGTCCGCCCTAGGAGACTGATGGATCCGGACGGATTCCTGAGGAATCTTAGGGTTCTTCCTGCCTTGGAGCCTGGCGATTCTATCGACGCCTTAGTAACTCTCTACAACGGGGAGATGGCCAGGGCGTTAGATATGATCGCACCCGAACGCCCCATCTCGTTGCGTCGTGACAGGCCATCCCCTTGGTTCACCGAGGAGTTGGCCGTGATGAAGCATACGAGAAGGGGGCTAGAGCGCAAATGGAGGAAATCTCGAGACGTGTCTGACCGAACACGGGCTAGAGCCTCCCTTAAGGCATACTCCGCGGCTATACGGGCGGCCAGGAAGTCATTCACGACCACCCGTATAGCATCTGCAGCAAATAGATCATCGGAGCTGTTTCGGGTCGTGGGTGAGCTCCTCCACCCTCCAGTGGTGGAGGGGCTCCCCGACGACCCCGCAGCTCGGTGTCGCGATTTCGCACACCATTTTGCAGATAAAGTCGCCCAGATACGCCTCGAGCTCGACTCCAATTCCATCGCAGTGCCAGAAGAGGTGACGGAGGCACCTGCTTGTCCGGTTTTATGGGATTCTTTTAGGCTTGTTCTTCCTGAAACCGTTGAGGAGACCCTTGGGGCTGTGAGAGCGACCACCTCATCCTTGGACCCATGCCCATCCTGGCTCATTAAATCAGCCAGAGGGGGGTTGCTTGACTGGTTTGTACCAATTATCAATACATCGTTGGAGCAAGGAATTTTTCCATCTAACCTGAAGCAGGCCGTGGTTCGCCCACTCATCAAAAAAGCTTCCCTTGACTCCTCGGTGTTGAATAATTACAGGCCGATCTCCAACCTCCCCTTTCTGGGAAAGGTGCTGGAGAGGGTGGTCGCCTCTCAGCTTCAGGGTTTCCTAGACGATACCAACTACCTAGATCAGTCACAGTCTGGTTTCAGGCCTGGCCATGGCACCGAGACAGCCTTGGTCGCCTTGGTGGATGACCTCCGCAGAGAGCTAGACAGGGGGAGTGTGACTCTGCTGGTTCTCCTGGACATCTCAGCGGCTTTCGATACCATCGATCATGGTATCCTTCTGGGTCGTCTCTCCGGGATGGGCCTTGGGGGCACGGTTCTGTCGTGGCTCCAGTCCTTCCTGGAGGGACGAACTCAGATGGTGAAGCTGGGAGAGGCCTGCTCTGACCCCTGGCCTTTGACCTGTGGGGTCCCGCAAGGCTCTATTTTGTCTCCCATGCTTTTCAACATCTACATGAAACCGCTGGGAGAGGTCATCCGGGGTTTTGGAGTTGGGTGCCATCTCTACGCAGATGACACACAACTCTACTACTCCTTTCCACCTAATTCCAAGGAGGCTTCTCAGGTGCTAGGTGAGTGCCTGGCCGCTGTGTCGATCTGGATGAGGAAGAACAAGCTGAAGATCAATCCCGACAATACAGAGGTCCTCCTGGTCGATCGTAAACCGAATCGGGGTATAGGGTGGTTACCTGTGTTGGACGGGGTTACACTCCCCCTGAAGCCACAGGTCCGCAGTTTGGGCGTCCTCTTGGATTCCTCGCTTACACTTGAAGCTCAGGTGTCGGCGGTATCCGGGAGGGCCTTTGCGCAACTGAGACTTGTGCGCCAACTGCGACCATACCTCGTGAAGGCTGATCTGGCCGGGGTGGTCCACGCCTTGGTCACCTCTAGAATGGATTACTGCAATGCGCTCTACGTGGGGCTACCCTTGAAGACGGCCCGGAAACTGCAACTGGTCCAACGTGCAGCAGCCAGGATGCTAACCGGAGCCCATTATCAAGAGAGGTCTACCCCTCTGTTTAAGGAGCTCCACTGGCTGCCATTCATCTTCCGGGCCCAATTCAAGGTGCAGGTGCTCACCTATAAAGCCCTGAACGGTTTGGGACCACCCTACCTGCGTGACCGCATCTCCATCTACGAACCCACACGCTCGTTACGGTCATCCGGAGAGGCCCTGCTCGTGATCCCACCCACGTCGCAAGCGCGCTTGGTGGGGACGCGTGACAGGGCCTTTTCCGTGGCGGCCCCCAGACTTTGGAACGCCCTCCCAAAAGATCTCAGACAGGCCCCCACTCTAGCCGTTTTCAAAAGGAATTTAAAAACTTGGCTGTTCCGTTGTGCCTTCCCAAACTAGGAATCCCCATCCCAAGTCCTGGAAGCACTTTAGTACAACAAATGTTGCTGCACATCACACTTTAATCCTACGTTCCTCCTGCCATATCAGCACTTTTAACCCTGTACCCCTTTGCGCCGGCCGAACCAGTTTTAATAGTGTCTTGATGTATGTCATTTGCTGTTTATTTTGCTTAATTGTTTTGATTTGCTTTGTTTACTGTTGTGATATGTTCTCTTTGTATTGTGTTTGTGGCTTCGGCCTGTGTAAGCCGCATCGAGTCCTTCGGGAGATGCTAGCGGGGTACAAATAAAGTTAATAATAATAATAATAATAATAATAATAGTCTGATTTGTATCTTTCAATAATTTTTTGTAATCTACTTTTTGATTTAGTGGCCAGTTAATTAGTAGATCTTGCTGTTTAAATAATTTATGAATTTTGCACAGTCTATTTCTGCCTCAGCCCTCCTGGCTTTTTAGCCCCCTTGTGCTGTGTTTGCACATTTATCCATGTCAGGGTAGAGCAACATGAAACGCCAATCTGCACTAATTACAACAATTGCAGCAAGATGGACAACCTTGTTTTGTTTGGTAGTCCTTCTTGTCTTCCTGCCATTGTACAGTAGAGACCGCACTATGAATCATACTGGATGACAACTCCTGACTGTGGCAGTGAAGATTTGGTCTTTGGTTGAGAAGTGTAAAATGTTGTGGTTGGTATGTGCCCTCCATTGTGACCATCTCTTAGAGTATTCTTTGCAAGATATTTTCAGGAGGTCTGCTGTTTCTGTCCTTTTGGACTCAGAGGCCACGGTGCTCCCAAAGTCATCCAGTGGGTTTCCATGACCGAGCAAAGGTCTTTTCCTGGGCCCCTTAGTCCAACACACAAATCAGTACGTCACACTACACTAAGTACCCTTTCCTAAACTTTCAACCATGGTTGTTAATAAGGAATCATAGCACCATATTTGTGTGGTGTGAAAGGGCCTCAAGACAAGCATCTGTTTCTGGCTGCCAAGACCTCAGTAGACCCCATCAATTTTGACTCCTGTTTAGGATATTTTTCATAGAGGTGGTGGAGCTGGGAAATGACACTAGACATGACAGTGGAGAGATATATGTGTGTAGTAATTCTAGAATCAAAACACCAGTGGCCGATATCCACCTTTGCTTTTGGGGAAGTGGCTTTGGTAGCCACCAACCTTGTATCCTGAAGGCTCCCAATAGTGAAAAAACAAATTTTAGGCCAAATGCTATTTCCATAGCTAGAATGGTAAGAGGAACAGGGGTTGTAAGGCTATAAAAGTATATTTGGGCTTCAAATAACAAGTTGCCCATCTCTGGCTGTAGAATTGCAATAATTAAATAGACTGATTGATTACAAGTTGCCCTCCACACTTGGAGGGACACCAAACCCCTGCAAAAGTGAAAAACCATGAATTAAAAATATTTTTTTAACCTGATAGAACACCTCTCTAGAAATTTCTAACTCTTCCAGGGCAGTTCTATGTCCAGCTTCTACCAGAAGTTAACCACAGAATCATACTGGAAGATGTTCTCTCTAGGAATCTCTAGGCCCTCCAGCATGATTCAGTTATCAATATCTAGTTCAGTGGTTCTCAACCTGTGGGTCCCCTGGTGCTTTGGCCTACAACTCCCAGAAATCCCAGTCTGTTTACCAGCTGCTAGGATTTCTGGGAGTTGAAGGCCAAAACATCTGGGGACCCACAGGTTGAGAACCACAGATCTAGTGGAAGTTGATCATAGAATTGGATTAGAACACTGCTTCTTAAACTGTAAGTCCCAACCGCTTAGCTCAGTGTTGGAGTCCCCAAAAATTTGAATGCCACCCATTACCCAAATCTGAAATGTTTCCAGTAGACTCTGCAGAAAATGCTTCAGCTATACTCCTCAAAAAGGGAAATTGGCCTGTTTAGCAAGCCTTGCAAATGCTAATTTATTATCAGTCAATGTTTGATTTTTTAAATATACCTACATACCCAGGTTGCATAAAGCTTTCTTGGACAGAAAAGGGAACCAAGTAGAAAAACTTTTAAGGAGCCTTGAATTAGAGGACCTGGAGATTCCTAGGGAGAATTGTTTAATCAAATTTGAAAATGATCAAGTCAAAAGTCAAAACAGCAAATGTGAAGGGCTGACAGTATAATAAATCAAGGGATATAAATTCAGTGAAAGTGAAGGAAAATAAAATTACTGACACCAAAGGAAAGATGTATTGTCGAAGACTTTCATGGCCGGAATCACTGGGTTGTTGTAGTTTTTTCAGGCTATATGACCATGTTCTAGAAGCATTCTCTCCTGACATGTCACCTGCATCTATGGCAGGCATCCTCAGAGGTTGTGAGGTCTCTGAGGATGCCTGTCAGAGATGCAGGCAAAACGTCAGGAGAGAATGCTTCTAGAACATGGCCATATAGCCCGAAAAACCTACAACAACCCAAAGGAAAGATGTTCCCTGAAAAGCTTTTTTAAATGAGAGAAAATACATTCAGTGATCATTCACAGAAATTCACCTACGAGATCAGTTAAATTCACTGATTAGCTTATTTTAAACCATGCAAAACACATTTAGTGAAAATCAAGGAAATAAATTCACTAAAAACTACAAGAAATAATGATCACAACCTGTGCAAATAGGGGGAAGAAGGCAATCTGTAATGGTTATTAGCAGAAGTATTTTGAAATAACCTGTTGATAAATTAATGCTGGTGAATTGGTACATTCGTTCAAATTTAAATGCAAAAGAACTGCCACTTCAAATTAGTTTTCTTAATTGATACTAGTTGGATGTTGTGTTTAATCTTCTAAAACATTCTTTTAAATTAGCTGTGGTATATAAGTTGCTCTTGTTGGAGCATTCAAGGAATTAATGTATATGTGTCAACTGTAAAATAAGATGCTTGAAGCTGATTGGTTGGGCTATGCCTGGATAGATGGCTAGTCCTGGAACTTTTGGTTACTGTTACATTTTTGTTCAGGCTTGAGCTATGCATGTGTTCAGAGAGAGACCGTTTGAAGAGAGAAGCAGAGAGAGGTAGAGTTTGAAGTGTGCTCTTCCTCCATGGAGCTGCTGAAGGAATTTATCCACATGGACAGAAAAAGAGAATTTTAAATCTCTCACAAAAGGACATTATTTGAGTTGATGCAACTGATCACATTGTGCATATGTTGTTACTTGTTGAAATCATATTATGTAAAACTCTGACACCACTTTCCTTTCTTAACTGACAATCTCCAACCATCAATTATATACAACCACTGACTAATAAAACTTACTTTTGTGTGTGTGTCAGAAGCGACTTGAGAAATTGCAAGTCGCTTCTGGTGTCAGAGAATTGGCAGGCTGCAAAGACGTTGCCCGGGGATGCCTGGATGTTTTACCATCCTTGTGCGAGGCTTCTCTCATGTTCCCGCATGGGGAGCTGGAGCTGACAGAGGGAGCTCAACCCACTCTCCCTGTCAGTCTTCAGTCCTACCGGCACAAGTGTTTAATCCATTGCACCACCGAGGACTCCATTAAATTTACTTATATGCAAGCATATTGTACAGAAAAGAAGAGGTTCCTTATACTGTAGATAATAATAAGTAGTTAAGTGTAGCTAAATCTCAAAGACAGACTGTTTCTGTCAAAAGAGCCAGCAATTTCAAGACATTCCTTAAGAATGTACCTTACACAACTGTGCCTTGCTTGAAAAACATACATATGTTTAAGAAAGTAATGTCTGATAATTTTACTATCTTTCTCCTTGATTTGCTTATAAGTTGCAACAGTGAGATCTGAAGTAGATAATTCAAGCAAAATTATGACTCAGTAATCTTGAAATGCATCAGTGCCCTTCATCTACCACTCTGTGTTTTGAAACAACTCAGATGTACCAGAAATTATTTATTTATTTATTTATTTATTTCCTGCTTTTCTCCAATGGGTAGGATTCAAAATGGTGAATAATGGTTAAAACAGCAGGAATTACATGACACAAAAAGCACAACAACGTAACAGAAATGATAGCAACCTTGATTCTACCGGCTATCTTAAAGTTTGTTTGGGCGGTAACTTCAGAGCTGTGGTGTAATGTAAAATAAACCACGTGTAGTTCATGTTTGATCAGCCTACACACTCTCTTGCCAGAGAAAGAAAATAGGCCAAACAATAAAGAACAAGTAGTTTACTCTTCATAGTTCAGAAGTGTAAGCATCAGGGCCAACAAACACTAATAGTCAAATCACCTGGCTAACATTGAGTAATCTACAGCCAGGGGGAGTAGCTGTAAATGTATTATTTATTTATTTATTTCACAGTTTTCTATACCGAGCTCCTCAACCTCATTGAGGGACTCAGCCCGGTTTCCAGCCATAAAAAACATATACACTCATTAAAATATCATATATCACAATTACAAAAACAACTTTAAAAACACTATATATAAAACTACAGTGGTCAGTCGTCCTATTAAGATGGATCTAAAGAAGCACAAGCTCTCATGATGATGAGAGAATAGAGTTGTTGTGTCTGTTGGAGATGAAGCTACAAAGAGATGGAAGGATTGGTGAAGAAAACCAGAGGGAGTCTTTTGCCATCTACACACACTCTAGAAAACACACACTTTCTGGGGTGGGTGTCCAGGTGTTCTTCCAGGACTTTCTGGGAGAACACCAGGACACCATAACCCCCTCCCTAAAAGACTCCCAAAACAGAGTAAAAAAACAGAGGAACTCACCCGGCCTCCAAGAGATGGCTGCTGGAGCTCTCCTAACGCTTACAAATGATGTGTCAGGAGATAGAGGGGGCAGGAGCGAATTTCCTTCCTCTCCCGCCCCCTTTCTCCTGGCGTGTCATTTGTATGTGTTTTTTTAAACTCTGTTTTGGGAGGCTTTAGGAGAGGGGGTTGATATTCCCATAGTTTTCCAGGCTAATTTTCCAGGCTAAGTATTCTGCAGTCAAGAAAGACACTGGAAATAGTGGATGTATCCTGCGCCTTCCAAGAAGGCGCAAAATAAACTCAGTATCAAATGAATTCACCGCAAACCAGGACTTTCCTGGTTTGTGTCAAATTAATTTGGGTTTGTCCAGGATGTTGTCTGGACAGCCCCTTTTTTATTGTGGAAGTTTATTGTGGCGATCTGATTACTGGCTATATTGGCCGTAACATTCTGAGACTTGTAGTCTAGGACTGGACACTATGCTAGTGGGGGGGGGGGCACACCCAAAATGTTGAATATATAATACAACTGCCATACTTGCAAGACCAGTACACAGAATTTTCTCTGCCCTCCAGTGAATTTTATGGTATGCCTCACCTTGAAGGTACCATAGAGTCAATGTGGCAAACTTCTAGACGTTATGGTCCCAAATTGTTTGGGCTGTAACTTTTAGGAATTTTCTAGGTCCTCCAAGGCAACTATATGATAAGTTCTGGCAATTTCAATAATATTCACTATTATTCACAATTTCCTGTTTTCATAGTAGTTTAAGGCACATATCCACCATCGATATGGGTGGTTGTCCTATTCTTTCTGAGAGGTTGTTATTGTTCAGTTACACACAGAGTCCTCTCTCTGACCTTTGACAATTATGCAAAGATGGTACAAGTTTCACAGTAGGTTGAATTAACTGTGAGATCCATTGTAATTGCAATATGTTAAAAGTATGTAAATGTGTTCCCCCCCCCCCCTCGCCGAGTAATAATTCGGAAATCTGACCCAGTATGCTGAATGCATTGAATTATTTTCTTAGTGGGCTGTAAGCACTGCATAGACATTCAATGTCTGGATTCAGTAATACGTTACTGTCTTCAAATTTGCAAAGTACAGTTGGAAAGCTGTAACTAAATTGCATACTAATTCTGCATGTAAAGGAATTGTCTCAGCTTTGTTGCTCTATAGTTCAAACTATGTTCTTTGCATTAGATGCCAGCTGAATGATGATGTTCTGGTTTAGATGAGTGGCCTTTCACATTACGTCATTATAGTACCGTCATGCCACTTGAGTTGCCATGGCTTCATCCTGCAGAGAGCCTTAATGTTCTTAGTTTGATGACACACTAGATCTTGAAATATTCCTCCTTAAACTGCACATTCCAGAGTTCTTTAGGATGAGACCATAAGACAGAACCATGATAGTTCAAAAGGACTTATCACACTAATTGTTGGCATTGTGGTTAAAAAGATGGTGTGGAAAGATGTCCTGGCATTTCACACAAATTAACTTTGCAGACCAGAAGTCAAATCATATGTTATTCAGCCCAGTCTTCCTCTTTCTTCTTCTTTCTAGAACTATGCAGCCATGCTGTGGGAGCAAGCTGGCCAACATGCACAGAACTCATCTGGTCAACCTCGCTTTGGGTTCCACCTTTCAGAGGAGAAACTGCATGCCCTTCGAGACGAACAAGTTGGACAGCTAAAGGAATTAATGGACGAAGCTACCAAACCCAAAAGACAGTTTGATATTTTGGATGATAAAGAAGACAAAACCTAAAATACTCCTCTAAATGCCATTAAAAGTTTTATTTTATGGTGCTTCTTATGGCTTTACTTTGGAAGACAGGCTCACTGTCAGAAGACTGAATAAATGACGCTGATGTACGTTCTTTCTGTTTTGTTTCATCCTCCAGGGATATGCACGATGAATATTTAGAAACAGATATGGTCCCATTTATATTAATTATGGCCTACGCATGTGCTTAGAATAACTGAGTAGATGATATTTCTGAAATTTTTTTACTGTCTTAAATTTGTCACATGCTGGAGGGAAGGGGGCAGGGGGCTTACCATATATTCATGTATGCGCTGACAAGTTGGGGGCAGATTTAGGGGCCAAAATTGTGGGTTTTGATATGGCCTGTGGATAAGTCAAGGTTCAATCTATACTTATATATGAGAATACAAGGTAATGACACATTTTGAGGTAAGATTTGATATTTTTTAAGATAGTCACAATAAGCCAATCTCTGCACAATGCCACCCCCAGCTTCCAGCATCCTATTTTAACACAGCGTGATTAGATGATCACTTCCCTTCTAACTTCTATTCCATTCAGTCCTTACCCACCTGGTGTCACTCAGGTCATGAAGATGGAGGTGACTAACCTTATCTCTGTTGAGAACCTTGGGGATAATTTCCAGGGTTATGCATTTACAATTCCCAAAATTCCCAGCCAGTTCAACCACTGATGATATTGACTAGGAAATTCTGGAACTGGTAATTTGTTGGTAGCTGTAATCAGACTGGATATATATAGTGCAATTAAGAACAAAATAAACAAGCCTTGGTACTCAATAAAATAAGGAGTTAATTCAATCATTTTGTTTTAAGCTAATTCTCCCTGTTTTTGGATAATATTTCATTACACCTCTTGAAATGGCTCCTCAAGGTTGTTTCTTACTATCCACAAGCAAAGGATGTGTATTTATTTATTACTTATTTAAAAGTTTTCTATACCGATCTTCTCACCTACAAGAGGGACTCAGATCCGGTTCACAACATGTGTTCATATACAAAAATATATGTGTGCATTTCATTTGAACAAGAATTTATCACAATTCTCTGTATCGGATGGAAAGAACTTGGAGTTTTAGAAATGGTAAAACTGACATATCTATCCATAGGTCTTTGTATGCTTATTTGAATTTGCATCCTGTATTTTCAAACATGTTGGCATTTAACTTCTATTTTTTTCTTTGAGAAGCTCCTGATTTTTAAACAAAATGTTCAATACCTTGAACAGAAAGGTCTTTAAATATTCTTTTAAAAAAAGAAGCAAAAGCCATTGATTTTCCCAGTCTTTTGCAGGTTTACTTATCAAATGCCAAACTCTATCCCAGTTCTTTGATGTGTGGATCTTTTATGATAATTCAATGATACTGACCAGAATTTGAATTAGGATAAAATGTGTCTTCACACAACACATCATTAACTTCCAGGATTTGCTTCCACTATTTGTGATGAGGATCTATTGTTTCTGATGTCTTTAGAGCCCTGGTTTCCAAGGTGTGGCACATGCCTCATGGGGGGTAACTTGATTTTTTTGGGAGGGAGCGATTCAAGAACAAGTTATTAAATTAGTTTTTGCATTTCCTATTGTTCTAGAGCAGTGGTTCTCAACCTAACTAAAGCCACGACATCTCAGTACAGTTCATGTTGTGGTGACCCCCAACCATAAAATTAATTTTGCTACTGTTATGAATCGAATTGTAAATATCTGATGTGCAGGATGTTTTTTCATTCACTGGACCAAATTTGGCACAAATACCCAATATGCCCAAATTTGAACACAGTTGAGGTTGGAGTGGGGATTGATTTTGTTATTTGGGAGTTGTTTGTTTGCTGGGATTTATAATTCACCTACAATCCAAAAGCATTCTGAACCCCACCAACGATAGAACTGGCCCAAATTTCCCACACAAAACCCCCATGACCAACAGAAAGACTGTATTTTCTGATGGTCTTTGGCAACCCCTCTGACACCCTCTCACACCCCCCCCCCCCCGGGTCCTGACCCCCAGGTTGAGAAACGCTGTTCTAGGGGCTTCATATACAGTATATAAATATATATGGTGGCATACATTTTTTAAAAATTAGAATCCAAATGTACATGGTGGTCAGCTAGTGACAATGGAGAGAGGGAAAGCCCTCTAATAGAGAGAAGTGGGGAAAGCATAGCCCAGAAAAGAAAAACCACTTTCCTTCCAAACACCTTGCTCCTCAGTGTTCTTTTAACATTACAAGCTATACAAAATACATAAAAATCTTTTTTGTTCTGCATGTGAATGTAGCAAGAAATTTGTGAAAAAATCCAAAGCACAATTATTTCCTATATAGGTATGAAAAAAATATTATCAAGGAAGAGGATATTATTCTTGCATATTCTCACCAAATACATGCAATGGAGTTGGACACTTAAGTTACCCTAATTTTTTTTGCAGATTACTCAAATTCATTCTATTTTCTCTTTCATGGATGCCATGTTCTTTGGAAGTGTGTTTAGACCAAGTTAATGGCCTTTTGGGCTTCTTCCATGGGAACCAGTGGCTTTAGAGCATATCAGACAAAGATCTATGATTGCTCATCTCAACTAAATGAAACCTCTAAGTTCAAAGAGAAAGCTAAGAAATAAGAGGTGGTTGTGTCAATAAAGAGGGATT
This sequence comes from Anolis sagrei, assembly GCF_037176765.1. Lineage (NCBI taxonomy): Eukaryota > Metazoa > Chordata > Lepidosauria > Squamata > Anolidae > Anolis > Anolis sagrei. Next base: position 100,277,841 of record NC_090026.1, on the reverse strand, counting down.
GCCGTTTGTTTCATGCACTTTCCGTTTGCATCTCAGAAACATCTGAATGACAAGCTGTTCAGCTAAGGGACCCATAGTCTGACCTGGTAGATGTCTATTTTTAAACTCCTCTGAAATAATGCCCTATTCTAATATTCTGTTGATGTTGATGTGGAATGCATACTTTTGTGATTCAAGGAGCAGAACCTCAGCCAATTAGCATCAACCTCTATTGAAAACATAACGAAGAATGATAATTGTCTATGTAAGTAAGGGAAAAGACAAAACATTAGTTTGTTTAGCAAGATGACACGAATTAAACATAAGCACCATGAATTGGCTGCAGAGGTACACTGGAATCTATGAAGAAATTGTGGTTCACAGATCACCTACTACAATGCAAAGTGAGCCCTGGCACATGCACAATGGACGACCTTCTCACAGCGACACCAGAGGCACATCAAGTGGCCAGCTTCTGATCTAAGGACATTTAGCATAATGCCATATTTTCAAAAAACTTTGTGTTTTTAAATGCATTTTAACTGTACCAACTTGCTTCTGACACAATAAATAAATACCATCTGCAAAGAATTGCTAGGAACGTAAACTTGTAGAAGTTGTTTCAAATGGTAAAGTTTAAAAAACCACACATGACACTTTAGGACTGACTGATAAATAGTTATAATATGCCAAATGAAAGTGTAGTTGGGAAAAAATTGCTTATAGACAGGCAATCCCAGGGGATGGCAGAACTCAAGACAAAGATGGAAAAGATTATGAAATACTGAGACTTGCAAAATGAAATTCAGGGCTTCTGGGAAAACAAAAGCTGTGGCTGTAGTAATGATAGACAGTCCAAGAGCAATTCCACGCAGACTGACAAAACATTAAAATGATATTTTATACAAGATCACAATGGCACGGTTACATAAAGTACTTAGAACATGTCACATTATTCTACGTATAATACCTCCTTGATTCCTAGCTTATTGAACAGATGCTGACTCACTGATGGACCAAAACGCCAGTCAGGAACATTGGGTAGACTGTGAAAGAAAGAGTAATGTCACAGGGCATTGGCAGGTCAAAAACCAAGGTAATTTGCTGCCTGAAGGAAAAGACAAGATATTGTTTCCTCTTTGCTTGTTTGAGTTTAGGGTTCAATCTAAACTCTGATTGGAAATTAGTATCATGAGTCCTGAAAGGTATACTTTACCTGGGCAACTATGTAATAAATGTATCTTCATGCCCTGGAAGTCATTGAACACACTCACAGAGGCAAATAGATAGCTAGAATCAGATTATAATTTCCAACATTTCCAATGCTACTGAAACATGCCTTGGATCCTAGTAGCAGTCTTTTCATCTCTGCCTTTTCTGCTGAATAAATTTCAATCTGGAAAGGAATGGTGACACAGTAGTGAGAAAAACTAGTTTAGGGATTAGGGCTTATGATGGGCCAATCTTAATTTTTGGAGAGGCTGGTACTCAATTTGTAATTAGCCCAAAGGATTTGAACAGACAAAATTAATAATCTAAACCAGAGTTGGTAAAAGTGCACCCACACTGTCGAATTAATGCAGTTGGACACTACTTTAAGCTATGGAATCTTGGGATTTGTAGTTTGGTGAGGCACCAGCATCCTTTGATCAAAAAAGGTTTAAGTTTTTGTAAAACTAAAAATCCCATGATTTCATAGTATTGAGGCATGGTGGTGTCAAACCTCATGATGTAGATGTACCCTGGAGTTTTTAGCTTTTAAACTTTTAAAGTGTCAGTGATATTTAATCCTGTTTTAATGTTTGTAGATTTGTAGGTTTTAAATTGTATTGAAATTTTTTTAATGTAAGCCATTTTGAGTCCCCTTGTGGAGAGAGAAAGTGGGGTATACATGAACAGAAGAGGAGGAGGAGCCAATGTGAACATTGTTTCCTTCATTAACTCTTGGATTTTTACCCTTCCGTTTGCTATGGTGCCTTTCTCTCTTTTTATATCTGCTTGCTTCTATTAACAAACTGTTTATTACCATGTTTGGTTTCTTGGTGAGTGTTGTGAGCAAGGTGAACTCTTGCAGAGGTGCAGCAGTTTGCTTGATCTCCATTCAAAAATATCCTTGCTCCTCACCAGGCATCATGAATACGGCAGAGGTGCAGCAGATACAGCAGCAGTTACAAACGCTACAGGCGGATTTAGCCACCATGAGACAGGCCTAGAAGACGTCACTTACAATGCCAGACAAAGCAATTGGTAAAACCAGGAAATAAAGATCAAAACATGAATATGGATTCCAAAATAATCCAATAAACAAGGAACAAAACATGAGTATAAATCCAACGGTATATCCAAAGAACAAGGATCAAAACTTGAGCATGAATCTTGGGTCTTGAATGAAGGCCTGAGACAGGAGTTCTTCACTCCAAAAGCGACATTGCGTGATCCAAAATCCCATCAGCTCACAGAATTTAAGGACTGCAAAACATGAACACATTCCTTTGACCTTGAGAGGCCTGCTTCTGCCTCTCCATCTCATGGATTCTTTCTGATTTTCTACACCGAATCTCTGCCCCTCAGAAGCAGCCTGGTATCTCTTTCTAAGCAAGCGGCTCCCTTAGATGAGCTAATGTCACATTCTGTCTCACCAACAGAACTCCTGCTGAGATGCAACAATGCCATTGCTCTAAACTCCCCAATTTGAGTTCTTAGAGTTGATACAACCTGTGACATGACTGAATGAAACTCTGCTTAATCTGTTCAAGGAGCGCTTCTAATGATTTGTATTGTCAAAGGCTTTCATGGCCTGCCATAGATGCAGGTGAAACGTCAGGAGAGAATGCTTCTAGAACATGGCCATACAGCTCAAAAAACCTAAAACAACCCAGTGATTCTGGCCATGAAAGCTTCTAATGATTGATTAGAAGAATGACATTAGCCCACATTTCCCCTTCTCCGCTTCCTCCTCTTTACTTTCTTAAGAGACTCAAAATGGTTCATAAGTTTAAAAACAATAGTTCAGAATCTACAATATAGTAATATTAAAATAAATGGACACCTACAATATGAAAATGCAAAATAACTTCTCAAAATAGAGAAAGATATAGGACAAAGGAAGTGTAGCTGCAAATATGCACACACTTTTAACATTCTTACTTATCTACACATAAAGAAGCTTGCCAGGTATTTTCAGTTGCTCAAGGCAATCTCACCCACACTTCAGGTGAGAGAAAAGGCAAAGCATGTGTAACATAGCCTTTTCAGAAGACTCGTGAGACCTTTGGCTATAGGTCTTTTCCCAATGTTTCTCAGACCTCTTGAGTTTGAACTCTTAGCATTTCTTAGCTGGTTGCTGAGCAACAACAAAGTGTTATCAGGTAGGAGGCTCGTTTCCCCATGAATCTTGTCATACACTTGTCATATACATTTTGATAAACGTAATTGGCATTTCAAATGGAGATGCGAGGAGGATGTAGTTGTTTTCATGTCAAAAATATGAGGAAATATTTCTTAGTTTAGTGCATTCCGATCCATGCAAAAACGGAGGGCCTACTATATTGCAAAGAGCAAAAGTATAGATACATGGCTATGGACAATGTGCTCCCTCCCACGAAAGGATGCCTTGTGCCCAGTACAAGATAGATTGGTTCAAGAAAAATGGGTTTTACGTACAACTTCTAATATATAGGGTATTTATATGTCAAATCTTTCTTTTCCTGTTCTAGCAGCAAGAGAAATTAAGGTGGGAAGAAGGAAGCGTAAGACTTCTATTGTTTTCATTGCACTTAGCGAGAGAGAGCTCTTTAGCATTAAGCGTTAACAGATCAAAGTTTTCACAGAACATTTTCAAGACTGACAGATGAAGCAAAAGGAATTCTCTCCCACTCACTGCGCTGACAAGGAGAAACAGGTGTGGGTTGGTGTGCTTTTGGTCATAATGACTACAAATGCTTCATTTGCACTGCTTTCTTTCCATTTGCTCTTTAGTCCAACCTCTTTGCAAGTCTGTGACTCAGACTCCACCTTACATTTCGTATCTAGAATCCAACTCATACCTTCCAATTTTCCAGAATTGGGAAAGACAGTCTCAATTAAACCTTTATTATCCCATTTTTCCACTTCTTTCAAGATGCCCCAGTTTCTCTTTCCTTCTTTGTCCTCAGTTTTCTTTAAGTGCTACCAAGGTCAAAATGCAAAATGCAGTTCCTTTTCATTCTTTGTTGTATCGCTTTTTCAGCTGCTTTTAAAGGAGTCCCCAGTGGTGCAATGTGTTAAACCCTTGTGCCAGCAGGACTGCTGACCAACCAGTCAGCAGTTCAAATCCAGGGAGAGCAGGTTGAGTTCCCTCTGTCAGCTCCAGCTCCCCATGCAGGGATATGAGAGAAGCCTCCCACAAGGATGATAAAATGTCAACATCCTGGCATCTCCTGGGCAACGTCCTTGCAGACGGCCAATTCTCACACGCCAGAAGCAACTTCCAATTTCTTAAGTTGCTCTTGACATGAAAAAAGCTGCTTTCAAAATGTTCCTTAATGTGGGGGAGGTGGATGACAACTATATCAGTTCTTTTCTTATTTAAGATCAAGTGCAGGGGATTTGATCTATGTTAAGACCTGTAGGATCTTTTGGATAGAGAATTCAGCCATTTGTGTTTCATCCTATTCTAATCCTAATCTCTTCCTTATGCTAATTGGAAGCTAACTTATCTGACTGGGACAATTAGTAATATGAACTAGTACCATGACAGCAGCCAAAGGATAAATGCTCCCCCACTACTCCTACATTTGGTCTGACTTAGCAATGCAGTTAAAATGTTATTGGTGGCTGTACTAAATTTGGATTTACTTCTCTCATCAGGAATTATGTCCAGTCCAAGAACTTTAGGAGGAATGAGGAATCCAATGATTCTGCAAACTTAAATTGGCACTTCTTAATCCAGAATGTATTTGATGTGTTGATCTTAATGCAGCAATGTTGGAGTTGTACACCTTCAAGTCATTTTCAATTTATGGCACCCCTAAGGCAACCTATCATGGAGATTTCTTGGCAAGATTTGTCCAGAGGGTTAGTTCTTGCCTTCTTCTGAGGCTGAGAAAGTGTAACTTGTCCAAGGCAATCCAACAGTCTTCCAGTATCAAGCAGAAACTTGAAACCTGATATGCAGGGGTTTAAAGTTGTATCTTTTTGAAAACTGAATAAAAACATTGAAATCGGCAGGTCTCCAGAGTTGTAGTCCAATGCTCAAATACAGTAGAGTCTTGCTTATCCAACCTTCCCTCTTCCAATGTTCTGTATTATCCAATGCAGTTTGCCTCCTGCCCGGATCCACAGCTGTTTCAATACATTGTGATGTTTTGGTACCAAATTCATAAATACAGTAATTACTACATAACGTTATTGTGTATTGAATGCTTTTTCTGTCGATTTGTCATAAAACATGATATTTTGATGCTTAATTTGTAAAAACATAATGAAATTTTATGTTTAATAGGCTTTTCCTTAATCTCTCCTTATTATCCAACATTTTTGCTTATCCAACGTTCTTCCAGCCCATTTATGTTGGAAAAGTGAAACTCTACTCTAGATACATCATACTGGCTCTCTCAATTGACTGTACAGTGCATGTATTGACTGGAATTCTGTTGGTGTCATACATGCATGAGTGCCCTTACAAATGCAGTGGAACTTTCTAATCAATTGTTTCATAGTTTTCTAAGTATGTTTCTGCAAACGTAACTATTTTCTACCTAGTTGTGAATTCTTAAGATGTTGCATAATTATTTGCAGTGCTTCGATTCATCAGGATAGTGACAATAGCTGTGGCACATTTACCAGACAATAAGGAAGCATATTGGCAAATAAGTAATCAGCTGCACAATGATGTATTCATCAAAAGGGTGCAGCACAACCACTGTATAACTACGTGAGTGTGGATTTATTCTATACAAACACAATGGAGGATCGTCATCATTTTCTTCCCAGGAGCTGAGACAATAGCAAGGAAAAGGAATAAAACCTGCTTGATTAAACCCAACAGAAGGCATGGTATGCTAAAATATAAGCTATTTCCTGTAAACAAAGTCAAATGCAAACAGAAGTATCTTCATATCAAACCATTACGTTATCCATTTTATCACTCCTTTCTCTAAAGTAATAATAATAACAACAACAACAACTTTATCCTTATATCCCACAGCATCTCTCTGAAGGGACTTGGGATAGCTTACAGATGGCACATAATACCTAAAAACAAACATAAAAGTGAACACAATATAAAATACAATAAAACACATGCCCATATAAAAGCATCCTTGTGAAAGAAGTGGAGGGCCAATCTTCCCACTGGCTGCAGCGAGGTGGTTGACTCAGGTGGCAAATGCACTATTCTCCCTCCACAGCTTCTCCAGTCCTGCTTATCTTGAATTGGAGCCCATAATTGTGGAAGTATCCATTTCTGGGTATTTTTTGTAACTGGTGCAGCTTTACACCAAATAGTTGACTTCTATCATTAAGGGAGGGAGCAGTAATAGTGAACTAGATGGATGCCACTGTAATGATGTGCAAGACTGTAAAAGGGTGTTATGTCCCCATTTTCAAGAAGTGGGAGAGTTTGGGTTGCTCCTGACTAAATTGGGTTGTTTATTCTCTCTCTCCCCCTCTCATAAAACCTTCCCCTTTTTCTTTGTGTTTGAGTGTATATACACACACAACTAGATAGCAAGCCCTTGAACAGGGATTATCTTATTTTCAAAAATTTCTTTGCAATATCTAACAAATGATAGATGCTTTATAAATAATGGCTAATAATATTAAGTGCCAGATCCCTAACTTGGTGGCACACTTAAGCAATATCTCCTGGTTTAACTCATCCACTTTTAAAATCACCTTCCAGATTGAATAAAGGAGTCTGTTCAGGTGGTTTGGGGAGCAAGAAGGTTTAAATTTCATCGCAACCCGCAGCAAGTGGGACTGCAATGAGGAATTTCAATGGGGTCCTGATTCTGATTGTTCTAGCTTTGTTTGCTGGCAGGGTATGAATGCAAATGTCTTTCCGATTTACCAGTTGGAATTTGGTATGACATTTTCATAGGCTAACAGTAAGTATTTGTGTCTTTATGGAGTGCAGAAATATTTGTTACCAGTCATAAACAATCATCATAATTTCATGGGGTATATTTGATTTCAGCCTAGGTCAGTTTGCCCTGAATGACCACAATATGTATTACTTATTAGATCAATCCACCTACAGTAAAGTTTAATTGCTGGTCAACTGAGCATTTTATGACTAATTAAGATTCAAAAATATGTAAGCTGCTAGTGCCACTGATAGAGTGTTTCTGTTTCACGTCAGCTACTGTGGTTTGTTTGCTTATTTGCTTATTTCATTTATATACTGTCTCTCAATATGGTTCCAAGGCAGCTTGAGTTAAAACAAATAACAATTAAAAACAACATTTTTAAAGGCAGTTAAAATAAAATAATAGTGATAAACTTATAATACAACATATTGCAATTTTAATAGAAATTTAATAGAAATTTAATACTCAAAGACCTGGGAAAGCAGAGAGGTCTTTACCTGCTAGAGGAAAGAGGGCAGAAAGACGGCCAACTTTGGTCCCTTCTACACATATAATTCAGGGCCCTTCCACACAGCCCTATATCCCAAAATATCAAGGTTCAGATAACCCAATTCTTGGATATAAGGCTGTGTAGAAGGGCCCTCAGATTATCAAATCAGATAATCCACATTATCTGTTTTGAACTGGATTATATTAATATACAGTGCAATATAATCTACATGAAGCCACCGGGAGAAATAATCTGGAGTTTTGAGTTTGATGCCATCTGTATGGAGACGACATCCAACTCTATCACTCCTTCTGGGAAGGCCCTGCTCTCAGTCCCACCTTCTTCACAGGCACGATTGGTGGGAATGAGAGACAGGGCCTTCTCAGTGGTGGCCCCTCAGATGTGGAACTCCCTACCCAGCGAAATTAGATCGGCTCCCTTCCTCCTGACCTTTAGAAAGAAATTAAAAACTTGGCTGTGGGTTCAAGCCATTGGAGAGTAATTCAGTGAAATAAGTGCAACACGATTGGAATGGCTCCTGGACTATGATTTTGGAATAGAGTGGTTTTAATAATTGGTTTTAATGCATTCTGTTTTTAATGTACATGGTTACTATTTTTACATGTTTGTTTGTGGGGCATTGAGTTGTTGCCAACCCTCTGAGTCCCCTTTGGGGTGAGAGAGGACGAGGTATAAATATATTAAATAAATAAAAAATATATAATCGACTTCAGTGCAGATAATTAGAGTTTTATATGGCAGTGTAGAAGGAGCCCTAGCTTCCCTCAGGAAGGAATGCCACCATTTGGGGACAGTTGTTGAAAAGTTCCTTTACCATTTCTTTATCAAATGTCCTTGTGTGGGCAGAGGAACAAAAAGACAGCTCTCTCCAATGAATCTTAAAACATGTTCACAATTACTGTCCATTCTTTCTACCATATACTCTCATTAGAATGTATTTTGGGGTGATGCCTTTGAAGAAATCTGGATGCAAGAAAAACAACAACAAAGAACAGTGTAGGAAACCATGGACTAGATACAGTTATAGTGAAGTCCCATGGAAAACAATGGTGCATTAATCAAGTGTTAATAGTTTAATAGTATGAAAGCATGACTAACCCGTAAAGATGGAAACAATCTCTGAAAATATTGGAAGTTTCCATTTTTTATTATATCTGCTTATTTGTGTCTTTTCAATCTCTTTCTTAAACTGTCCTGTGGTCCCTTTCTCTCTACTCCTTTATTTTCCTCCTTTCCCACTGATTGAGTGTCACATCTAGTCTCTTGCAACATTTCAGAAACTGATTTTCACCAATTCCTACTGGGACTTTTTATTATAATTGTTCAAACGTTTATAGTCAAAGTGCTAAAGTGCTTTATCAATATTACCCTACTGTTGGGATAATGTTTTTGTGCTAGAGTTCCTCTGCACCCCCCCCCCGATCTTTATTGAATCCTTAAACCAGCGTTTCTCAACCTGAGGGTCAGAACCCCTGGGGGGTCATGAGGGGATGTCAGAGGGGTCACCAAAGACCATCAGAAATCATAGTATTTTCTGTTGGTGATGGGGTTCTGTGTGGGAAGTTTGGATCAATTCTTTTGTTGGGTTCAGAATGCTCTTTGATTGTAGATGAACTATAAATCGCAGCAACTACAACTCTCAAATGTCAAGGTCTATTTTCCCCAAACTCCACCCGTGTTCACATTTGTACATATTGAGTATTCATGCCAAGTTTGGTCCAGATCCATCATTGTTTGAGTCCACAGTGCTCTCTGGATGTAGGTGAACTACAACTACAGAATTCAAGGTCAATGCACACCGAACCCTTTTAATATTTTCTATTGGTCATGGGAGTTCTCTGTGCCAAATTTGGATCAATTCCATTGTTGGTGGAGTTTAGAATGCTCTTTGATTGTAGGTGAACTATAAATCCCAGCAACTATCACTCTCAAATGACAAAATCAATCCATCCCCAACCCCACCAGTATTCAAATTTGGGCGTATCAGATATCTGTGCCAAATTTGCTCCAGTGAATGAAAATACATAATGCATATAAGATATTTACACTGATTCCCAACAGTAGCAAAATTGCAGTTATGAAGTATTAATGAAAATGATTTTATGGTTAGGGTCACCACAACATGAGGGACTGTATTAAGGATTGTGGCATTAGGAAGGTTAAGAATCACTGCCTTAAACCAATAGCAGTGGTCCTCAAACCAAAAGCGAATTAATAATAATAATAATAATAATAATAATAATAATAATAATGCCTCCATCTAAATATTGAGGAATACTATTTGAACAGCTGTTTTAATGTTCTCGTGTTTAGAAATTCTCTTTTCACTACCCAGTGTTTTCCTTGAATGCATAAAGCTTTACTGAAAGAATTGCAGCAGTTCAATTATATCCTAAGCTGACTGATGTTGAGAGGAAATAACTAAGAGTATTACTGAAAATGACATTTTAACTTACTTTTTATCTAGATTGATCTCCCAGTTCTAATCCTAGGACTCCTATCATGCACTTTGTCCTTTTATTTTTAAGATCACTCTCTCAGAGCCTTTCAGGAGCTCTAATTGGCTGGTTTCAATCAAACAAGCCCTGCAACCTGAATCACTATTTCGTAATATTGGGAATTATAGGATTGTTCCGATAAACCTCTATGTACCCACAAAAGCTCTGGATGCTTCCTTTTCCTATTAGGATTTGTTGGGTCATTTTTCAAAAACACAGCAACAACAACATTTATGTGCTGTGTAGGGAAAAAAATCTTTAAGACTGAAGATGCTTGTTGAAATATTGATGCGATGAGCTTTGTGGAATGATAAGAAAACAGTAAATAAAATATGAGACATTTAAAAAGGAACATGGCAATGGAAAAGTATAAAGTGAGCGTTTGAAGAGAATAAAAATGTCATTTCAGGGAAAGCAATTCTCTGGAAGCAAATTAATTTTATCTCCATTACATTGATAATCTGGGTGTGAACAGACGTCGGATCAGTGCCATCTTACTTTTCTTTTAGAAGAAAACTAAGGTCAAACCCAGGAAGGCTAGAATGCCCCCCTCTTGACTGCCTTTCCATTACTAAGAGAATACTTTTAAAAAATCAGAATTGAAAAGCTTTTAATGAAATGGCTGTAATGTATACAGACAGTCCCTGAGTTACAAACATCTGATTTACAAATGATTCATAGTTAGGAACAGGAGTGAAACATCAGGAAGTGAGAGTAATCTACTCCTCAGAAGGGAAATTCACTCTTAGAAGAGTAATCATGGGGAAAAGGTGTGTCCACTAAAGCTTTCTCACCAATCCTTGCTTCCAAAATAAGTCATTTTTTTAAATTATCACTGGGATATAAAGTGAGGTGAAATCTTTTGAACAGGGGCACAGACAGCAAAACAAAAACCCTTACCTATGCTAACCAAAACATGCCAGTATAAGTGTATATATATGGCTGGACTTACACTTAAAATATATACTTGTACTGACTTACAAACAAATTCAACTTAAGAGCAATCCTACAGAACCTATTTTGTTTGTAACTTGGGGACTGCCTTTATACTCTTTGTTTCAATCTTTTATAAGTGCACATTTAATTGTTTCAATATTATTAGTAATCTAATTCTATTTTTGTTGATTTTATATGTTTGAAATAATATTGCAATTATATTCATTTTATAAGCCAACTTGGGTCTCAATCTTGTTGAAAAGGTGAGGTATAAATAATGATGATAGGTTCCCAGAGTTAGTGCTCATTGCATAATAATAATAATAATAATAATAATAATAATAATATACTTTATTTATATTCCACTCTAATTCCCGAAGGGACTAAGAGCGGATCACAGAATATATATATAAGGCAAACATTCAGTGCCATCACAATTAATAACAGAGACAGAGACAGGCAATACATAAACGAAGGCAAGGCTTCCCACTTTTTTCCCATCTCTGGCATCTGGAGGCGATGCTCGACTCGGACATGGGGAGGTGCTGTTGTTCCACTTTCTATGCCAAAGAGGCTGATGTTTCTGAGTGAATTTCAGCTGGCATATTTTTCAGGGACACCTTTTACCTCCCCGCCAAGCAGTACCTATTTATTTACTTGTATTGCTGTTTTTGAACTGCTAGGCAAGCAGAAGCTAGGGCTAATAGCAGGTCACCCTGTCCTGCAGGTTGAAATGCCTACCTTCCAGCTGACAAGATTTTCAGTAGCTGACAGTTTAACCCGCTGTGCTAGCTGTGGCCACAATGCATACTATTGTGAAACACTTGTATAACCACATAGAGACTTGTGTGTGTATGTGTGTGTCAGGAGCGACTTGAGAAACTGCAGGTCGCTTCTGGTGTGAGAGAATTGGTCATTGCCCGGGGATGGCCAGATGTTTTTGATGTTTTACCATCCTTGTGGGAGGTTTCTCTCATGCCCCTGCATGAGGAGCTGGAGCTGACAGAGGGAGCCCATCTCTCTGGATTCAAAGCTGCAACTTTTCAGTCTTCAATCCTGCTGGCACAAGGGTTTAGCCCACTGTATCACATAGAGATACAAATGTACAAATGTATTATAATAGACCTACTCAAAGAAACAGCCATATTAGTCTGTATATTGTAATGCCTCAGAGATTAAAGGTGAGAGACAAATTTGTAACATTCACTTTTATAGACTCACTCGACTACATCCAATACAAATAAACTGATTTTGCAAAATCTTATGCTACACACTGTTTAATCTTAGTCTCAAAAATGCTTCAAGTTCCCTTTTATAAATATGCAACAAGGTAGTATAACAACTACATTTTGGGGATTCTGGTAAAGAGACCTAGTACTTGGTGAAAAAACTTAAACATTTTAAGATCCTTGCTAGACTGTCTCAAACAGGCAAAAAGTGATAAATCAGAGTTTGGAAAAATTACTTTTTGACTATAGTTCTCATAATCCCCAGCTAATTTTGTCACTGGGGAATTCTAGACCTCCAAAATGCCTTTTACTAATTCTGGGATGAGCTGTACTTGACATTCTTCCTCCCATTTTGTTTTTGTTTTATTTTGCTTCAATCCCATTGAAAGAATTTATTTAAATAGCCCAAAGTTCTGTTTCACTCAGAAATCTCCATAGCTTAGTTGGGTAGTGTGAGATCCTGGTTGCAATGTTCCCAGGGCTGATTTGGTTCTTACCAAAGTCGAGAGTGTTCTCACAGAAAGGAACAGAACCAGATCAGCACCATGGAAAGCTCCCGGTAATACTTAAACCTCAATTCACATAGCTTTTCTACATCCAACAGGGTTAGAATGAGTCATAAATATGATTTTTGGCATGCTTGAAGCTGACCTCCCGGCATCCATATTGCTCAAGACATTAAAAGGCATGAAATAGATTTGTAACTGATGCTTTACAGTGCTTAACATGATGAAAACTTTCACATACCATTTAACATAATCCCAGGCAGATGTCCTTTGTGGAAAAGCATTGCATTAAATATCCAATCAGATTCCTTTAGGTATGACTATAGACAACAAAATGGGGGCCAAGACAGAGCAATAATTCTATAGCTGTGCTTTCTCAGCTGAACAATGGCAATTAAAGTGATAACAAAATGGTATAACTCTGTAGTGTGGATATACCCGCAGGTGAATTGTGTGCCTATTCAATCTGTTGCCCAAGGCATTTGCCCCCTTCTTATGGCTCCCTACCTTTAAAATGGGCTTTGAATGGTAAACACCTTCAAATTTGAGGTTCTGACAGCCCTTCTAATAAAAGCAGGACATAATATAACTGTTGGGGAAGAGCAGCCATCCCAAATAAAAGGTATCTGAGGCAAGAGTGTAGGATCTTTTTCAAACAGAGGCAGAACTGAGTTTCGCAGATGTTCTTGGAAAATATACTCCAGTGACATGTGCAATTGAGACTAAAAATCCAAGCATAGTTTAGCTCCAAGATGTTATGGCTCTAACTAAACTTTAGGAGAGATATTTATTTAATCCTACTCATATAAAAATGATAGTAGAAGAAGGCAAAATCATCTGGGGATTTTCCAGGGGATCTCAGATGATCAGATGAAGCATGACATCTCAGATATAAAGTAGTAGTAGCAGCAGCAGCAGCAGTAGGAATAAAAACATAGCAAACTAAAAATAACAATTTCATAGTAAAATTATGATTTTTGCTGAATTTAAAAACATATTATACACCAGGGCAAAACCAGTTCAAGACAGTTGGTATTTGTACAGCTATAAAACCCACCATCATGAAAAGATATAATTAATCATTTCCGAATGCCTGCTTCCACATCCATGTTTCCATTATTTCCTAAAGGTGGCAATTTTTTTGGGAAGGGCATTCCAAAGCCGTGGTGCCACCACCGAGAAGGCCCTTTCCCTCATTCAAACCAGCTGCACTTGTGAGGGTGGTGGGACCTTGAGAAGGGCCTCCCCAGAGAACCATAAGGCCTGAATGGGTTCATGGGGGAGACACCATCACACAAATAGGCTGGACTCAAATTGTAGCGAGCTTTATAGGTGATAACCAGCACTTTGAATTGGGCCCTGAAACACACAGGCAGCCAGTGAAGCTGCTTTAACAAGGGAGTAGTATCCTCCCTGTAGTCAGCTCCACAAATGATAACTTTTTCTTCTCTGTGTCAAGGAACTGCTTCTACTAAAAGTAAGTAGGCAAGCAAGTAGTCCTTGGAAAATTTACTTTTTGAAGTACTTCCAGAGAGTATGTAAAGTTATAGTCCCAAAGCCACGGATGCTGGGATGTTTTGTTCAACAACATCTGAATGGTCACTTTATACTCCACAAAGGTGCTTTATATTTGTTTCTGCATTCATAGTGCAACATGCTGCTCAGAACATCCCAAGTAAACATCTGTAGGACAAGAATCACAGATTTAGATTTTTTAAAAAGTGCTTTTAAACTTACCACTTAGATGACTGGCCTGCCAGCTAGACTTTTGTCCATTAACACTAATGGAGGGATTAAACCATTATTTTGATTGTAGTCCGTATCATTTGATTGAAGCAGTATTTTTCCAATTTCATGGTTTACAGAAAACGAATATTTACAAATGCGTCTTTTCAATTTGGCCTTTATCACGCTGCTCCTTCCACAAAACAGACTAATATTTGTACTTGGTCCAGTTATGTAAAGTAATTACCGTCACAAGTCTCCACATTTGAAATGGTTATCTCTGCATTGTCTGCCGCCATTGGGTCATATTTTGTTTTTGAACTGTCTGGGATTTTTGAGGTGATCCTGAATTTCTTTTCTGAATACTTGTTTGTACAGTTGTGAAAAGATCTTTAAAATAATTTCTTATATTTTCTGCATGCTTTATGTTTTTGTCATAATTACAGTACAATATTTATTTATTTATTTACACCATTTCTATGCCATCCTTCTCACCCTGAAGGGGACTCACAGCAGCTTACAAGATTTATATACATAAAATATATTATATTTTTAGTATAGTACAATATCAGCATTATACATCACTACATTGTACTATACCATTATATTGTAATATTATTAGTAACTAGCTGTCCCCTGCCACGCGTTGCTGTGGCCCAGTCTGTATATATGTGCTTTGTGTGTGTATATATTTGTGTATATATATGTATATATGTGTGTTTGCGCATATATATGTGTGTGTGTGTGTGTGTGATCTTGCGCATGCGTTGTAATGTATTTTTTTTTATTTTTTGCCTTTTTAAGTCCCTTCTGCTGTGTTTTTCAGTGTTTTTATGAGTGATGGTCACTCGCTGGCCTGATATGTGTATTGTGTCCAAATTTGGTGTCAATTCGTCCAGTGGTTTTTTAATTATGCTAATCCCACAAACGAACATTACATTTTTATTTATATAGATATTATATGCAATATAAAATATATAATTATAATATTGTATTTCTTGCCTAAGAACACTCTTATGAAATTCATGGGGTCACCATAACTTGACAAATGACTTGAAAGCACACAAAAAATATCCAGAGACCTTCCACACAACCATATAACCCAGAATATCAAGGCAGAAAATCCCACAATATCTACTTTGAACTGGGTTACCCGAGTCCACACTGCCATATATTCCAGTTCAAAGCAGAAAATGTGGGACTTTATTCAGCTGTGTGGAAGGGGCCCCAGAGGTAGTTCTTTTCCATAGAAGGCAACTCAACTAAAGTTCATTTCTCTTGAAATCTCAGAAAGCAGAATCAATCAAGACTGCCAAGTAATAAAACCAGTCCTATCAAGGATTCTAGTTGAAAGAACAAGAAGAATAAATGTACACAACTTCTTATTTAATTTTATTTATGCAGCTTTTTATTTGAACCATATATTTCTTTCTTCTTTTGAGCCCATAGTGACTTTTGCATATTTTTGTAACATGCATGTGGAAACATGGATAAGTCCAAAAGATAGCTAGATCTAGAGCAAGTTACACATTTAAAGAAGGAAAATATACAACGGTTTCAGGCAATCCATTCCATTGTCAAACAACCCAGAAGGCATTTCCAATGTTTAAGTAAAATCTGTTTTTGGATCATTTGAATCCATTGGTTCTTATTCTAGTTTTTGAAGTAGGAAAAGACAAGCTCACTCCATCTTCTAATGATATCCCTTCTGATAGGTAAAGATGACTATCATATCACCTTTTAATTCTGTGATTCAACATACCATAGAATCACAGTGGAAGATTGATGAGCACCACACCCCAGAGTTGGGCACAACTGGACTTATTGTCAGGGGAAACCCTTTACTTTTACCTTACACTGCCAGATAATCTGGGATATGCAGATCATTGGGATCAGATCCTGGGATCTAGGGCAGTGTAGATCAAGCCTTAGAAATAGTGTCATTTCCAAGTAATTTATCTCAGATACAGGTTAGAAAGCATAGAGGTTTTCCCCCTTCCTTAGGGGAGGTATTCCTTGTCTCCACTTTCTATATTATACAAAGAATTTGTAGTGGTTGCTTGCAATTCTCACACAAAGATTTAGAAGGCAGAATCTGGCTTAATTTTTAAAGTGAGACACTCATTCTTTACCCCTATCCAATCCCTTACAATTATTAGTTATTAGTTATCTGTAGATGGCACACAATAATTTCTTAGTATGATCAAAATATATGTAGATTTATTGTCGAAGGCTTTCATGGTCGGAATCACTGGATTGTTGTAGGTTTTTTCGGGCTATATGACCATGGTCTAGAGGCATTCTCTCCTGACGTTTCGCCTGCATCTATGGCAAGCATCCTCAGAGGTAGTGAGGTCTCTAGTGAAAAAACCTACAACAACCTATATGTAGATTATTGGCTATCTGTTTTAAAAGCGATATCAAAGATTAATATGACGTCAACATCATGCTATATTTGTTGGAACTATATAATCAGAAGCCCAAGATCACAAAGAGTGATTTTTTTCCCCAAAACCTCTCACGTAAAAGCATCAATTATTTTATTACCCAATGTACGGAAATGAAGATAAGCAGCAATTATTCCAACTATTTTTATAGCCTGAATAGTCATGTAAAACCTGGAGGCAGCTCATTTTCCATTTTAGGAAGATGTATCACGGGATTACTGTCTCTTTGGAAGATTCTTTGCTGTTATTCAGTAATAACAAGTTACAATTGCTTCAAAGATGAAAGACAAAAAGTGTACTAAGAACAATGTTGAAGTTATTGTTTTACTAGTTAATCACCAGTCTTGCTAAGTTTAGATGTGAGTCATAATTTGTTGCCTAAAGGCTTAGAAACCAAACTTGCAGATGATTCAGAGATGCTCCTGTCTATTAAGGCAGAGCAGGCAGATGAGTAAAACACTTTGCGTATGTATCTGAACTGAGAGATGGATGTCGAAAGCTAAAATCCTTTCCTGTGATGGATAAATCTTATACAGCAGGGATGAGGAAAATGTGGCATGCAGACCACGTGATTATTAAACCTCACTGAAAGATCCCCGAAGACTAGTAATTACAGTCCATGTACCCCACAATTTTAAATTTAGAGGGCCAATCTGTAATTTATAGTTCAAAAGGACAACTTTTTCAATCTCGGAGTTTGCAACCACAGTAGAAAAATAAAGGTATTCAACAAGATTCATAGGGAAATAGATCTACACAGTTGCTGCTCTGAGCTTTCCTTCCTGCTGCTGGTTAATGTAGTATGATTTTCCTCTTGGGGACATTATTACTTGACAAGATGTATAATAAAATTGACAGTGGCAAGCTGAGACAAGTTTCAAAGTGCTTCTTGAAGCAATTCTGCACTGTAAAATGAATGCAGTTTGATACTTCTTCAACTGCCATGGCTCAATGCTATAGAAATAATTGAAGTTGTATTTTGGTGAGGTACCAGAATTCTTGGGCAGAAAAGGCTTAAGACTTTTTGAGAAGGACAGGCTGGAGAGAAGGATAACATGAAGTATTAGAAGGGTTCAGCTCACAAAAAATCTCTTTTATCACTTCTGGGGACCTAAGGGAATCTTCTGCAACACTGCTTCCCAAAAAGCTGTGTTTGGCTGCATTTTCCAAAGGACTGGCACAGCATGTGTCCCTACATTCTCCTACAAATGGACCTTGAGCTTGTTTGGAGGTTCTAGCAGGGGAGCGCAGCTATCATAAACCCAGGACTGAAGACTGGAGACCTCGGTACACTCCTTCTATACCTGGGACGTCGTCCTCTTCCACCGAGCGTGCAGCTTCGGGAGGGACGCACATGGAGCGGTGAGGGAGGAAGGGGACACCCGCCTAGCCAGCCAGATCAGCCGAATCAACCCTGGTGATCAATGGGGTGACAGATGTCACAGCCAGATTGCCCTCACATCCACACAGCAAGTGTCTATTGATAAAGCCATCTTTATAGGAAGGTGCTTGTAGAATAGCATAAAACAGTGGTTCTCAACCTGTGGGTCGCAACCGCTTGGGGGATTTAATGACCCTTTCACAGGGGTCACCTAAGACTATCAGAAAATATATATTTCCAATGGTCTTAGGAACCGAAACACCTCTAACTTTTCCCACCCCTTCTTTTCCCAGAGGCCTCTTCTTCTTCTCCAGAGAGAGGTAGTGACATCCCCCTCTGTATCCTCTTCCATTTTAGGAGGAAGAGATGGAAGTGATGAAGGTGAGGTTTACTTTGGAGCCAAGAGAGAAGGAGGAGGAGAAGGAGATGGTGGTGGGGGAGGTGAGAAGGGAGAAGGTGAGGGGGGAGGGCTAGGGAGGGGGAGGGGGAAGGGGAGGGCAGGGCAGGGCAAAGAAAGGGGTGATGGGACCCCTCCATGGCTGAATCCCAGGGAAAAAAGAGAAGTAACAATGAAAATACATCCTGCATATCGCATATTTACATTATGATTCAGAACAGTAGCAAAATTATAGTTATGAAGTAGCAACAAAATAATTTTATGGTTGGGGGTCACCAGAACATGAGGAATTGTATTAAAGGGTTGCAACATTAGGAAGTTTGAGAACCACTGGCATAGAGGTTGGAAAACCAATGGAGATCATATATTACCTTCTAGGCTTATTAAACTGAGTGTAAACCTGCACTGCCTTTAGTAGTTTGCCTTAGGTCTACATTTCCAATTGTTTTCATATACAAGATTCTATGTGGCATATACACTGTTGAATTCAATGCTATGGGATCATGGCAGCTGTAGTTTGGTGAGGCTCCAGCACTCTTTGGCAGAAATCATATAAGACTATAATTCCTAGGATTCCATAGCATTGAGCCATAGCAGTCAAAGTGTGTCAGTCTGCCATAATTTGACATTGTAGCTGTACCCTATGAATATAGACATAAAGCAAAACTTTTCTAAGACATACACATTCATTTTTCAGATTATATAGAAAATGTCATTTCACAATTAAACATTGGGACCTTCATAGAATCATAAAATCATAGAGTTGGAAGAGATCTCATGGGCCATCCAGTCCAACCCCCTGCCAAAAAGCAGGACAATCGCATTCAAAGCACCCCCAGCAGATGGCTATCCAGCCTCTGTTTAAAAGCCTCCATAGAAGGAGCATCCACCATACTCCAGGGTAGAGAGTTCCACTGCTGAACAGCTCTCACAGTTAGGAAGTTCTTCATAATGTTCAGGTGGAATCTCCTTTCCTGTGGTTTGAAGCCATTGCTTCACGTCCTAGTCTCCAAGGCAGCAGAAAACAAGCTTTCTCCCTCCTCCCTATGACTTCCCCTCACATATTTATACATGGCCATCATGTCTCCTCTCAGTCTTCTCTTCTTCAGGCTAAACGTGCCCAGTTCTTTAGGCCACTCCTCATAGGGCTTGTTCTCCAGACCCTTGATCATTTTAGTCGCCCTCTTCTGGACACATTCCAGCTTGTCAATATCTCTCCAATTGTGGTGCCCAGGATTGGACACAGTATTCAGCACACTTAACTTTGTGGTTCTTCCAAACAGAGAGTTGTGTGAATGCCAAGCATCCCAAATGCATGCTTGATTCTGGCACCTGCAACCCACCCCAAGACAGTGCCAATTTCTGATGGCCTTTGTTGACTGTTGCCAATTTTTCTCTTTTGGTAATTCATTTTGAATATTATAAAGAAAAACAACTTCGCAAGCCAGGTGTGCCAGGTGTCTATTTTTCCCCCTGAATCTATGTCCATTTCTGTCACAGGAGTCTGACCCTTCCCCATTACTCCACTTGGTTTTACTGTCCAAAAAAAATAATTTGTGCCTAGAACAGCTTGTGCTGGGAACTGAATCAGGTGAACCATATCACCTCCATTTTTATTTTTTATGGAAGTTTGCCATTTGGATGTCAGCAGTTCCTTGGCCTTTAAAAAACAAATTACTTACATTTCTGGCTTGTTCTAATTTAACACACTTCTATGGGAGGCACAAAGGAATCTATAAAAACTGAGAACATGGTCTCATAAATTTCCTCTTTAAATAAATACCTAAAACATTGTGTTGAACTGCTCCTGGTTGTAAACATCAGGACTGAATGTTCCATTAGAACCCTGTACTATACCGTAATCAGATAATCAGGTTCCTTTATGTTGAGTATCATGTTAAATAAGGTTGTGGGACAAATTCAGGATTGTCTCCATCATTGTTCAGAATGAGGCCCCTTCCACACAGCTGAATAAAATCCCACAATATCTGCTTTGAACTGGAATATATGGCAGTGTAGACTCAGATAGCCCAGTTCAAAGGAGATATTGTGGGATTTTCTGCCTTGATATTCCGGGTTATATGGCTGTGAGGAAGGGCCCTGAGTCAACTTCCTCAGGAGCTGAAGTAATTTGTGGCAAAGAGCTATACTGCCACACTATTTGAAAGACATCCCAATATAAAATGGTGGAAGGAATATTTATTTATTTATTTACTGTGCTTTTACCTCGCTCTATCTCAATCCCAAAGGGGACTCGGAGCAGCTTCCAAATTGGCAACAATTCAATGTCACATTAACATAAGACAAAATACAATATACGTTGTGCGTTAAATAATGGAAATCATAAAACACTAACATATAAATACATACAATACCGTTTCATTGTTGTTATTAATGACTTTAGTATAACTCTTTTAAAAATTGTTTTTGTTTAATGCCCTCCAACATCTCACAAATGAAAACCAGGACACGTGTGGCCAAGCATTATCAAATTGTGACCACATTGGCCATGATTATTAACAAGGAAGAACACACAAATTAGTGGTGCAGCTACACTATAGATTTAACACAGTCTGAAACTACTTGAACTGCCATATGGAATTTTGGGATTTGTGGTTTGTTTGTTTGAGAAACTGCAAGTCGCTTCTGGTATGAGAGAATTAGCCGTCTGCAAGGACATTGCCCAGGGGACGCCCAGATGATTTGATGTTTTTATCATCCTTGTGGGATGATAACCCACTGCACCACCGGGGGCCTTGTAGTTTGGTGAAACACCAACACTCTTTGGCATAGAAAGCTAAAAATCTTGCAAAACTACAACATTAAGCAATCGAATGGATGCTTACTGAGGAGTGCATCCTATTTCATTCACTGGCCCTCAGCACCAGATGATTAGAGGACCTGAGATAGGCTGTTGTTTTCTTTTCTTACAGAAAATTAGTCTCCTCCTCATAGGTTTCTTTGGCAGAGTAAACTCTCAGTTGCTAGAATGAAGCAAAATCAGAACACCACCATAAGTTGAGTTCCATCATATTATGGTTCTGCAGAATAATAATGGTAAAGGTTTCACCTTGACATTAAGTTTAATTGTGTCCGATTCTGGGGGTGGTGGTGTGGTGGTGGTGCTCATCTCCATTTCTAAGCTGAAGAGCCAACATTACCCTTAGACACCTCCATGTGGCCTGCATGACTGCATGGAGCACCTTTATCTTCCCGCTGAAGCTGTATCTATTGATCTATTCACATTTGCATGTTTTTGAACTGCTAGGTTGGAAGAAGCTGGGGCTAACAGTGGGAGCTCACCCCACTTCCTGGATTCAAAGCACAGACCCATTGGTCCATAAGTTCAGCAGCTCAGCAGTTTAACCTGCTGCACCACTGGGGGCTCTGCAGAATACTCCCCCCCCCTTTTTAAAGAACTCTTTGCTAAACCCAGTGATCCAAATGATGCATCCAAGACAAATAGTTTCAGATTCCCCAACATCCCAATTCTAACAGAATGCAAGAATAATGTTTTTTAGTAGAAGCTGAGGAGGGATCCTTTGGAGAACTGTTTTCAAGCAGAATGCTTCTATTTACATCAGCAGCCAGGCTGGCATCAGGGTACGTCTATCCTGACTGCTGAAATCTATCAAGGACACACACTTTGAAATAATTACCAATATGCAAATCCTTTTATTTTGGAATAACAGCAGGGGAAATTGGTTGCTTTTGCTGTAATTAACCCAACTCAGGACAAGCTTCTCTCTTTTGGCTAAATTAGCTTCTGCTTATTCATTTAGAAGTAGCTATTGTCCTTGCTCTTGTGAATCAATATTTGCACATGTCATTCTGCAACTCCATGGAGCATAAATGTTGATATTCTGTTCTTGTTTCTCAAACAGACTGAACAGTTCTTTATAGCATGCGGCTGCCATAATTCCATGAATACATCCTCTGGAGATGGCATTATTCAGTCAGTTAACTTTACCTGCTCTTCTTCCTTGGTTTTCTGAATTTTTAGATTGACAGGATACTTTCATCGATGAGATTCGAGGATAACAATTACTTGAAAAGGCCATAGTATTATGATTAGCATAAGAATAAGCCACAGAAAGAGTGCATTTGAAGTTATAGTTATTATCAGGAACTTCAAATTAGTCAGTTGCATCCTCCCCAAATGGACCCTGTGTGTTGTAATATCTGAACCATAAAATTACTTCTTTCAAAAAAGTTTTAATATTTGATTAATATAGTGAGAGTACATTGAGACACCACTATTCATTATATTTCATTTAGGGATAGATGAGATAATTTTATTTCAGTATAGTTTTTTTTAATAAGAATTTACCAACATGTCTTCATAATTGGGCCAAAAGTGGATGAGGTTTCAAAAATGCAAGTGGAAAAAATCTGACCAATCCAACCAGAGCTTTCTGCTTGACTTTTTGTAAATCTGCATTGAATTCTTCTGTGTTGGTTATCTAGATCTCAGGACATGAAAACATGTTGGGCCCATGACTAAAAAGGCCTTTTCTCCTTGAGTCTTTATCAGTTGGTCTTCTAAGGGCCCTTCCACACAGCTATATCATCCAGAATATCAAGGCAGGAACTCACACAATATCTGCTTTGAATTGGGCTATCTGAGACAACACTGCCATATACTCCAGTTCAAAGCAGACAATGCGGGATTGTATTCAGCTGTGTGGAAGGGGCCTATATTACTTCTATGCAGTTTTCTTTTAACAGAATGTCATCTTGAACATAAAATAATGTATCTTTATATTGTCTGATGTGTGACTTAAAAGCTACATGGAGGACATTATCCAAAGGTATGTGTTTTATTCACTGTAAGCAGAAATCCAAAAAATCAGGTGCCCTGACAAATTTGTGAACATCCTACAGCTCCTTCATGATAACATGATGGCAACAGTCTTGGATAGCAATGTCTCCCATAGTGACCCATTTAAGATGGAGTCAGGTGTCAAATAGGGATGTGTTATTGCCCTAACCTTACTCTCCATCTTCATTGCTATGGGAAGCTTCCCATCTTGTTGATGGGAAGCTTCCCACCAGAGTGGAAATCATCTGTCGGAAAGATGGCAAGCTATTTAACCTCAGCAGATTGAAAGCCAAAACCAAGGTCACAACAACATCTGTTATAGAACAACAACATCTGCTATAGAACTCCAATATGCTGATGATAATGTAGTCTGTGTGCATTCAAAAGAAGATTGACAAGCCACTCTACACACCTTTGCAGAAGAATGTGAGAAGCTCGGCCTGTCATTGAACATCAAGAAAACCAAAGTGCTCTTCCAGCAGTCACCAGCCAATCCCTCTGCAATTCCAGAAAT
This sequence comes from Anolis sagrei, assembly GCF_037176765.1. NCBI lineage: Eukaryota > Metazoa > Chordata > Lepidosauria > Squamata > Anolidae > Anolis > Anolis sagrei. The sequence goes on along the minus strand of NC_090026.1, from coordinate 100,253,826 downwards.
ACAGCTTAATGGTGTAATGTTAGAAAATGTTGACCATCTGTTCCAAGACACTTCACTGCTTGGGACAAACTCCATCTCCTTCTAAAGCTAGCTTGTGTTGAAAAAAACTTGTTGCAATATTAAGGCTCCATGTTAAAATAGTAATATAGAAGTTGCAATTTAATACCACAAGGAAAACAGTTAAGACATCAACGTTTGATCACTGATGATTGGGAAAAAAACAAATGAGATATTTTGGGTTTCAAGCAGAAACTAATTTTAGAAGTTACAGATACAGTCTTCCTTCTTTTTTGTATAATGGCATTTTCAAGTGCATTATATATATTTAAAAATATCTTGAGCAGTATAATGATGTCTTGCGGGCAATTAAACTCAGCATGGATGAGCAGGTGTAAGTAGTGATTTGAACACAGGAATGCATGTAAAATAATCTTAGGTTAATCTAATTGAATCATCCACCTTTCTTGCCAGGTACTTTACAAACTAGCTTTGATTTGCAAGCAAATTATATTGCCAGGTAGAAACAATTATTATAGCAGCTCCTTGGTTTGTAGAAATAGATTTTTTTCCATCACATATTTTCCTTAAATGCATTTCAGTAAAGACTATCTACCAGCTATAAAACATGGGATTAGGTCCAGAGGTATTCATACTTCAGAACAGACTCTTTAAAATCCAAGGACCTTTGATTTACTTATCACATTGGGCATTTCCACACAGTCCTATATCCCAGAAGAATATTAAAGCAGAAAATCCCACATTATCTGAGTATGAGCTCAGACAAACCAGTTCAAAGCAGATATGGTGGGATTTTCTGCCTTGATATTCTGGGTTATATGGCTGTGTGGAAGGACCCTTAGATAACCCAGTACAAAGCAGATATTGTGGGATTTTCTGCCTGGATATTCTGGGATATAGGGCTGTGTGGAACGGCTCGAGGTCTCTTCCAACTCTCTGATTCTATTATTCTAATTCTTATTACCACAAGAAGCCATTTTTTAAAAAAATCAGTCATTGTAGGGTCAGAATGTGAGGTGAAATGTTCTGAACAGGGGCATAGTCAGCAAAACAAACACATCAGAGGTATTAACCCTTCCCTATGCTATCCAAAGTTTTATATATATATATATAGCTGGAGTTACACTTTAAAATGTATCTGTTCTTACTTAACAACAAATTCAATTTAAGAACAAAACCACAAAACCTACATTGTTTGTAACTTGGGGACTGCCTGTACACACATACACATAGCACAAGTACTACTCCATTGTATATAATGGAACCTGGGCTTCCACGGATTTTGATATCCATGGGTCATCCTGGAACCAAACCCAGCAGATACCAAGGGCCCACACCATCATCTAAATGCAATCCTAAATGTTCATAAAGGAAAAGAGAACTTAGTAAATATTGCATCCAGTGATGGCTTTTAATGTGCTATTGCTCTGGCCCATTCACAGTAATGATTTATGTGTGATTACGGATGTGATAATCTTCTAGTTGTTGCCTAATCCTTCCAAATTCAACTCTAGGCAGTTCCAGACAGCACCAAATTGCATACTTTAGCCAGAGGCAAAAAAACAAAAAACAAAACAGGACCTGAGAAGATGTCCAGATACAGACCTGTTTGTCCTGGGAGTTTTGCCTCCATCATCCATACTTGCTGTTTTGTCATGGGATTTTGCAGCCCCCAAAATGGCTGCCATGTGACTTCCGCTGGAAATGTTGGCTTTAAAAAAACTTAAGATGCAAACATGCGAAGATGCGAATCATTGTATAAGTTCAGTTCCTAGATTATATAAGCTGCAGGGCCAGCTGTGTAGAAAGGCTATTTTTCCTGGGTTATGTATGTCTGTTTCTGATTGCTCTTTTTGTGAAAAAATGTACAACATTGACTAGGGCACCACAACTTTGTCCTGGCCAGAGAAAATGTGCCCTCCAAACATTTCATGAAGTTTCCGGCACACAAACAAAGTTTTCATGGTCTACTCAACTGTCAGGAACAGACCAATCATGAACAAACATCTAAAACCCAGGAACAAAGTAAAATAAATAACCCCATGTTTTCTGAGTGCAGGGACATACAGACATTCGAAGATTTGGATTTTTGGTTCAGAACTGAGATATTCCTGCACCTGAAAATCTCAAGTTTTTTGTAGTTTGGAGTGATTGCTTCTGTGTTTACAGGGAACAGCATTTGGCCACCTTCCAGTTTGCTGCTGGAGCTCCTGGGATAAAGGTAATATCTGGACAGGCTCTTCCTTCTCTGTTCTTTCCATGGTTGCATTACAGCATTCCACTCCATACTGCAAGCCTAAGGAATGTCCCAGAAATGCAGTTACCTTGTCTTCAATGGAGCCATGAGAAATTAAGAAGTCACTCATGTATGCACTTCTGCAAATGAAGTCAAACCCCAATCTTTTTAAAAATGATTATATTATATCAGCTCCATTCAGAACAATAGCAATGATAATGACCCTGCCATCCTCGAAAATGCATACTTGGATCAAATGTTACATTAACTGAATTAGATTTTAAGATCTGATCGTGAATAGAATGACGTAATTTGCAGGATGTGACTACAGGGGACATTTTCAATAAAGCTGAAGAGAATAACTTGTAGGGCTTCTATGAGGATCATGCTTTGAGAAGCAAGCACTTATTAACATACTTTCCTTATTCAACTTCCAAAGTAATGATAAAACCCACAGGGAATCGATGCACTACAGTTGCAGATAATACAACAGCTCTTGTCACTTTGCAAAGACTAATAATACAGTATTTTACTCAGAAACTAAAGCTCACTATGTTCAACGGAACTTATTTCTAAGCCAATTTCAGAAGAGGTATTTTTGGAAAACAGATTTCATGTTGTCTGTGGGATTCTAGTACCTAAATTCCATAGATAACATTTTTTAGCTTTGCTTCCAAGTCACTATGAAGTTGGTTCTCCACAGCTGCAGGTTAAACTTTTGTGGATTTGATTAGTATGTTCTCTCTAAGGATTCCCAGATCATCCAACATGATGCTAATGGCAACGTCTGTTGGATGTTGACCATAGAATAGCACCAAAGGACATAGGCTGGTTCCACATTAAAAATCAATGCAGTTTGACACCACTTTAACTTCAATGGCTCAATGCCTGGAAATCCTGGGTTTTGTAGTTTTGTGAGGCACCAGCACTCTTGGGCAGAGAAGACTAAAGAGCTTGTAAAACTACAGCTCCATAGCACTGAGCCATGGTAGTTAAAGTGATGCCAAGCTGTCATCAATTCTACACTGTTGAGATTCCTAGAAAGGTGTTCAGTCAGATTTTAAAATGAGTTTTTTGTTCATGTTTTTTACATTGTTATGGGGTTCTGTGTGCCTAGCCTCAGCAAAGATAGAAAGCTGATTATTACACTACGTAACACGATTTTTGTTCCTAGGTTATAAATGTCATTTCCTAATTGGTTCTGTCACTAAAAATGAAAAAAAATTAAACTGCAAAAACTTTGTTTTTATATATATATAATTTATATTAAGGGGTTTCTATGTGTACAAACAGGTAAAAAAGAAAGGTGGGAGCAGTGTTTGGCAGGATAGACTTTGGATAGGTATTTGGGTAGGGTAGGTAGGAAAGAGTATCACTTATCTCTCTGGGTCAAAGTCTAAAGAAAATTGGAGAGATTAGGAAAAGGGAAGGAAAAATGTAGGAAGGAGGGGGGCGGGGAGTTTGTTTTCTTCCAATATTTTTCTTCACAGTTAATTTATAGTCTCTCTTTAGTACTCCATCAAGGACTCAGTGTCACAAGTGGATGGTGAAGCGGCAGCTCCCCCTGTGGCCGGAATCAAGCATACCCTCATGAAGCCGGAAAGCTGGAATGTCAAATTGCCTCTGTGTCTGTCTACATATGATGAATGTCTAATGGCATTGAATGTTTGCCATGTATATTGTAATCCACCCTGAGTCCCCTGCAGGGTGAGAAGGGTGGAATATAAATACTGTAAATAAATAAATAAATAAATAAATGCCAGTCTGTTATTCTCTTTGGTCTCCCTGAGTTATTCATCAGTAAATGAGTTTGTTTACCCATGTTTATAATTTCCATAATTGCTATTTGCCATTAATCTTTTGTTTTTTGTGGAACATCCTGCAGCACATTTTGCTATAGTTTTTCAGTGACTATCTCATAGAGCTAATTCAACATAGTTTGTGGTAGCCACAAAAACGAAGTGTTATATTTGGGGCTACACTCTTATATGTTTAGATTGTATTTGGATGTACCAATAGACTATAGGTTATTATTTCTGTGAAAGATGCTTTGGTTTAGAAAAACTCCCTTTCCCATCTCCATCTGTCAGGAGCTCCCAGTGGCGCAGTTGGTTAAACCCTTGTGCCGGCAGGACTGAAGACTGACAGGTCACAGGTTCAAATCTGGAGAGAACACAGATGAGCTCCCTATGTGGGGACATGAGAGAATCATAGAATCAAAGAGTTGGAAGAGACCTCATGGACCACCCAGTCCAGCCCCCTGCCAAGAAGCAGGAATATTGCATTCAAATCACCCCTAACAGATGGCCATCCAACCTCTGTTTAAAAGCTTCCAAAGAAGGAGCCTCCACTACACTCCGGGGCAGAGAGTTCCACTGCTGAATGGCTCTCAGTCAGGAAGTTCTTCCTCATGTTCAGATGGAATCTCCTCTCTTGTAGTTTGAAGCCATTGTTCTGCGTCCTAGTCTCCAAGGAAGCAGAAAACAAGCTTGCTCCCTCCTCCCTGTGGCTTCCTCTCACATATTTATACATGGCTATCATATCTCCTCTCAGCCTTCTCTTCTTTAGACTAAACATGCCCAGCTCCTTAAGCCGCTCCTCATAGGGCTTGTTCTCCTACAAAGATGGTAAAACATCAAAACATCCAGGCATCCCCTGGACAACATCATTTTAGGCAGCCAATTCTCTCACACAAGAAACGACTTGCAGTTTCTCAAGTTGCTCCTGACATGAAAAAAAATTATCCGTCTGTGGCCATTAGGAAGCTACAAGTTTCTATCATTATTTCAGTTAACTTTAGTTTAATGTTTTAGTAAAGGTAAAGGTAGTCCCCTGACATTAAGTCCAGTCATGTATGACTCTGGGGTGTGGTGCTCATCTCCATTTCTAAGCCGAAGAGCCAGCGTTGTCCGTAGACACCTCCAAGGTCATGTGGCCGGCATGACTGCATGGAGCGCCATTACCTTCCTGCCAGAGCAGTACCTATTGATCTACTCACATTTGCATGTTTTCGAACTGCTAGGTTGGCAGAAGCTAGGGCTGACAGTGGAAGCTTACGCCGCTCCCCGGAATCGAACCTGCGACCTTTTGGTCAACAAGCTCAGCAGCTCAGTGCTTTAACCCACTGCGCCACCGGGGGCTCCATGGTTTAATGTTTTATGCACACCCTATTTCCTGGTTAATCCTGACAACCATGTTTCATCGAAGCAAGTCAACTATGTGAATCAAAATTTGACTTAATGATGGTTTCTGTGAACCATTATTAAGGCTTTTTTCATGGAAACAAAAAGTGTTGTATTATGTTATTTCTTGTTGGAAAAGAAACAATAACATTCTTCTCCTAGTTCTCTGGCTGTGTTTGCTGTAAGATATCCAAGACAGAGAGTCATACATTCAAATAGAATCATATTAGAGATGTAAATCCTACTCTGCTGACTCTTAGCAGGATGGTTTGAAAGCTCTCACTACTGCAAAAAATGTCCACATCTGCTTCGCTAGAGTGAAAAGAGTTTCATGTAAATATCCTTTCATGAATTATCATTATGTTTGTGACTAAATTGAACTGAGGAGCCTGTGCACATCCGAACACTGCAATATGATTTGCACCAAAGGCCAATATAGTTGGTTATTTATTATTTGCTACACTTATATACCGCCCCTTTCAGCCCAAGGGTGACTCGGAGCGGATTATTCAGTTCACATAATAGCAAAAGAGTTGCTCATGGAAAACCAACCAGTTGGATGTGGCAATTGTACCTTCCATCTCATGCACCTTAGCAACTGATATAGAGAGCTAATTTGGCTCTTTACAGTGGAGAAATTAGACATCCTAATTAGTAACCATTCATGCATGTAACAATAATTGATTGTATTTAATCTGTTTTTGAGGACAACCAAATGGCAAGCTGAAGATCTTTTGATTGTGAATTCCACTGTTTAGACCAGAAAAATATTCAGTGCCCCCCTGGAAATCTACCTTCTTTAAGCAAACGAACAGAAAAATGCAGTGATAAATTTGCATTCTTTTATAGATCATCCCAGATGATTAAGAAAGGTGTTGCTGAAAATAAGACATTTTGAAGCTTGAAATTATAAAATTATTTATTAAAATCAACCATAATGACATTCACATACATATAAAATTAAGATAACAAAGATTCATAGTAAAATTAAAATTCCGAATAATATTTTAGAAAATAATCCTAAACGAAAAGAATGAAGCAGTACTTATTGATCTACTCACATTTGCTTGTTTTCGAACTGCTAGGTTGGCAGAAGCTGGAGCTAACAGTGGGAACTCACCCCATCCCATGGATTCGAACCACTGACCCTCCAGTCAGCAAGTTTTGCAGCTTAGCAGTTTAACCTGCTGTGCCACCATGGCACCTAAGAGAGAAAGAGCAAGGTATAAATAAATATAATAATAAAAAATGAATTATATGAGTCTACACTGACCATTATAGTGCAGTTCAAAATGCCTTATATGGCAGTGTGTGATCTTAGACTTTTAAAACAACAACCTACCAGTGAAGATCCACTTCAATTATAGAAGAGATATGATAATGATAAGCCCCAAGGACAGGCCCGTTTTTCTGCTGTTATTCAGCTTTAACAACTTTGTGCAATTATATCCAAAGACAGAACAGTAATCCTAAGGGGGATGGCAGAAGATATCAGTATCCCTGCTAGTGAAATAGTCTTGGCATTTTAATCCTATGAGCCCTGGCTCTACTACACCACATGGATTAAGGCTTTTACCCTGACTTTTCCAGACTGAGAGTAAATATTGCCTTCTGTTTTTCAGAAATGGAGCCATTCTTCAAAAGTGACACAACCATTGGATACATTGAGCACCAACCTAACCGCTTATAGTAATTAGTTATTGGTTTTCTTCCGCTTTTCCATTCTAGGTTGTATTGCAAGAGGGATGATGAAATGTAATTACAGTATACACTTGCTAGTTCTACATCATTTGTATGATCAATTGGCTACCAGGCTGTGAGAGCTTCTAAAAAATTATGCACTTTCTGTACGACGAAGGGTTACTATGGCAGCCAACCGTGAAGCTTTACTTGAGTTTCGTTCTGGAATTCACTTTAGTTTGTATTCAGAGCATGTTGCAATAAGGGGTGAACAATTTCATTACATTGTGTACACACCTAAATCACTCCACTTCCACAGCATTATGAGAGTTATTTTCCAACAGAGTGCAATAAGAAACAAGGCAGGGTAATTTCCCTTCATGCTATAGCTTGCTTTGCTTAAGCCACTATAGAATAGTTTCACAATAAAAATGTATCAGTCTTACAGGCATAATAAAGTTTTATTGGGAAACTCTTCCACAGAAGGATTCAGTTTTGTCTTCTGTGCTTATGGACAAGAAAACTAGCAGAACAGAAGCCATGTGCCAACAACTCTTGCATTTTTCCAACTCCTTTCTTTGGTGATGATTTCCTTATGTGTCAAAATAAGTGGTGAAAGAATCAGCAGATTTTGGAAATAATGGATGGTATCATATTAGTGGTGAATACAGGATTACGGTTTTGAAGATAATACTACAATTACTAATAATCCTTTATCAGCTTATACTTAACTAAATACTGCATATACTCATGCATAAGCATAGAATACACAGCAGCGCCAATGTGCTTTAATACTGATGCATATTGAGCACCAATGCATATTGGGCACGACCAATGTGCATTGGACTACCTTCCCATTGCATGATACAGATCTTTGTAATTTCCTTTTTAATATATATATATAAAATGGTATAACAACAAATCAGCAAACCATATTCCAAGTGTTACAAGCATAAATCCTGAGTAATCTTTGTAATTTCCTAAAAGTGTTCCTTAGCACTGTATACTGTATATGTGAAGTTAAATTAATTAACAGGGGTTTTTTTTGTGTGTGTGTCAGGAGCGACCTGAGAAACTGCAAGTCGCTTCTGGTGTGAGAGAATTGGCCATCTGCAAGGACGTTGCCCAGGGGATGCCCGGATGATTTGATATTTTTATCATCCTTGTGGGAGGCTTCTCTCATGTCCCTGCATGAGGAGCTGGAGCTGATGGAGGGAGTTCATCCACCTCTCCCCGGATTCAAACCTGTGACCTGCTGGTCTTCAGTCCTGCCGGCACAGGGGTTTAACCCACTGCGCCACCAGGGGCTCCAATTAAAAGGTTATATGAAAAGGTTCGTACCATCACTTAGCTCACTGGTTTCTATGGCTTTTTAAAATGACCTTAACTCCAGATTTCATTGGTTGTTATTGAGTCTTTACTGATGCTTGTTATATTGGCTTAATTTCCATTAGTATCGAATAATGGAAAACCCTTTCCCTTTCCCTTTCCCTTTCCCTTTCCCTTTCCCCTTCCCTTTCCCCTTCCCTTTCCCTTTCCCTTTCCCTTTCCCCTTCCCCTTCCCCTTCCCCTTCCCCTTCCCTTCCTTGTGTTTGTATGCCACCTTTCCCTCAAAGTGGTACTTAATGTGGTTCATAGCACCCCTGTTTTATTTCAATTCCTCTTTCTGCAGACCTCTGAATGAAGTCTCATAATGTTCTATGATTTCTCCAACTCTCAGAAGCTAATTTCCAGGGCACAGCTGTCTGCAATGGGTAGGAGACCCAATTAATAGCTAGCAGAAAACCACCATGGAATCTTACAACCCAATGTTAATTGTTTACATTTTTGGCACCATTTTAAGTATTATCAGATTTGATGTTCATATTAGACTGGAGAATCTACTCTTGCAGCAGACACGTGTAAGATACAAAACAAAAACAAGCAAAGAATGGAAATCTTTATCTTAAAGCATTTTTAATTGATGAATGTGTAGAAATTTCCACATTTTGTACCTTCAAGTAAAGTGTTTTGCCTTCTTCTATTGACTCATATAATCATAACATCTATGAAGAAATTGGGAATCATCTCTGAACAATTTCCACACCAGAAGATATATTATTCGGCACATGGAATTTTATCTAGTCATTCACTGGAACCAAATTTTATGAAGTGGGGGAACTATTTAAATGTATTTAAGTGATCTTTGAACCTTTTTTGTCTTCTGAATGACAGCAATATTAAAAGATGAAAGGGACAGTGTGCAGAGGTCTTTGAAATGTTTGATGAAAAGAAGATGAACAAATGCAAAATGAAGCACAGAATTCAGAAGCAAATGAAGCATTGTGACCTGAAATTATTTTGGGCTACAGTCCTATTCTGTAGTTATGACTGCATAACAGAGTTACACACTCATGATTGTGTTCCATTTGCAGTTCCTATGTGGGTAACACATTGAGTCCACAAAGCCCTCAGTCATCACTTACTGGGCAGCAGCTGTTTCTTACAATGGAGGTCTGTTCTCCTGTTGATCAAGAAATATCTAACTGATCATCCCACCAATCCCCTTATGGGAGCAATTCTCTGGCACTTGCTTCTGCCTATTCCTCATAGAAAAGGAGGAATGTCATTTATCTGCTTCCTAATAGACATGGCAATAGACTCCAATTGAATGCAGTAGCTACTGCACGGTAAATGAAGATTTGTTGGATTGGGGGAGGGGTGAGGAATCAGGACAGAAATCACCACATTGCCTCACAATCAATGTGTGCAAACAAATATGGTCTAAATCAGCAGTTCTCAACCAGTGGGTCCCCAGGTGTTTTGGCCTACAATTCCAGAAATCCCAGCCAGTTTACCAGCTGTTAAGATTTCTGGGAGTTGAAGGCCAAAACATCTGGGGACACACAGGTTGAGAACCATTGCTCTAGATGATTTTGCAGCATCATTTGCATCTAGAAAATAGTCCAACAGCATAAAATCTGAGCTTGCTTATACAATATTAGATGCCTGAGCATAACAACAAGAGATGTACGTTCAAAACTGATTATAGTATGAACCCCATATCCACAGGGGATATGCTTCTAGACTTTATGTTGATATGCAAAGTAGTGAACCCTACTGAAATGAAGGATTTCTGCCCCCCAAATACTATAGAGTTGTTCTGTTGGAATCTAGAAAATGCATAAAACAGACATCTAAATGCTCTTCCCTCTATTCTTAGGGAAGAGCATTTAGAAGTCTCAGACAGAGTACTCTACAACATCAAACCATAAATCTTAGGATTCCATAGAATGGACATATGTCAGTTAGAATGGAATCATAGGGCCATCAATGCATAATGTTTAGAATCCTCAAGGTGGGATGTCTTCTGGCCATGCTGCCAGGGAACCTAGCAACCGTAGACCAAAGTAGTCATTTCCCCAAACTCCATTGAAGCATGGAATCACTTCTAGGTCAATTATCTATTGGAGCAACCACTTGGGGGAGTCCAGTTTCCACCAGTGCTGCCTACGTTGAAGCACTACCGCCTGTATCAGTTCTTCAGAAGCAATTAGCAGTTACTTATCTTTTGTTCTGAGAAAACCAAATCACAGAGTGGTGGTTATTGTTATAAAGAGATACGCATAAAATAAACATCAACAAAACAAAGAAGAGCAAAACATCCTATTCCCAGAAGAGCTGTTGGAAAAAAACCAACACTCTAATATATTTCCTTTCTGTTTCTTATTTTCAGTATGAAAGAAATAGAAGTCTAAATCCTGGTTCTAAAATGATTCCTAGCAACATGTAGCCTTTTTGGTATTCGTGACCTGCCACACTATCCTTCTAAGTATGATCTAGATGAAATATATCACTCTTTCCTAATGTACTCTCCCTGCTTTAGCATAATAGGTAGATATTATATATTTTGGGCACAGTCCTGTTGAAGTAATAAGGCCTAAGTGTGGCTAATTTTGTGCTGGATTGCGGCCATTAAGTACATTAAAAAATAACATCTGTAGAGTTAACCTTCATACTCTTGTACCTTCCGAGTGCCCTTTCTATTCATTTGGGACCAAAATTAAATTTGTGACTAGTCTACTTATGACTGAAAAGGAGTTCAAGAGTGCACATTGATCTGCATAGAATTGGCATGCACTAATATATGTGTAAATATGCAAATTTGGAAAGGAATGCTTTGATTTAAATCAGGATGTGTTAGATTGCAGCTCCCTAAAGTTACACATCTAGAATTAATCCAAATTCATGATTCCCATGTAATTGCAATTGTGGCACTATTGTCATGACCCCGGCTATTTCCTCATACCTACTTTAGTGAACATCAGACACACTAAAAGAAGGAGGTCCATTTTACTTGTGATCACAGCATGAATGGATGATGTTTCCATCTCCTGATAGTAAACAATGCCCTGACAAAGAATTGCTAGAGAGTACTGCTTCTAACTGTCACAGACTTGCTTCTTGGCAGGAACATGAATGTAAATGTCATCCATCTGTGACTGGACATTAGCAGAGTGAACTGCCTTCTTTCATTGGCTGATGCCCAGTAAAATAGGTTGGGAATGGGGTTGGGTCATGCAACATTACTTACACAAACATAATTCTATGTCTGCATTACATCTGTGGATCCATGTCCAGCTGAGCTGTTTAGAGTGGTGAGAGGTTTAATTCAGAAACCCTCACCTCTGAACTCATTATTAGAACATTCAGTAGCTCACTGTGATGACTTTAACAACTATTTCGCTGGTAAAACCTCTTGCATAAGAGCAACTTAGATACATTCATTGGAGTAGAGGCCAACAACAAGGTGTCCAGTAACTCTGAAAGTGGGATTACAATGGATCAGTTTCAATTGGTGAATACAGCTGATGTGGACAAGATGCTGGAGCAAGTATGGAGCACAACCTGCTTTCTTGATTCCTTTGCCTCTTGGTTGGTCATCCAGGGAAGAGTTGCAATTAGATATCAAAACCAACAAATAATCAATACATCTCTCAGGAAGGGGAATTTTTCATCCCTTTTCAAAAGAAGCTGTAGTTAGACCATGGCTGAAAAAATCCTCCCTTGATTCCCTGAACTTTAAAAACTACAGACCAGTCTCTAACCTTCCTTTTGGGGGAAAAGTAATTGAGAAGCCAGTTGTACTCCAATGCCAGGCAGGTTTGGATGGTACACACTTTCTTGACCCATTTCAAACCAGCTTCAGAGCAGAGACTGCTATGGTCGCCTTCGTGGATGATCTCCATCTTAACACTGGCTGTGTTAACATTGACTTAGTGGGTAATCTCCATCTTAACACTGGCTGTGTCCAAGACTGTGGAACGACCGGCCAGAAGAGCCCTGACAGCTAAATGAGGTGTCACAATTTAAAATACAATTGAAGAGCCATCTCTTCCAGCAGGCCTATCCAGGCAACTTTCAGAACCTCTTCACACAAGGCATTTTAGCCCCTATTTGCCACTTTTAATCACTGCTTGGACGAGGCCTCCTGTGCGCTATCAAACGATGCACAGCAGGCCCACCCACATTCCTCCCAAAGTGGAGGGGAAGAACTACTATGGGGAGGAAAGTGTGTTTTGCATAGCTGCAACGGACCTACCTGTGCTTTCCTCTGCCTTTTCCCTGTATGATGAGGGAAAGGGCGGCAGGACAACACACATTGCTGCCCTTTCTCCCATTGGATGGAGAGAGGAACAGGGTGCCAGCACACCCTATCCCATCCCCAGTGTATGATGGGGGAAGGAGGGAGGGCACGCGGGTGCCCCCGAGCCATCTCACATGCCTTCTTTTTCACCAGCAACTGCCATGTGAAGAGATCCCTTATCATGGGTTTTGATTTGCACTTTATTACCACTTTGTGTCAATTTTTTAGCTGTGCTTGGTATAAGTTTTCATACACACACACACACACGTTTATCTATGAAATTTAGTAATTTATTGTATTGTTTATGTTCATTTGTTTTTGAATTAATTGTACCCCACCTCAAGCCATCAGAAGAGGCTGGTTATAAATAAAATCTATTATTATTGTCATCATCATCATTTTCAACAAGATTGGTTTATTTATGAGTTACATTTGTATTCTGCTTTTCCTTCAATGAGCTCAAGATGGCATACACAGCTTTCTCTTTTCCAGCTTGATCCACATACAGCCATGTGAAGTAAGGTTGGCCTTCCACATCTTCAGATTTCACTTTTGTGAATTTGATTATTTGCAGATTTCATCAATATGTTCTCTCAGAGAATCTCCAAGTCCTCCAGCATGACTCTGGTATTTTTTTATCTTTGGAAGTTTTAAAACTGAGATTGAATGGACATCGTTCACAGGGCTTTAGTTTTGTACTAAGGCAGAGCAGGATGTTGAACCACATGCCCTTTGTGTCTCCGCCCTCTCTAGGATTATGCAAGGGTTTTGTAGCAGAATTAATGCACCGCCCCATAATGTAGGATCTTTACCAACATGTTACAAAAACCCAGTGGGAAATGAGGGGAAAAACAGAGAGCTTATGATGAAGTCATGTTGCCTGCATCATTTTGAAGGATGGAATAGAAAAGGAAGTGTAGAGAGATATTAAATGGTTTTCAGCTCAAGTGAAGTAAAGGAACAAACATGGAAAAGTTTGATTCTCCATTTGTAATAATATAAAACCTATTGGTAAACTGTCCATCCCAGGTAAAGAACTGTCCATCCCAGGAAAATCACACTGACTCCTTTATCATTGGAAAACAAAGAGGGGGAATCATTTTAGAGGGTAGACTAGGCCTTTTCTGCCCATAATGCTGAGAAACATTCTAGTTTCTCTTTTCTGCCACCCTTTCTCAAAGCCAACAACTCATTTTTAATCATGCCTCTAAAACTGCAAAAAGGAACATCAAAAGGAGATGTAAGATGATTCACATCTTAGTTTAGAAATACTCTGTCACAAATCTAGTTTGAATGTATCATCTGGATCTCAGCTCTGTATTAAGATAAGCGTTATTACATGTGCCATTTAACAAAAATAGTCATTATCCCTTTGTATTAAAATGCCATCATTATGAGCACAAAAGGGTGTATTTTACTCATTTTCTTGAAACCCTATCATTAAAGCTGTATTCTTCTGTTCCTCACCCCATACCATATTTTAAAACACAAAACTGGCTCTTTGAACAGTGCATCCCGCAATACTTATAGGTGTGAACGAAGAAAATTAGACAATTTAGATTGTGTATGTCGGGATGTGTCTGCTTCTATTCAAAAGATTTTTGGAATACAAATAATGAGGAGAAACAGAAATATATTCAGGGTTTTTTTTCCTATGAAAGGGAAGTTCTCTTTCAGCTTTTTGAAAAAGTGTGCCCAATTAGAGTTCCCAAAAACTTCTAGAATAATTACCCATGAAGCAGAGTGTGTTACACTGAATGTGTAATGTGGATTCATTTTGATGCTGGCAGTTTTAAGTGAACTTTTCAATAGTGTGGCCATGCGTCCTATCTTGCAGATAATAATTATCTGTTTGAATAGCCATTAGAAATCAGTCCTCTGTTTGTAAGATGTTTCTGCTCTAGATCTGTTTTAAAGAAGGGGAGAGCAGAGGATCCTTACTCAGTCCATTCACACTGCGGAATTATAGCTCTAGTCTTCAACTTTAACCGCCATGCTATTGTCCTATTGAATTCTGTGAATGGCAGCGAGGAAGGAGTATTTGACAGGGAGCTTCTGAGTTTCACAAAACTACAAATCCTGGGATTCCATTGGGTGGAACCATAACAGTAAATATGTAACAGTAAATATATAATGCAAATATATAATGCGAATGGGACTTGCTTCTGAGTATGTGATGAAGTTTGCCCAAATAATCACTATAAGTCAGAACTGACTTATCATGGTGTTTTCTTGGCAAGATTTGTTCAGAACAGGCACAAGGGTGAAAGGGAGAAACATGCCAAGATGAAGGTGCATCAAGCCAACCCTGACGGGGACTGCCTTCCACCTGGAAACTGATGTGTGATGGCACACCCGAGCCTTTGGGGAAACTATCATGTTTGGCTTTACTTGGGGGCTTCTGCTAAGATTGAGACCCTAAGCAGACCGAGGCACTTTAGGCAAGGGGAAAAGATAATCAAAATGTGTTTACTGAAAACAAGATGAATAAAGGGTTAACTCCACCTGGGACTATTATAAGGTAACTTAAAACAGTGCATTACAAAAGGAGCCTTTGCTGGCTGCAGTCATCTCTCTGGAGTCTTCTGTCTCTGGTGCTTATAAAGCTGTTGCTTATAAGCTGTTTCAATCCTCTTTCTTGTGAAGCTTAAACTGGTGAAAAGCATCTGTTGTCACTGGGACTGGTGGTATATTGCTGAAGGTTGCATGTTTTCAGATTTCTTCAGCCTAGGATTACTAGACAATGCCCAAGCCTTTATTCTCTGTAGCTCTGTTGCAAAAAAGGAGGCATCTATGTAAGCAAATGGTACAGACCAAGTAACGCTAGCCTCTATCAGTTTTTATGCTCCACCCAAAAGTAATGCAAGGGAAGGTATTTACACTATTGGGAAAACCTATAAACAGGAAAAACTGAAGTAGAGAGGAAAAGGCAGAGCTAAGACTTCACGTAATGCTCTTACTATGAAAGAACATGTGGGTCAAGAATAGGGCTCCACAGTCACCAACGGACCCACCACCAAGACACTACACTTGGGAGGCCATCATATTTAGACAACAAGGGATCACTTAAGTAAGAGAGAATGTGATTTGCCCTAAGTTACCCACTTAGTTTTCACAACTGAGCAGGGATTTAACTGTCCAAAGACATTTATCCAATTCTCAAACCCCACCAGCACACTGGCCCTCTGTTACTGTATTTTTTAAGAAACTCATACTTTCAATGGAGAAGATAACAGCATAATCATTACCTTCAGGCTCTTTATCTTACAGCCACTAGTAACTGTTCACAGCAGACTTAATTCTCCTCCATATCTAAATAAGCTAGGACAATCTCTTTCAGCCTGATTATCTCTAGGTATTTGAGACATCTGTGATTTAAACAGTTGCAACCACCCCTGACCATGCTGTCTAGGGCAGATGGCACTTGCAAGCCCAAAACCCCAATGGAAGACCCAATGAGATAAGATACATTGAATCAATGAGATTTATGGTCGGCTAGTTCATGAAATATGGATAATGTTCTGTGAGACATATGATATCGTTGGGATTACCACCACCACCACCAACAACTTAAAACTCAATTTTGTAAAAAAACACTGTGATACTCACAGACCTACATACATTGTTAAACTGTCTCCCTATAGAGGAGGAGCAATGTAACTCAACAATGTAAATTGAATTTGCATGCTTATATAGTTGCCCAGAGACTTATACCTCAGGGGCAGAAAGGAAAACTTTCATAATCTATTATTCATCAAGCTAAAGAGCTCACTGCCTTATCTACATTTAAACATGAATTCTAGAGTTTTTCAAATATATAATTTATTAGATTTTTTAAAAACTATGACTACAAAGAAAAGTGGAAAAAGAGGGAAAAGGAAAGAAGAGAGTGTAAGATATGAGCATGATCTGTCCATATTTCCAAAGATTAATGTTTCTGAAATTGGTGTCTATTAAACACATGCCTATGAGTAACTAAAGTAGGGAGATATCATCATCATCATCATCATCATCATCATCATCATCATTATCATCATCTTTATTTCTAGACCGTGCTCTCTCTCCAGAGGGACTCAGGGCAGTTTACAAACAAAAAGGCAAACATTAAATGCCTCAGATGAGCACAAACACATCAAAAAATAATACATAATAAAGCACAGTAATAACTGTGGACTTACAATGTAGAATTAAGGATCGCAGTAAAAAAATAAAACAGAACAATCCAAGAAGACATAATAAACTAAAACATGAGTAAACATGGCCACATATAGCATAAAAGTAATTAAGATACAGTTATAGTAAAAATGGCTAAGGCCAGTGTTCATTTAAGATGTATCGTGGCAGCCATATAATACAAGTGGGATTAGCCATCATTCCAATGACTTAAAGTGTCCTAGTCCTCCTCCTCTCCATATGCTAAGCTGCTTAGGTACATTTTCAGAAGCTTCTTAAAGGAGAGGAGGATAGGAGCCATATTTCTTTCTTTAGGGAGTGACTTCCAGAGACAGGGAGCTTTCATGAAGGCCCCCCCTCTTGTTTCCACCAACCAAGCTTGTGATGGAGGTGGGACAGAGAGGAGGGCCTCCTCTGTTGGCCGCAGTGCACAGGATGGTCTGTTTAGGGAGATGCGATTTGACAAATAGCCTGGACCCAAACCATTTAGGGCTTTATAGGTAATGACCAGCACTTTGTATTTAGCCTGAATGCGGACTGGCAATCAGTGTAGCTGCCACAGCATGGGAATCATTCTCTCACAATACAGTGCTCTAGTTAGCAATCTGTCCACCAATCTCTGCACTAATTGCAGCTTCCGAATTATCCTCAAAGGCAGCCCCACTTAGAGAGTGTTGCAGTAGTCCAAACTGGATGTGACTAAGGCATGGACTACCATGGCTAAGTCTGACATCCCAAGGTACAGGCACACTGGCACACAAGTATTGTCTATGCAAAGGCGCTCCTGGCCACCGCCGACACCTGAGGTTTTAGGGTCAGCGATGAGTCCAGGATCACCCCAAGACTGCGAACATGTGTATTCAGGAGGAGTGTGACTCCATCCAACACAGGTTGAAATCCCACACCCTGATCTGCCTTACGTCTGACTAGGAGTATCACTGTCTTACCTGGATTTAGCTTCAACTTGATAGTCCTCATCCAGTCCATTACTGATGAAAGGCACCAGTGATAATTGAAAAATAGATGAATAATATTTATTTTCAGGCCTCAGAGAACAAGTCTTTCCACAACAGTGTGAATAACAGGATCCAACCATACTGATCACTAGTTGAATTCCACATCATAAATCACACAACATGGGAGAAGGAAAGATGACCTTGAGCATAGCTTCTGCAGTTAGCAGTGAAAAGGACTAAAGTAGAGGTAAAGCCATGTAAACTTGGGGTAAAGTTGGATCAACTTTACACCATCGCCTCCCCCCCCCCCCGCCCCGCCAAGTTCCTTCAAGGTCAAGCCAGTCACTTCAAGGATAACTTCCATCTACCTTGCCCTTGGTTGGCCCCTCTTCCTTTTTCCTTCCATTTCCCCCAGCATCATTGTCTTCTCCAAGCTTTCCTGTCCTCTCATTATGTGGCTAAAGTACTTCATCATTGCCTCTAATATCCTTCCCACCAGTGAGTAGTCAGGCTTTATTTCCTGGAGTATGGACTGGTTTGATCTTCTTGCAGTCCAAGGCACTCTCAGAATTTTCCTCCAACATCACAGTTCAAAAGCATCTATCTTCCTTCGCTCAGCCTTCTTTATGATCCAGCTCTCGCATCCATAGGTTACTATGGGAAATGGCATTGCTTTAACTATGTGGATCTTCGTTGCCAGTGTGATGTCTCTACTCTTCACTGTTTTATCGAGATTGGTCATTGCTCTCCTCCCAAGAAGGAAACGTCTTCTGATTTCCTAGCTGCAGTCTGCATCTGAAGTAATCTTTGCACCTAGAAAAACAAAGTCTGTCACAGCCTCCACGTTTTCTCTCTCTGTTTGCCAGTTATCAATTAGTCCGGTTGCCATAATCTTGGGTTTGTTTTTTAATATTTAACTGCATCCCCAGCTTTTGCACTTCCTTCTTTCACCTTGGTTAGAAGAGTTGTCTCTACTCTTAATTATTTTATCGAGATTGGTCATTGTTCTCCTCCCAAGAAGTAAATGTCTTTGATTTCCTGGCTGCAGTCCGCGTCTGCAATAATTTTTGCTCCTAGAAAATTGTTCATAAGCCTGTCTTAATACACCTACAAGGCTAAAATCCCAATGCTAATTTACTTTTTGAGCCTTCTGATGCACATGTGCTCTGGTCTGAAATGGCATTATTATCCAATTACAATTATGTGATTTCATTTGCAAGTACTACAGCATGTGCTGTTATTTTCATTGCTGTTCTGGAACAGCTGTTCCAGGAGCTCCAGATTTATTTGCTGTGTTTATATGTTTGTGTGCAAACCCATGCTTGGGATTTTGCAGCAGGGGGTTTCCTGTTATAATTTGCATTTATAGGGTAAGCCACCTGCCAGTTATAGTTAGGATCCCTGGTCCCGCCCCCTTTTTGCCTTTTGGAGGGAAGGGGCCTATTTTCAGTCACACAAGGAAGCCATTCTATAGGACGCAGATCAGCTAGTCCCGTAGGAAAGGCTTCATTCCTCAAAACCTTCCGGGGAAATAGAAACAGCCATCCGGGGTCCATCCAGCGACCATCCAGGGGTCATCCACTGACCATCCAGTTCCAGGGAAACAGAAGGAAAAGGTCCCAAAGGCTCTGGCTGAGAGCTCACAGCCTCTCAGCCTCACAGCACCAGAGGGGAAAACAGCCCTGAAGTTTCCACAGGACATCACTGCAGAACCACAGAATTCCAGCTAAACATCTTCTAGCTTCGTCTGGTAGGTTACTCGGTTTCCAGATGCATTTGGGGATCGGCAGTATTACCCAGACCAGTGAGGCCTAGGTGATGGACGGCCTGGGAGGGATTATAAAGAGTTCTTCCTTATGA
Source organism: Anolis sagrei (assembly GCF_037176765.1). Lineage (NCBI taxonomy): Eukaryota > Metazoa > Chordata > Lepidosauria > Squamata > Anolidae > Anolis > Anolis sagrei. The sequence goes on along the minus strand of NC_090026.1, from coordinate 100,234,095 downwards.
GATAGTACAGTCAAACCAAGTTAGTGCCAGTCTCTTAAAGACTTGAATAGTAAAGCCGTGAAGTTTTGTTTGAAGATTTGTTCCTTAATAAAGACTTTGTTGTACTTTTAAAGACTCTAAAGCCCATTACTTTTGGAAGTCTCTAACAATCTCTCTTCGGGCACCCCGGCTTCCCACTGGGTTTAAAGTGTGCGTTCTATAGAATAAAGACATTTTGTTCGGACCCAGAGGCGACAGAACAATTGCTGCTAGGATTTTTTTTGTGTGTGTAGATTCTCATTTTGCCTTTACATTCAGTGATATATGGCAATTATTACTTACAAGCAACATTAATACAACAACCATTATTAAGGACTCTGCATAATGTAATATGAGAGGGTGTCAATGAAGTGACACCAACCTTAGTGATGCCACTGTTCATCTGCAACTAATATTTTACAGTTTTACAGTGCAAGTCTCTTCTGATTTTTTTAAAGTGCAAACTTCTGTTTGTTCTGTAGCAGCTGAAGCTGATTCATAGGAACACATTGTCCATCACCATGACCTTGACCCATCTTTTTATTATTAATGTCACCTACTGACTTGAGTGAGATGAAGATCTTCATAACTGCCACTTGAGAATCCTTTCCTGATAAATTGGTTTTTATGTTCTTTTTACAAACGAAGAGAAATAGCATCCATAAAAGATAGATTTAAGGGTTATGGAGTTCATACTGATAAAGCAAGGAGTATTAAAACTGGTATCTTATAAATATGAAGACGATTTAGGAAATTGGAGAAGATTGCATTTGGAAATAAAGTCTTTAATCAAGTTCAGTACAGTGACTATGGGTGCATCTCTTGTTATTACTGTTATGTATTATTATGAGCCGTGACCCAAAATGTTTTTGTTTACCCTTTTGAGGTTGTTGGTCACTTAGCCTCTATGAAATAGGGTCGTGACTCAAAAAAGGGTTGGGATTCACTGTTCTAAAACATTGTTTAAAAATTCCTCACCATTAATTACCCTGACCAAGGCTGATGTTAATTGCAGTTCAACAACATCTCAACTTTCTTAACTTCTGATTCGGACAATAATGGCAATAATAATAATAATAATAATTTACCCTAAGTCTGAAACTACTTGAAGACACACAACAACAACAATCCTAATTAATTTGACTATCTCATCAGTCAAAAGCAGGCCCACATAAGAAAAAGATACTTATTCACATATGTGGTGGGAGGGTTCTGAAGTAAAGAATAATGGCAATATAGGAGCAACACAGTATTGCCTGCTAGCTGTGGCTCCAACCAGACATGAAACAAAATTATTTTTGAACTGAAAGAAGACTGATGATGACGATGATGATGATGATGATTATTATTATTATTATTAGGAGTGAGAAAGCTGTTGCAGATACAATACTTTTTTCTGTTTGCACTTTTCTCCCCTCAAAATTCCAGACATTTTAAATTTACATTCCCCAGGGTGTTTGTTTGTTTGTTTTGAAAAAGTGGTACACCACAGGGCAGGAAATTGACTATCAACTTCTGGTAGCTTGTCCACTCCTCCTGAACACAAATGGAAGTTCTGAACTATCTTCAGGGTCAACCCCACACAGAGTGTGCTGCATTATTACAAGAGAAGGAAACCTACCCCTTCCCTTTTCTTTTCTTTTTAACTTGAAACTCTTCCCCTTTACCTTATCCCCATCCCTCACTCTACCCCCTTCCCACTATACCCTTCCCCATCACTACCCTTTTCTACTTCCCTCTTTAACCCCCTAGTGCACCCCCCCCCTTTTATGTAAACTGAAAACTCTTCAGTAAAGATATATATTTAGAGGGGGGGGGGGAAGGAAACTTCTTCCCCCTGCCAGAGCAATGGAAGTTGGACTCCAAGAACATCTGAGTATCACAGTTTCCTCTCACCTCTGCATATGTCTGTATGCTTTCTCAGCAATTGGGATGGAATGCCTGCTGTTGCCCGAGAAGTATGTGCGGGCATTAGAAAGCTCTTTCCTTTTCTCAGCTGAAATGATTTATAGAGGTTTGGTTAGGAACCTGTCTCTTTATAGAGTCCCCCAACTGCTCTAATTTCATGAATGAATGAATCCAATGCAACACTGCTGCTTGAGAACTCATTATGCTATTTTTGTGAAGTCAAACATCTACTTTCTGCACCTCTCAGCTTCTATCTACAAACAAGCCATCAGACATAGCTTGGAGTTCTGAGTTGCTTGGGCAGTAGCAACCAACTCCCCCCACCCCCCCACCAGGAACCTGCAATGAAAGATAGATACAATGGTTTGGGATAACCAAAGACCACAACTTGTTTATTGGTTGCAGTAAGAAACAGGGTTGCCAGCCACATGCATGGGTCCTGGATCAAGAATTGCACAGCCCGATGCTGACCGATGCCTCTTCACAACAGTAGGGGGTCCCTGGTAGTTAACCGACTGTTTCCGGCTTGAGACACAGGTACTGCCGCACCCCTACACCATCAGGACATTCCTCCCTCACCAATAAAGGAGGGAGGTATGCAAACTGGATCCAGGGTCCATGCCACATGCCCACAATTTATGACAATAGAAAATGCTAAGCAATTGAAAAATAAATGCATACCACTATACATTTTCGGGATAGGAGGGATAGAATAGCTGAGAGGCGACTGGCTGCCCACACTTTGCTCTGTCAGAACAAAGCAGGGCCCATATGCAGCTGATCCGGGCACAGGCCAGAGCAAACCCCCAATTGGCTGCCTGGCTAAGCACGCCAAAAGAACCCCAAAGAGCGGGTGGTGGGTGTGGTGCACCAGCCACCGCAACCTCCCTGCCCAGTAAATCGGGCAGGACATTTGTCTCACTTTTCTGCAAGAAAATAATAGGTAGAACTGAACAAGAAGCAAAGATAATAAAGACAGCAATGATTATTCCCTGAAGTTAACTGAATACTTTTCTTCATTGTTTTGTATCAGCATTCAGTTGGGTTCAAACAGAGCTTGGGGGGGGGGGGATTTTGGACTATTATTAACACAATACCCTAGCCTGCATGACCAGTGGTCTTGTTTCTGGAAATTGTAGGCCATAAAGGGAAACTATATATCAAGAAGAAACCAAGACATCCAATACATTTATCAAATGAAGTGTCAGTTCTTTTGAAAAAAGCAATGCAAACTATTCATCTTTCTGCCTAACCATGCTATCTTTTTTCTGTTTTGTTTCCACAATAAACTGAATGGGTCTTGATTTATTCTTTGAACAAATTAGCATTGCATTCTTTCTCCTTTTTCTACATGGAGTCATGGAGTTGGACCATAATGTTTTATAATGATGTGTTTTGAATTGTGTTATGCCCCACCTCGAGCCTCAAAGAGAGGTGTGTAAGAAATGACATCATAATAATATCATCATCATCATCTAGTCCAACTCTCTCCCATGCAGGAAGACACAACTAAAATTAATGCATATGCATTTGTTTATGCATTGATTTGCATCATACATTTGCAATGCCACCCTCTAAACCAGGCATGGGTAAACTTCAGCCCTCTAGGTGTCTTGAACTTCAACTCCCACAATTCCTAACAGTCTACCACTCATAAACTCCCTCCCTCTTTGATTGCACGTTCTGCAGTCCATCAGAGATACAAAAAATCTAGACAATCATGCCCCAAATGGTGGCAATGTGAACACACTCTTGAACATGTCCACATTCACGTCTTTGCAATTTGCTAACAAGGGGCATGGCAATCCATATTTACTAGAAATCATGAATCCATATTCCAAGGCCCAACTGTATTCGAATCAACACAGCTTTTGTCATTTTTGTACCTGACTATGAAACCAAACATCAAGGACTGGAAGGCGACCATGATATTCTTAGATTTATACCCTCAAATCTTAAAAATATTTAGCCTGATAAGATTATCTTCAATTAATAAATGTAATGTGGGATGCTACATATCCCTTGCTCAATAAAACTTCATGTACTTATCAATTAGCATAAAAAATAAGGCATCTCAGGAGGAAGAGATGAAAGAAGTCAGTGCATTTGCTGTGCAAAAATACACTTGTTAATTGAAATAAAATAAATCTATATGCCATTTTGGCTTGATGAATCTCCCATAGGTTTCCAGTGTTTGTGAAAAGCATAACTTTAGTAGGCACAACTTTTTTTTGCTGATGATAAGCTTTCTGTGCTGACCTTCTTTTGTCCCACAGCAATCAAAGGTACTGCCAGAATTTCACAAAATTTCCCTAGTCTATATTTCCAAAAGTTTTCATTTCATAGAATTTGTTTTGTAAAGATTTCTAGCTCAAATTTACTGAACAAATGCCTGAGACAAATATGAAAACTGTAAAGCAATGTCAAATTAGTATATGCAACACGAGAGTCTTTCTTTTCTCCACAATTTCACTATCAGTCTGTCATGCTTTCTCAGTCTGGTTTTTCAATCTTCCAGCTGATAAGAGTATGATGGGCAAATGAACCATAGGACACCAATTCATCAAGCATTTTATGCACACACAAAAGAGGCAGGGGAAACCACAAACAGAATTACATGTATGACTCAGGATGATCTGATTAAAAATACAACATCTCCTGTTTCCAATGTTTTGGGCAAGAGTAGGTAACAGCAGAAGGCTAAGGCCCCTTCTACACTGCCATATAATCCAGTTTATATGAGTCTATACTGCCATATAATCCAGTTCAAAGCAGATAATCTGGTTGTCGAAGGCTTTCATGGCCAGAATCACTGGGTTGCTGTGAGTTTTCTGGGCTGTATGGGCTGAAGCTGCAAGGCCATTCAATGCTAATGAAGGTGGCTAATTGCAACATCCACACCTGCCTCAAACAGACAAGAGTTCTTTCTCCTACCCTGGACATTCCACAGGTATATAAACTCCACTTGCCTAGTTTCCAACAGACCTCATAATCTCTGAGGATGCCTTTCACAGATGTGGGTGAAACGTCAGGAGAGAATACTTCTGGAACATGGCCATACAACTCTGAAAACTCAAAGGTAATCTGGATTTTACATGGCAGTGTAGAAGGGACCTAAAAGGCTACATTAGCCTTCTAGGAGGCATTGGAGGACTACACATTCTATCATACCATACCCTCCCCACAAGAATAATATATTTTCCTTTAAATTCTCCGAGATGCCCTCTGGGAGGATTGAAAGGCATTTTTGCCATGTTTTAGCCCTCCCCCTCCCAAAGCCCTTATTCACTGTTTTAGAAAAGGCCTTCCTTGGGATGAATGCTGGATTGACACTGCCATATAATCCAGTTTCTGAATCCAGACTAACTGATTTGAACTGGATTAGAGGAGTCTACACTGCCATATAGTCCAGTTCAAAGCAGATAATCTGGATTCAAAAATTGGATTACATGGCAATGAAGAATGAGCCTAAATTTGTATGGAAGAGGGGCAAAAAAAAATCCGCTACTAAAAGGGCATCACCCATAAGTTGTGGATACCATTTGGCTTGAGGGTAATGGCACCTGATGGTTTCCACATAAGTGGGTTGGTGAACCCACTCTAGATTTGAGCTTGTGTTATAAAGAAGATGGCCAAATGCTAAACCTAGTTTGAGGCTAAAGTTCAGCACTTTGGTGGATACATTACCACCACTAGAAATGGAAGCCACCAGTCACTACTGCTTAGGGTAGGTATGGGCAAGCTTCAGTGTTCCAGGTGTTCAACTCCCATAATTCCCGGTAGGTTAGGAATTTGGGAGTTGAAGTCCAAAATACCCGGAGGGATTAAGTTTGCCCATGCCCGGCTTAGTGGAATGCCAAACCTTGCAGAAGTACGAAACAATCTGTAGGGAAAACCCCTAATGAACAAGGTAACAATGGTAGTCAAAAGCTTGTTCAGTGAATTATTTTAGACTTTAAAAGAGTGATCCAAAGTGATGAACCATTTAATGTGTTCATTCTGAGTATCCCTTGCCAAAGAAAACCATATGAAATTCATGGGGTAGCCATAAATCAAAAGGCAACCTGAAAGCATGCAAACTGGAATTAAGATGGATGTAATGAGGCATCTGAAGAAGAGTAAGAGATATCCACTCCATATTATTCCTCCATCATAACTTTCTCCATCAGCGATGAGAGGGAAAACATATTTGCTGCTGCTCTAGAGACAAGGGCATGAGGGATTGGATTCAAATTGCAGGAAAAGAGATTCCACTTAAATATTAGGAAGAATGTCCTGACAGCAAAAGCTATTTGACAGCAGAATTTGCTGCTTGAGTGTGTGGTGCAGTCTTCCTCTCTGGAGTTATTTTTAAACAGAAGCTGTATGGCCATCTGTGGGGAGTGTTTTATTGTGTCTTCCTGCATGGCAAGGAGATGGACTTGATGGACTTGTGGTGTCTTCCAACTCTACGATTCTATGATTCTTGGTTTATTATTTATGAGCCCACAAGTAACCACGAACTGCAAGAACTGTCTTCTTCCATTGTGACTAGCTCTCTGAGAACATCATCAGAAAAGCATGGAAAATAAATGTAGAAACAAAACATTAGCGTATTTCATATTACACATTTCATTGCACTTGGAACAATTAAGTTTGTAACACAGGTTGAGCTAGAATGGTTTTATGGAAATGCTGTTAATATTACAACACTGATTACTTTAAATGAATTTGAGGGAGTGATTTGATCAGTTCTTGGAGACTCCATGTACTAGATTCTAAGGAACGATGAACCTCAGAGTTTCCCATTGGGTATCTTGAAGGTTTAACCTGTTGAACTGATGTTGAGATAGAAGCAATCTCTGAAGCAATATTGATCTTTTCCTTTTCTGTGTCTGATTTGTTTTGTGTTAGGCAATCCCTCGTAGCTCGAGGATGATTGTCTTCCAGATGTGGTATCTTGATGGTGGGTCTGTAGGTGGCTGTGGAGCCCTATTCTTGATCCGCATGTTCTCTCGAAGTGAGGACATTGGTTTCCAGATAGAAGGCAGTCCCGGTCAGGGTTAACTGGACATGCCTTCCTCTTGGCATGTTTCTCCCTTTTGCCCTCCATTCATGCCTCTTCGAATTCTGCAGCACTGCTGGTCACAGCTGACCTCCAGCTAAAGCACTCAAGGGCCAGAGTTTCCCAGTTCTTGGTATCTATGCTGCAGTTTTTGAGGTTGGCTTTAAGCTCATCTTTAAATCTCTTTACCTGTCCACCAACATTCCATATTCCATTCTTGAGTTGGGAGTAGAGTAACTGTTTTGGGAGATGGTGATTGGGTATTCGGACAACGTGGCCAGTCCAGCAGAGTTGATGGTGTGGGAGCATTGTTTCAATGCTGGTGTTCTTTGCTTCTTCCAGCATGCTGACATTTGTCCACCTCTCTTCCCAAGAGATTTGCAGAATTTTTCGGAGGCAGCACTGATGGAATCGTTCCAGGAGTTGCATTTGACATCTGTAGAGAGTCCACATTTGGCAGGTGTATAACAGTTATGGGAGGACAATGGCTTTATAAACAAGCACCTTGGTATCCCTACGGATGTCCCAGTCCTCAAACACTGTACTTCATTCGGAAAAATGCTGCACTTGCAGATCTCAGGTGTTGTTGTATTTCAGTGTCAATGTTGACTTTTGTGGAGAGGTAGCTGCCAAGGTAGCAGAAATGGTCAAGATTTTCAAATGCTGTGTCTGATTTACACCTTTCCTCAACCTGGGACCACAACTCCCATTAGCCCCAGCAGGCATGAGTAATGGCAAGGAATGATGGGTGTTGAAATGTCAGACTTCTGCCAGGTCGTGGGAAGGCTGGATTGTGCATTTCATCTTTATTCTGTTAATCAAAATATCAGTACAATGTTTGAAATGCTATTAACATCACCGGGCATTAGAACAGACCTGGGCAGTTCCATTTCAGTGCCTACAATGTTCCCTCTAAAACAATTATCCTATCACAATGATTTATGCTGATGTATTCATTAGTCATTTTCAAGATGATGCTCATGACTGAGAGAGTTTAACATACTGTAGTTAGCTAGTGAATAACAAGAAGCATATAAGCAGAACAAGTGGGCTTGTCTTCTTTTAGGCTGAGGTTAGAGTCATAAAGTCTCAGAGTTGTAAGGAGCCTCGTGGACTATCTAGTCCAGTGTTTCTCAACCTTCCTAATGCCATGATCCCTTAATACAGTTCCTCATGTTGTAGCAACCCCCAACCATAAAATTATTTTTGTTGCTACTTAATAACTGTCATTTTGCTACTGTTATGAATTGTAATGTAAATATCTGATATGCAGGATGTATTTTCATTCACTGGACCAAATTTGGCACAAATACCCAATGCACCCAATTTTGAATACTGGTGGGGGGATTGATTTTGTCATTTAGGAGTTGCGGTTGCTGGGATTTATAGTTCACCTACAATCAAAGAGCATTCCGAACTCCACCAATGATGGAATTGAACCAAACTTGGCACACAGAACTCCCGTGACCAACAGAAAATACTGGAAGGGTTTGGTAGGCATTGAGCTCGAGTTCTGGAATTGTAGTTCACCTACATCCAGAGAGCACTGTCAACTCAAACAATGATAGATCTGGACCAAACTTGGCACAAAACTTAATATGCCCAAATGTTAACACTGGTGATGGAGTTTGAGGGAAATGGACTTTGGTATTTGGGAGTTGTAGTTGCTGGGATTTATAGTTCACCTACAATCAAAGAGCATTCTGAACCCCACCAATGATAGAATTGGGCCAAACTTCCCTCACAGAACCCCCATGCCAAGGGACTCACTGGCACAAGCCTCCCTCCAGCCTCACATGCTCTCCCTCGCCCACACATGCGCACCACGCTGCCATGCACCAAGCACTCCTGCTCTCTCTTCCCCTCTTGGGAATCTCAGAAACAGCCCTCCCCTTGGCTGAGAGGCTTTCGGTGGGAAGATTTGCTGTCTGTTTCCAAAAAGGAAGAGAAGGACAGGGAGAGAGATCTTCAGCCTTCTCTGCCAAAGGGCTTCCTAAGACCATCAGAACTATATGTTTTCTGATGGTCTTTGGCGATCCCTCTGAAACCCCCTCATGGCCCCCAGGTTGGGAAACATTAATCTAGTCCAACCCACTACTCAATACAAGATTTCTAACTAAAGCATTGCCAGAAGGAGACTCCCCACCCATTAATTGGCTACATTGCTAAGCTGCTTTTACTGTCAAAAAGATTTCCCCCCTAATGTTCAATTGAAATCTACTCTCCTGTGGACTAACAATACACTATAAATAAACAATGTCAAATAAATATCCCACTGAGCAGAACAATACAGTAGACCGAGAAATGAAATGAATGGGAAAAGCCGTTTTCCCTCCCTCTGCAAGTAGGCAAAATATGAGAACAGCCTGTCTGCCCGTGCTAAGTCTTCCCATCATAAAAACAGTTCTAGGATTTATTGTCGATTTATTGGCTTTCATGGCTGGAATCACTGGTTTGTTGTAGGTTTTTTCGGGCTATATGGCTATGTTCTAAATGCCTCTAGAACATGGCCATATAACCCGAAAAAACCTACAACAAGCCAGTTCTAGGATTGGAATTAGATCTTGGAATGGTTGGGGGATTGAAAGTTATCGTCCAAAATTCCCTAAGTTGTCCACGTTTTGATTTACTTTCCAGGCTTTCATGTAATACACTATAGCATTCAAACCATTGGCATCAAATTCATTTTCACTGGGGGCCACATCAACTTTATGGTTGCCCTCAGAGGGCCATGGGTGATACAGGATCTTGACCACAATTTCTAATGCCCCAAACTGCCTAGTGTTGTATTGCTGATAATTAAACAAATTATTCTTATCAACAGTAATTGTTATGTTTACACAAAGAGAGAGAACAGTTAAGAGAATGCTGATCCATCAGATCTTCTTTCCTCTGAATAATTAAAAATTGAGATGTTTGCAGATAGCTCTCCCGAGAAATTAGTCATTAATTACAGAATATAGAACTGCTGGATCTGAAAATGAAATTTTTCAGAGTGTCATATTGAAACAAGAAGACAAAATATGCTGAAGAATTAAATTTAAAAAATCAGTCCTTGCTTAAGAAAATTATAATTTCCTTAGTGATGACGAACCTTACCATGAGCCACCCTGCTCTTTCAGTTGAAGACAAACCATATTCAGGCTTAGAACTGAACATTCAAACTTGCTACTTGTATCCTGATTTTTCCCACTGTTCCTACCAATGGTGTCCACTGGAAGGGTAGGCACAAAACATATTGCTGCTTTACGAAAACCTTTCATGGTTATTTTATTTATTTATCATGTCAGAAGTGAATTAGATACAGTTATAATGTATTCAAAAAACAAAAACAAAGTTACAAACTTGGCATGATGCTATATGTTCTTTGACCAGAAGCTGGCCACTTGGAGTGCCTTCTGGTGTCCTCCATTCTGCATGTAGCAGGACTCAGGTTGCATTGTAGTAAGTGGTCTGTGGTTTGCTCTTCTCCACACACCCATGTTGTGGACTCTACTTTGTAGACCCATTTCTTAAGGTTAGTCCTGCCTTTCGTGGTGCCAGAGCACAGCGCTTTGCAGGTCACCCAATCTTTTGTGTACCCATGAGGGAGTCTCTCATCTGTTATCAGCCACTGATTGGGGTTCGGGATTTTGCCTGCCACCTTTGGACTCTCACTTGCTGTGGTGTTCCTGCGAGTATCTCTGTAGATGTTAGGAAGGTGTTTCTTCATTTAAGGCATTGACTTGCTGGCTGATATCTGAACAGAGGATGGGCCAGAGATGTCAATGCCTTTGTCCTTTCATTATAGCCTGCTACTTCCTGATCAATGTCAGGTGGTGCAATATTGACTAAACAATATAAATTTCCAGTAGTGTAGGACACAGACATCCTGTGATGATGTGACATGTCTCATTAAAAGCCACATCCACTGTTTTAATGTGGCGAGATCTGTTCCACACTAACATGCGTACTTAGCAGCAGAGTCTTCACTGTGTCTGGTCATGATCCCCAGGTTGTGCCAGTCAGCTTTTGACTTGCAGCATGCAACCAAACTTTTCATGGTAACAGAAGCATTACTTGACTGACAATACAAATCAGACTTCACTAATCATGAGAGAGCATCCACTATTGGACCTAAAAGGAGAAGACTGCTGTGGTTTGGAGGCTGGACTAGGATTCTGGAGACCAGAACCTGTTTTTGAGCTTCATAAAATGATAGATTGAGGAAAGGCAGTAACCTAATGGCAAAGCAACTGTGTGGCAAGGGAAAAGTCCCATATTAAAGTCCCAAGTTGGATTAGGAAAGATTCCCATCTAAACCCTGAACAAGCTGCCTCCAGTCAATGCCATTAGTATTGGCCTAGATCTGTGGTTCTCAACCTGTGGGTCACCAGATGTTTTGGCCTTCAGCTCTCAGAAATCCTAACAGCTGGTATACCGGCTGGGATTTCTGGGAGTTGTAGGCCAAAACACCTGGGGACCCACAGGTTAAGAACCACTGGGCCCTAGATCAGTGGTTCTCAACCTGGGGTCCCCAAATGTTTTTGGCCTTCAACTCCCATAAATCCTAACAGCTGGTAAACTGGCTAGGATTTCTGGGAATTGCAGGCCAAAAACATTTGGGGACCCCAGGTTGAGAACCACTGCCCTAGATGAAACAATGGTTTGACCCAGTATAAAGCAACTTCCTATATTCTTGTTACAGCAGACAACTGGGATTAGTTGACAAGCTGCAATACACACTTGGTGGAGCCACATGCAATGCATAGACCAATTGTTGCTTATCACTTCCTAATAATTTTACAAAACTTCCATTAATTGCAGTTGAAATTTGTGGTCTGAAATAGCTGTTAACTGTGTTCTTCCTAAATACCAGATGGAAGTATTGATTTCAATTCGCCTAGCCATATATTTGTCTGTAAAATTAACATATTCTCCACATTCATAAATCATGTAACAAACACATTGCTTTAGAAAGGGTCAAGGATTTTTTTTTGGGGGGGGGGGTGGGTCAATCTGTGTTAAAGATAAAACACTCCAGCCCTCAACCATGAGGCATCCCTTATAATAAAAGACACCTGCCAGCACTATAAGGGAAAAGAGCATTGATGTTTGTAGGTATGCTCAGCGTGGTGTGGGGAGAGAGGGAAATTTAGGTAATTGTCACTCACATTTCCTGAGAGCCCCACTTATCCACCACAAATGCCAATCAGGGAGACAATTTTGTGGGAGGGAATGATTCACACAAGAACAGTGCCACTGCCACGGTATTGTCTTCCCACAAACCAAGGCAAGCGTGTAGCAATATGAAAAATAATGGTTAAGAAGAAAGACAACAGCAATCATGCAGAGAAGTCTGAAATTCCTGTAATAGTTTTAACATCACGCACATGTGGTGATGGTTGTTTGTGACATAAACTAGGATAAAATCTTTGCCATTCATTAATTGATTAATTAATTAAATTACCCTTTGGCAGGCAGTATTCTCTTTGAAGTGTTTACCATTTCTAAAATTATGCTCACTGTTTTCGAAATGTCATCGGTTGGCTTGAAAGTCCTCATTGAGAAGCCAGGCAGATATAAATAGTAAATGCACATCAATCATTTGAATTGCCTCTTTTTAAAGACTTTGAATATGTTTTAATGGTTTTAACTAGGAATTTTTAAAATATTGTTTATATTTAATCCTGTTTTAATGTTTGCATATTGGCATATTTTAAATTGCATATTCATGCTTTTGTGTTAAGCCACTTTGAGTGTACTACAAGAGAGATAAAGTGAGGTATAAATAAATATAATCATAATAATAAAGCCTGTGATACCTCATACAAATGTTACTACAGTTATAAATGGAAATGACAACATTATTCCAGGTGATAAATATGATACTACTATGACGACAACAATTACTACTATTACTACTACTTATTATTATTATTATTATTATTATTATTATATTTCTTACCCACCTCTACTCGTGAATTAAGGTGGATTACAATATAGTTGAAAACACATAATCATTGTAAACCTTCTATAAAATGTACATATGAAAACATTTTTATTTTTTTTATTTTTTACAATTTTCTTAGGAATCATGTACCATTGGTACATCATTTTTAGCCAATTCTCTTTCACATTTTTTCCACATTGTTTCCCACTCGTCTAACATTATTGTCCTTCCTCTTTTCCCATAACTTACCCTAAATGCTACCACCCCCCTTTGTTATGTAAATTTGAACATCTGAAAATCACAATAAAACTATTATTAAAAACTATTGTCTATAAAATACATATTAAAATATACAAATCAAAGATTTAAAAACATGACATGAGTTTAAAATTAATGATTAAAACTGACTAGGCAGGCCTGCCGGTACCCTGAGTTTGTTTCACAACCTATGATGGCAATTAATCTTACTCCTAAGTAAAATGTGAAGTCATGTCATAATTAAAACTGAAGATGAAATCTGGAGAACTTTACTTCACTGAATGTCAATTACCTGTGATATGTAACAGATGCCATTAATGAGCTATTTAATATAAACACATTCATCTCTTTGGCTGCCAAATTATTTGCATAGTCTAGCCTCGTGAGTTTATTTTTCCTAAGCAGAATGTAGAGGACTGGTAATTTTTTTCAATGAACAAAGTGAGGATTACAGCTGATCACCGGCTCTTTGGAACACATTATCAGAGTTAAAAACCAATGGATTGGATCCAGATATGATAGATGCTCTTACTCTGCATTAAAGTCTATAGGATGTAAGTCATCTTTGTTGCCAGTGTGATGTCTCTACTCTTAACTATTTTATCGAAATTGGTAATTGCTCTCCTCCCAAGAAGTAAACATCTTCTAATTTCCTGGCTGCAATCTGCATCTGCAGTTATAGAAATTATCAATAGTTCTGTAAAATTGCTTTAGGTCTTAATATGGCATGTCAAACTGACAGCCAATCATATATCTTTGCATAAGGGGCTGAAAATAAAGCATTATGTTTTGAACTTCAATAATTCCTGACCCTGGCAGATTGAGGCTTCTGGATAATGAAGTCCAAAACATCTAGTGGACCAAAGGTTTTCCACTCAAAATGTATTCAGTGCACATAAATAGATGCTTCATTCAGGGCCACGAAGTCTTGCAAGGTCACACATATGGGGCGCCACATAATTCCCACTCCACCTTAAAATTGCATTTCCCATGCATTTTAAAGAAATGGTGAAAAATCTGTACCTACCAGGTTGCTAGTTGGAGGCATGTAAACAAGCAACCCCATATGAGCAAAACTCTAGTCAGAATGTGGACCTTCATCTCAAATTGTTTGCCTTTGAGGAATAAATATCCAAAGGATTGGATCAGTTTATAGTACAATTCTATGTTCATTCTCAATAAACTGTTCATAGGATTGTTGCCTTAACTGGTTAAAATTAAATGTTTAATAATTTCAACTGATTTTTTTTTGTCAGAATGTAAGCCTGGGGATAACATAATGGTCTAGCCAGAGATTTCCTCTAGGAACTATAGCATTACCCTTTTCTTCAACAAGAGTTCTCAAACATGCAAGAATTCAGGTGTGGATCTTCCGTTGTTCCCATTTGTCCTCTCCTTTTATTTTCAGTACTCATCTCCAACATATTTTATCTATATGCATAGCTTCTGCCAAGATCAATGGAGGCTCATATGTAGAATGACAACATGCTGTGCTGAATTTCCTACTGTGCATTGGGTTTCCGTGTGCACAGCTTCTGGTATCCTGTTCCATTTCAATTTTAAATTCCCTGTGTAGAATTCCCTGTGCAGGCTCCATTGTGAAACAGATCTTATTTCTCAGCATAACCCACACTGGGAATTCTGCCTTTGTTAAAAGAGAAATGAAAACAATGTAACACTACTTTTCCAGAACGCAGAGCTGAAGTGATGAAAGGCAAGCTGTGTGTAGCTGTCAGTTCTCCTTACAGCTTATTTCATTTGTAATGTTGCTTTTGCCATCTTCTGGATTTTACATAAGTCAGGAATAACTTTTTGAACTTACCAGTGATCCAGATCAGAACCACACAGCCAGAGCTTTCCTTAGTCTTCCCTTGCTCTTTATTTCAACGTTAAGAGATGTGCTGCAAACGGCCTCTTTTCTGCAGTGTGGACAGTTAAAGCAAAACCAAAATACTCAATGAACACTTGACTGCAAATATATAGGACATAAATCAATGTGGAAAGTACCTCCATATGATAAATGTATTATAGCTCTTGTTTGCAACAGATAAACATACCGCATTGCAGTTGAGGGAACTACTGGATAAACTTAGAACAAGAGCATTGACGTAAACGTGAGTAGCATAGATGAAATAACCATTAAGTAGATAGAAAGTGAACAATGAGAAGATTTGTAACAAAGCACGTATATAAATAAATAAAAAATTGTGTCAGGAGCGATTTAAGAAACTGCAAGTTGCTTCTGGTGTGAGAGAATTGGCCATCTACAAGGACATTGCCCAGGGGATGCCTAGATGATTGATGTTTTACCATCCTTGTGGGAGGCTTCTCACATGTCCCTACATGGGGAGCTGGAGCTGACAGAGGGAGCTCAACCTGCTTTCCCCAGATTTGAACCACTGACCTGTTAGTCAGCAGTCCTGCCAACACAAGGGTTTAACCCATTATGCCTCTGGAGGCTCCAATAGCAATACCAAATAGGAATGAAACGGGGCAGTGAATACTGGTATTTGTGTTGTTTACAACAGATTTGAAATTTATCATTGAGTGTGCTTTCCAGAATGATGTACATCAAACATTTTTTCTGCAGTCTAGCCTTTTTGTTTTCATTTGGGTTGCACTATGTGGGGATAGCTAAAGCAAGGGACCAAGGAATGACTTAGCAGCATCAATTTCCCCATCCCTTAATGCTCCAGCCCAAGTATCCTAAAACAGCACATTTAGCACAGTGGTGAACTGAACACTAGCAAATTCTGAATTACTTCTTTCAGATAAATTTTAGGCAAGTGTGGTAAGTACCTCTCTTAAATCACATGTTTCAAACTCAAGGTTCATGGGCTGCATTTGGCCCACCATGTCATGTTATGTCACCTTCCATATTATTATTATTATTATTATTATTATTATTATTAAGACAAAAAACACAGTATGTCACAGCAAATGAGATATATATGCTAGATTTCATATCACAAAATCACAAGTCGAACACTTCCCAAGTGTCTAGGATTGTGTGATGTATTTTTGAATGATGCGCACAGATCCAAGTAAGGTGGCCTTTTGCAGTTGACAGATCATGATTGTGTCAATGTTTAATATTTCCAAATGCCAGCTGAGATCTTTTGGCATGGCACCCAGTGTGCCGATTGCCACTATTATTATTATTATTATTATTATTATTATTATTAGAAACACAAGATTAGTACACAGCAAACAAGATCATTATGCTGGCTGTTGTATTTGATCACATGTTGGAACACTTCCCAAGTGTCTAGGACTGTGTGATGTATTGGCGAATAATACATGCAGATCCGAGTAGGGTGGCCTTTTGCAGCTGACAGGTGGCAATTTTGTCAGCGCCAATTGTGTTTAAGTGCAGGCCAAGGTCTTTAGGCACTGCACCCATTGCGCCAATCACCACTGGGATCACCTTTAATAGCTTGTGCCAGAGTCTTTGCCGTTTGATCTTTAAATCCACATATTGTGTCAGCTTTTTCCATTGTTTCTCTTCAATTCTGCTGTCGCTTGGGATTGCAACATCGACTATATTATATTTATTTATACCCCACTTTATCTCTCCAAAGAGGACTCATATTCTGGACTTGCATTCCTCATCATTAGACATAATGACTAGAACTGATGAAAGTTGATACAATAACATTTGGAAGGCTTCAGTTTGTTCTGTTTAGTCAGGACAGTGGGGTTTGTATTTAGATGCAAGGCTTGTAACTATGATGTCTGACGTTACAATGTCTTTTAACCTTTCCTCAGCTTCAGTGCCACAAGTGCTGTTGATCCACCTCATGGCAGATAATCAAAAATGATGCGAGTTGTTGTTCAATAACATCTGGGGACCCAAACTGGGTAAAAACTAAAGAGCACTGGCCACCATGTCAGAAGGATTCTCTGTCTTTTGAAAGCGACCATAAGGCTGACATGGAAACTCAATGAAAATTAGTTTGAAACTCCTGTCTTATATGAAAGCCATCCTCCAGACTCTTATCTATCTTCTGCTTCCTCTTCACAGGTGAATTCCTGCTGCAGATGTGCTAGGATGTATCCGATACACATTTCATCAGGAGTGAATGCCCCAAAGGGAAAGCTTTATATAGGAAAGAGCTACAAAAGGCTCTCCTTTTTCTTGTTTTTTCCCCCTCTATGCCCCATGGCTAAGCAAGGAGAAGTTCAAATAGTACGGTGAGATCAACTCTGCATTCAGATCATCAGCTGCTAGTATGCACTCAAAACATATAAAATTTGCATGAGGCCATCTTCTTAGAGGACATTTGCAATGTCCTTCAAGACTATTTGCTGATGTATCACAATGTTGCTGCCTGGATGGAAAGATTTAGTGGGCTAATATGCATAAGTGACATCTTGGAATCATGCAACGATTGCCGAAGCATTGCTTGCTGAATAAAACAATGTTAGCCAATGAACAGCTTCATTACTCATATAGAAGGAGTGGGGCAGGGTGCCAAATCGATCAGACGGTCTTCCCATTTGTATAAAGAGCACAAAGCCCTGCTCAGCTTTAAGAAGATTATAGGCAGTGTATGAGGAGAAATAATTTACCAGTTCAAATACTCTTAAACTGAATGCCGTGCTCAATGAAATTAATTATGTAGAATAATTCCATTCTATTGGTATCATTGTGAGGCTCTTAGGAGGAAGGCAAAGAATGAGCTTGCTACATTCTGAAATGAGGAACCAGAATTCAAGGAGTAGAGATGAGTCTTTTTAAAATAAAGACAGCATTTCTGCCTGAATATTTCACAATGTATATGGAATATTTCAGAACAACATCTAGCATCCTGGAGTTACCGATCTGTGAATGCACTGCATTCAGATACGTTGTGGAATGTGGTTCTGTTGCCATGATTACAAATATCCTCCAAATGCCAACTTAAACTTGAGAGTGCAACTCTGAGAAATGAAGGTCTGCAGTGCAGATAAATGTGGCCTATCCTTAGCCTTCGTGTGATGAACAAAAGCTTTTGCTCATTGCACCCCACTTAGGGCAGAAGAAGGCTCATTGTACCATAGTTTGGAGACAGGGTTTCAATTGTTTGGATCATTGATAACTATGTTTGCATAATTATGAATGTAACGTAGGATCTTAGTCAATATCAATGAATGTAGCAAGGCATATATATTGTACATGAAATAGATCCATATGTGGAAAGCTCTATCTATATATGTGCATAAAAAAGATAAAGGCTTCCCCTTGGCATTAAGTCTGACCCTGGGAGGTGGTGCTCATCTCCATTTCTAAGCCAAAGAGCCGGCATTGTCCATAGACACCTATCCAAGGTCATGTGGCCAGCATGACTGCATAGAGGGCTGTTATCTTCCTGTTGGAGCAGTACCCATTGATCTACAAACATTTGCATGTTTTCAAACTGCTAGTTTGGCAGAAGATGAGCCTGACAGCGGGAGCTCACCCCACTTCCCAGATTCAAACTGCCAACCTTTAAGTCAGCAAGTTCAGCAGCTCAGCGGTTTAACCCACTGCACCACCGGGGGATACACCTCTATTAAAAGTTGGCCACCATCATGTAGCATCTAGTTCCCTGTGATGTAACCCATTAATACTAGTGTCAGGATTTTTATAATTACACTTGCAAGGTTTGGTCCTGAACTTGTGAATATTCTAAATAGTAAATATAGGTTGTGTATCCCTTACCAGAAATACTTGGGATTTTTTTTTAAAAAAATGGAAAGCCTGTATTTGCGTACACATACACAAATCTTGGGAGGTGGGACAAAAAGTTAAACATATAACTCTTTTCCGTTTTGTGTACACCTGATACAAAAACTGACAGCAATTTCACACAATATTTTTGATCATTCCATGAATAAAACAAAGTGTGTGTAAACTGCACCATCAGAAAGCAAAGCTGTCGTTATATTAGACACCTGTGTGGATGATTTCACATTTTTGGAGTATTTGGGATTTTGGAATTCTGGATAAGGGATATTCAACCTATACTCTTCACTAGTCATTAGGAACTGGTAACCTATACTTTAGAATTTCTGTAAATCCATGTAATGGTACAGGAATGTTTCAGAAGTAGTCTTATTGATCATAAAATGGAGAGAAGTGGAATCAAAAGCCAGTCAGTAGAAATCCTTTTACTAAACCAATCAAAAGAAGCAAAATACCTAATGACAGCTTTCCAAGTTTTATAAGCTTTTCAAGTAAGGATGGTGAAATAACATATAAGGAAAGAATGTGATAGTGTTCTGGTCATGGAATCTATATTTTGGATCCCATTGGAATTGCATGTAGATGACAAATGAGCCCTTCTCCCCCATGGCTACAATCGAAGGGGAGGGAAAGGGGAGGCAATAAAACAGACACTTTGGCTACTCTGTTTGAAGTTACAAAGCATCTCCCTCTGAGAACTGTATTTGCATCTATTCAGTATGAAGCCACAGGCCTTTCTAACTGAGAAAAGTGTTTAGTCTCTTGAGGGAAAACTCTGCTTTCTCGAGTATAGAGACAAGAAACTTAACCTAGTTTACAGAAACCTCTAGAGCTGGCTTTCTTGGGTGCAGATGTACTGGTAGCCACCATGGAGACATGTGCCTTGCTCTTCTGAAACTCAAGGACAACTAAGTTTTTTGGGAGAAAGGAAGGCAATAGTTGCTAAAATAGCAATCGACATACCTGAGTTAGGTTTGAATCAAATTGCTAGCCTTGAGTACAGTAGCTTAATTGACTCAGTTGTTGAATTTTGTGTAAATTATGTGTTTTCAGACCAGAAAGGAGAGGATATCTGACTTTTTCCACCACTCCTGTCCCTTCAGTTCAGGTTACTTGTTAGAGGCCTTGGTGTTCCACCTCCAGTCTCCTTCAGTGTGTGGAAGGATAAAGCTAATGGTGAAGATCAATTGCACAATCACTTCCCCATAGAGATGTACACCCCTCCATTTGATGGTAGATTATCGGTCATATATTACACAGTTGCATGATCAATGTGTTGTCAAAGGCTCCCACTGAAGACTAATTCAACCAGAGAAGTCAGCCATAGCAAAGCACCTGATGAATCAACCTAGACAAAGCATATTATTTGAGAACAGAGAAATGCTGAACCACTCTAACAACTACCATGTCAGACTACACAAAGAAGCCATTGAAATCCACAAGCATGTGGACAATTTCAACAGAAAGGAGGAAACCATGAAAATAAACAAAATCTGGCTACCAGTATTTTAAAAAACTCTAAAATCAGGACAGTAAAAATGAGCAACATTTTAAAAAACCCAGTGGAATTCCAGACAAGAACCATTCAGGACCAGCTGAATGGTTCCTCCCAACAAAGGATTCCTCCAAGCAGCATTCAGCCAGGCTTTGAAGTTGCAAGGCCATTAAATGCTAATCAAGGTGGCCAATTGTGACATTCACACTTGCCTCAAGCAGACAACATTTCTTTCTCCCACCCTGGACATTCCAGAGATATATGAAATCCCACTTGCTTAGTTTCCAACAGACCTCACAACCTCTAAGGATGCCTGCCATAGATGTGGGTGAAACATCAGGAGAGACTGCTTTTGAAACATGGCCATACAGCCCAGAAAACTCACAGCAACCCAGTTGCATGATCTTTGCTGTTCATATGGTTGGGGAGGTTAATTCATGCACATTCTCCCACAGGACATGCATCCAAGTACTTTGTAGGCAACTGTGAAACTCACTGTAATTGATCTATTTTGGGTTATGATAATTTTTGTTAAATATATCTAGAGGCATATTGTGGAATATTTTACTTTTGTGTCAATTTAGTACTTCAGTATCAATGCCGTTTCCTGTTCCTGAGCCTCTGGGGAAGGTGCTTCTGGGGAAAGGAAATCATATTTTAAAAGCAAGAGGTGCTAAGAGCAGGATCCAGTCAAGATATACCAAGGAGCCTGTTTCGTGAGCAGAATTCTTATATAGAGGACAAATTAAATATGCTGCTGAAATTTGGAAAACAATAAAAAACATACCAGTCCTTAAATGCGGGGGGGGGGGGGGGGGCTTATATCTAACTTGTGCATTGATGACATCTTTGTTTACTTATTCCCAAGCATTTCAATTTGTTGGAGATTTAAATTGATGGCAGATTTTCTATAGAAATATGTGAACATGAATGCCCATTCAGGGGCAGTCTGTGGTTCAAGTCAGAGGAAGACCTTTCTCCAAAATGGTAATGTGAATCATTGAGTGGGACAGTGCACATCTTGTCTGTCTGTCTGTCTCCATTGCAGTGTTTGTCAATCTTCCTAATGCTACAACCCATTAATGCAGTTGCTTATGTTGTGGTGACCCCCAACCATAAAATTATTTTTGTTGCTATTTCCTAACTGTAATTTTGCTACTGTTACGAATTGTAATGTAAATATCTGATATGAAGGATGTATTTTCATTTGCTGGACTAAATTTGGCAAAAATACCCAATATACCCAAATTTGAATATTGGTGAGGTTGGGGGGTGGGGGATTGACTTTGTCATTTGAGAGTTGTAGTTGCTGGGATTTATAGTTCACCTACAATCAAAGAGCATTCTGAACCCCACCAATGATAGAAGTGGCTGATCTGAGTTCATTGGGGAAAGAGTTCCATAGATGAGGGGCCACCACTGAGAAGACCCCGTCTCTCATCCCCACCAGACCAAAAGCAGTGCCTCCCTGGACAATCTTAACCAGATGGTTCATAGAGGAAGATATGTTTGGACAGAAAAGTTACCTTTTATGCTTTTTCTTGCAGACAGAAAATAATTTTTTGGGGAGCAATTTGATACAGGTGTGGCTGAAGTGGTCAGTCATCCCTGACTTGAGCCTCCAGCTTCCCCTGAGCAAAACACTAAAGTCTCTAAGAGAAATCCCTAATTAACATGGTTGCTCAAAGGCCCAGCTCATATACTTAATGGCTATTGGAGGCCCCTAAAGCTGCCTTGGCTTCTAACTAGGGCAAAGATCCCAAAACCATGCCCAAAGGGCAAGAGATTAATCCCAAACCCCAGATCGTGTGATTCCTGGGGAAGTTCAACATTCCCATCCAACATACAAAGGGCCAGCAGGTACAACACTGAATCATAGCTCCCACAATACCTGTGTGCCAAGATTGGTTCAATTCCATTGGTGGAGTTCAGAATGCTCTTTGATTGTAGGTGAACTATAAATCCCAGCAACTACAAAAATGATAAAATCAATTCCTCCCCCCCCCCCCAAGTTCTGAAGCAAGTATTTCAGTAAGTCCCAAAATCGATTACAAAACACTCCCCAAGTTATACCCCATTCAGGGAGTGGTTCAAGCTTGTTAACCTTGATTACTTCAATTACCCAGGTGTTTTTCCTTAACACGCACACTCAGGAGACGAGCCTTACAGAAACTTAGTCATATACATGCATATACCGTAATAAATACATCCTGCATATCAGATATTTACATTACGATTTATAATAGTAGCAAAATTTCAGTTGTGAAGTAGCAATGAAAATAATTTTATGTTTGGGGGTCGCTACAACATGAGGAACTGTCTTAAGGGGTTGCCGCATTAGGAAGGTTGAGAAACACTGGTGTATGACATCAAATTGCTGCCTGTTGTAACAATGCCTTGAGTCCCTTCTGGGGTAAGAAGGGTGAAATACAAATATGGCAAATAAATAATGTCAGCAAAAAAGTGTTTTGCACTTCCTATAGGCTTCTGAGGACATGTTTTAAGGCATGACAGCCAGCTTTCCCATTAGCCACATGAAATGGTCAAAGTAACTCATCAAACTTTGCTAATTTTTATCCTGAAAACTTTGCCAGAAATACAGCAAAATTGCATGTGATCTCTGAATGTTTCACGTGCTCTGTTTTCTTGATCTTGTCTTCATTCTGAAATGCAGGAGATTAGAAAATGAAGTGGATCATATACATTCATTAGCTTTCTAAATTGCTGATGCTAGAATTGGCAACATTTCTGCTTTAATGGAGGTTAATGGTGCCATAATTGCACCATCGCATCGCAATGAATCACCCCCTGATTACGTTCTGCGTTATTACAACTAATCGCAAAGTGCAATAACATTTCTATAAGCACCTAACATTTTGCCATACTCTTCTTTCTTGTTATCATTGCTGAGGACGTACAATAAATGAATACTGCAAAGTTCACATTTAAGTTTTCAAAGCTTTGTTTTCATGAATCTCCAGCACAGCCCAATGCATGCTTACTCAGAAGTTAAGTCTCATTTAGTCATTTAGTGGTCCCAATTAAACATGCCTCATTTTGTAGCTTTAACTAAATAGATTAAGTCTTCAAAGTATAAGTATGCTTCTATTAAATTGTTTGCCTCTAAGATACTAATGGTGCATCTTTGAATTCATAGCATTGAGCTATGGCAGTTAAAGTGATGTCAGACTGCATTTAATACTACATGTGTAATGCACCCTAAGTCAATGTTAACTGCATTAGCAGTGGTATCATAATCTGATATAAAGACTAATTTATGTGGCCCTTGCAACATAGCAGAATTTTTGTTTTATGCCTTCAAGTTGTTTCCAATTTATGGCAGCCCTAAGGCAACCCAATCACAGTGTTTTAGGGGCTGAGAGTTTGTGACTTATCCAGTATCTCTTGTGGATTTTCATGATTGAGTAGGAATTTGAACTTTGGTCAACAAAATTGTTGTCTAACACCCAAACCACTATGTCAAGCTGGCAGTAGCTACCTATATTTATCAGAAGTGAACTACCTAACTACCAAAAACTACAAACTACCAAGGCACATGTTTGGTCTGTATAGTATAGTATTGTTTCAACTGTTTGCAGAGGTAGCCCAAACTTTTGCAGTTCAAAACAGGAAGGAAAGAACCATCAAGGATTCTTTTGCATCCTTCTTCTGTTCTTCCTTCTACCTGTATTACATCTTCACTCCCATGGCACACATTATCAAAATAACATAGCTTTGGTTACTAAGTCCCTTGACAAGAGTGCAAGAAAGACCCCGGTTACTGTTCTGTACAGAGCTTGGAAAATGTACTGTTTTAGATTATGTAACAACAGCTGCTGTCCATCTCTTCTACTTTGGTTGGGTCATCAGTAGATTCATAGTGTCTTGCACTGTTTGAATAACAAAAAAAAATGAAGCATTCAGTATTGCAATTATATATTTGTAAGCTAGAGTGGCAGATCTACAACTCCCTGTATTCAGTAAGTCTGAATAGTCTTCTTGTGAGATGACATAAATGCCACCTAAACATTCCTTAAGAGTCAGCAGCCAGACAGAATAGCAAGACTGCCAACTGGACCATAAGGAGGTGGATGTTATGAGCAAGTGGAGCTGTGACAATCAGAAGCAGGACTTTTCTCAAAATCCCTTGTCTTCAATTGCCTATTAGAAGACAAGGGATTTTTGCAATTGGAAATGTCACTCTCCTTGTGTCCAGCTAAACAGATGTTCTTCACCTAATCTAACTCTGGGATGTTGTGATGGGCTGTGGGGTGGGCAAGTAACAGGGAAAGTTACTTAGTTACACACATGTAACTAAGTAGGTGATATAAAATATTGGGGAATGAGTCCTGTAGCCCATCAGTTTTGAATCTTGTATTTTAGACCTCTGACATCAGGCATGTTCTTTGTTAAGCCAGGCAATGACCAATCTGGTATGAGATTTGTTTTGGGGATTTGTACCATATTTAACAGGAAGTTTGGCACTTTAGTCTGCCCCCTAACAAACATCTGTCTTATTTGGAACACTCTACCAGTGGCAATGTTAATGTCAGCAAAAGCTCTTGCTTTGTAAGCACACACAATCCTGCCACCATAAAAAGTTAGTGTCAATGGATTGCACAATCACAAAAAAGATATTACTTAGAACATGCAGCTCACTGATTTCTAGATTCTTGGAGAGAATCCAAATCATTGATGGCCCAAGGTTCCTGTCAATAGCACCAGATAGCTGTTGTGTAAAGAACAGCTCTTTCAGTTATTGACTCTGCCCCAGGCAGCAAATGTCTGGAGCTGTCCCTGGAATTTAACAAGAATGCTTCACGTATAAGTCCTTATACTGTAACATTCACATAACTGAAAGATCTTTGTCCATTTCCTTGGTTCAGTTTACCAATTTATGGAGCACTAGAAGGATACAGAAAGTTACACTGCTGCTCTGCAGCATTGGCAAAATTGGGCTCAATTACACATCTATGAAATGAAGGACTCTGTGTGAAATGATGGGTGAGTTTAAGCATGTTTTACTAGTAGTATTGGAGCCCCCGTTGGCACAATGGCTTAAACCCTTGTGCTGGCAGGACTGATGACTGATAGGTCAGTGGTTCGAATCTGGGGAGAGTAGGTTGAGCTTCCTCTGTCAGCTCCATCTCCCCATGTGGGGACATGAGAGAAGGCATCCCCTGGGCAACATCCTTGCAGACAGCCAATTCTCTCACACACGAAGTGGCTTGCAGTTTCTCAAGTCGCTCCTGATACGGAAAAAAAACCCCGAATAGTATTCCCCCCCCCCCCCCCCCCCGTCCATTTGGGATACATCTCCCATTGCCACCATAACACAATCAGGAGATTCTGGAAGTTCTAATGCTAAATGCAGGTTTTTCCAAGTTCTAGTGCACATGTCCCAAACACTTTCCTAAGCTGTGACATGCATTGTATAGATTAAACATTAAGAACCTTTGAATTAACCTCTTGCCATTTTTCTGCTCAGTATTGCTCACTTTGAGCAACTTTTGTCTTTGGGAATGAGTGATATAGAGATCCAAAGTGTATCTATAGTGCACATTTATATCAGTTAATTATCTTTTTAATTAACATGGATCCATTCTGGAATTTGTAGTTTGGTAAAATGCTTAGAATTCTTTGCTAGAGCTTTCTGGTGCTTTTCCTCTGGTAGAAAGCCAGCTGAAATGGTTGCTTTGTAAGAGAACACACATACACACAGAAGCTCTAGATTTTATCTTTGTTCTTTGCTGTCACTAAAAATTGCTGATCTAAATTTCTTTCTCTAAAACGTGTTCACACAGAACATAAAATGACTGGAAGAGCATTTCAATCATCATGATTTTTTTAGAGTCCCAGAAAGGATATAAACTATAAAACACTGAACACTATAATTTTTTTAAAAATTGCAGTTACCTTTAAAAATCTCAGAATTTTTTGTACATTCTCTGGAGTTTAGTTGATATTTGAAAAATATGCCAACAACAGGACTTCAAATAACAATAATCCTAAAGAATTGATATAGTTACTAAAGTAAGGACCAATTGTTTGTCAGCAATTAATTTAATTTTAGCACTAACAATCTAATATACAATCAAAATAATATAAATTCAAGAATAAAGGAAAGAAAGAAAAGAAAGAAAAGGAATAATTAATAGGGCTCTATCACCTCTACCCCCACACATGTCAATCCTGACAACAATGGGAAAAAATCAAGATCCAACCAAATCCTTCTAATAACCATAACCACAGATAATTCCATTGGTAGATCTCTTATTGCTCAAAATATCAATAATTTCCAGATTTATAAACCTCACTTGCCTAGTTCCAACTGACCTCAAAACTTCTGAGGATGCCTGCCATAGATGTGGATGAAATGTCAGAAGAGTCTGCTTTTTGAAAATAACAACAACAACTTTATCTTCCCAAAGGGACTCGGAGCAGCTTAAATATGACAAAAAGTGCCTAAAACAATGCATAAAATGAACACACAGTACAATACAAAAAAGTAAAACCAGTAGCATATAAAACAACAATTTAAAACGCAGAACAATGCCCAATAAGCTATGAGGACAACTGCCGTAAAACATGACCAAACTAAAAAAGACAAAGGAATTGGATGGAGCAAATTGTAGCTAAGGAACAAGGGCAAGGGATGAAAGTGAAGCACTGTGTCATTAATTGTGGACCATTGGGGCTAGACATTCTCAAAGGCTTGTTTAAACATCCAAGTCTTCAAATCCATCTGGAAGGAGGACAGTGTGGGGGCCTGCCTAACCTCCCTGGAGAGGGCGTTCCAAAGCCGAGGGGCCACCACCGAGAAGGCTCTCTCCCTTGTTCCCATCGATGGTGGGACCACAACGAGGGCCTCCCCGGCAGATCTTAATGCTCTCGTAGGTACATAGAGGAGGATGCAGTCATGAAGACAGACAGGGCCCAAAACATTTAGGGCTCTATAGGTAATAAGCTTCACTTTGAAATGAGATGAGAAACATGGCCATACAGCCTAGAAAACTCACAGCAACCCATCTTCAATTGGCTTATCCTTCAGAACTTATATTGTTTTGCCCATCTGAGAAAACTCAACAATCTTAAGAAGCCATTCTTCCATCAACGGTGCTTCAGTCTGCTTCCAAATTGGAACAAATAATATTTTCCTGCTCTTGATACAAATCAAAGAAGTAATCCATTTCTGTAATCCATAATGTCCAATGATAACATTTCTGGTACAACAAAGTCTAACTTTAATTTTTTTAAAAATATAATACAAATCTTAGAGCAACAATTTTTCCCCTTCTTGCAAGTCCACCATGATTTTAATGCCACAAGAGCTGTGCATACACATAAAGTAATACACAAAGACATCATTTTAAAGCATCATCGGCAAGTGTTTATTTTAGGAAATCAAGAAATTCCCCAATGTCACCCAACATTGTTAAAGCATACAGAACCAGATGAGAGGATGTTTCAGTTTACAGAAACCAAAATGTTATTCCCAACTAGGGTGAACCCATAAAATCAAAAGAAATTACATATGAGTTTATTCAGATCTAGGCTACAGCTGGGCCATCGTAAACATTTCTGAAGAGTTATTTCTGAAGTTACACTTTTCCCACTAGATGTTTATAATTTCCCATTAGTCAATATTTTTGGCCTTTTAATGAAATGTTCCCTTCTGTTGCACCACTGCAGGGCATGAAGAAGAATGTCATTAGTATCCATGCTTTCATTTTAATGTGGCTGCATTTCCAAGTATCATAATAAGCTCACTACAATGTTTTTTCCTCTTTCAAAGGTAATTAGAGGGCTTTCGACAGGTATTTACATATTCTCCTGCTGGTTCTCATTAAAAGTCCCAACACTCATTGTAAATGCAAACTTAGGCAAGTATGTTAGTCATGCAGCATAAATGAAATCCTAAGATCATTCTCACAAATAATGCTGCTCCCCTAATAGATCTTTTTTTTGCAGCAGGGGAAAGGAAGAATCAATGAAACAGCTTCTGAATACATAACATGAAGCATATCTACACCAGGAATGGACAAACTTTGCTCTGAAGTTTTGGCCAGAATACAGTTTCCTTGTGTTAGGGGTGAAGGTTGGTACAATCAAATAACATCTGAAGGATTGAATGCTCGAAGACTGTGTTAAATTCAAGATCCTCAGGACAAATCCATCCCACCATGACATTTTATGTGGCCCTCCAGATGCTGGACCAACTCTGTATTCCTTATCATTAAACATCATGACTAGGGCTGATGGCAGTTGTGATACAGTAACAACTGAAAGGGCAATGTTATTTCTGTTTAGTCAGGATAATATGATTTTAATTTAGATACAAGGCTTGTGGATAAGATGTTTGACTTTGAAATGTCCTTTAACCTTTTCCCAACTCCAGAGCTACAAGTGCTGTTGTGATTCAATGCCCACTATACCGACTCTGCATGGCAGAAAGTCAAAAGTGATGGGAGTTAACGTTCAATGACACCTGGGGACCCAAACGAGGTAAACCCAAAGAGCACCAGGTAAGAAAATGATAGTCGGACCTCTGTATCCACAGATTCTCCATCCATGGATTCAATGGTACTTTGAATGCAACCATAAGGCTGACGTGGCCCTCAATAAAATTTAGTTTGACACCCCTGCTCAAAGAGCCTCTGAAAGATTTGAGCTTATTAAGAACTATACACTCGAACTGAGCAGGTATAGTGGTTTCAGCAATTCACTAGGGGTTTCTCAACCTGTGAGTTGGAACCTCGGGGGGGGGGGGGGGGATTAAAAGGGAGTATCAAAGGGGTTGCCAAAGACCATCAGAAAACACAGTATTTTTTGTTGGGCATGGAGGTTCTGTGTGCAAAGTTTGGCCCAATTCTATCATTGGTGGAGTTCATAATGCTCTTTGATTTTAGGTGAACTATAAATCCAGCAACTTCAACTCCCAAATGTCAAGGCCTATTTTCCCCAAACTTAATCAGTGTTCACAATTGGGCATTTTGAGTATTCGTGCCAAGTTTAGTCCAGATCCATCATTGTTTGAATCCACAGTGCTCTCTGGATGTAGGTGAACTACAACTCCAAAACTCAAAGTCAATGCCCACCAAAACCTTCTAGTACTTTCTGTTGGCCGTAGGAGTTCTGTATGCCAAATTTGGTTCAATTCCATCATTGGTGGAGTTCAGAATGCTCTTTGATTGTAGGTTAACTATAAATCCCCACTCCCCAAACCCACCAGTATTCAAATTTGGGCATATTGGATATTTGTGTCAAATTTGATACAATGAATGAAAATACATCCTGCATATCAGATATTTACATTACAATTCAGAATAGTAACAAAATTACAGTTATGAAGTAGCAACAAAAATAATTGTATGGTTGGGGGTCACCACAACATGAGGAACTGTATTAAGGGGTTGCAGCATTAGGAAGGTTGAGAACCACTGATCTACATTGTAGAATTAATGCAGTTTGATACTTTAACTGCCATGGCTCAATGTTATGGAATCATGGGATTTGTAGTTTCACAAATGTCTTTAGCCTTCTCTGCCAAAGACTGCAGGTGCCTCTCCAAACTACTAATGAGCCTTACAGAAAGGACAATGAAAAAATGTGCCTTGTCCATTGAGGATGCACTACAAATCCAGGGAATATGTGTGCTGAACCTGTCATGTGTGAAATGCCTGCAGAAAAGTTTGCTTCTGAAGTCACACAGAACTTGCAAAAAGGTTGGCTTAATCTCCTGAGATTTCTGCAAAGTGTGCTACTATTTCAAGTAAGAGATTGGATGCACATTGGAATGACAGAACACTTGCATTTTAGTGTCCCTTTTTTGTAAGTCCAAAGCACAGAGAGAATGACTATTGGATTCTACTTTGTGAACTTTGGCAACACTTGTATGGCAAGGAATATCTTCATGTCAGGAGCTTCCAAAATATTTCTGGCAGAATTATTTGCCAAAAGGGTGTGACAGAGTGGCCACATTTGCTGCAGCAAATACAGTGAGCAATTGGAACTGAACATGCCAATATTTATTTATTTGGCAACTGCAGTTCATTTTATCAGATGCATCAATAATTCTTCATCATCATTGCTATCGAAATATTCAGATCAAGGCAAAAAAAAGATCCACCATCTCCCCACAGCTCCCCACCTCCTCTTTCCTTTAAATACTAACCAGTGGGTAATGCCACTGTCAACATTATGAATGAGATTGTACCTCTGTGCTAGCTGTCACGTTACAACAAAAACATAAGCATGCCATCCTCTTCGTTGTAATGCTCTATTTACGAGTCTTATAAATGAACAGTTATTATTATGCAGATTATTTCAGCAGTGAACCAATTTTCAATGCCTAGGAGAAAAAACAATGTTTTTGCAATTTATATTCAGCCACGTTTTGTCTGAAATATTTCTTTTGTACCCTACAGGATTCTTCTTTGGTTGCTGAAGATTAGTAATAGGGAAACTCTCCTTCTCCGCAGCTCACACCCACCTTGTTATTGATGAGCTTTTGCCTTTAGCTGCAAGCATTTAAAAAGAAATGTTCCTACATTCCAAATCATCTATTTTCCAGCATGAAATGTCGGCATGTGTATAGTGGCAATGCGATAGAAATCATAGGACCTTTTTAACGAAAGAGCTAATGATAATGTATGTATTAAATGTGTGCTGAACTGGCTGTTAGAATATATCCAAGTGAGCTAACTGCCACCTGGCAGGGGCAGGCATTTTAAAAAGTCAGTTTCTTTTGGTTAGTGGACCAAAGTGGAAGTTGGGTTCTGGTGTGTGGAGAAACCTAACCCAGGGGTTTAGGTCTTCAGCCTGTGTGTTTGAAGAGTCCATTGAACCTGTTTAAGTTAGTAATTAACTGCTTAGCTAAGGTGAAAGAAACCCCAGTAGTAATCCATAACTTCAGTGGGGATAGCTAAAGGGAGAAAAAGGCAAGCCAGTGCCTTGAATTGTCAGTTAAAAAAAGAAAGATACTTTGAAGTGAAATAAGTTTTAAAACCAGTCTGGTGGAAGTAAAAGCCATACTGAGAGTTATATTGGAAACTGTTTAACTAAAGTTAACTGTAACAACATTTAAAGGAATACAAAATAACCATCAAACTTTTTTTTTTTTTTTTTTTTTGGTCTTGTCAGGAGCATCCTGTTGTGAGAGAATTGGCCGTCTGCAAGGAGACGGCCGGACGATTTTGATGTTTTTATCATCCTTGTGGGAGGCTTCTCTCATGTCCCCACATGAGGAGCTGGAGCTGATAGAGGGAGCTCATTTTATTTATTTATTTATTTACTTTACTTGTATACCGCACTCTCTCAGCCCGTAGGCAACTCAGTGCGGTTTACAGCCAGGACAATATACAAAGTGCACACATTAGCATTTAAAACAGTAACTAAAGCAACTACATCGATATAGCAATACAACAGTACATCAATATAACATCTATACATCTATATAACTAATCCATCACGTCTCATCAGTAAAGTCATAATCCGATCTCCTCGTCCATTATTCCAAGTTCCAAGATCAATCAGTTGGTTGCACTGCTTAATTAAACACCTGTTCAAAGAGCCAGGTCTTTACTCTTCTCCTGAACGCCAGCAGGGAGGGGGCCGATCTAATGTCTGCGGGAAGCTCATCCGCCTCTCCCCGGATTCGAACTTGTGACCTGTCGGTCTTCAGTCCTGCCGGCACAGGGGTTTAACCCACTGCGCCACCGGGGGCTCCACCATCAAACCTTGTACACCTGTGAATCCTTGAATAAATATTTCCTTGATCAGTTCTTTATAATTAATACTCACATTCATTTATTGAGAAGATTTACCTAAAAAAAAAAAAGGCGACTGAAGATATTGGAAGAAAGTATTCTGGTTGGAGTAATGAGTTACTCCTTTTAAAAAGTGACTCAAGTAAAAAAAAACATTTTAAAAGTCAAGCCTCAGCAACATGCACCACCACTGCTTTAGTCTCCTCAATGCCCTGGTTTGTTTTTGTTTTTATTTATATTTTTATATAAATAGGGACACAAGACCTCTAACAACCCAATGTATGTCCTTCACTCAAAAAAATTGATATTGTCATTTGGGAGTTGTAGTTGCTGGGATTCATAGTTCACCTACAATCGAAGAGCATTCTGAGCCCCACCAATGATGGAAATGAAGTTCTCCCATGACCAACAGAAAATACTGAAAGGGTTTGGTGGGCAGTGTCCTTTGGTTTTGGAGTTGTAGTTCACCTACATCCAGAGATCACTGTGGACTCAAACAATGATGGATCTGGACCAAACTCTACACGGATACTCAATATGCCAAAATGTGAACACTGGTGGAGTTTGGGGAAAATAGAATCTTGACATTTGGGAGTTTTAGTTGCTGGGATTTATAGTTCACCTACAGTCACAGTGCATTCTGAACCCCACCAACAATAGAACTGGGCCAAACCTCCCACACAGAACCCCCATGTGGGCCACTGCAATGCATGGCAGAGGACAGCTAGTATATGTGTGTGTGTCATTTGTTTGTTGTCTTTTACAACCTGTATCTCAGCAGTTATATAACCCCATTTGCCTAGTTTCCAACAGACCTCACAACCTCTGAGGAGGCCTGCCATAGATGTGGGTGAAACGTCAGGAGAGCATGCTTTTGGAACATGACCATACAGTCTGGAAAACTCACAGCAACCCGGTTCGTTTGTTTGGATTATGCAACAATATGATTCAGAACTGTAGTTTTTTGTTTTGTTTTGTTTTTTTACCATTGTAACTTACCTGCCTTGAAATATCAACTACATGCTAGAGATAACCTTGGAAATTATGATTTAGAGCATTCAAAATGCTATATTCAAATGCTGAATGCTTTTTAAATCAGCACTCTTGTTTTAAGATTTCTCCTCCTCCCTCTGAGGATGGGAAATGAAGGGCCAGACTCTTACAGCCCTGGGGCTTGGATGGATGGATAGATGGATAGATAGATAGATAGATAGATAGATAGATAGATAGATAGATATGCAAATCTTGCTGCTTTGTTGGCATATCCCTCTTGTTTCCCAGATACCCCACATAGGCACTTAATACATTCATTAGTAGAAGGAGCATATTCTCCAAATACAATTGCTGGTAGAAGCCTCATTTCAATTGCTTTGAATTCAGCCACTATCGAGGACATAATTCTTTCTAAGAGAATTGTGCCCTGCAGGAGCGAGGTTAATTTGAAATCAGCATTTTACAGACAAGAGGATTGGTCTCTTGGGCATGTAAAGAATATTTGAATTCTCTTGTTAATTTTACAATACAGTGAAAGCTTCTTATGCTAATCCGCTGGGAAATAATGATATTTTTAGCCATGTAAAAGAGATATCAAGTGTCAGAAGCACATCCTCAATTACAGAACTAGCACTATCGAGCTTTTCTTGCCATACTTTCAATGTTTCTCCTCAATACACATTTTTAGAGGTGACATTTTATGGATACAAAACCACACAAAGAAAAATGCTCTCTGATATTGCCTATAAAACATAATATTGGTAACAATAGGGAAAAGGAGAATGTGTTCAGTTTTAGGACCTCATCACACTAGAGAAAGAATCCACTTATAATCTGGTTTCTGCCTCCTCTCCTGCAGAGTTCTGGGGTTTGTGGTTTAGAGAGGAGCCTTTAATAACCTCACACAACTACAAACCCCAGAATTCTGCAGGAGGCAGAAAGTGGATTTAAAGTGGATTCATTCCTTAGTGCGCTGAGATCCTAAAGGGAACATCATCACAAAAAAATCATATATTTGTCACTGAACTCAATTCCAAGTTTTCTGTGTGCAATTGATTTCTCTTGGCCAAATGAAACTTTATCTTGATAGCTAGACATATGGGGTCTATCAGGGGCATGAAAATGATGGGGAGAGGAATGTTATTGCATTTCATCTCCTATCAGACCCAGCTAGAATGGGCAACAGACAGGGATACTAAGTAAACCGCAATATCTGGAGATCTAAAGCCTTTCACCTGCAGGGATACTTCTATTAACAAAAGTGGAAGCATCCATGTGCTGTATTCTAATCAACATGATTGTGTTGCCAAAGGCTTTCATGGCCGGAATCACAGCCATTGAAATCCACAAGCATGTGGACAATTTCAACAGAAAGGAGGAAACCAGGAAAATGAACAAAATCTGGCTACCAGTATTAAATAAACTCTAAAATCAGGACAGTAAATAAAGAACAACACCCAAAGAACAGGAGAATTCCAGACAGGAAACAATCAGGGCCAGCTAACACCTCCCAACAAAAGACCCCCAGGCAGCAAGCATCTAGGCTTTAAAGCTGCAAGGCTATTCAATGCTAATTAAGGTGGCCAACTGCAACTTTCTCCCATCCTGGACATTCCACAGATATATAAACCCCACTTGCCTAGTTTCCAACAAACCCCACAACTTCTGAGGATGACTGCCATAGATGTGGGAGAAACGTCAGGAGAGAATGCTTCTGGGAAATGGCCATACAGCCCGGAAAACTTCCAACAACCCAACATGCGAACAGATTCCCTTAATTCACAGTAGTTGCTGCTTCTTGCT
Source organism: Anolis sagrei (assembly GCF_037176765.1). Classification (NCBI taxonomy): domain Eukaryota; kingdom Metazoa; phylum Chordata; class Lepidosauria; order Squamata; family Anolidae; genus Anolis; species Anolis sagrei. Next base: position 100,199,169 of record NC_090026.1, on the reverse strand, counting down.
TCTTGCTAATCAGGTCTGAGGGTTGGTGGGCAGGGAAATTGCACTGTTACATAACTATTGTAGTTACATAACTAAGTAGCTGATCTAGAATGCCAGCCATTATTTTGCGTAGCCCTTCTCCTAATATGGGATCCAAGGTGACAAATAAAATTTGTTCGGGTTGTCTCCTCCAAACACTCCCCATAACCCATACCAAATTTACCAGATGTGGAGGCGATGATACTATCTGGTCCAACATAGTTTTCCTTCCACTTTTAAAGTATTTATTGTTAACATTATAAACTAAGTGTATAAATTAAATCCAAAGGGTTAAGGGAAAAGAAGGAAGGGGAAAGAGATCACCATTTGAAAAAAAAAACATACAGAGGAGAATGGCTATCTGGGTTGCTGTGAGTTTTCCGGGTTGTATGGCCATGTTCCAGAAGCAAGGGAACCACTGGCTGCATAGGGAAGTTGATGAAGAAGCACAACATACACATGATCTACAGACCCACTAAGAATACCCCACAAATGCTACGTTCAGCAAAGGACAAGAGGGATCCTCTCACCTCTGCAGGAGTCTACCGTATACCTTGCAGCTGTGGACAAGTCAACATAGGGACCACCAAACGCACCGTCCAGACATGAATCAAGGAACATGAAAGGCACTGCAGACTAATTCAACCTGAGAAGTCAATTATAGTAGAGCATCCGATGAACCAACCTGGACACAGCATATTGTTTGAGAACACAGAAATGCTGGACCACTCTAACAACCACCATGTCAGACTATACAGAGAAGCAATTGAAATCCATAAGCATGTGGACAATTTCAACAGAAAGTTGGAAACCATGAAAACAAACAAAATCTGGCTACTAGTATTTTAAAACTCTAAAATCAGGACGGTAAATGAAGAGCAACACTCAAAGGCTGGGGAATTCCAGACAAGAATCAATCAGAGCCAGCTAACACCTCCCAACAAAGATTCCCCAGGCAGCAACCAGCTGGGTTTTGTAGCTACAAGGCCATTAAACACTAATCAAAGTGGCCAACTGCAACATTCTCACTTGCCTCGAACAGACAAGAGTTCTTTCTCCCACCCTGGACATTCCACAGATATGCAAACCTCACTTGCCTAGTTTCCAATAGACCTCACAACCTCTGAGGATGCCTGCCATAGATGTGGGAGAAATATCAGGAGAGAATACTTCTGGAACATGGCCATACAGCCTAGAAAAGTCACAGCAACCCAGTGATTCTGGCCATGAAAGCCTTCAACAGGCTATCCCACCGCCCAACCCTCTTCAGCACCTAGATTTGTTAGGATACAAGATGCAAATGTGAGAAGTCATATTCCATCTGTATAGAGTGCTCAGTTGTAAAGCCTTTCTCACATAATAAGTATGGCTAAGAGTGAAGGCAACATCTTTCATATTTGAAAATATTTTCTTAACATTTCAGTGAATGTTTTCCTAATGCACATGCTTTTCCACTTTCAATAATGCATGCAACCTTTTGTTCCTGAGTTTAGAACAAGCAAAACATACTATTTACCATTTGTATCTCTCAAAAACACTTTGATGATAGTTACGAGGATAAATACTTCCTAACGGAAAGTTTATGACTGAAGTCATAAATCCATACGCCCTTCTTTGCCCTGGGTGGGATGAAGAGAAAACAATACATTTTAGAAATTGGAACTTTTAATGGCCCTTTTAATGTGAAAGAAAAAAAAACCCCTCTAGTTATGTATTCCAAAGAAAGACTCGTTCTAATGACTTCTAATCTTCCTATAAAGCATTTTGCAATAGCAGTGTAATCTGCATAATTGTTACCCTCTCCAACATAAAAGATCATGTTACCTGCTGAGTCTTGCTCTTTGATGCGCGTTACCTTAGAGCTAACCTGCACCTTCCAAACAATTGTGTGATATAAGGT